>NW_026262712.1:30664726-31284414 GCF_021869535.1 Mytilus californianus
TGATTTGAACATATCCATGGTCATCAATGAATAAAAAAATTTCAAAAAGTAAACCAACTCGTACTAATAATGTTTGTGTAATTGATGACTTCACTTTTACCACATAGCTTCAAAAAAAGCAGCATTCTGTATCAAAGTTTAAAATGATATTTAGATTAATTTGGTAAATTTAAGGTTTCAATATTTCTAATATGTTCAAATCTGATAATTAAGAACAAACTCCTAGAGGAGCTACCGGTTGAGTCGATGCGAAAGCGTCTTCTGTTTTGTGCTTTATGAAAATAGTACCAAATGCATTTTTATGTCATACATTCAACATGTTCAAATAGGAAACGACCAGAAGAATGTAGTTTGATCAATTTCAGTTGAGGGTTCAATTGGATTTTTTTTCTATTATGTAATATATAATAAGTCGTTGCACTGCATTGGTCTACTTCAAAAATATTCTAGTCGTCACGATAACAACCTGAACAACTGTTGTGGTAATGTTTGCACAATGTATGAATGATTCAAGTATGATAGGTGTACTCTCATCAGTGAAATGTATTGAATTTCAAAAGTGAAATATCAAAGTTTAATCTATAAGTAGCACTAAATAAATTTTTCGATATATTTCCCTTTGACATTTGACTGTTCCCACTCGCCTTATATTTACAGTCCCTCTTAAAATGTTATTACTGGGGATCTAAACATAATTCAACGAAAGGTGATAGCTCATGGTCTAAGAACTCAAACACATCAATTGGAACCATAACTTCAAAATAATTTTGGATTCCATTGAGGACTACGCCAGAACATGGGCTAAACGAGAAGAAGTTGAACTATGTAATTTGTCAGAATGGGTCAAAACAATCAGGTCTCTGATAAAACGTCGAATTCATAAGTTGAAAAACTGTGAATTCGAATGATCGACCAAAGTCCGTTTTCAGAAACAAAGAAGCTGTGAAATGTCTATCATCTCTTCACGATAAATATGTTGTTGTTCATGAAGACACAATATTGTCTTTGTATGTACATCGTACTACTGCGAGTGTCTTTAAAGAATTAGGAATAAATGAGCACTCAGGTAATCCCACATACAAATACATATCATTTGACAAGGATGAGATTTTGGCGAATCAGAAGTCTTTTATGGCTTCAATGAACATTACATTAAACAGCAAATCTGAGGACCTACCTTGTTTGTATTGGATACCTAAGCTTCACAAAGTTCCGTACAAACAACGGTACATTGCCGGCTCATCTGCATGTTCTACAAAGAAATTGACCATTACATTGACAAAAATGCTGTCCGCAGTGAAAGAGGCTCTTCAGAAATACTGTGAAACTGTTTACTTGAGTAGTGGTATTAACCATATGTAGATTCTAAAAACTCTAAAGAACTTCTG
Source organism: Mytilus californianus (assembly GCF_021869535.1). Lineage (NCBI taxonomy): Eukaryota > Metazoa > Mollusca > Bivalvia > Mytilida > Mytilidae > Mytilus > Mytilus californianus. The sequence goes on from NW_026262712.1 coordinate 30,666,115, forward strand.
GATAATATTAAATCTCGATCTTTCTCTGAAATTAATTCTATAAAAATTTTTTGATTTTTCAACCATGTATACCACCATTCCCCATGTTAAATTGAAAAATAATCTAAAAGGAATAATCCACAATGCCTTTCAATATAAAAATGGTAGCATACGCTATAAATTTATTACTATTGGATACCATACGGCATATTTTGTTAATAGTGAACTAAATATTAAAACATGCTACACAGAGGAACAAGTGATCAGTATGCTAGAGTTTCTTATTGACAACATATTTGTTGAATTTGGAGGTAGACTTTTTCAACAAATTGTCGGCATTCCTATGGGAACGAACTGTGCGCCTCTCTTGTCGACCTCTTCTTATTTTAATATGAGTCGGAGTTCATTCGAACACTTGTCACAAACAAGAAGATCAAAGAAGCCAGATCATTTAATTTTACATTCAGATATATTATTGATGTTCTTTCCATTAACAATCCAAACTTTTCTGATTGGGTTCCATTAATATATCCCCCAGAACTAGAAATTTAAAAAAAAAACAACAGACACGGCTGCTTCCGCCTCATTCGTAGACTTTTACCTCGAATTTGACACAAGCGGTCATCTCAGTACCAGAATCTATGACAAACGAGACGATTTTTATTTTGAAATTATGAATTTCCCCCACCTCAGTAGCAATATATCAACTTCACCTGCATATGGGATATACATTTCCCGACTCATTCGGTATTCAAGAGCTTGCAGCTACTACTGAGACTTTATAAAACGTCACCAGTGTCTGAGCAGAAAGTTGATGAACCGGGGTTATGTCAAAGAACCTTTCGTTCTTTTTCTAAAAAAAAGTTCATCGGAAGATACCAAGAACTTGTTGATAAATATTCCGTATCATCTTCACAAATAATACATGATGGTCTTGATGTATAGATTCTAAGTACTGACGTTGTTTACTATCTTAATTACGTGTTATAGTGTTCTTTTATTTGTATTTGTAAATCATTAAACTATACTGTTTAGTCCATTTTTGGTAAAATCCTTTTAGTGTGGCTCGGCACTTATACATTCCGCCATTGCGTTATTGTGCTATGGTCATTTATTTGTATTCTTGTATTTCATTTTTGCGTATGTGCTTTGTCTATATGCCTTTTTTTTCTTTGTTGACATATTTGTTTGTTTTTTATAATGATTAAGATTATAACACAATGTTGACTGCTGTACCCCTTTTTTGAATATTTTTACCTATTATATCTGTTTGTTTTGTTCACATTGTTGTCAAAATAATGGAATTTTATGCGACTGTCATACAAGTGAGAGGTTTAGCTAGCTATAAAACCAGGTTAAATCCACCATTCTCTACACAAGGAAATGCCTGTACCAAGTCGGGAATATGACAGTTGTTTTCCATTCGTTTGATATGTTAAAGCTTTTGATTTTGCCAATTGTTAAGGGACTTTCCGTTTTGAATTTTCCTTGGAGTTCGGTATTTTTGTTGTTTTAATTTTTCAACCGTAATAAATCATTTGTTAATTTATATGCTTAAAAAAGTTGAAAAACTGTGAATTCGAATGATCGACCAAAGTCCGTTTTCAGAAACAAAGAAGCTGTGAAATGTCTATCATCTCTTCACGATAAATATGTTGTTGTTCATGAAGACACAATATTGTCTTTGTATGTACATTGTACTACTGCGAGTGTCTTTAAAGAATTAGGAATAAATGAGCACTCAGGTAATCCCACATACAAATACATATCATTTGACAAGGATGAGATTTTGGCGAATCAGAAGTCTTTTATGGCTTCAATAAACATTACATTAAACAGCAAATCTGAGGACCTACCTTGTTTGTATTGGATACCTAAGCTTCACAAAGTTCCGTACAAACAACGGTACATTGCCGGCTCATCTGCATGTTCTACAAAGAAATTGACCATTACATTGCTAAAAAATGCTGTCCGCAGTGAAAGAGGCTCTTCAGAAATACTGTGAAACTGTTTACTTGAGTAGTGGTATTAACCATATGTAGATTCTAAAAACTCTAAAGAACTTCTGGATAATATTAAATCTCGATCTTTCTCTGAAATTAATTCTATAAAATTTTTTTGATTTTTCAACCATGTATACCACCATTCCCCATGTTAAATTGAAAAATAATCTAAAAGGAATAATCCACAATGCCTTTCAATATAAAAATGGTAGCATACGCTATAAATTTATTACTATTGGATACCATACGGCATATTTTGTTAATAGTGAACTAAATATTAAAACATGCTACACAGAGGAACAAGTGATCAGTATGCTAGAGTTTCTTATTGACAACATATTTGTTGAATTTGGAGGTAGACTTTTTCAACAAATTGTCGGCATTCCTATGGGAACGAACTGTGCGCCTCTCTTGTCGACCTCTTCTTATTTTAATATGAGTCGGAGTTCATTCGAACACTTGTCACAAACAAGAAGATCAAAGAAGCCAGATCATTTAATTTTACATTCAGATATATTATTGATGTTCTTTCCATTAACAATCCAAACTTTTCTGATTGGGTTCCATTAATATATCCCCCAGAACTAGAAATTTAAAAAAAAAACAACAGACACGGCTGCTTCCGCCTCATTCGTAGACTTTTACCTCGAATTTGACACAAGCGGTCATCTCAGTACCAGAATCTATGACAAACGAGACGATTTTTATTTTGAAATTATGAATTTCCCCCACCTCAGTAGCAATATATCAACTTCACCTGCATATGGGATATACATTTCCCGACTCATTCGGTATTCAAGAGCTTGCAGCTACTACTGAGACTTTATAAAACGTCACCAGTGTCTGAGCAGAAAGTTGATGAACCGGGGTTATGTCAAAGAACCTTTCGTTCTTTTTCTAAAAAAAAGTTCATCGGAAGATACCAAGAACTTGTTGATAAATATTCCGTATCATCTTCACAAATAATACATGATGGTCTTGATGTATAGATTCTAAGTACTGACGTTGTTTATTATCTTAATTACGTGTTATAGTGTTCTTTTATTTGTATTTGTAAATCATTAAACTATACTGTTTAGTCCATTTTTGGTAAAATCCTTTTAGTGTGGCTCGGCACTTATACATTCCGCCATTGCGTTATTGTGCTATGGTCATTTATTTGTATTCTTGTATTTCATTTTTGCGTATGTGCTTTGTCTATATGCCTTTTTTTTCTTTGTTGACATATTTGTTTGTTTTTTATAATGATTAAGATTATAACACAATGTTGACTGCTGTACCCCTTTTTTGAATATTTTTACCTATTATATCAGTTTGTTTTGTTCACATTGTTGTCAAAATAATGGAATTTTATGCGACTGTCATACAAGTGAGAGGTTTAGCTAGCTATAAAACCAGGTTAAATCCACCATTCTCTACACAAGGAAATGCCTGTACCAAGTCGGGAATATGACAGTTGTTTTCCATTCGTTTGATATGTTAAAGCTTTTGATTTTGCCAATTGTAAAGGGACTTTCCGTTTTGAATTTTCCTTGGAGTTCGGTATTTTTGTTGTTTTAATTTTTCAACCGTAATAAATCATTTGTTAATTTATATGCTTATTAAAAAATGCTGGATTTTAGGTTTAACTTTACATTCCTTATAATGGTATTGTTATTGAACCTTTCAAAGGTAAATATGCAGTATCGGTTGTTTTTTATGTGTAGTTTTTAAGTAACATTATTCTTGAATGCTTAGGGAAACCAAGAAGTCAGATGAAAAAAAATACATCTAGCGATAGCTTAAAAGATGAAAAATCATACTAACATGTCGAAATGAGCATTATACCTAGGAAAATATATGTAAAATAATAATAAAGTTGTGTTAACAAGTTGACTCTTAATCGACGTCTATTTTCCTTATTCAAAATTTCTTTTGTTTGCTGCTACGTCTTTTCCTTTAAACTGTAAATAAAAGAGCCTGACTTACATATTGAAGATCTATAACAAAAAGTGAAAATGCCATACCTAATCACTAGAACAAACTACATGCATAAACATTGGTGACCAAAAAGTCTAATTAGTACGAGTAAGATTAAATCTAGTCACTAAACTAATCATTCAAAAAAAAGGTTCTAGTAATAAGTTCAACAGCGGTCAATAGCTTTTCAATTTATTGTTAAGTTGTCACATGGATGAAATAAGTAAATAGAAAATTTAATAAAAAAACTAACTTGAGGCATCGTAGTTTACTTATTTATGTATTTAGTTTTGGAATATATGTTTCACAGATGACAACGAATATGTTCCAATTGTCGTAACTACAATCCCGTCCCCTTTTCTCCGAATGTGACCTACCGTATTAGACTTATCACCGGGTTTATACTAACTTGAGCAACACGAAGGTTTCCACATGTGGAGCAGGATCTACTTACCCTTAAGGAGCACATGAGATCACTCCCGGTTTTTGGTTGGGTTCATCTTGATCAGTCTTTGGTTTTTCTATGTTGTGTTTTGTGTACGGTTGTTTGTCTGTTGTTCATTTACTTTTTTAGACAAAGTGTTTTCAGTTTATTTTCGACTTATGAGTTTGAATGTCCCTTTGGTATTTTTTGCCTCTTTTATGTATTTCTGGGGGGAAAAAATCACTCACAGTTATAAGGTACACAGAATCATACTTATTGATCATGTTGATGCCCTCCAAAAATATTTCTATTGTCATATGGCTCAATCGTTTATCTGTTGGTTATATACAATGAATTAGATGACCCTAGATTTATAAAAACGTTAATAAAATAAATTGTCTATAAAAGAGAGTCAGAACATATCAAAAGGACATTTAAACTTATAACTCAAACACAAAGTGGCAATGCAATGGCAAACAAAACGACCAAAAGACAAATAACAGTGTACAGAACACAACATAGAAATCTCAAGACTGAGCAACACGAAGTCCATCAAAAATCAGGGGATCTCATTTGTTCTGATAGTAAGTGGATGAGTCTCTATATTTGGCACCAGTCATGACGCTTAAGTAAGTACAATCCTGGTTACAAGTAGTTCACATTGGAATAAATGAGTAAGGGATTGAGGTTACAACAATTGGAACATATCATGAGGAAATTATGAGCTTTTTAATAAGAGTCTAAACAACATTGACTGAGATGTTTTGCTAAGTAATAAAAACGTTGATGAAATGTGGAAAAGTTTCTCTTCTGTTATGTCAGAAAATATTGATAGATTTATTCCTAAGAAAAAGACTGACCGTAAATTTATAAGCCCACCGTTGTGGATGGATAGAGCTACTAAATCTGCAATTGTCAAGAAACGTAAATCATGGAAAAAATATAAATATTCAAGAAGTAACTTGTCATATGCAAAATATGTGAAGGATCGTAACAAATGTACAAATGCTGTTAGAAATGCTAAACTTAGTTTTGAGCGAAAAGTGGCCTTAGAATCAAAGATTAATGTTAAGTCGTTTTGGAATTATGTTAACAGTAAACTCAAGACTAGATCAGTAATAGGCACTCTTGAGAAACCGGATGGTACTTTAGCATCCAGTACTGCTGATAAAGTTGAAGTTTTAAATCAGTTTTTTACTAGTGTGTTTACTCATACAGATGACTTGAAAGATTATGATACTAATTCAGAGTCAAACAATTTTTTGGATGATATTAATATTCGTCAGGAAGATGTGCTAAAGAAACTTAATAAATTAAGGACAGATAAATCTGCAGGACCTGATGGTCTACATCCGAAAGTTTTATATGAAGTAAGACATGCAATTTGTTATCCCTTGTTTAAAATTTTTGATAAGTCTATCAAAAAGGGTAAAGTTCCAGATGATTGGAAAAACGCCATAGTGTCACCAATATTTAAGAAAGGGAATAAGCTGAGCCCTGGTAATTACAGACCTGTTAGTTTAACATCCGTAGTGTGTAAGATCTGTGAATCCATTATTAGAGACAATATTATGAAGTATATTCTCATGAACAATCTTTTTACAAGTAGTCAATATGGCTTCCGACAAGGTAGATCATGTGTTACTCAACTCCTGGAGGTTTTGGATGAGTGGTCAGAATTAATTGATAATGGTTTTCCACTGGACTCAATTTACCTTAATTTTTCCAAGGCATTTGATACTGTGCCTCATTAGCGCTTATTTTTTAAAACTTGAAAAACTTGGAATAAAGGGATGCATTTTGGATTGGATAAAAAGTTTTCTATCCAGGCGTAAGCAATGTGGTCGTATAAATAATACAACTTCAGCATGGTCATATGTTGTGAGTGGTGTACCTCAGGGGAGTGTTCTAGGACCAGTTCTTTTTTTTACATTTATAAATGACCTTCCTGATGTAGTAGAGGGCATAGTGAAAATTTTTGCCGATGATTGTAAAGTATATTCTTAAGTCTCAACAGATAATGAGCGCTGTAAGTTACAGGAAAATTTGGACAGTTTATGTGAATGGTCAAATACGTGGAAATTGAAATTTAATGCTGCTAAATGTAAAGTATCACATATTAATCCTGACAATGGTCAACTATATCGTTATACCATGTTGGATGATACAGAAAATGTTATTGCGTTATCTACAAGGTGAATGAAGAAAAGGATCTTGGAGTAACTTTCGAGTCAAATTTAAAGTTTGAAAAACATATTAGTACTATTGTTAATAAAGCACAGAGAGTTTTATCTCTTATTCATCATTCCTTTGACTACATGGATCAGGATATGTTTCTTACTCTTTATAAGTCAATTGTTCGTCCACTGTTGGAATATGCTACATATGTTTGGTCTCCGCACCTTAAAAAAGATATTCGTAAATTGGAATCTGTCCAAAGAAGGGCCACTGAACTCGTAAAGAATATAAATCATTTAAGTTATAAAGATAGATTACGCTCATTGGGATTGCCAACCTTGGAATATCGTAGGGATAGAAATGATATGATACAAGTATATAAAGCGTTGCATGGTATAGATGATATAAACTGGATGAGCTTATTTACTTTAGCATCATCTAATAATACTAGAGGTCGCTCATTAAAACTCTTTAAGAAACAGTGTAAGACGACACATAGAATAACTACTTTTTCAATTCGAGTATTGGATCAGTGGAATAACCTGTCAGATTTAACAGTGACGGCAAAGACTTTGAATAAATTTAAGTCAGCGTTAAATGGCGAGAATTGGAACCCATATAAATTTATATGTTCATGTTAATTGTTAATTGTTAATTGCACACCTAAATAAGTTCTATTTTTATAAGTATAATATATATAAATATATTATTATGCGTTTATTATGAGAGGAGAAATTGCATTACGACAATCCAAGATGAGGGGTCAGTAGAAGCCTTTGGCTTATTTTAAGGACCCGAAGATAAAGGTATAAAGATATAAAGGTATAAAGGTATATCCGCCGTCATCTGTGAAATAGGTATTTCATAAAATTCAATCAATTTGTTATTGCGTCCGTAAAATGTTCGAATGGATGACATCAACTGCACCATTTGGACATCTTGGTTCAATAGATTCCTTGTAAGCAAGTAAATCATGATAGGAAATGCAGAGTCGGGAATATCTTATCAGCGGGGAGATACATACTCAATATGCAGGCGCTGCTGGAATGTTGCTACAAAGAAATTTAAAGTTCACAATAGGGATTATCTATTATATCGTAAAGGTTTGTTCTTGCCCGAACCTCATTGTATATGTCTAGATGTATTTCAAGATATAATATAGGCTGTATCTGCTGTATCATTTATTTCAAGTTTGATGGGAAAGATAAGTTCAACATAGTCACCATACTTTAAATTATTCAGTGAGAAAACATCATCTAAATAGCGAACGAGAAGTTAAAGAATAATGCTAGCTTCTTTTCATTCTTTTATAGCATCTCGTGTATGAGATCTACGTCATATGAATAAAAGAGTAAGGCGACAACAAGAGGAGCACAGTTGGTTTCTATGAGAATGTTGATTGGTTGTCAACACCACAGAGCATATTTATAACATAATGAAATCAAAATTACCCTTTGTTTTGGCATAAAAGGAAAAGGTTACCAAGGAGCCAATTAAAAACCATACCTCTACAACACCGTGGCCAACAAAAACATGGAAAAAAACATGAAAAGACACAATGCGTTCAACATGGTCACCAAACTTTGAATTATTAAATGAAAGGACAAAGTTAAAATCTAAAAGCACTGAACTCTATTATAATAACAGTAAAATAATTACAAACAAATTAAGATAATCCACAAGCACAAGTCGAAAAAGCAAAACATTTTGAAATATTGAAAGCAAGCTCAAAGTTCCATAACATGCAGATGAGAAATCATGTCGTCCTACACTGTAATACAGGTAGCTCAACTTTAAAGTAGACTCCAATGGTCAGCAATATTACAAGTAGAGTAAATAAACTCGCCATAGATACAAGGATTAAAATTTAATACGTCAGACGAGCGTTTCGTCTACAACAGACTCATCAGTGACGCTCGAAAAAAAGTGTTTAAAAGGCCAAATAAAGCACGAAGTTGAAGAGCATTGAAGACCCAAAATTCCGAAAGGCTTTGCCAAATACAGCTCATGTAATCTGTTCCTGGGGTTGTTAGACTAAGATACATTAATAGAGAATACCAATGCATAAAATCAGTTAAAGAAACGTTTTTTTTTTAATTCAGACACATTCGCAAATGTGTTTTCATCATCCGAATACAGACCCCTTTACTTAAACAGTACAAAACTAATCATAGCTATCATCATAAAGTATACTGAGTATACCGATGATACATTTAGGTAAGCTTCATATATTGTCGTACATCTAGAAATTAACATTGTAAGCATGTTCAGAACAAACCAATTGTATATGCACTAAAGTCTTGTATTAAGAGTATGTATCTCCCAGTTGAACTGGTTTCAAAGATTGCATTTACTTTCATGATTTTCCTGATATTGGGTTGTACTTAAATCTTACCTTATCGAATCGAATGTCTTTAGTGGTAAGATTGAACAAACTATAAATAAAAATACCGAATGCCAAGCTAAATTCAAAAAGGGACAGTCCATAAAACCTGATAAACTAAAACGCTCGGCTATATCAACCAACGGAACAAATGGAAAACAACTCATATTTTAGACTTTGTACAGTCATTTTTGTGATAACTGTATGGTTTACGTTTGTTGTGGCTTTCCATTGTCTTCAACAAATTTTTATTTTTCTATTTTCGCTTTCGTTTTGAACGATTGTTAACAAATTCGACAATTCCTTTGGATGTATGAAATCACCTCAGCAAAATCAATAAGGTACATGCATGAAACCTTACCATATTTAATTGAGTAGCTCCACGGGTGTCACAAATGAGTCGGAATTGCTAGCCCTTTTGCAGCATATGAGTTCAACCAAGGTACTTAGTGAAGTACGTGTTACTTAATCTTCAGTTTTTAGGTGTAGTGTATTTTGACTGTTGCTCGTCTTTTCGTATTTCTGGTTTTGAAAATACTGTTTTTGACTTGGTTGTTTTATTGCACCTTTGCTTTCTTCTTTAGTCTTGTTCATTTCAATTCGAAAAATAAAAGACCCCAGGGAGCAATTTAAATTACATCATGTATATTTAAAAAGAATCAGACAAGACCATGCCTAACTAAAAAGAACGTTTATAAAACACTTCAGAACTAGATTCAAACTGAAAAATCCAACCAGTACCGGGGTTAATGTTTCTCTTCTATGAAGCGTATCTATGTGTGATGGTTGTATATGTTACCTTTGCAGGAATTGTTATTTTTTTTTTTAAATTACCATCATAAAAGCAAAATTGAGGAAATGAACATTTACCATAAAAATGAATAATCCTATATATTACTAGGTAGTACAATATTTATGTGGAGTTCTTATTTCTTACTCCAAGGTTTTAAAAATGATAAAACGATTACTTGAACATGTTGAACGTTTTAATATTCGACATTCATTTACTGAAACAATGATCTAAAATTTCTGATAAGTACCGTTTAGGATTATGCCAGATTAAAAGCTTGAATGTAATCAACTGCTTGTATTTTTACTTTTGTATGCTGCGATATTTCAATTCTGATGAAGTTTTCATGAAGCAGAACGTGTCAGATGAAAACACATAGCATAATGTCAAGTTTCTCCATTATATGACATTGTGTTTTTTATACATGTAAGAAGGTATTTTTGTCAGAAAAATCACAAGACAATGAACAGTTGTGAAGTTTGGAAATAGCTTGAATAAAATATATATTAACACCAAGTGTTTTAAAAGGGTTCATCGAAGTTTACTCAAGCTTTGTTTGAAGTTTGTTATTACTTCGTGTTGTTCCCACCAGATCAATTATAATACCGAATTTTTAAAGAGTATCTGAATGAAAATGATATTTATTACAATGACTTAAGAAAAATTAAGAAAAGCACATCGTATGCTTAAAGTTAGATATCAACACTGAAACAATACAATATAGGTTAAATTTGCATTGTTGAGTACTATATGTCATTTGTATTTTTACAAAATCATTTGCATATCATACACATGTTGATCTTGACCCATTTGTTGATATGAATTCACAGGGTTCTTCTTTGTTTTTAACTGCATCAATTTTCTTGTTACATGATTTGTTCTGCAATATATAAAGTTGATATGATGTTATTTATTAAAATAGCATTACGAACAAAAGTACACACATGGTCATATTTTTCCTGTACATGTTTCGCCTAGAGTATCAAAATCGGAATTTGTAGAAACCAACGGACGTTTGATGTATCGGAATATAGATAATATACTTTAAAAGACTTAATTTAAAAAAAAAGGTGTATTTCAAAATGCGCAAAAATGTTGTTAAAACCTTGTAAAAATAGTATGAACATCAAAATTATTTATTCTGTAAAAATATTTCCTTTCTCTATTTGAACTGTACACGTATACCTACAACGTATAACAACAAAATTATTTTCATTTACCTGTGTTTATAGTAATTGCAAATGGCTGAAATTATTGTTCAAGCATATTGTTTTTCTTAAATTATTTAACATTTCACAGCGGTATAACATGTTACTTTAATCGTTCTTCCCTTAGTTTATTTATTTTGTATTTACATTGTATCATAGATCAAATTTATTTGTTCAGTGTATGTTCACTGGTGTTAATATGTCTTTTGATTGAGTTAAGCCATTTCAATTGATATTTTATAGTGTGTCTTTCTATGTTGTGATGTTACACTATTGTTTCAGATAAGCGTGAAGGTTTGGTACCATTTAAACGTTTAAACCCGCTGCAATTGTTTGCACCTGTCCTAAGTCAGGAATCTGTTGTTCAGTTGTTGTCGTTTGTTGATGTGGTTCATAAGTGTTTCTCGTTTCTCGTTTTTTATATAGATTAGACCGTTGGTTTTCCTGTTTGAATGGTTTTACACTAGTCATTTTTGGGGCCCTTTATAGCTTGCTGTTCAGTGTGAGCCAAGGCTCCGTGTTGAAGACCGTACTATAGGGGGAGGGTTGAGATCTCAAAAAACATGTTTAACCCCGCCGCATTTTTGCGCCTGTCCCAAGTCAGGAGCCTCTGGCCTTTGTTAGTCTTTTATCATTTTTAATTTTAATTTCCTGTGTATATTTTGGAGTTTAGTATGACGTCCATTATCACTGAACTAGTATACACATTGTTTAGGGGCCAGCTGAAGGACGCCTCCGGGTGCGGGAGTTTCTCGTTGCATTGAAGACCCATTGGTGGCCTTCGGCTGTTGTCTGCTCTATGGTCGGGTCGTTGTCTCTTTGACACATTCCCCATTTCCATTCTCAATTTTATTTGACCTATAATGGTTTACTTTTATAAATTTTGACTTGGATGGAGAGTTGTCTCATTGGCACTCATACCACATCTTCTTTTATCTATTTAAGGTGGTTTGCTGGTATACAAAATCCACTGATTTTATTCTTGTAGTGCCTCCAAAATGTTTGCCCGCAAAGCCCGAATTTTCTTACATAGCGCGTTGGTTGTATGAAATTTATAACGTGTTGTTTTCTTTTTTTTGAAACAGCCATTTTGAAAATCTTATAAAATCCGTGTTATTTTTTTTATGGTTTTTTGAAGACAAAAGTGTCAATGTTAAATGTATGAAAAATCTAGATAGTATTATTTTCCACAAAATTTTCATTGGCTTATATCTCAAAAACAAGGAATTTTTATCTGCTTTTCCAAAAAACGATAGTCTTCAATATTTTTCCGAATTGATTACACAAAATAATTCAATTGAAATTTCAAAAAAAATATTAATATCAACGTTAGGCACGCCAGTATATATTTGCAATTAACACACTATGATATACATACACTAGCCATACTGTAAATCTGTTTTCGTCGGAATATCAAAATAATTAAACACCCTGTGAAAATAACTGCTACTACAATTGATACGACTGGAACTATTATTTCAACATGTGTTTCTTCAGGAGGATCATGTAATGGCATTTCTTCACAATCTCCAACGGATGACAAATCTACAAAAACAAAAACATTGATATTTCTGTACATAATTTCAAACGTAATTTGAATGTCAGTTAAAGAAACTGACACCAAAATCCATTTAATTATGCTTTAACAATAACACGACTTGAAGTCAACAAATATAATTTCATACAACAGAGAGTATCGTTTTTCGTTTAATTGTTGACGTAAGAAACTAAAATTAGGTAAGATATCTAATATAGTTCTTTCGACATAGCAAAGTTCTATGTTAATTTGAAATGGACTTAGGAATCCATTTCAACCAACCATAACAAAAGTTAGATGCCAGCTAAATCAAAGTATATCAAAAGATTTACATACTGAATAAGATAAATAAACAATAGGAATAAAACCACTAATCCACATCCCAAATTGTTTTCTTTATTAATCAAATCACAGTCGAATCATTTTCTTTATATACACATTGGCTCCTTTTAAAGCCTCTGAATACCTAGACAATTAAATTCAGATTTTGTTTCAATCTCTGGTATAAGTAAATGAATATTCGAATTAGGTTCCAATGAAACAAGAACAATTGCAGCAAAATGTACACAGGAATTTCATACTTTTATTTAGTATTGCATTACAGATTGAACTTTATACTTTTAATCAGAGTATCGAACACACAAGTTTAGAAAAAATATAACTTTATGGCTTTACACCTATAGGTCAGCATATTTTCTAGAATGTCCTATAAATATGTTGTCTGTATAACTCTACAATGTTACCGTAGACAGTGATATTAGAATATTGATGAAAGGATATACTGAATAGGACTCACCTTGTTCAGACGTGTGTCCAATCGTCGGTCTAAAAGATGAAGGAAGAAGGGAAAACACTGAAGGCGAAATAATCGACGAATGTGCGGATGATAATTTAGTAGAGGATGCTGACGTAATTGGGGATGACGGAGAAGCATCTTTTGTTCCATAAAATGTCAAACCCCATTCTAACGTTGTTCCTAAAATATAATATATTAAAGTATAACTTGATTACTTCTAAATATCTATAAAGCAATAACATACTTAATAATTAGCTTAGTATCCCTGAACAGAAAATTTTGTATACAATAGTTTGGTACTTTTTGAATACCCAATATCTATAATCTCTTTATGGGAGGTCTATGAACAAAAAAGACTAGAAAGATTAATAGAACATCGATTAAAAATATTTGAAATTCGATCGCAATGAAAGGTGAATTACTTGACATAAAATATACGATTAAATCAGAGGTTGAAAAAAGACAGACAACTTCGTAACCAATAGAATATGTAAAAAAAACCAATCTCACAGCCATGCAGTTTCAAGAGGTTTTCTCAATTTACCCTCATTAAAAACGCTTTAAACGTATGAAACCAAGAGATTTATAAATATTTGGAAACATGGGGAGCTATATGACAGAACTTGACCCAAATAGAATAGCCAAATTTATCTGACTTTGCTTGGGGGAGTTGAAACTTACGTTCTTAATAATTTTCTGATTCATAAACGGGGAAATATATAATATATGTTATGCATCATGTCATTATCATTATATTAATTAACTGATAATACCCTACGGGACTAACAGTTCACCATCAGTGGTATTGACAAAGTACAAGAAAATGGAAGGAACAACTTAAATATGTCATGCGTCCGAAGTTTTTTTCTGGATTTACATTCAACAAAAACTCAGAAACCTTACCATTTAAAGCCATGGATATATAATACTTAGGAACTGAATTTTACACTAGATAAACTGTATGTGACAACACCGTTTTTCTGGAATTATCTCATCAGGAACTTTCAAATTATTAAGAAAACTAAAGTTTCAACTCCCTAAGGCAAAATCGACCTTAGCTGAATTTGGCTACTATTTTTTTTTGTCATATAGCTCTTCAATTGTTTTGGTTCTTATACATCCTTGGCTTTCAAATATTTCGCTTTGGGCGTTCCTGATGCAGGTAATTCCAGAAAATTGCTGTGGTCACTTCGGACGCAAGAAATTTATAAAGTGTTGTTTTCCTTTCTTTAAAGCAAAACAAATGGAAAACCAAGGTACCGAAACACGTTTAGAGTTGTATAACCAAAAGATACCTAAAAATAATTGCAAAATCCACCTGGTCAACTTTGCATGACGCAGTTGGAACTTTAGTTTCTTAATAAGTTCTAAATTAAGCAAAGGAAACTTTAAGAAAGGTATTACATAAATCGTATTACCATCAAAACACTGACTACTGAGCTGATGATACTTTCGAATACTAATAGTCCCCCAGCATTATAATCTACCAGGTATAAGAACCTGAAAGATGTGGTATGATTGCTAATAAGACAACCCTCTACCAGAGACCAAATGACGTAAAAGGTAACAACTATAGGTCACAGTAAGACCTTCAACAACGAGCAAAACCCATACAACATAGTCAGCTATAAAAAGCCCCGAAATGACAATTCAAACGAAAAAACTAACGGCCTCGTTAATCTACAAAACAATTAACAAAACAAATACGATAAAAAGCAACAAACAACAACCACTGATCTATTACAGGCTCCTGACTTGGGACAGGCATATACAGAATGTGGCGGGGTTACACATGTTTGCTGGCGCAATACCTTCCCCCTAACCAGGGACAGTACCACATACATATACATACAAACTATAACAATCAGTTAAAAAATTGAACAATTAGTAGTCACACAAGAAGTAGTATCAACCCAGTGCTAGTAGCTGACAATAATACTTGATAAATGCTATGCGTCCGAAGCGCTTTTCTATCTGGATTTACCTTCATTTGAAACGCCCAAAGCCCACAATTTGAGAGCTAAGGATAGGTAAGTACCGAAACACGTTAAGAGCTATATAACAAAAAAGGAAAAGAAAATATTAGTTCAACTATGCCAGTCCTGCCATTGTTCTTAGTAGTCGTGGTGATAGGACCTGAGGCAGCAGCATAAAAAACTTTCATATATTGTAAGCTAATGTGGCTGTCCAAAAATCATAGAATATATCTGTCTTAAAATTTCAGTCAGTAATCGTGTGAGCTTTCATTATCCATTGTCCTATTAGGAATCATTCTTTCTTTTTTAATCATTTAGAGATTTGTTCGTTTGTTTATTATTATTTTTTTTGCTTAAACAAATTCAAATAAACACAGCAAAACCTTATTCCAATATTTGTTACCACATGTTTTATCTTCATCATCTGTATTAGTAATTGCTTTTATACAGCGTGTTTCAATTTTGATCACGCCTCTTTCGTTAAAAGGAATTTTTAAGTGTCTGATGCAAATATGTCGAGTCAGAGTAATGTTTATTTTCAAAACTGCTTAAACAAAGAAAACATTTTTACATTAAGGTGTTGGCCATTAGAAAATGAATAGGAGTCTAGCTATAACAATTTCGTAGGCTGACTGGAATACTATGACAAATAGATATTATATAAAAAAAATCTCAACCAATGGATATTAATATCAATTCATACACACCGTTGGAAAGCATTAAATCATTTCCACTTATGTCCCCAGTCATTAAAGTCCATTTTCCAACAGATGATTCTCCCCAAAAATGAACAGTTATAACAGTCATATTCAGGTTCAATCTGTTGAGGTCTAAAAATCTTCCAGGTATTATATTTGATATTGTACCACTTGGAGACAAAAGATCTAGTGTCAGTTGTCCTGATCTTGGAGACTCTACTTTGAAATACACCTGTACATGTTCTAACGAATTAATCTTACAAATTTCAAAGGTGACATTCTCCGTACGATTCGACGATAGGCTATCAATAAATAATGAAATATATATATATATAGATATCAATCACTAAAAGTATAGTTAACAAAAAGGTTATTTTCAATAAATATTCTTCCAAACCATTATAAAATTATAGAAAATAATAGCTGTTATTCGGATCATAAAAGCATTTTATTCGTCTGATATTTTGTGGATTAATGATGTTGTGTATTTGTTAATTTTTAAGAAATGTGTGTAATTTGATGTACATGTAATTCGTTAAATTCTGTTTTATTTTTCATCACCTTCGAGCATTTTTTAGCTAACGGAATGGGTTTTGTTGATTGTTGAAGACAACACAGTAACCTGTTGTTAGCCACATCTTGTCATTTGGTATTTGCTTGATAGTTGTCTCATTTGCAATCATAGCAGATTATATGTATATCAAAAACAATGATACGATTCAAACAAGCTGTAGCTTGTATAAATATGACTGTTAACGTATCTTCATACTTGAATCAGTTGATTTATCTAACAAAGGAAACTTAAAGTTCAAAAAGATTTTGGGAATCTGGCGGTGTAAATTCATTCTTCGGCTACTATTTAAAAACAAGTTTTGTATTTGTCCTGGATTGCCTTGTCAATTTATTTGGCTTTTTTAAATTTTTTGGATTCGAGCGTCCAATGATGAGTCTTTTGTAGACGAAACGCGCGTTTTGCGTACACAATTTTAATTCTAGTATCTACGATGAGTTTATTGATAATATGGTAAATGATTTTATTATTATAGTTGCGAGAAATCGGTTGAAATATTCTTAATGTACTTATCCATTTACCTGCAGGAAATATTGGACCTGAAACTGCATACCGTTAGTTCATTTATATTTTGCCACGTTTCAGCAATATCTACAAGCTTACCAATATCTAAAAGCCCAAATCCAAATGTTTTTGACACTGAAATTGTATTTCAAAAACATTAGAGTACTGTCATGTATTGATTTATACAACATTTTCCCTATTATAGTGCCTTACTAAACTCTGGAAACTAGACGAATCAATTTATAATTTATAAATTAAGGCGACAGTATTTTACCGATGAGCATATCAAGTTAACAAACAAAAACTGAGAGAATCGCATGAACACCAAATTGAGCGCGACAGGGTGTTTCCTACCATGCATGCATCACCTGCTATACGAATTCACACACAATCGACTAAGTCAAGATAGGATAGATATTTTTACAATGAGGGCATTTTGTTTTTAAACTTAGTTTATCAACAAGACTATATGTACATACAAAACCTGATGTTTCTGTTATGTTACGTAACGTCATTCATTGCCTAATATTTATCGAGTATCACGTCCTGTCAGTGATCTTAACAAATATAAGCCAGTATCACCAAAGGAAAAATGAACAAATTCCGATAAATAGTTACAGAAAGACATACCGATGTGCAAAAGGTTTATATATTTAAGGGTTTACTAAAGACATAGATATGTTAAGTGAAATGAAATTCAATACCCTTTTATTTTTCAAAAGAGATCCCTTTCTCAATTATTTTACTGCTTTTGAGAGTTCTCATATAAAATGATTAAATAGTGCTTCTAACCTTATTTTTTTCCAATATAACCACGTCGTATGTATACTTATGCAAATTAATAATTCTATATTAATGACACTTACATATTTGCAGTACAGTCCGCCAGGGAAATGTCACATATGCGGGTAAGAGATTTATGTAAGTCATTTTCCTTTAAAATTTTAAAACAATAGGGCTTCTAAAATAGAATACTTCAATTCCTTCATTGGTCCATAGAAGTACATATCGAAAGCATTACCTGAAAGGTACATTTAGGTCTAAAGACAATTTAAAAATGAGAATCCACAAAGAAACCAACATGAATATGCCTTATTCAAAAATTTGCCTTGGCAAGGTTAGCCCGAATGCAGCTTAACTATGAGTCTGGTCCAAAGAATTTAGAACAAAACTCAAATCTGTGTTTGTATAATATTATTATATAATGAAAATATACCTTTTTTACCGACTGCATTTTCTTTAAAATCATTTGGGTTGAATGGCAGATTTGGGTTTGAAGACAGCACCAATAAGTGCATAACATCTCTATAGCTGAGATTTGGACTAAAAAAGAATTCACAAAGAGTAAATTTTGATTCTTTCAATTCTTACTACTATTTCACATAATAAACGGTACAAAATTTACTGTACAAGATACGGATATCGACAATAAGTGCCCCTTCAGTGATGATCGAGGAAAATACTTTTTGAAAATTCAAAACTTAAGACAAACTTTGAAGAGCTTATATAACCGAACTTAAAAATATAGCCAAAACCCGGAGCTTTACGTGATAGATGTACATTCCTTTATTCAAAATGGTTTTCTAAGATTTATAATAGTTAACGATAAATCAAAATTCATATTTTTATGCCAGTAAAGAAGTTTCAATCTACTAGGATAGTGAAATCCTCATAGACTAACAGTCATTTACTTTGGTTACTTAAATTCAGGGAACGTTACACACTTGTAGATGAAGAGACTAAATATGAAGAAACATTCTTTTTAGTACAATAATTGTATTCAGATATTGTATTTCCGCATGCAGGCATTAAATTTGAACTATACGTAAACTCAACAACACAAATAACGCACCACTTTTCCTATACTGTTAACCAACTAATTTTTGCTGACGATTTATTTTCGTGACTTTCGCAAATTAAAAAAATAACGCGAATTTAATTTGTCGAGAATATGTGAAACTTTGATCTTCCATTATATAATTATATCAAGCAAATGAGAAGATTGTATGTTTCTTTAAATTTTGGTTCATTTGTATGTTTCGGAGTTTAGTGTGGCGTCAATTTTGCTGAACTATTATACATTATTGTTTAGGGGCCAACTATAGCACGCCTCCGGGTTCGGGATTTTTATTGAATTGCATTGAAGACCCATACATGGCCTTGTGCTGTTTTCTGCACTTTTGTTTGGTTGTGGTCTATTTGACACATATCCCGTTTCCATTCACTATTCTTTTTCAGTAGGTCTTACAAAAATACTGCACTTTTATAACATAGGAAGAATATTTTCCAAAAAAGGTTCTTCACGTTCAGCGTGTAACTATAACCGGTCATATTATTTATTGATTTCGTTGAGTACTTTAAATTTCCTTAATTGGTTGTTTTACCTTCAAACACATCTACACCTTACTTTTAAATTACTAGTTTTTTTTTTTTACTGATTGGTATATGATGTTTTGATATTTTATAATGATTGCATTGTGTATATTGTTGTATTGGTTGCCTTCAACCCCTAGGAATATAAATGTGCATTTCCTAATAAATATATGAATAAATTTATTCTATAAGACCACATATAATTGACCTAAACTTTCAGTAAGAATGAAACTGGTTTAATCTAAGAACCATAAACACTACAATCTTCAGAGGATATAAAGTGTCTGCAGGGGTTCTCCAAGGTTCATTTTTGGGACCCCTATTGTTTTGTGTGTATACAATTCATATAAGCGCTAATTCAACATTGCTCTGCAGATTATTTGCGGATAATGCCTTCTTTTTATATTCTAGTAGAAATCTAGATTTAATACAAGAACATGTTTCAAATGATTTAACTCAATTGCATAACTGGTCAAACAATCTGGTAATTTTCTTTTAATGAAATGGAGACAAAAACAATATGTTTTCAAACGGACAACGTCCAGGAAGCCTTTAATTTCAACTAGATAACTAAGAAATTCCGAGAAATTCCTAGGAGAATAAGTGTACCTTCATAAACTTTTGCCAACCCTTTGTTTTATGGACAGATAAAAGTATTTTCCATTCATTTCTGATGGTAGCTGGAACTTGACACTTAATGCACATACATTCCAAAATGAATATGTGCATCTTGATTTTTGCTAAATATAATGACATACTTAGCTTGCAATACTAAAGCAATAGCTCCAGACACCATTGGAACGGCAGCAGAATTTCTCCCAAATTGTCCAGTACAACCATTAATGTTATCACTTGTTTCCTGTAAAACGTATTTTAGTTTTGTTCGTTTCTTATATCTTCATATCGTTTGTCTATTGTTCAATTTGGTGTTGATAGCAGATAGTTGATGGTTTTATTTATTTTCATTTATATTATTTGAGGTCTCTGGTCGATGTAGAGCTTAACATATTATGTTGACACCCGGCTGTTATAGAAAACCATAGGTTGACCTCTGGTGCGTGTTGATTTTGTTATATTGTTGAATTTCTGTTGCTTTGACATCTTTTATTCATGTTCAGTTTAGCATGCGTGATCTTAACACGAAAACAATGTCATTCATTTTCCTGTTTATGTGTCGATACTATTGCATATTTGCATATTTGATATTATTGCATATTTGATATACTTAAAATTAAAGGCAACTATAATGCATAGATGTTCAAACCTCATAAATCCATTAAGAAGATACAAATCGAAGTGAAAAAAGACCGAAGGTAACTCATAAACACCAAAAGAAGCGAGACTGGTCGTAGGTTGAAAAGGTAAGCATCTCCTGTTGTACATGAATCAACCGCCATGTGAATCCGCACTAGGTAGAAATTGAACAATCGAAATGGAAAACAATCAGTTAATTTACAGATAATACTATTTTTCTGATAATCTAACAACAGATTTAAGACCACGACAACATGTCGCTAATGAGGTGAGACATACATATATCGTATTGTTCAATCAATTCTTGATGGTGACCATAAAATTAAAAAAGTGTCAAATATGTCGTCCTTCTTGATAACTCTGTTTCAAGAGCGTAAGATGAGGACAGAGGGTATAAAGAAGAAACAATTACCATACGCGAAAAACATCCTTGTCATTATTGGCATATAGTTTGATATTCAAATCAAATTGAATGGTTCCTTTCGATTCTCATAACAAATAAATTTTTTCATAACATTTCTGTGAACATGCTATAACAGCAATTACTTAGTTTCAAATAGAAAATTAGAATAAATATGAATATATATCGAAGAAAACATGTTTATGTTTTACGATAGCCTACAAATTCTTTTATTTGACTTTGTGTTTCACTTGTTTTACTTAATCACTATACACTAGTTACACTGATGGATGTGAAGTTAGAGGACGGTTCGTTATTTATTTTTCGATATTCAAATTTCTTAGTTGAAAATAATAGAAATTTATATATTCGATAACATTAAAAGCGTGATAGTCATAGTAAAAAGGAGTAAAAAATTATTTATGAAATCGTTTTAAGAACCCTTCAAGTTGTCGTAAGTCTCGTTGTCCCTTTGTGTTGTAAATCGCACATTTGTCTTATGAAATATAGATTTTTACCAATAAAATGCAATCAAAGATGAACTTTTATACATGATATTTCTTGAAAAATAAAAATAAACGATCACTCTAGTATTATTGAATAATCTTAATATAAATAACTATTGAAAGCCAAAAAAAAAAGATATAGTCACTTTTCAGCTAAAAATCGTCGATATAAGGTAAAAGGGCATATAGCGATGGCTAGACCTCCCTGATCTCTCCATCTCCATAATATTATGCAGAAAGTTAGTTAATATTATATTATATATATTATATATTATATCAATATACAAATGACACTAAAAGGTATTTGGATAAACTTCTTGTCTTCTATGTTTACGGAGGGCTCAAAGTGCCAGTTTGATATTCAAAATATATAGTAAAAACCTACAGGAGACCGCTTAAATGACGGTGAGACCCCCCTGGTCTTTCAATGTCTATAAATATCAATGATCCTTTAGATTATGTATTTTTATTTGAAAAGTGACTTTAAGCCTTCCGTACATAATGAAGATGACATTTTTGTGGGAAATCTTTTTAATAGCATCTCTATATATACAAAGTCTACAATAGCATTAAATTTTGTGGATATTGAAAGACTAGGGAGGGTCTCACTGTTTTTTCAGCGGTCTCCGGTAGGTTTTCACTATAAATTTTGAATATCAAACTGGCACTTTGAGCCCTCCATAAACTTAGAAGACGAAAAGTTTACCCAATTTCCTTTTGATGTCATTTATATCCACATATTAACTAACTATATGTATAATATTATGAAGATTGACAGATCATAAAGATTGACAGATCAAGAAGATCTAGCCAACGCCCTGTGCCCTTTCACCTGAATTGAGAGATCAAGAAGATCTAGCCAACGACCTGTGCCCTTTCGCCTGAATTTTTGACGATTTTTATTTAAAAAGTGACACTTTAAGCCCTCCGTACATATCGAAGATGACATTTTTCTGGGAAATCCTTTTAATAGCGTCTGTATATATATACATATTCTAAAATAATATTCAATTTTGTGGATATTGAAAGGCCAGAGGGATCTCACTATTTTTTCAGCGGTCTCCGGTAGGTTTTCACTATAAATTTTGAATATCAAACTGGCACCTTGAGCCCTCATGATCTTAGAAGACGAAAAGTTTACCCAAATTCCTTTTGATGTCATTTATATCTATATATTAACTAACTATATGCATAATATTATGAAGATTGAGAGATCAGGAAGATCTAGCCAACCCCTTGGCTCTCGTTCGTGGATATAGCTGAGTATTTAGTCATTCGAAAATATCTTTTTTTTTTTGCTTTCCATACTTTTTTCTATTCATATTTTTAAATCTTAAGGGGTCGTTTCTTTAGGTTTCTTGAAAGATCATCTTTTAAATGTTCATTCTTGGTTATATTCTATTGATAAAAATCTAAAGGTCATAAACAGAAATATTCGATTTACATAAGGGTTTATATTTGAGAACAACGAGAATTTACGATAACTTAAAAAGATTTCTTATATCTCTTAATTTTTACAACTACTAACTAATAACTATCATGCTTTGAATGTTATCGAATGTTTAATTTTGTATTATATTCAACTTAGAAAATTTGAATATCGAACCGACTGCTAGCAGCAGGTTGGATATTGAATATCGAATATCAAATAACGAACCGGCTGCTTACTTCACATACATGTTACACTGCAACAAATTTAAAAAAAAAAAAGATACTTTATTGCCTAAATTTTATCCAGCTATATGCGAAACACTCAAGACTTATATTTCATTTTAAGAATTCCATTTAAGAATAATTTTATTAACTCGAATTATATAGATTAGAATACTATTTTTTCGATGTTTTATAGTTTTATTTGTCCAACTAGGTATTTCACTTTAACAACTTACTATTAGTTTGTCGGTATCGATCGATTCCCTTGTAAAAGCTGCCACCATGATTGAACTACAAGAATCGCCGGTCGCAAGTTTGTGGTAGTTATATCGAACTCCTGTTATATAATACAAATTTTAAAAAAATAAGCAATAAAATAACACTTAGATTAGATAATGCAATTTAAGTGCGTACATAAAGGCATGTCAATTGCAATCTAAATTTAGGATCTTACAGTACACAATAAACGCATGTAAGGATAATTTTGGATCGGGAATTTAAAAAAATCAAAATTGTATTCAACAGCTGGTGTCGGGAAGGCGAAGGTTCGGCAATTGCGTGACCCCATTATGATCCCAAATTTTCACTAAAATTTGGAATTAGGCTTTTATGATCATTAATGATAATTAAGGTCATATTAAACGAGTTTCTGGTAATTATTGTGTTGAAGAATTATTGAACCTATGCATGCATATATATTAAACTAAATCTTCTGCGCACTTTTTTTTACATTTATAACGAATCCATACAGTATAATCGACAACAAAATTTCATCCAGTGTAGAGGAATGCCGATCCTTAACTTTTGATAATCAATCAGCACACAATCATAGAACACGTGCAAAATAAGTGAGAGGATACATTTCTTTCATGTTTTCCATGCGTACCTATTTGTTATTTAAACTTTGTCATAACAGTTGTTAAATGATTCGGTGTATACATTTTTTCTGTTTACAGTTTCTCTCTATCTTTTTTTAGTTTTTGTCCAAAATACAAAAAAAAGGTAAAATATTGTCATTTAACGGCAATCACTGCTATAAAGAGTCTACTAATGATGTGTATATATTTCTCTTTATTTCTGAGTCGGTTAATACTATCTTCTCTCAACGTTTGTTTACCTTTTCTTTCATCGCGGTTTTTCCCTCGCACTTGCGCTGTGCGATTGCCGAAGTTCTAACGAAAGGTGTCATAGTTAAGGTCACTGCATACGGAAAAGCTGTAAGCGAATTAGATCACGGGAAGACAATTTAATTTCTGAAGATTTTGATAGAATAAAGGACTTTCTTTTATAAGAAAGCCTATGTACACGGTTTTTATATCAAAAATTAGTAATTCAAGTAAATAAAACATTTCAACTTTTTCTTTTATTAAATTTGAAGTATCATATGACTTTAACGTATCGAAATATGCATTAAAATAAACAACTCGATATAAAATCAGCTAGCTTTTTGAAAAATTTACGCTTAAGCGTTTTTTAGGACATCGTCTTGTAAATAGTTTCTACTTTCCGCTCAATTCAATTATAATTGGATAGTTTACATTTAATTAAATTATAGACTGAAAACATATAATTATACCTCCCTTGGTGCAATATAGCCTTTTTCTACTGAGGCGGCGTAAAGAAAACACCAATCAATCAATCAATAAAATTGTACAAAGAAAGGAAGTTGTCATAGTTTTTGGAGATTGCAATGCGTGTTTAAAAAAAAGAGGAAAGGAGCTGGTCCATCATTATTATAGAGACATGAATATGTCAAACTTAAACACGACATAAATGTTATAATCATTAAACATGTGTTTGAGATAATTGTACTAATAAATTACCTGCAACTGGTATGACATAGGGGTTGTTATCAAAACCTTCATATGCGCATCCAAATGGAAGGAACGGATGACCTCCGTTTCCTGTAGACCATACATATATTGCACCTTTACCATTTCTACCCTTTAAAAGGAAATGAGGATGAGTTTCATTAAGATCCAGTGTGGCAGCAATTAGTTACTTACCCATTGAAATATATTATTAAATCTAATATTGAAGAGTCCCTCTTTAAAGGGAAATGCGTATTAGCTACGATTTTAGACAAGAAATTAAACTATGATTTATTTTTTTTGTTTCAAATATTTATAAAAGCGGAATATTGTAGTGGTAAGTTTGGTTCGATTTTGTCAAAATAAGCTCAAAAACATCACTTATGTATTATTCATTTGCAAGTCAATAATTCGACCTCATTTGAATCCATATTCATGCACCGTTGATTTAACCTTTGTTTGTGATCAGTGGATGGTTGTAATCTGAAAAGGGAGACTAGAGAAGGCAGGATTATTGATTCGTCTTTTTGTTTTTAAATTTCCCTTTAACATTTTTTTAAGATATATAAATCACTTAATTTAAATTATACAAATCTAAGTACATGCAATGTGTGAATTAAAGCAAAGAACTTAATATTTTTAAACCAATACCAAAATCATAATGATATAACTTTATCAGAATTATATATAAATTACGAATCAGACGATAAAACTTTTAAAATTACCTCTGTTGTACCTTTTTTGAGAGCCCTGAGTACTTCGTTTCCAATTGGATAAAGACCCGCTTGTACAGGTGGATGTATATAACTGTTAGAATAAATATCTATTTGATCTAGCGAGGAAGTAAGAATTGCTGCCGAAGCTGAATCAGACTCAGGTTCAGATGACCCTGTTATAATTCTTAAATCTGAAATACAAACAATTTTCAGTATTGCACGATAAACTGGATGTTTGTTTACCGAAAGCTTCATCTAATATTTTGATATACAAATCAAAAGATGTGGTACGATTGCCAATTAGAGGTTAACAACTATAGTAACCATATTGCCTTCAATTATGAGCAAAACCCCTACCTCATAGTAAGATATACAAAGCCTGTACAAGACAAATGTAAAACAATTTAAACGAGAAAACTTACGGTCTGATTTTTGTACGAAACAATAAACGAAAAACAAATGTGGTATACATCAACAAACTACAACCACTGAATTATATTCTCCTGACTTGAGACCAGCACATACAGAATTTGGCGGGAATAATATAAGAAGAAGAAGATGTGGTATAATTGCCAATTAGACAACTCTCCACCAGAGACCAATTGACTTAGAGGTTAACAACTATAGATCACCGTACTGCCTTGAACAATGAGCAAAACCCATATCGCATAGTTAGCTATAAAATGCCCCTACATGATAAATGTAAAACAATTTAAAGGAGAATACTTACGGCCTGCTTTTTGTTAAAAACAATAAACTAAAAACAAATATGATATAAAACAACAAACTAAAAACACTGAATTATATGCTCCTGACATGGGACAGGCACCAAGGCAGAATGTGGAGGGGTTAAACATATTTGCTGGCGCCAAACCCTCCCCTAGCTTGGGACAGCGGATATATATAAGCACTATATTCATTTATAAGCAAACACTTTATCGTTTATATTTTATTTGAATTGTTCTTAACTGAGATATATTCAGATTCATGGTAAAACTGTGTTGTTGCAGTCTAATGAAGACTGTTTTGTTTCATATCGCTTATGACAAATGTGTCTGTGGTTCGTAATGATAAAAGCTTATTCTGTTTTGTATCTTGTTTACATGTGTATATATTAGTCTTTCGTGTGTTTTTTGTGAACGGCCAATTCTCTACTTTTCGGAAAATATTTTTTTTCACACAAATATATTTCACTTTTAACTATTATCCTTCAAACTACACTGTTCAATTTAAATTGTATCAAGAACTATTCAAACACATGTTAAGTATAAATAGAGAATATCATATGGCATTTTCAATATCACATCCGTATCAACCCGAGACACCAATATAATCCCAAGAGCTCTGAGATACAGCACGATTGTCATCAATTGTATTACACATACAATTTACCTGTATTTACTACTAAGTATATAATAAAAAATCCGTTTTGCTCGGATGTAAAAGCTTGCTAGTAGTATCTTGACCGTTGATTGATAAATTTATATTTCAACGCCAGCTTTTTTTTTAATTGCTACCCAAAATGTAATAACATTTATACCAAAATGATCACTTACGATAACAATTGCTAAATATTTAATTTTTTCTTTCAAATAAACTAATTTCTCTTGTTATCAATCACGTTATGTGCTGTTATAATTGAAAATATCAATCAGACAATGAACAAAAATATTTTGGGAAAAGAATAATTTTGGTACCAGCTAATTTCGCCTCAAATGCGATACCGGTTCCACAATTGTTGTTTCTTTTTGCTGCAATGACACCAGCGACTCTAGTTCCATGTCTAGCAAAATCAAAAGCAACAAAATATTATCCATATAAGCAATTTTATTTAAATGCGTAAGATCACTAAAATCGTGAGATATGATAAATATAATGATTATTATTAGAATATTTATAAGAATATAGCCTTATGATTTTTTTGTGTTGTTGAATTAATGTTTCATTGAAATATACTAAACATCTCCTTTTATTCATTTGTTGCAATATTTTGTTTTACAAAATTAGAGAAAAGCACTATTTATTAAAACAATTTGTACTGACTTTAATGTGTTTGATGTGCACTTCTAGAATTACCTTTTGTGAAAGACAAATCGGCACATTTACCATTAACATGCTAAAATCTACAACCTTCTGCAGTCTAACAGCGGTGTAATGTTTTGAAAAGCCTATTAATAATTTGTTATTAATTTATTTTATCTTATTCAGCCGATTTGTATACAAATTTAGTCTAACTCCACTAGAATTCGTACTAATGAATGTAAAGGTGTTACGTTAATTAGGTCTTTCCACTTTTCTGTGGAAAGACCTATTGGTTTTCTTCTGATTATTTTTTGGGTTTTTTTTTCTTCCGCCAAATTTTGTTCTTGCGATAAATTTTTGTTTCGCAAGATGTCGCTTAGATGTTTCGTATATGATATCGAACAGTTTATGCGCCTTTGAAATTGACCCTGTTTAACCGAATACTTTTCTTTGTAGGAGTTATCTCCCCGAACACTGTTTTCCTTGTATGTGCATCTCCTCCATAACCGTAAAAGAAAGCGACAAATTTATTTTACCAAATTGCTCGTTATATCCTCAGGATGTTTTGTCCAATTTCGACCGAAGCGATACGTAAACTCCATATGAGAGTTATTTCCCCTTCTGTATTTGACATAAGGGATATATAAATGTATAGCATGAATGGTAAGTGATAGAGACCTAAGGTATATTGATTTGAGTTTCTTGGTTCATTTAAATGAAATTGAGGCCAAGGTCAAAGGTCAAGGTCATATTCTAAATTTTGACTTTTCCTTGTTATTTGATCTCCTCTGTCACTTTTAAAATTACAAATTAAAGAACTAGTGCAAAATGTTTGCTTAATTGTGATTAAGATATGATACATTTGGTCTGAAACAATCCAATGATATCTTATAGGAGTTATTGTCCCTGAAATGATTCAATTTAAGGTTAATTGATTATTACTCCAACTTGGTACATGATAAAGCCATAGGGTCTTTTGCAAACTGTTGGTTGACATATGACCTTGAAAAAATTAACCGGAAGTGACCTTGAGTGAACCGAAAGTAGTATTTTTTGCACTTATTTCATGGAAAAGTACCTAGAAACCATATATTTTTTGAATGATCATAGGTTAACCTATCATTTGAGACCGGAAGTGACATTTTATAAACCGGAAATAGCATATTATCTTCCTTATTACAGGCATACGTATATACAAACTATATATTTTTGGAATCAGTGTGAATAAAGCTATCATATGAGACCGGAAGTGACATTTTTTAAACCGGAAGTTGGCAATTATCTCCCTTATTTCAGGCAAAAGTATATAGAAATCATTTATTGATTGAATCAGTATGAAGAAATCTCTACTTTGACGCTATTAATAACTTTGAGTAAACCAGAAGTAGCTTCCTATCAATTATTTAGAAAATTGATGTGGAAAGACCTTCAATTGTTCTTTGAACAATTGGTTTTTAATTTTATATTAAATCTTGCCATTTCAAGTGTACAGACTGTAGTTTGGTCATCAATTTGTTGTGTATTGTGAATGAATATAACAAGCAAGACCTTAAATGTTACAATGAACTACACTACTTCCGTTTTAACTTACACTTTTGTCGACGGAACTGCTGGTTGTATATTTGCATCTAAACGTCTGTCCTTAAATAGATAAAAAAAAATGGTCGAGTTAGAGATATCGAGCTAAAATGGAAGTCTAGTAACTGGAAGCCAGAAAAATAATAAAACTTATTGCTGATTTCAGGTATTCCGGATGGGTAAGTATGCTATGTTTCATTCGCGACATCATCGAAAGGAAACCATATTTTGTTAATTTAGATTAAATATAACAATTTCAATAGTACAGTAGTGTGGTCGTAAATTTGTTGCGTATCAAAATGAGGAGGATAGAGTGTTATTGTTATGTTGATAAGTATAGCTATAAAACCAGGTTTAACCCAACATTTTTCTTCCGATAATGCCTGTACCAAGTAAGGAGTATGGCAGTTGTTTTTCACTAGTTTCGTTGATTGATAGCGTTTAATTTTGTCAGTTTTTATGGACACACCCTTTTTGAATTTGCCTTTGAGTTCGGTATTTTTGTTATACTTTTTTAACAAATATAATTAATGCCGTTAAGAAACCACATTATCTTTTGACTATTCAAAATATTTACAAATAAATATCACTGTGACCTTAAAATCTTCTGAAATTAGTAGAAAATGGCAAAATTCTCAACTTGTTCAGCCATAAATAATTAACAATTGCGGTTGAAGGTTAAGAACTTTACTTGTTACTCTACATACTTTGCACTTTTTCAATGAAATAATGATAAGGTTTTTTTTTAATTTACCGTGACCTTTTACCTGAAAACAACAGTTTTTACTGTAACAGACCTCTAAAAATCATAAAGCAGTACAAAGGTTAACAATTATAACACCTCAATCATATATCTTGATATATAGCTCTATGCAAAATGTTTACTCATAATGGAGTTTGTTCCTCAAATGACTCTCCTGCTTTCTTAACATGTCACCATATGATTTTTGACAACGAATTTGAAAAGGGATGTGTTTTTTGTATACATAAAAGATTGATCATACGTCAGTCTTTGCTTGTATGTTTTTTATGTATGTTTTGATATTTCCTCTTGTTATTTATAAACTTAGAAAAGAACATTTACTATATAACTAAAAATATCTGAATATTTACTATGTTGAGATCTGGGTGATCGAATATGCCATCGTCTACTACCGCTACAGTTATCCCGGTTCCATTTAAACACTTCCTCCACGCATGCAATACATTTAAATCCGTTGGAATGATGCCTGATCCGTTCTACACAAAAAATGTATTGCAGTTATTGAATATCTCATAAATAAACATATTTGGTTTATATTTCAGAGCAACCATCAGTATGCCAATTCATTTCAAGTATGTTAAACTATCAGATTGATTGATTGATTATTTGTGTCTAACGCCACTTTCAGCTCTCAAGACTATATCATAGCGGACAGCTTTCGTTGTTGGAGGGAGACGGAGTGCCCGGAGAGACCCACCGACCGTCGGCAGGAAAACTGACATCCTAGTCAATTAAGATCCGAGTCGCACGCATCTGCTACATGCTGGGTTCGAACTCACAATCTCAACTTTCACATCAAATCGTTTTTTGTTCACATAAAAATGATACAGAAACAGTAATGTTACATTATAAAATGCATCATGTAAGTAACATTACTGCAAGTGATTCTGTAGATGAACCACTTCTACCAATCGGTCACCGATGCCCCTAAAATATATGAGGGTAATTGGAAACCATAACTTTGGGATGAACAGAAACTATAATTCCCAAAGAAAAAAAAAATGATCACAAAAAGTCCACAAAACACAACGTAGAAAAAAACAGATTTGAGCAACATTAACAAAGCAAAAATACAGATTTGAGCAACATTTACAACGCAAAAATTCAGATTTGAGCAACATTTACAACGAAAAATTACATAGTTGAACTCAGGGACTCTGGAAAGTTGGACAGTTCTGATTTATCAGATACAAAATAGGTATTGGTTTTGCTCATCGTTGAAGGCCGTTTAGTTGTTAACTTCTATGTCATTTGGTCTTTGGTGGAGAGTTGTCTCATTGGCTATCATACCACATCTTATTAATTTTTATAACAATTATTACTTTAATAAGAGAACTAAAAATGACTGTTATAGACATTATGTTGTTAGAAATACTTTCAACTTAACATTTTCATTTCAAGGTTGACATTTCAAAGTTCTCGATTTCAATTTTACATTTCTTACTTCTAAGGAAATTAAAAATGTCAAGTTGGAACTGATAAAAACATGGAACTGAGAAATGTCAAGTTGGAAGTAGGAATTGCCAAAATGGAAATGACAAAATGTTGAAAATAGAATGTCCCTACCAGTTTCTATCGAATTTTCAGGGGTAAATAAGAACGAAATGCTTTTCTCGCACACGATTTAAAATATCAGATTCCTGTTCAGATTACTTAGATTGAATTACTTTTATTTGTTTTCGGTTGCTAAATTATCACATT
This sequence comes from Mytilus californianus, assembly GCF_021869535.1. Taxonomy (NCBI): domain Eukaryota; kingdom Metazoa; phylum Mollusca; class Bivalvia; order Mytilida; family Mytilidae; genus Mytilus; species Mytilus californianus. The sequence continues at coordinate 30,697,898 of NW_026262712.1, forward strand.
GATATCACTTACCAAGTACCACTGATTGTGCCAGTTTGGATCAACTATATGAACTGAACAGACCTGTTGTCTTACAACTGCTGTGTCCTGTAATTAATTTAAAAACATTCGTTTAAACAATTAAACCAATTCTTTATCAGATACAGTATATACATCATCGGTGGCGAGATGTGTTTTATTGTGAGTGGGAGGACACCGGCAAAGTGACGCGCCCATTATATCTGATTTGGTGACCAAGGCATTTTATGCCACAATCCCGGAAGGCAATGATTTACAATCTTGTCATATTTCATTTGAACACATACATAATAAACACATTAACTGTAATATTATCTTAATTGTGCATTTGTGCTTGCGAGGACATTTTTTTTCTGTGACATTTTTAGCAAGTGAGAACATCATTCCCTATTTGACCCGAAATAAGTTATGCAAGATATACATATAATTGAAATTGTGTGAAAATTAGGTGATGGCAAAGAACAGTTTCGATTCCGGTGAATCCAACATATTTGTACATGCCGTATGGGATAACAATGACTTTCAGTCTTTTAATGATTCTCTGAATGTTGAAAATATGATATTATCATGCAAGCTGCTTCTGCTTGTGGTATGTTGATTTTTTTATAGTTCTATTTTACATATTAAGAATTTTAAAGTTAAGAAACCATGGTTCAATCAAGAGTGTTATAACTAGAGGCTCTAAATGTTCAACAATAGATTTTTCTTAAACTTCTGAAAAAGAATTATGGGTCAATTTCTTTCAAATTTCAAACTGGGGGTTACGGACCTTGTTTTTTCCCCTCTTTAAAATGCAATGAAAGTAACGAAATCAAAGTTATTTTATATAGATTATATAGGGGACACTTAATTTTTCCTTAATGAGGAATCGTAAAACGATAGAATTGGTTAAAATCCAATCAGAGAATTACTTTTCAAAAATACTTTCAAAATATGTATATAAAAAAAAAGAATAAGGGGTCACGGGCCTTGTGTTCTTGAAAAAAAAAAAAAAAAAAAAACACAAATTAATTGTCCTATCAAATTCAGTATATTTATCTGCCCTTGATTTTAAAAGGATTGGTTTTTGAAATTTTAAATACACATAGCGGCACTTAAATTTTTGATAGTTAATTCTTAAAATTTCAAGTTTTAAATGTTTCTGTTGTATATTGAATGATTCTTTGTAATATATTTTTAAACCAAAAAAAACCGTATTTTTTGCAATATGCCCAGAAGGATGCTCAGAAAAAGACACCCGATCTACCTTAAAATGGAATAACTCTATTAAGAATAACTGGCACATTCCGTCATGTTGATCTATTTGTAGGTCTTATCCTGCTGATCAATTTTGCTATTTTAGATATCTTTCGATCTATTTCAATTTTCGAGATAATACGCAAAAATGAAAAAAAAATTGTACAGTTCGTCGTTTGATGGCAAAAGCTCAAACTGGTCCGAAGTGCTAGTTGAGCTAATAAAAGAAAGACAATATCATCGAGCCAAACGTTAAAATTGGCAGCTTAAATCTGCAGAGAGTAACATTGATTTAATAAAACACAGTAAAGCTCATACAAAGTTTGTTATTCTCAGTAGAATGAAGATCGAAGAAACTTTATATAAAGAAGTTAAGAAAACTAAGTCATATGGATCCTAATATAAATCTAAATGCCGTAAATTTTAATACCGAAAGAAATGTTTTAGAGAAGGCATTGCTTGAATGATTTCATAATCATTTTTAAAACGTCAATTAAAATACCAATTGAACCAAAGGAGAATTTCCAGGAGAAATTGATGTATGATGATGATGAATTTTGATGGATGGCTGTTTAACGTACAGCGCCAAATTAAATGCATATTCAGGTCAAGAACATGTAATTGCAATATGAGTATTTACATCCAAGTTCACAATGTAACAGTCCGCAGGACTACATGAATATTTTACGTCCATGTTCACAATGTAACAGTCCACAGGAAAACATGTCACCCTGGGCCTACCAAGACACATTATTCTGACTCCTAGACGACCAGTCTTTGTACTTATTCTGATTCTTAATGTCGCGTGATTAGCGGAGAAGCAGAAAATACCGATTTTAAAGTCTTTAATTTTACCCGGTCGAGGTTTGAACTAACGACCTCGCGCACTCAACGCGAACACGCTACCACGAAGATATTGGTTCTTTATGTGGTCATTATTGAAGTTGAAGTTGCTATTTAAAGCAATAAATTCGTCGAAAAAAAAACTATGTAGTACATATTTGGATTTAAATGATGTCTCTTTTAACTTTTAAAGTCATGTAAGAACTTGATTGATATATATATATTTAAATCTGCCTAGATTTAAGTGTGCAGGTAAAAATAAATTATTTTTGGTTGGTTTACTCTTACAAATTGTGACTTTGATGCAGAGTTGTCTCATTGGCACTCATATCACATCTTCTTATATCTCTATAAATACTTATATTGCTAGCTGTTATTGTTATACTGTTTATAATGTTCACAGCATTACTTTTTAACATGCACATTAGTTGTTTTTGACTATTCAAAGCTTTGATCCTTATATGAAATAAAATGTAATTTGGTCAAACATATTCGATGAAAGTAAAAGAGATTTTCAAATAAAAAAACAACAGATAAGTGTGAAAATATCTTGTCAACTGCAGTTAGCCTTTACCAGTTGCACAGAACATTGCTACTTTGCAATGAAAACTGACAAATAAGGAAATGTCGATATTTTTTTTATATTCATGTTTTCCGCCGACCAATAACCATTCTAGATAACTAATCATCGTTTTCCATTTGTTTTAAAAGATTAAACCATTTTTTCTATCGCAAATCATTAGAATGAGAAATATTGTATGGAGTGATGTACAGTACAAACAATAGAAACTCTTTCAATCTTTTCTTGGAAACGAGTGACGAAAAGCGCATACGCTCTATTGCCCCCTATGTGATCGGACATGAGACCAAAGGACTTTTATGTACAGATTGCGAGTCAATATTTTGGGCCGATTAACTTAAAAACTTATTACAAACAAGTCTTTGGGCGTTTATGTAATGTTCGGAGTCAGTGGACCAATAAACGCAAATAAACTCTAAATAAATGTGTTTAAACCTAGAGTAGATTTCTAGTAAGTTTCAGAAAAAAAATGTGGTTATTCAGTTACTCAGCAAGTTCAAAAACTGAATTGTACCAAGACTATACCATATGCATACACTCATGCAGACTGCATTCATAAACATGTTTAACCCCGCTATCTTTTTGTGCGTCCCAAAGCCAGTAACATGTACGCCAGTAGTTGCCGTTGGTTGCTTGCTGTCTGTCATATTAAATTTCGTTCCTATAGTATAAATAAGGGCGTTTGTTTTCTCTTTTGAATAGTTCCACTTTTTGCCGCACCTTTTATAGCTTCCTATATTGTATGAATTTTTCCTCGTTGTTTACTTTTAAATTTTACAAATTACTCTCCCCTCCTCCTTTTATCACAACACACAAACACACACAAATATGTAATGTTCAAAAATATTTTAAAATATAATACCTCAGGTATCTTCTCGAAATCTTTTGGCAAGGTTGAAGCGTTTCTATAATTTGAAATATTCATCATGTGTGTATATATTTCAGTGTATAAAATACATTAAAGGGAAAACAAATATAATTATAACAATGAATATAGTTTTGATTCGGATAATCAAACAAAACCATTTAGCTTTGTTTTAGACATTTCGTTTTTCTTTTTCATCTTATTCTTTTTACTATTATCAATGTATGTAGAGTGAGCACTTTTTTGGTAATGGTTGTATTGTCTTCGTTTTTACGAATCAAATATTAACAGTTACTGATCGAGTTTTATAGTTTAAACTAACCCGAATAATTCAGTCCCTCCCCGTGATCGACTCTCCCACTCGTTAATGTAGCCATTGTAGAGCAGTGGAATATAACGACTGAATTATTCGGGTTAAAATTTAAACCTGGTTAACACAGCGTTGACAAAATAACGAACCTACATCTTTTAATCAATTATAACATTTTATCAATTCACAAAATTAAGCCTCATTTTATGCATCTTTTTATCCTCATCATTTACGGTGCTATAAATTCGAGGTATTGCTCACAATCTAGTCTAGTCCAAAGGTTTAGAGCCTGATATGTTATGAAAATGTGTCGTATCTCACCTCATTTTCTTCATATTTTTTGGGGGGAATAAGTGTTAGCGTTAGGGTGACGTTTATGGATTGGCATTCAATTTACGATTTATTAGTCACCAGTTTTTGTACAAATTCTAACGAGTTGAAAACGTAAGCTCAAAGAAAACAAGAATGACAGTGTGTGTCCATAGGACACAACGCTCCGCTCGCACTGTCTTTTTCCTTGTCCAGTGAGCCATGAAGTCAGGGTACAAACCCAAATTGGCATATCATTTAAAAAGACCACATCATAATGAACATCTGAACTAATTTTTAATTTGAAATGCATGGAAAACTACATTGATCTTCAACTTAACACTGAAAATGTTCTAATTTATCACTATCACATTTCTATTTTAAGCAACGCATGAAATTAAATTCAAAACTGAAATTAAGTATACTATTTAAAAAGTTCACATCATGATGAAAGTGTATTTAGTGTCAGGTAAACTTGACTACATCTTCATTGTAAACTACCTTGACCAAAAACTTTAACCTGATACGGGACGGACGGAATAACAGACTGGTAAACAAAACAAAAATGTGTGCATAATAAGGTGAAACATTATCACACTTTGACAAAAAAAAACCCATTGACAATAGATATAGATGGCTTATGAATGGCTTAAAAATTTTGAACAAAAAAGGTATATATGTACAAATGTAGAACTGTGCAATGTTTTTTCCCTTCAGATTTTATCATGTTTATGGCATCATTATATTTTCTATATTATTAAATCTACTTAGCTGTCACCTAGATATTTAACCCCAAACCGTTGCTTCATTGGTGTACGTCGACCAGTTAGCGTTACGCAGTTAGTTAAACATGTATCTGTTATTTATTTAAGGGCATACGATACAGTTACAGGGGGAGGTAATGACGTTGCTAACGTAAAATGTTATTTTCGCGACGTCAAACTGTGACATATCCGGAAAAAGCATTTTTCGACTGATTTTTATCATTCAAACTGATTTCACTTGAAAACGAGTTCATGGACCCCTCTTTTTTAAAATGACATTAGGTTTGATTACGTATGAAGATTATTTGTACCAATTTTCATGAAAAAGTCACCGATGAAATTTGTTTAAATTAGATAAATAAACAGCAAAAAATGCCGTTTTTTTCTGAAATCATGGAACTTTGATAAAAATTAATTATTCCAAAGAATTGTTATACAAATTTAGAGCATACCTTTGTAAAGAAGATTTTCCAAATGTTTTTACAAAAATCCGCTTGTGTTTATCTTTTGAAACAAAAAAGTTAGGTATGTCTATCCAAAGGATATAAATGTTCAAAAAAGCGAAATTTTGAGTAAAATGTCTGAAATTTCAACCACATTTATCTCTTAAAGTAGCACATGAAGGTATATTTTTTATTATATATTTGAATTGACTAGGTGCAAAATAGCTTGTATGCAAATTTTCGTAAAAAAATCACCGTGGGATCAAAACATAGCCAGAAATTAGTAGTACTTTTGCTAATTGATATTCATAATATGTAAATGAGAATTGTACCACGTGATAATAGTTTGAACTGGACTGGCTTGATATCATTAAAATCTTTAAAACACGGAAATTATACGTTGCCCGTCACAGAGTGCCCGTCACAGAGTCCTTGTTATATGTCATCACTTGGCGTCCGTCGTCGTCCGTCGTCTGTCGTCGTCGTCGTCTGTCGTCGTCGTCTGTCGTCGTAAACTATTTCAAAAATCTTCTCCTCTGAAACTACTGAGCCAAATACCTTTAAACTTTAACTGAATGTTCCTTAGGGTATCTAGTTTATAAATTGTATCCGAAGTTTTGATCCATTGACAAACATGGCCGCCATGGCTAAAAATAGAACAAATGCAGTTTTTTGCTTATATCTCAAAAACTAAAGCTTTTAGAGCAAATCTGACATGGGGTAAAATTGTTCAATTGATCAAGATCTATCAGCCCTGAAATTTTCAGACAAATTGAACAACCCATTGTTGGGTTGCTGCCACTAAATTGGTAGTTTTGAGGAAATTTTGCAGTTTTTTGTTATTATCTTGAATATTATTATAGATAGATATAAACTGTAAACAGCAATAATGTTCAGCAAAGTAAGATCTACAGGAAAGTTAAGTGACCAAATTTGTCAATTGACCCCTTAAGGAGTTATTGCCCTTTAAAGACAATTTTACACAATTTGTTCATCAAGTTTGCTAACATTTAAAAATCTTCTCCTCTGAAACTACTATGCCAAATACCTTCAAACTTCATCTAAATGTTCCTTGGGGTATCTAGTTTATGAATTATATCCGAAGTTTTAATCCATCGATAAACATGGCCGCCATGGCTAAAAATAGAACATAGGGGTCAAATGCAGTTTTTGGCTTATATCTCCAAAACTAAAGCTTTTAGAGCAAATCTGACATGGGGTAAAATTGTTCAATTGATCAAGATCTATTAGCCCTGAAATTTGCAGACAAATTGAACAACCCATTGTTGGGTTGCTGCCACTAAATTGGTAGTTTTGAGGAAATTTTGCAGTTTTTTGTTATTATCTTGAATATTATTATAGATAGATATAAACTGTAAACAGCAATAATGTTCAGCAAAGTAAGATCTACAGGAAAGTTAAGTGACCAAATTTGTCAATTGACCCCTTAAGGAGTTATTGCCCTTTAAAGACAATTTTACACAATTTGTTCATCAAGTTTGCTAACATTTAAAAATCTTCTCCTCTGAAACTACTATGCCAAATACCTTCAAACTTCATCTAAATATTCCTTGGGATATCTAGTTTATAAATTATATCCGAAGTTTTAATCCATCGATAAACATGGCCGCCATGGCTAAAAATAGAACATAGGGGTCAAATGCAGTTTTTGGCTTATATCTCCAAAACTAAAGCTTTTAGAGCAAATCTGACATGGGGTAAAACTGTTCAATTGGTCAAGATCTATTAGCCCTGAAATTTTCAGACAAATCGAACAACCCATTGTTGGGTTGCTGCCACTAAATTGGTAGTTTTGAGGAAATTTTGCAGTTTTTTGTTATTATCTTGAATATTATTATAGATAGATATAAACTGTAAACAGCAATAATGTTCAGAAAAGTAAGATCTACAGAAAAATTAAATGGTCAAATTTGTCAATTGACCCCTTAAGGAGTTATAGCCCTTTAAAGACAATTTTACGAAATGTGTTCATCAAGTTTGAGAACATTTAAAAATCTTCTCTTCTGAATCTATTGTGCCTAATACTTCTTAACTTTGAATGAATGTTACTTTAGGAATCTAGTTTATGAATTGTATCGGAAATTTTGATCCATCAACAAACATGGCCGCCATGGCTAAAAATAGAAAATAGGGGTGAAATGCAGTTTCTGGCTTATATCTCAGAAACTAAAGCATTTAGAGCAAATCTGACATGGGGTTAAAATGTTCAAAGGTCAAGATCTATCAGCCCTGAAATTTTCAGACACACCGAACAACCCATTGTTGGGTTGCTGCCACTTAATTGGTTGTTTTAAGGAAATTTTGCAGTTTTTGGTTATTATCTTGAATATTATTGAAGATAAAGATAAACTGCAAAAATGTTCAGCAAAGTAAGATCTACAAAAAAGTTTATATGACCAAAATTGTCAATTGATCCCTTAAGGAGTTATTGCCCTTTGAGGACAATTTTTGACAAGTTGTTTTATGTTTTTTAATTTTAAAAATCTTCTCAAATGAATCTAGTATAAATTTTGTATTTCATTTCCTTGTACGTCAAGAAACATAGACAATATGGCTAAAATGGAACATATGGGTTAAAAGCAAAAATAATCATTGATGAAAGATTTAAGCAAAAAAAATAACAGGTGAGCGATTCAGGCTCTTGAGAGCCTCTTGTTTATAATCACTCTGATATTTCCGTAAAGTTGAAAGTTGTCAGGCGGTCAAAATCAAAACAATGAACGCGAATTTAGTGAATTTTTCGTGTTTTCGTGAGTTTATTCTTCTTGAAATAGGGGCATTTTAGCTTTACATGGGAACATAGAGTTCAACGACTACACATACAAGGTTTGGACTTGCTTATTCTTTGGACATTCAAGTTTCAAGTTTCATCCCCGCAACCTGTTTTTGTAATGACCTTGTTAGCTAATTTTCAACACGAAGTTTGCAAATTTGACGTTTCAGCCATTTTAGCCTGTATTTTATACTGCAATGTTAAAAGCCTCTCGCTTCGATTTTTAAAATAGCTCAGGAACCTTGATTTTTGCAGTCATTATGTTTCGTTTAAATGGTGTATATTGTTGTGTATATTTATTTTCTGTCCCCGTAATCTGTCGATCACTTAAATTAAAGTTAAAACAGACATTTTTTTTCAAAATTCCCTATCATTTCAATATAATTTCCGTGACCCGTATCCGATTTCTTTAGTATAATATTCAAATAAGCAAAGTGACGTTGATTTCTGTTTCGTATGCCCTTAATAGCTGAAATTAGTTTCCAATAAACAGACGTCAACTACCAAACAAGATGTGTAGTTGTCCTCAACTTATCTCAAATAAAAAGCAACATACATGTATGAGTAACTTACACTACAATGTATTATAATAACAATGTTTGACAACACGTGTGTGAAAAATGCAATCTTACTTACAATATTTGGTTGTGTAATAGCAAGTGTGTCAGAAAATACATCAATGATTGTTTCATTCTACTGCAAAAGAAATCTTTATATAACCATTTGTAGTTTCAAGCAATATAAATTTGTCATAAAATAAAAAAGATATATTCTAATTTTGTTTTAATGTGTTTTCTATTCTATTCTAACTGTCTATAGGTAAGCATCAGCGACAACAAATACCACAAGCCACATAAGGGCAACATACATAAGACATCGAGATGACAACTTACTAAAGAAATCTAAAGGACAACACACATTGTTCAACAATTGACGTTGTCTTGACAATATATACAAAGTTCTCAATCGTCCCGAGTCACAATCCTGCTATCCAAACTAAATTCACAAAAATACAGATTTCGAGATGACACAATCCATCCATTGACGAGATTCCAAACATGATTTAAAACAACAAGATTACCAAAGGTCTTAAAAAGATCATGATATTGGTTATCTTTATAATATGATTAAGTCAGGCAACAAATTCAATAGCAAATTAGCAGGAAAACCTCATCACATGTATTTGCAATTTATTGATTTCTCTAAAATATGTCTTTTGAAAGAAATACGAAATGGTAATCAAAAAGTATAACAGATTAGCGCTGAAATCCATTCAACGGTAATGCATCTTGATTTCAACGCAGAAAACCTTCTAGCAATTGTAAAGGAAAGAGACTAGCAAGGAAAGAAATGGTTCTTTGGAATGACAGTTAAACAACCATATAATTATCAAAAAAATGAGTCATATCTTGTTTTTTCATAGGATTTTTGTATCATAAACTATTAAATGTATCACCCATGTCCTTTCATTCTTATTATGTATAACAATACTAAAGAAAATTTCAATGAAAGTAAGAAAAAAACTTTCACACTAGAATCTACATAGTTTGCTTACCTGTTATCATTTCCACGTTTATCAAATCTATTGTTTCACAAATGCTTGAATTAAGTTAAACTTTGAAACTTTCTTAAAATAGAAAAGAAATCATGTTAGTTTGTACTTCTTGACTTATAGGGAAGTTTAATCATAAACTTCATAAAACTTTGGTAAACATATCGCCTAACTATAAAATATCAAACTGCAGTAAACATGACAAAAGATAATAATGAATGACCCGGACATTGCAAAATCAATACAATTGACAAACATAAATGCATGCTGACAAATTCTTATCAATAATTTATTGAGGACTCTGTAATTACATTTTTCCATTTGAGGACTTCGGCAAACATATACAATCATGATAACCGTTAAAAATTTGAAAACAATATATGTTTTACGGTTTTTTTCCAAGAAATCATTAACCATTTCATCGTTATTTTCACCTATTGAACCAGCTTTATAAATAAAACTCCTGGCTTCAGATCAATATATTTTGTTCAGGTGACCCTATATTAAATACAAATTGAAAAAAAATCCCGCTGGTATGTTTATCAAGACAAATATTATGCAAAACTCCTTAGCTGTTAGTTATCCTCATTTAAAAATTAATTCAAAATATGTGCAAGTTAAGACTATCCGAGATAAAAACGTAAAATATAAGAAGCCAAAATAGTCAAATATTTGAAAGCAGAAAAGCCCAATAGACCAAAATAGAATAATATACTTATCTGGAATGAATGATACTGGTCATGCTAGAATGACACACGAGTATCTTTTAAAAAAAGAAATTCAACCAGAATGTATACCTTGCGATTGCAAGTATACAATTTAACATATTTCAATTGAATGTATTGACTTTTCCGATATCCGGAAAACACATTTTAATGTAAATAATATGTATGATTTATCTAATAATATTCGTGTTGAAATAATTATTTCATTTTTAAACGAAATGGGAATATATTCCAAAACATGAATAAGTTGTATTAGTTTAAAATGATTTTTAAGTTTTTATCATGTTATCTTATTAATGATTTTTTTTGTGTAAATAAGTAACTTCACTTTAAACTAAAGTGTTAGAACATTGAAAGACTTTTTGTCTGATTTTTAAAGAAAAACGTCTTGTTATAATATTTAAAATAGCTCTCGCCGCGATATAGAATCAGATGAAGAGATATATTCTGAAAGTTTACACAAAGTTTCGGATGTCATTGGAAGTCTATAACCATGGAAGTTATATTTCAATATTACTTCCATGCTATCACCTACTTAAGATTCAACAATTAGATTCAGACTGAACATAAAATAAGAAGATGTGGTTTGTCAATTAGACAACCATAGATATAATAGCCATAGATATGGCATATCTATCAGACAACTATCCACCATAGACTCCAGATGATGATATTCACAACTACAGGTTACCGTACGACCTTAAACAATAAAAAAAAACCCATGCCGCATAGCAAGCTATAAAAGACTACGACATACATGTATATCAAAATAAAAGACAATTCAAATGAGAAAATTTTTGGCTCGATTTATTTATAAAAAGACATATGATATACAGTAACAAACGACAACCACTAAATTACCGGCTTCGGACTTGGGACAGGCACCTACAAATATGGCTGGGTTAAACGTATGTTTTGGTGCCAAACACTCCCCCTAATCTGGGACAGAGGTACAACAGCACAGATCTTTATAAGAACTAGCTAAAGTCAGTGAATTGATTGACAGGTAGTTTATTAAGTCACGTAAAATCAAATTGATTAAGTCGATATGATTGCTGATATTTTATTGGGCGTATTGCATTTCCGCTAATTTTTCAAAGTTCCAATACTACGTTTCCGGAAACTTAAAGTATACGTTTCCAGAAATTGTATTTATTACTTTTCCGGAAATTTACCTGGTAGTAAATTATTAATATTTGAATATATGTTAGATACATTATTTATTTCATATTTTATACAAAAAAGGTTCTGATCTTATATCTACAATATACTAGATATAAAAAAATAAAAGTTTCACCTTAGTGAAAGATGATGATGTCGGAATCGTTATATTTTTATGTTTCACCAACTTGAAATGTCTATGATCGTATGTGTAATGAAATAACTGATATTTTCATAGATGGCACAGTTAAATATTCGATACATGGGTGTAAAATGGTAACTACATTCATCTTGTGTTTGCGTTACTTCCACTTTTTATCAAAATGTGGGATCTGCTTATTGATGTGTGCACTACCCGAAGACTAAATCTCCAGCCCGAGGGAAATCATATTGACTTTGAATGTGCAATGCATTCTGCTGTTTCAAAAATTTCATGCTGCTACAATCAGTTGTTGCAGGTTTCATTTAGGACAAAGTTCAAAGTACTCCTTAATTATTTTCTCGAAAAAGTAATAATTTATTTTTTCCGGAATCGTTACTATTTTCTCGGAAAAGTAAGGTATTTATTTGCGGAAACGTAGACTTTCTTTTGCGGAAATGTCATGTTTTTTTCACGGGAAAGTAATGCCAATTTGCGGAAACGTAAAACACCGATTTTATTGTCTGCAAGGGTGTCATCTTCGTTTGCCCACTTTTAATTACATGCATAAATAAACATAGGGGGAATTGTTGTTTTAACAATTAAAGTCTGTTTCTTAATTTAGGCATATTATTTACCTGATATTTACCTGTAAAATCTTATAAAGAATACATATTTATTATTGAAAATTGATTCATTATTGAGATTTGAAAAGGAAAAATATTATAACAAAAAACTATAAAAATACATCCTTGTAATTCAAAACGAAATAAAAGTTATAAGAATATTAATATTGAGATTTAAAAAGGAAAACATATAATAATAAAAGCTATAAATATAACTAAAAACAAGATAAATGTCATATTTTTTTTAAGAATTTTAAATGAGATTATAAAATAAAAAAATATTTATAAACTAATAAAAAAAAATTGTTATCAGATTTCTATCTATTCATCTTTATCTTAATTTATTATAACACATTTTTTAGGTTATAGTTCTGCACTTAAATTAAAGACATTCTTGTACATGAAATTTGTAATTGTTTCCAATGTTATGTTTGCATATCAGATTTGATGCTTTAAATGCATTATGAATGATAAATTTCAGTGCTAATGATATTTATGTAATATTGACAATGTTAATTGTTTTAGTGCTATTAAAAATATATATCAAAATCAATTTATTATTTATTCTTATTTTTACATTTTTATCTATTATGCTTGTTTGTTTTGTTCACATGTTGGTGTCAATTTAATGGAATTTTATATAACTGTCATACAAGTGAGAGGTTTATCTAGCTATAAAACCAGGTTTAATCCACCATTTTCTACATAAGGAAATGCCTGTACCAAGTCAGGAATATGAAAGTTGTTTTCCATTCGTTTGATGTGTTTGAGCTTTTGATTTTGCCATTTGATAAGGGACCTTTCGATTTTAATTTTCCTTGGAGATCGGTTTTTTGTTATTTTATTTTTATTTTTTTCAATGAAAATTTCACAAGCAAATTTATGAAGAAAAATATACGTTTTAATATGCATCAATTGCAGACAAACTTAACCTATAGAATTTTACAGAGATATATGTACATATAAAATAGCAACATAAGTTAACTGGGAAAGACTATACCATTTTCCAATCAGTAAACCTTTTGTCTTTTTTGTTTATATAACCATTTGATAATTGCGGTAATTAAAAGTGGGCAAACCAGGATGTAACCGTCTGCAAGACGTAATATGCTTTCATTTCGTATGAAAACAACCGATGTCATATAAAATCAACTCGTGTGGTATGAATGCAACCCAAGATTATAGAATTATTATCTCCGTCTGCTTTATGATAAATAAACACTATGTGTTCGCCTTGTTAGTGTACTTCGTACAAACTATTATGCTTTTTTTTTTAAATGGCATATTTATTAATGAGGAAAAAAGTAGCTAACAGTTATCATAAAGTATGGATAATTGACATTATTATACATAATCATACATTATTATCCAATAATATACATTGAAATTTGCTAAATACTTTGAGAGCTATCTACTATTAGATCGTCATCTTCATAGCCTAATTTCTGCTATATGACGTATTATAATTATTTCAAGTGAAAATCTTACAAGACAATGTCTGCAGAAGTTTTGTGTTAAAGTTTTACTTTTAGATTCTAAATCAGAATAACGTGTTTTTTCATTTTAAAAATCTGATAACATAAAAATCAATGCTGTGTTTTTGAAAAAAAAATTGACACGAAATGAAGGATTTGAAGGGACCATCAAATTTTATACAAGATGCACATCTGCGTTTCTGTGCTTAATGTAAAATGTGATGGTCACTTGCATTCATTTCGTATCAATAAAAAAAAACAGCATTCGATTCTGTAATGAATAATGAACTTTCGAATGTACTTTTGAAAACAGTTTAGATCTTGATTGTCGGGTTACAGTAAAATATAAGAAGTTACCTTACCTCCCTATTCCACGTCAGACAACACGTTGTTTCATTTTTGCACTTTCATTGTAGACATTGGTTATATGATTCCAATTAAATTAATGACAGTCGTATGTTCCAATATATATATAAAGTACTTGCATCTCAATTTTTGTATCTCCTTGTATTCATATATATTCGCCTATAGCAAGTTCAAAAATTGAGTGATTGATTGTTGTTTACATAACTTACAGTTGCAAATATTTCAGGTTCTTGAAATACAGAATATTTACTACAGAACTAATTTTACCCTCGAAATATGGTTTACAAAAGTGAGTTTCTCTTTTTGGAAATCTAAAAAAAAAATAAACGTTTAAGATTAATATTTGTTTAAGTAAACAAGCAAACTAAACATACAAAACAAAACAAAAACAAAACCAAACCAAAAATAAAGATTAAAACAAAAGCAAAAGCAAAAGTACAAAAAACTGAACGAAAGACCGAAGAAATATAAGCTTTGACGTGGCACAAAGGTGAAAAAGGTCTACACATATTTGACATCTATGCATGTATTTGAATTTTCCAAATAGAATTGCATAACGATTGAAGAAGAGAAAAATAAATCGTGTCCACTTGTATAAATCTATTTAGAAAATTATTTAAAGAATGCGAGTTCTCTTGGATGTTTTCATACAGGAAAATTCGGACTTAACGTGTTTTGTAAACTAATGATTTTTAATTTGAAAGAAATCCATGAATATTGAACTTATTATTTCATAGAAATTAAACACCTTTTTAGCGTACTTTTCTGGGTTTTTGTACAAGGCATAAATGCATTGTGTAAATCAGCGATACAGCAACACAACGACAAAAAAAGCCAAATAAGACATAGAGAAATTAAGATTAAAAATTTAAAGTGTTTCAACAATAAATATGTGCTAAATGAAATAAATACTTTATAGATTTCGTGCGTCCGAATTGCTTTACTAGATTTACCTTCATCAGGAACGTTCAATCTAAACAATTGAAAGCAAGGGGTGCGTAAATACGCTGCAACGTAAGGATTATTATGGATCAGATCTATAAGAAAGAAAAAAACGACATTTTTTGCTGTATATTCATGTGATTTACAAAAAGAAAATTTGGTGATTTGTTTATAAAAGTTGGTACAAATAATCTTCTTACATAATCAAGCCAAATGTCATCTTAAAAAAGAGGGGCCAATATACTTGTTTCCAAGTTACTGATTAAAATTAGTCGAAAAATACATCCTGTCCCAATATTTCACAAAATAGCAAAATTCATCTAAGGTCAACCTTGCCTGAGGGAGCTTAGATCGTAGAAAATCGAGAATTCGAAAATTTTAACCAAGAATATCTAAGTTTAGAGTTAAAGTGTAAATTTGAAAATTGTTGACGTAAAAAACAAAATAAGAATAAACACAAACACAAACACAAACACAAACACAAATGGAAAAAAATATACAAGATATTTGTTTTTACTTTTTATTTCTTTAACTAATAATAATCATGAACTATAATTCTGACCGGTGTAATAAATATAATTATACTGCATATTTTAAAGGAGTACCATGCGATTCATTTATAATTCATTCCCGTACTATGTTTAATGTTTTAGTCACAAGCGAGGGTGTCATAACCATGATAACACAGAACATCATTTTGAAACTAAACACTTGATTTATTCGCTGAGTGATCGATCCCTTTGAACAATTTGGGCTAAACAAATACCACCCTCTAATAAATTAACTGTTTCCACTCGTAAATACAATTAAACCTGATCTGCACGTTTTAGATTTTGCTAAAAAAAAAGTGTATCTTGTTGTATGTTATCCTAGATGCAATTTTTACATATATATTTTAAAAAGACGAAATTGCAATAAGACAAGTCAAATCAATATGTTTAAGAGGATTTATAATCAAAATTTCATCAGAGTAATAACTCCAATTTTCGCACACAATCACATCTGCAATCGTTCTGGTTATTGCCTTTGTTCAACCTAACGTGTGTAAAGTGATTCTTTAGTGTATCTATCATGTTTATTATAAACATGATGAACACATGTATATCAAGATAAGCTATCACAACTTACCTTATATAGCTCTGCGTGCAGTTAAAAAAATAGAAGTTATTGTCCTTACAACATGCAATCAAGAGTATTTTTTTCACTTGTTGAATATTGTCAATCCTGCATCACGTTCTGAAAGATTAACCAACAGTTTGTTAACCGGTAATCTGACCTAGATAGTTTATACTGAATTCAAACATATAAATCTTTTTTGTGTTCAATTCCTTTCTCTAACAACGTAAATATTTCCCTTCGTGAAGGAAAATCAGCTTGAAAATCCTATAACAGGGTCAGTTTGAAAGTATCAATATTTAACAAATAATAAAATTGAGAATGGAAACGGGGAATGTGTCAAAGAGTCAACAACCCGACCAAAGAGCAGAAAACAGTCCAAGGTCACCAATGGGTCTTCAACACAGCGAGAAAATCCCGCACCCGTAGGCGGGCTTCAGCTGACCCCTAAAGAATGCATAGTTTATAAAGCAATTTCTTGAACCAGGCAGTCACCTCCCAAAAAATGTAGGTATCGAAGAGAAACTGAGCTCCGTACATTAACTTTTTGGGAGATGACAGAATGGTCTATAAACCGCTATTCATTGCCAAATCAGAAGTTTCATGATTTATATGTTATGTAATAGTGATAATCCGCCAAGGTTTCATTTTAACTGTGATACCAAATATATTTGTTAGCCATATTTGTGTATCAGTGTTATATTCAAACGGCACAAAATGTTTAATCCAAATGCAGTTACTCTATTCTTGATTGCTAGTATCGTCCTGCAAACGCGCGAAATATTTGCCACTGGACGGTCAACAAACATTAATCAATCAATCAATCATATTCAATATAACAATACATGTTAATACATTGTAAATAGGCGCAATATCGGTACTTCTTTAAATTTATAATTTACCACGATAGTGCAAGACACTTATCCAATGTGCTTACATGGTCAAGTGTTTTATTGTTTTCGGGTAATGCATAAAAAATATTTCATGGTATTTTTGTTTGATTCTAAATTTATTTGATTGATTAATTGTTGGTGTTTATATAATAAACAGCAAAATATAAGATAGCAAAATTGGCTCATTTTTTGGGGGAAATGAGGAAGCCGGAGTGTACGGAGAGAATCATCGATCTTCGGCATGAAAACTGACAATCCTATTCAATTAAGCTGGGAGTCGAAAGCACCTGCCAAGTGCAGGGTTCGAACTCACAACCTATTTAGTGTAAACAATATCTTATTATGAAATTAAATATAAAACATAAATTCACATTCACAAATAGGTTCAGAAACAAGCAACAAGTTTTGACAGGCTAATGATACAGTACATGAATTGCTTGGATCACTCGGCCAACGAGCATACTTGATGAGGGTTTAATAATTGGCGGGTGGGGGGGGGTAAAATCTTTAAACGTGTGTACGGGGGAATTCATATCATACATTATAAACTAGCTTTCATCTGGTAATTTTAAGGGATTGCTGTCATGTAGCAAATTTCCTCTTTTTTCTCTAACAGATAACAAGACTTGTTTGTTTTCGTTTTTATGTCTTTAAAGTTTGGCTAATCTTTAAACACCTATATCTACACTCCATTGCTGATAATTAGGCCCATTTCACATATACAGATTTTCTTACGAGTCCTTACGGATCGCCAACTCGTAGTCAATCGCAAACATCCGTTAATAATACGCTGATATCTGTAATTAACTCGTCACAACTCGCAACAACCCGAAGACACTCTTAAGGATCCGTGAAAGGTGAGGCAAATCTTCCTACGATTGTCCACGGATTGATTTCTCCGTAAATAACTCGTAACAATCCGTAAAAATCGAAAACCGGCCGTTTACGTGTTGTTTACGATTTCATTCGGGACGTGTTACGATGGCATTACGGATTGTTACTGGTTATTACGAGCACTTTATATTTAGTTACGAGTTATTACGAGTACTTTACGTGTAGGTACGAGTACTTCACGAATAGAAACGTATATTTTACGTATTCTTACGTATGGTTCACGATTTAAGGAAATGTATAAAAGTTGCAAAATCGTAAGGACTCGTAAATACTTTAACTAACTCATAACAACACGTAAGCAGGTCGTAACTAACAGGTAAAAGCTTCGATGAATAGTAATACTCCGTAATATACTCGTAACAATCCGTAAAAAGCTCGCAAAATGCCCGTAAGTTGCTCATAGTTATCCATGACAACTCGTAACAAATATAGTGAATTTTGCCGTAAATAGATCTTACAAACCTGTTCGTGCATTTTTCATTGTTATTCAAAGCAAAATAATTATCTAAGATACCTGGGACGATCTCACTACACAAAATATCTCTTTTGTTTACTTATTGTACCTCGAACTTATTAACCCGGTGTAGGTCTTTAAGTTGCAGGTTTTGTTTACTAAAAGTCAATCGGGCATGACTAATAAGATACGCCCTCTTAAAATCGGGGGAACCAACATAGGGTCGGGTAAAAAAATGAAATACCATTATGTACAATTTCGGAGAAATAAAGTGCTTTTTGGTTGATTTAATATCTCCGGTCAATAATCAAAAGGTATTTGAGTGGAAATACAAAATGTCCGAAACCGGGAAATGCAGGCTGCAAAAGGAATTTATTTTCAAAATAAGTCCATATCTCATTTACTTACAGTGGCCGTTATTGATTGTGAATTCATATCGTTTCGTTTTTGGCATTTGTCTACCGGAGAAAAAAAGGTGGGAGGGGCTCATAACTTAACTTACGATTTTGATTGTGGTTCAACTTTATTCTTTTACGGCATACATTTTACCTCTAGTCAACGCTCCATCTTATTAAAGTGATGCTCTAAAATTGTTATGATTTGCTTAAGTTTGATCCACTTTACATCTCGTCGTAAATATGCATGACATATTTGCCACTGGACATCAAGGGAGCAATTTATTAATCAGCACCATTAAGTGGTACACAATCATTAGTCTTCAGTTGATAGTTATCTCAGGCAGTTTACCACTATTTATAAATTTAATTTTCAAGCGTTAATTTCAGCATTTCTTTCCTTATTTTTCTCTTTGCATTTAATCTTTTTGAACATAAAATAACGTAGTCCACATTAGGGGTTATATTATATCTTATCCAACAATACTTGGAGGAGGGGAGAAGAACAGAAAAAAAATCTGCATTGAGTGGCAATCAATCATTAGCGTACAAATCGATCTAAATGTCCTAGTGTGAACGGGGTCTAAGGGGCAAAATTTGCTGTTTCAAGTTTTTTTTTTATATCTGGTATAATAGTTGTTATAAAAGCAGCCGAACATCCAAACTGACACACCCCTTTAGCAAGGGTATACTGTCGGACTGGAGAGATCCAGAGATGTCAATATTTCTATACCCAAGTCAAGCCTTTGGATTTGAATAAAATGAGATAAAGGTATACATTAATGTGGCAGCTACCCAACGACACAGAAAAATCAAAATACTAAGAGTCAAGCACGCGTCCCTTTCCGCGGTGAATACACTTTTTCAGCAGGTGAATATGCTTTTTTTATTCAAAATCCAACTCATATAGAAAACCCTACTAAAATTCTATCAATATGGAATAATAAATGAATATTCAGGACAATTACATGTAAATATAATATGAGTATTAACCCTGCTTTGTACTAGATCGACACGCTGAGCCAGTTTTTTACGCGTAAGTTCACATGAAGATATCATTTCGCAGGAAGAATAGTCACCCTACCCGGAAACATTTCTGGCTCCGAACCGACAAGTCTGTGCTCTTACTTTCAAATACCGCTAGTTTAGCGTTGAAACAGCAAATACGTGTACCATTGTTTACGTCTTTGTAAGACCCGGTCGAGATTCGAACCACGACCTCCCGATCTCGAGGAGAACATACACACGAATCAAACAAGGAGAGCGATAGTACAGAATATCATACCAAAAACTAATGTACAGAGATAAATAAAATACAGTTTCACAAAAATTTCATAGTTACTAAAGTGGGGATAAAAGTACCAAACCGAAATTAGAAATGTTAAAATTATTTTAGAAACTACACGTAAATATGAATGGCCGACTTCTGAATAGATTTCATGGATCAACGCTCTCTGCAAATTCACTATTTTTGCACCAATTATTTAAGGGGTTCGGATGTGGCCAGCTGTTGCAAGGCTTATTTCTGTCTTTATTCAATATATCCTCAGTTTTCAATGATATTCCAATTTTCACGTCCTACCTCAATGTCTACATCCTATTGCAAGATCTACCTATTGTATTTAAAATTCATGTGTTCTCGTCATGAACATGCATGAAATATTTGCCACTGGAGGTAAAGCAAACAACAATCAACCAACTCCATATTTTATTCTATGTACATAGTACACGGAGACAAGATCTTGTAAAATGTTGTTATGTAAAATTTCCATTTAAATTACTCAATGATAGTGCAAACTTTTTTTTATGGTTTTGCAATTTACTACATAACTAAACACCTATACTTTTTTAATGTTTTTACTATGGTTCTTATCTAAGATTTGATTGCGATTTATGATATAAGGTTTTGCCAGGCGATTATAAAACTTAGAAAGGTTAAAGGCTGTTTTCAAGTTGTTTGTTTATACTACATTAATTTTAGATGTGTAAAGGGAATGACGGACGACTAAAATAAAAGTGTTTGTTTTCACATAATATATTGTATTTCAATTTAAGAATGATTATCAACCTTGCGAAAATATTCCATCTATTCACGTTTTGATCGAGCTAGGTATGATTGCTACTGAGACAACACTCCACAAAAGACCAAATGTCACAGAAATTAACAACTATAGGTCACCGTACGTCCTTCAACAATGAACAAAGTCCATACCGCAAAATCAAACCTAAAAATACGATTTATTTATTAATTGGACTGAACAGACAACACTAATTATCTTGCATTTGCATGAAACGTAGTGTAGGAAAATTTAGAATCAAAACCAATATTGTGAAGGACCTTATGCATCTAGGTCTGTTCGATTAGAAGTTGTGAAACATGCTTTTTTAATAGCTTATTGTTGGAAGAGTTTACTTACTGTTTTCATTTGGTGTCATTACGAATCTATTTCATGATTACTGACAGATTAAAAACATCAGATATATATAACAAGAAGTTTTGGTGCAGAACATTCATTGGTCAGTTGTAAATGAGGTCTGTACAGGGTTTTTTAGTTCCTCATTTATAAAATAGAAAATCGTCATATTGAAAATTTGGAATTCAAAAATATAAATTTACCCCTTAATTTCATAAAACTATCTTATGGTCCTATCTTAATGCTAAAAAAATATAATAAATAAATAATTAAATGATGTAATGCCATTTAATCGGTCCGTTTTGAATGCAATTAGGTAACTGTTATTTGTCTACATCAGTCTGAGTACTGTTTAACTATCATTTGTGTTGAATATATTTAGACTCGACCAATTCAGGGGAATAAGGTGTCTGCAAGTGTTTTTAGTGTACTTTTCTAATGTTTTTGACGGTTTGTAAGTCAGTAAAAGATCAATGATTAAGTTAATATTGACATTAAAAGACCTCCTCACAAAAAGGGCTGTTCAAATCCCCTCGCCCTTCGAGCTCGGGGATCTCAACATCACTTTTTGTTCGGAGGTCTTTTAATATCAATATTAACTTATCATTGAGCTTTTACTATTACATAATAACTCGTAATAAACCGTTAATAGCTCGTAGCAACTCTTAAATCGGTCGTAAAAGTTACCAATTCGTTAGCATTCTTGAATTTGTGCGATCCGTAAGGACTCGTAAGAAAAATCCTTGCATGTGAAGGAGCATAATAAATAAGAAAATAATGTGTGGCAAAACAATATGCTAGAATCGATTTCAATACACGATATAAATTATAAAATAAGAAGAATTTGTTGGAGTTATATTATCATATGGTACATGCATCTGAAAATTTTCAACTGAGGAATTTGTAAATTTCAAATCTGGAAGACACTTTTTGGCACATCTTCCCATGTTACAGCGAAAAGTGATGTGGATATACGTCAGTGAGACAACAGCCTAAAGAAAAACATAAAAAAGACATCTAAAGGTCCCGCCGCATTACACATGCGTGCATTTGGGGTTTGGTTATGCAATTTATTTAAATTTGGGCGCGACATTTTATTGCATTTGCGAGTTTTCATTTTAAAGGTAACACAAGTAATAAATCATGACTATACGGTATGTTTTTATCTCATTGTTGAAGACCGTACAGTTTTCTATAATTGCTTACATCCACTTCATTTGAACTTGGGTGGATAGTTGTCTCATTGGCAATCATACCACATCTCCTTATTTTTACATGATAATTTTATCAATTCTATTGATTTATCAAGGAATACATGTGAGTTAGTGGCGAAAGCTGAAGGGTAAACAGTATTCTGCTTCCTCCGAATATCGAATACGATCGCTTTTAGATAAATAACTTAATTTTGGAACGTTGGCATTATCACAAAGACACATCAATGCATGTTTGTGTTTCTTGACAGGTTTTTTTAAAATTACAAACAACCAAATATACCCACTTAGGGCTTGACACACAAGAAGTTATACGCAGAAGCGAGAAAGGGCATTTAGCTGTATGATATACCGGTAACAATCTGCGCGAAAATATTATAAAAATCTGCACACAAATATAATGCATTTTACGCGCAAATGCAATGGTAATGCGCGTAAACGTAATGCACCGACAGGTCAGCATACGGTTTTAAAAAAAAGAAAAATTGCATGCGTGTTTTAGTAATAAAAACGCACGTTTAATCTTAGAATAAAAGTAATAATAAAAGCAAAAATAAGTTTAGTCTTACATATTTGATAATAACGATAAAGGGTAACAAAAATAAGGCGGAATATATCAAACATACACTCCATATGCAGGTGCTGCTGGGGTGTTGCTACAAAGAAAAGGAAAGTTCACAATTGGGAAACTAAAATCATCTCTTTTGTCGTTGAGTTTTATTCTTAACCGATCGTCATTGGCAATTTCTAGATGCAACTGATTAGTTCATTAGACAAGTTCTCAGGATGGTCTATCCCTTACTTGCTATCAAAGATATGTCAACAGTATCTAATGTGAGGATTTGTATGTAGTTAGTGTACATAAGAATGATGTAGTAATTAAAATGTCAATTGTTCTTAAACAATTGAGAGGTCTTTCCTTTTCGTATGTAAAATAAATGTTCCAATAGGCGTAGAATGCATTGAAAAGCTCTCAAACACACATACAACTGTAAAAATATGACAAAAAACAACAAACTCACTATTTAGGACATGACCTTGACTTTTGACCTTGGGATCTTTGTGAAGGTCATTGGTCCACAATGTCAATTTAAAAGACCCCATGGGTCTAGGACCTTTGGTTCAAGAGTTAAAGCTATTTTTGTCTTTTCAGAAACCATTAACGGGGGTTATGCCCCTTAAGAATATGTCAAATCTCTTCGGTCAAAATGTAAAAAAGTTGCGCCTCAGTCACCTAAACATTTTTCACTATTTACTGTTTCTGTAAGATTAACCGTTTTTGAGATATCCAATAAAAAGTTGTAAGGTCAAAGGTCAAGGTCAACCTTAAAAAAGGTTGAAAACACACTAAAATCCTTTATATAAGGTTAAAAACGCTTAATTCGCTATCTGGGACATGAACTTGACCTTTGACCTGTGACCTTTGTGAAATAAGTTTTTGAATATGGTTTGTATTTTGAATTTGATTTAGAATAAAACTATTTAATGTGATATCGAAACAAATTCCGTCAAAGTTAGTTCACATTTGTCAGCGATTACATTCCTGTTTACCTAAATCCCGTAGAAAATCTCAAAATCACCAAAAAGGTGGATTAGTTTATAATATATTGATTGAACTTGTGTTTTTCTTTGTATTTGTTTAAATGGATAAAGCATTTCATTTTCGTACTAAATTATACTATGAAAACAACGAAGTAATCCCAAAAGAAAAAAAATGAAAACATGGAAAGCGGCATAACTCGTGCACTTTAAGGGAATTTTTTTTCTTCAAATGAACAACTATTTCCAATCAAGATTCTATGTCAATGTAAACTTTATGAAAAGAGCATGTCTTGCTGTACGCGAGCTGTCACAAGAAATGTCCTTCTTTAATCCACCTAATTTACGAGATTATGTTTGATGAATTTTAAAATAATTATTGATATATTCCACACAATTACATCTGCAACAGGTGGGGTCAGCACGACACCTCCCGCGACGTGCAGTGACTAGTACTCCGTCCCTATTCGATCATCGGGATACCTGATATCAGATATTAGCTTAACAGAAACATAAATCAATTAGAACTCAACAATTTATTTACAAATTGTACATAAACATTCAAGTAAAACATAGTCAAATGAAATAAAAAAAGGAATAGTATTTCAAAAGTTATGTTTAAAAATGAAATGTAATTAGATAGAAAAAAGTCGCAAACGAATCTTCAATGAAAATGATTTTAAGTAAAATGAAATCAAATAAAATAAGTAATATTTACAAGTTTATTCAAAACATAAAAGAAACTGTACTTATAAACTTCGCATTGTGTTTTAGAATTAAGTAAATCGTATCAAAATAATGCCAAATTGAATGTAGTTGCTGGTTATTAACTCGAGTGGAGTCAGTGGTTTTTCCTGCGAGCAGTATATTAGAGAAGGGTAGCAGTGGTACACTGCCGGCTCATACATACACGTGGTGAGTGATCTTCTCCCCCGGGCAACCCCTGATGATTGATTGATTGATTAGTGTTTAACACCACTTTCAGCACTATTGTGCTATTTCGTGGCGGTAAGTTTTTATTGGTGGAGGAAGCCGAAGTGCCAGGAGAGAACAACCGACCTTCGGTAGGAAAACTGACAATCCTAGTCAATTAAGATTGGAGACGAGCGCACCTGCGCACTAGACCATTCCGGGCGGCCACTGGGCCCCCAAACTTACCCTTGATGACTACTAGCGGGTGTCTAACGACCTTGACTTCCCACGAGGGTCTCGCACGGTCAGAAAGGTTCATGGAAAACTTATCAATATCTAAATACAAATATAGATATGATATTAAAGAAATGTTGAAAAAATTAATATTCATCAAATATATAAATGATTTTAAATATGAGTACTAAATAAATAATGCTTCTTTGTACTTTCGTACGTTTAAGTCACAATTAAACATAAGATAAACATTTAATTAAGAAAATACCAATTTGAAGGTATTAAAGGGAGACTATCCAAATCACATCCATTTCAAATCATCAATTCTTTTGCTGGTTGCTTTGTTAACATTATCTGAGAAAAATTGCTCTGCATTCTTTGTATTATCATTTTTCATGAAGTGTACGCTAAACAATTTTATTTATAGATGTGGTATGATTGCCAATGAGAAAACTATCCACCAGAGCTCCAAAGGAAGTGGATGTTAGCAATTATATGCAACCGTACGGCCTTAAACAATGACAAAAAAACCATACCGTATAGTCGGCTATTAAAGGCCCCGACATAAAAATTTGAAACAATTCAGTTGAGAAAACTTATTTCTTATTTGTTTGCTTTTGAATTATTCTGTTATCAAATAAATCCAGCAGATTTATTTAAATAGATCTCCAGAATGGTATAAACGAAATGATTTTTGAAATTATATTCTAATCGTTTTATGGAAATTTCCAATGATCGAACCAATTGTTTTACCTCTACGAGGACAGTGTATGCATTTTAAAAATAAATTGAATTTTTATTTTGCTCTTTACCTTATTGGTAAATGATACTACGGAAGCACTGGAGTGCCATGCAAAAATAAAATAACAACTCGTTCGCACGAGTTACAAACTTGTGCATACGAGTAACTAACTTATGCGCACGAGTTACTTGTTTGTACGCACGAGTTACACGTCGTGTTCTAATTGACATGTGCACATTTTGCACAGAATGCTAATAAGTTCTAATTGACATGTGCATATTTTGTTTAGAAGGCTAGTAAAGTCTTGCAGGAACTTATTAGCCTTCTATGCAAAATGTGCAAATGTCAAATAGAACACATGTTACTCGTGCGCACAAGTCAGTAACTCGTGCAAACAAGTTAGTAACTCGTGCGCACAAGTAATATAACTTGTGAACACAAGTTGTGTAACTCGTGTGCACAAGTTAGTAACTCGTGCACACTAGTTGTAATTTCAGTTTTGCATGGCACTCCAGGGCTTCCGTATGATACTATCATTTTATGTAAACTTTTATATAAATTTTGAATTAATAGAAACTCTAATGGTTTTCCAGCCTCAGGGTAAGATTGTTACTTGGCTGTAACTGGCACAACGTTTCTTATGTTTTGTTTTCTGTGTTTTTCTGTTTCGAATTTGACTTGAATTGGCTTTCAAACTGTTTTGATTTGAGCGCCACTAATGAATCTAATCTAGACCAAACGCGCATTTGGCGTAACGAATTATAAGCCTGGTATCTTAAATGAATTTTTGTGATTATATATATATATATGCACGCTTATTTCGTTTTAGAATTGAGAATACCAATAAATCTGTTAAGTCTCAAATAATTACTTATTTCTGGTCCTTAACATCTCTCTATTTCGGTACTTTGTATCTTTAGTATTTTTTTGTTGTTATCTGTAAGTACCTATCTGATTAGGCAAGCTCATTCCATCTAATAGTAACAGTTTGTTGTTCCCATATTTTGTTTTACAACACTGTCCCATGAAAGGGCCGGAGGGGGGTGAGCGAGAACATAAATGTTTTCTCACCCAGCTACAATATTTGTGTGAATTTTCCACAGTCAGGAACCTGTAGTCCAGTGGTTGTGTGTAGCTGCTATCTATCATATTTTTTTTTCGTTCATTGTTGTACTACACACCAGGCTGTATTGTTGTTCTTGATCTTGAATTGTTTCTCATTTTCTCTTCTCGAGGCCTCTATTTTCTTACTATGCGGTTTGCATTTACTCTTTGTTAAAGGCCGTGCGGTGAACATCTTTATACCGGCACATTGTTCATATCATTGACAATCATACTACATCTCCTTATTTTTTCGTTCTATCTATTAGTATGTTCGCTACTCTGTTTCAAAATAACAAGCTTTTTAAAAGACTATTATAAATTGATAGTATATAAATAAAGGAACTGAAAAAGTAGAAAAAAATGTAGGGTCCGTGTGCTTGTTTTAGAGATATAAGCCATTGAAAATTTGGCGGGAAATAATTCTCTCTAGACTTTTCTTACATTTAACATTGGCACCCTTTTTCTTTCAAAAATTATGAAAAAATAAATAGGATTTTATAGGATTTTCAAATATAGCTTTTTAAACTATTAGTAATAAAATTGTGATAAGAAAAGTAGGGGTTAGCGGGGGAAATTGTTTAATGACACTACATGGATAAAACCAGAGGATTCCGAATATCTGGCAAAAATTCAAAAACAACAGGAGCAAACATCCTTAATCTTTAGTTTTATGTGTACTATTCTGTTATTGTTATTTGTCCTTTTCGTTGTTTTTTAATTTGGCTTTGGTGTTGTTTGTTATTGTAAGACCTGTGGTCTTTGCTTGCCCCATTTTGGTGTCTTCCATCTTTTTTGATAGCTGTTCATTATTCGTTTGCATCATTAGTAAGATCGCCAATTGTCTATGGATATTTTTTTTTCTTAGGAGAAAAGGATTAGTAGTGGTTTCATTCCAATGAATAATGACGGAAAAGATCTTCAAATGTATAAACTATTGGAATTGACAGCATGAGTAGAACACAATATCGAATATTGAAATAGTTTTCTCATTGCCAGTTTTACCTGTGCAATCTTAACTCTCTCAAAGAAGACCTACACAATCAGCATTAGCAAGTTTTTTGTTTGAGAAAGGAGACAATTTCAAAAACATTTCTAACATTCTAAACTTATTTAATTGAAAAACTTAAGAAACTCATCTAAGTACATCCAACTTTTTAAAAAAATTAAATCCCGAACAGCCTGCAACAAAATTATATAATTAATCGAACATTTATTTGATGTAAAAATAAGTTCATTTACTGATTATCAATTCAGACATAGGTTTCAAAGTAATTTTACATCCTTAAAATTTGAATCAAATTCAGAAATAAACAAATTGAATTAAATGTACTTTTTTATTCAATGATACACATAAAATATTCAAAATATTAAAGACATCAAAAAAACTAATTTTTACTAACTGCATGTATTCTTTTTTTTTACTTGGCATTAGTTTATGTTATAGATATAAGAAGATGTGGTATGAGTGCCAATGAGACAACTCTCCATCCAAGTCAATATTTATAAAAGTAAGCCATTATAGGTCAAAGTACGGTCTGCAACACGGAGCCTTGGCTCACACCGAACAGCAAGCTATAAAGGGCCCCAAAAATTAATAGTGTAAAACCATTCAAACAGGAAAACCAACGGTCTTATCTATATAAAAAACGAGAAACACTTATGAAACACATCAACAAACGACAACTACTGAACATCAGATTCCTGACTTAGGACAGGTGCAAACAATTGCAGCGGGTTTAAACGTTTTAATGGTACCAAACCTTCACCCTTATCTGAAACAATAGTGTAACATCACAACATAGAAAGACACACAATAAAATATCAATTGAAATGGCTTAACTCAATCAAAAGACATATTAACACCAGTGAACATACACTGAACAATTAAATTTGATCTATGATACAATGTAAATACAAAATAAATAAACTAGGGGAAGAATAATTAAAGTAACATGTTTTACCGCTGTGAAATGTTAAACAATTTAAGAAAAACAATATGCTTGAACAAAAATATCAGCCATTTGCAATTACTTTAAACACAGGTAAATGAAAATAATTTTATTGTTAGGTATACGTGTACAGTTCAAATGGAGAAAGGAAATATTTTTACAAAATAAATAATTTTGATGTTCATAGTACGAAGAAGTGAAAAATTATAGTAATACCAAACACTTATCAAATCTCGTATATAGACCAGATATAAACCTGAATAACATTAAATAACAAAAAAGCATTACAATTAGTATCAACAGGTCAAATAAACAAGAAAGTACGATTTGAGAGTACTCGCAGTTACTGACAGCTAGTTAAAAGCCAAAAACAATTAATAATAAAAAATCATGCATCAGAGACTAAAATCAACTAAAACACATCCCAAGGATTTAATATTTTAACGTCATGGACAGTCAAAGAAGACATGACTTGTGCAATGCCAAAAATAAATGTATCGACAGGCAGTAGGATAGTTAGGAGTTAACTGCAGTCATCTGAGCAGGAGTTCGAGAAACAATCTCTAACTCGTTCACTCTTGGGTCTGATATCAATATATTTGACAACATGGAAGAAAATCAACATCCGGTGCATTATATGAGA
The DNA here is from genome assembly GCF_021869535.1 of Mytilus californianus. NCBI lineage: Eukaryota > Metazoa > Mollusca > Bivalvia > Mytilida > Mytilidae > Mytilus > Mytilus californianus. The sequence goes on from NW_026262712.1 coordinate 30,727,546, forward strand.
CCTGCATACATTTTTAAATGAAGTTCATGAAATGGTTACTAGAACTTTAAACGAAATTAAAGGTTAACTTTCTGTTTGTGTTACTAGTAGTTTATTTATACTGGTCAATATCAACTTCATGTATGTTGAAATTACCATATAAAAAGTTTTACTCGTATGGGTTAATTGTTTTCCTTATGTTGTCGGGTGAAACACACTCAAACTTTATAAGTTCATACGGAAATGGCGGCTTCGTGGTGAGATCAATGAAATCACCAACGGGATCTATAGCAGTTGTAGCTATTTTTCCACCCTTGTGTACAATTTCGTTATTGTGGAGGTCAAATTTGAAAAGCGCTGCATTACGTCGGTCATGATTAAGTACCAAAAGTGTTCTTTTCGCAGGGTTTTCACTTCCACCTTGTGGGTGGATACACATATTGCTTGTTGAATGTATTATGTATCCCCACTCACCGTCGACGCGTTGAAATTTCCAATGCATCCTTTCGTGTATATCTTGATGTCGTACTAATTGTGTGTTGTTAGAAGGATTTGCTTTTCCCCCTTTTGGGTGAATAAACTGGTCCATAGAAGACACTTTGATAAGAAACGTTGTCATGTTGTCATGTGATAATAGCTAAAAAGATACATTAAAAAACATTATGTATAAGATTCAACGGGGAGGCGCAGAACCAAACAGATGGTTCTCACCAAGAGCGGTTGTATGGGATCTTCTTTCTCTAGAAGATATAACATACTACAATGAATGCATTTAAATTAACGCCCCAAATCAAACCGGATGTGGCTTTGTACTAGTACATCCCATGCAGCCACAAGCTCCCCCATAAAAAAGGTTTGAAGTTTGCGCTACATTATATAGAATGCAATAAAGTAACATACAGTAACTATTAATACTATTGGATGAATCAGCTCTTCAATGTTTGAATTACGATTCGGATTTTTAAATATTGTGGCCTTGATTATCACTCAACACGCATTAATTGTCGAAATGCACATCTGGCATCGTTAATTTAATAACTTTTAGACTACGGCCGATTTTGTATAAACCCTTGTCCATTATTGAAGAAGCTAGCTTGTTCTCTTCAGACTTGCTTTTTGTGACTGTCGGTTGCTATATCATTGATGTATCATCCTCACTTTACATCTCTTTTTGTTCTTTTTATATCAGGTACTATCTTTTAACGGCAGATATGAAACGGTAATCGGTAATCTTCGGATGAATTCGCTAACCTCGGAGGAACGGGATCGGCCGAGTTGAGACGATTGATGTTACTATTTTGTCCTTTATTATATCTTTTTTTAATATCGTTATTGTTCATTTTATCAAATAGTTATCTTATTAATCTATTCATTATCATATTGATTATTTTGTTGTTTTGATTTGAGGAAACGATATTTTCAAACACTACAATTAATCATTTTTTATAAACTATTTTTTTTTATGAATACATACTTTTTTACGTGTTTTACTTCGCCAGAGCAGACAATTATATCTATTCCTAGGTGAAACAAATCAGTAATTCACACAATAGCATAGTAAACTTCTTTATATAGTGTCATAATTTAAATCTTCTTTTCTCGTGTTTGTTAAACCTTAATCCGCTTAGAGCACTTTTACCAGGATACAATAAAAAAAATATAATTTCGGAAACAATGTTGAATAATTCAGTTGTACTAATACATGTAATATGTAAAGACATAATTTATCATATCCTAAGACATCTAAGAAATAGCGCAATTTCGTTCAGATGCCTTTGAAATGCTTCGGCTGTTCTTTCTTAAACCAGGTTTAATCCACCATTTTCTACATAAGTAAATGCCTGTACCACGTCAGGAATATAACAGTTGTTTTCCATTCGTTTGATGTGTTTATGCTTTTGATTTTGCCATTTGATAAGAGACTTTCAGTTTTGAATTTTCCTTGGAGTTCGATATTTTTGTTATTTTACTTTTTGATAAATCATTGATACATTTTGATTTGATTTGATTTTTGGTATTTTAACGCCACTTTTAAGCACCGCTTTTGGGATATTTCGTGGCGGCCAGTTTGTATTGGTGGAGGAAGCCGGAGTACCCGGAGAAAACCACCGACCTTCGATAGGAAAACTGACAATCCTAGTCAATTAAGATTGGAGTCAAGTGCACCCGCACGAGCGGGGTTCGAACTCATAACCTCAGTGTTGACTGGCTAGTGATTACAGTAGTAACTACTTAGACCACTCGGCCACCGAGGCCCCAAAATATACCGATACATTTTGACATTCAAGAAATAATCGTTATCACTCGGGATAAAATAATCGATTTAAATGCTCAAACCATGGTTAAATGAAAATAAATCTATGACTGTCATGTATTATTTCGATTCTTATAGGACATATACGGTAATGTCGCCTACCGTGAAAGTCCAAAACTGTGGTTACGTTGAGCAAGCACTTCGCTATATCAAAGTCAACGTAGCGTAGCAAGGAGAACGTTACCACTGTTTCGGAGTTTGTGAAAGCCCTATACACACGATACTGTTTTGGCTGTTCCGATTTACTCCAATATAATTATATTATATAATTCAATAATAAATAAAAAAATTCGTAAGGGTTCCTCGGAACCCAGTGTCTCGCCTACTTTTGTTGTTAATCGCAGGCTCAACAAAAATGAGATGAGGAAGACATTTAATAAAAATATTCCTCTCGATACAATTTTTTTATTGTAAGAAGCTTCTGTCCAAGTTTGGTAAAAATCCAGGATAGTTTATGAATCTAATAAATGTTTTAAAAAATTTAACTGCAGACTGTATCTAATGTTAAATGGAAGAAAAGCTAAGTCCATTTATAAGTAAAATATGGATAAACAAATACAAAGTTTTAATAAAAATTTCCTTCTAGATACTAGCTTTTGATCATAAACAAACTTCTGTCCAAGTTTGGTACAAATCCAGGATAAATTAAGAAAGTTATAAAAATTTTGAAAACTTTAACGAAATAGTGAATGTAATGTTTCCTGGCAGAAAAACTAAGTCCATTTATAAGTAAAATACGGATAAACAGGAAATTTATTTTTTAATTTACTTCTGGATACTATCTTATGATCATAAACAAGCTTCTGTCCAAGTTTGGTAGAAATCCAGGATAGTTTGAGAAAGTTATTAAAATTTTAAAAACTTTAACCACAGAGTGAATGTAATGTTTCCTGGCAGAAAAACTAAGTCCATTTATAAGTAAAATACGGAAAAACAGGATTATTTTTTTTTACATTTACTTCTGGATACTATCTTATGATCATAAACAAGCTTCTGTCCAAGTTTGGTAGAAATCCAGGATAGTTTAAGAAAGTTATTAAAATTTCAAAAACTTTAACCACAGAGTGAATATTTGTGGACGCCGCCGACGACGACGACGACGCCGACGGAATGTAGGATCGCTATGTCTCGCTTTTTCGACAAAAGTCGAAGGCTCGACAAAAAACTCACATTTTTCAACCAAATTTTTTAAATTTTTTAATTTTATTATATTCTTATGTGTACAAGAAGCCTGAAAACGTCCGGTTGCATGGTCATTTTGAAATAAAAAATACAAAATTTCTTGATCCCCCCATAATATTTCACTATTTTTATTTGATCCCCCCTGTGAAACATTTAAAAAATGTGATCCCCCCTCTATTAAACATGCCAAAATTTTAACATGCAAAACACTTATCATTTTATTTCACGAACATATTGAAAATGAAATTATTCTCAGTGGATTGAGTCCAAAAACATATTTGAGGGAAAATTGCCTTGAAATAGGGCTCTTCCATGAATATTAGAAGTTGAGCAAGCCAGTGTTTTGAGTAGCTTATTCTGACTTTTTTTCTAATTTCCTATATTGGGCTATTAAAGAAAACTTGATCCTAAGTAACTCTGTAAAAATTTACATTAAACAGTTAACTTTTCGAAACAGTAACAACACATTATTTACTAAGAGGGGTCCCTCTCTTGAACGCTGCTTAAACTTAAGGCCTTATTGAAACCTCCGTTGAGTCGCTAAACTTTTATATGGATAGTTCATTTCAGCTTGAACAATTCAATTACTCATTTATTGTCACATTTCATTCATAAATGTGTGATAGTAACCTCAAAATTTAGATTTATTAGCCTAAAAAGTACAAATTTTGAGGGAGTGTGAGGTATAAATGGAGTCAAAGGGATCTTGTTTTGAAAACAAAAAGATACATAAGGGTTGTTCATCATCTCAGAATCATCTTTTGTATCAATATTCAACTGTATGCAATATTTAATCATTTATTGCAGAAGAATTGCTCTACACTATATTCTTTCATGATGCGGCGTGATTTGTATTTTTGGACAAAATTTTACACAAATCGCTGCATGCAGATTTCGTTTTAATTTATACTTAATTTCTCTCAAACTATTAAGCTGATTATAACAAAACTTGACAGTAATGCTTGTCAATTTAGTGATCGAAGTGAGTGAAATATAACGACTGAATAATTCAATTATGAAGCACCTATGCATTTTATATGGGACAAAATGACACAAAATGGCCGCTTCCTACATCACCAAAGTCTTGTGATGTCTTACTTAATTGTATATGAATGGTGTTAAAGATATATTTTCGATTTGACTGTTTTATAACGTTCTTCTTGATATTTTGTCTCTTGAAGTATATGAACTACTAATTTCCATGTGCAAAAAATATTGATCCCCCCACTTTGAATTTATAAAAAATTTGAACCCCCCTTTACCACAATCAGAAAAAAACTTGATCCCCCTGCATTTTGACCAGCCCCCCTTCCCAGATAAAAAATGATAAGTCCCTTAGGCAAAACATAATCTGGAGATTGGAGTTCATTTATTCTGTTCATTTTTTAAAGAAGAATTGGGAAGGGGATCCTACCCTCAAGACAAAACTTTATAATGAACATCCCCCTTTTAAAGCTCAACTTAGACCTTGGTCTATACAATTTTGAACGTCACTGCCAACAAGCATATCCTAGGATTAATGTCATTACATACGAAATTGTGTTTATATAACGATAAATTTTGAGAATAATATAATAAGTTAAAGCTTCAACTAGGATATGAAAAATTAATTTATATTGAATTCAGTTTTAAAGGATAAAAGATTATAATTTTCTATTTTGAGTCTCATACTATGAAATCCTAGAACTATTTTCGTCATCAACACAAATAACAATAGACATATAGAGATCACATACAGTCTTCCATAAAATAGTGTAATTATTTCAAGTTTTAAATCCCCCCACAAATCAGAGACATACAATACAAGAGATTGGCAACTTAATGTAGTGGCCATATTATCTTTAAGAATATGATATGGCTCTGTTATCAGAATATTCTGATAGTGTCTCAAAAATAGAATTTAATGGGTAAATATCATCATTAAAAAATTTGGAAGGCTATCATTCCTAAAAGGAGTCAACTTATGACTTTTGTGATGAGACTTATTTGTAGATCTTTTTATGCTGATCATTAGGTACTATTTCTGTACTAAAAATCTGTAGTACTGGAAATTTACTTTTAATATTAAGTACTATTTCTTTACTTTAAAATTCTTGTAATATTTAGGTACCTGTATTTTACAGTACTTGATTTGTACTTGAAATGTTTGGTGCAGAAGTAATACCAACAATGATAACAATATTCCATGTTTGAAAATCATAACTTTAAGATATTTGAAATAGACAAACTTTCAAAATGCTGAAAATGTAACGGTGTAACCAAAATTTTGAAGTACTTAAATTTCAAGTACATATCATGTACTGTAAAATACAGGTACCTAAATATTACAATAATTTTAAAGTAACAAAATGGTACTGAATATTAAAAGTAGATTTCCAGTACTATAGATTTTTGGTACATAAATAGTACCTATGCAAAAGTAGCTGTGTATAAGATAATAGCCAAAATTGTTATATAAGAATATGTCTGGTCATTTTGGGTCAAAATACTGTTGTTTATCTGTTTGTCTTTCTTTTTCAGCCATGGCATTGTCAGTTTATTTTCGACTTATGAGTTTGAATGTCCCTATTTTATCTTTCGCCTCTCTTTTAGAACATTTCTGCAACTGTCAGATTTTCTCTATCCATAATGGTAAACGCCTTCTTTATTAACCATTGATTTTATGTTGATAGTCCTAAATATAAAGCTTTACTACAAGTAACACATAAACTTAACATGATCCAAGAAAATGAGGTCAAGGTCAGATACACCAAAAGAGAAATACATGTACACCTTACAATCATTCAATAAACCAAACATAGTTGACCTATTGCTTATAGTTTCTAAGAAACAGTCTTAACCAAGAAAACTTAACATTGACCAATGAACCATGAAAATGAGGTCAAGGTCAGATCAACCACGCCAGACAGACATGTACACCTTACAATCAATTTATGTATTAAATAAAGTTGACCTATTGCTTATAGTATCTAAGAAACAAACTTAACCATGAAAACTTAACATTGACCAAAGAACCATGAAAATGAGGTCAAGGTCAGATGATACCTGCCAGACAGACATATACACCTTACAATCCTTCCATACAACAAATATAGTTGATCTATTGCTTATAGTTGAAGAAAAACAGACCAAAACACAACAAGAGTGCACACGCTGAAATGTCTCGCCTTCTTTACTAATCATTGATATTATGTTAATAGTCCTAAATATAAAGCTTTATTACAACTGTCACATAAACTTAACATTAAGCAAGTAAACTAAACATTGACCAATGAACCATGAAAATGAGGTCAAGGTCAGATGAACCATGCTAGGCAGGCATTACAGCTAACAATTCTTCCATACAACAAATATAGTTGACCTATTGCTTATAGTTTAAGAAAAACAGACCAAAACACAAAAACTTAACACTGAGCAATGAACCTTGAAAATGAGGTCAAGGTCAAATAAAACCTGTGTGACTGACATATAGATCATAAAATATTTCCATACACCAAATATAGTTGAACTATTGCATATAGTATTAGAAAAAAAAGACCCAAAACTCAAAAACTTAACTTTGACCACTGAACCATGAAAATGAGGTCAAGGTCAGATGACACCTGCCAGCTAGACATGTACACCTTACAGTCCTTTCATACACCAAATATCGTAGACCTATTGCATACAGTATAAGAAAAACAGACCAAAACACAAAAACTTAACTATAACCACTGAACCATGAAAATGAGGTCAAGGTCAGATGACACCTGCCAGTTGGACATGTACACCTTACAGTCCTTCCATACACCAAATATAGTAGACCTATTGCATACAGTATAAGAAAAATTCGTAAGGGTTCTGCGGAACCCAGTGCCTCGCCTACTTTTTCTGTTAATCACAGGCTCAACAAAAATGAGGAAGTAAATCAATAAAAATATTCCTCTTGATACTATCTTTTGATTGTAAGAAGCTTCTGTCCAAGTTTGGTAAAAATCCAGGATAGTTTATGAATCTAATAAATGTTTAAAAACTTTAACTGCAGACTGAATGTAATGTTGACTGGAAGAAAACAAAATTTCCTTCTAGATACTAGCATTTGATCATAAACAAGCTTCTGTCCAAGTTTGGTACAAATCCAAAATAGTATAAGAAAGTTATTAAAATTTTAAAAACTTTAACCACAGAGTGAATGTGTTGTTTCCTGGCAGAAAATCTAAGTCCATTTAAAAGTAAAATACGGAAAAAATGGATTTATTTTTTTACAAAATTTCCTTCTAGATACTAGCTTTTGATCATAAACAAGCTTCTGTCCAAGTTTGGTACAAATCCAAAATAGTATAAGAAAGTTATTAAAATTTTAAAAACTTTAACCACAGAGTGAATGTGTTGTTTCCTGGCAGAAAATCTAAGTCCATTTAAAAGTAAAATAAGGAAAAAATGGAATTTTTTTTTTTTACAAAATTTACTTCTGGATACTATCTTATGATCATAAACAAGCTTCTGTCCAAGTTTGGTAGAAACCCAGGATAGTTTAAGAAAGTTATTAAAATTTTAAAAACTTTAACCACAGAGTGAATGTAATATTTCTCGGCAGAAAAACTAAGTCCATTTATAAGTAAAATACGGAAAAAATGGAATTTTATTTTTACAAAATTTACTTCTGGGTACTATCTTATGATCATAAACAAGCTTCTGTCCAAGTTTGGTAGAAATCCAGGATAGTTTAAGAAAGTTATTAAAATTTCAAAAACTTTAACCACAGAGTGAATATTTGTGGACGCCGCCGACAACAACGACGACGACGACGACGACGACGCCGACGACGCCGACGGAATGTAGGATCGCTATGTCTCGCTTTTTCGACTAAAGTCGAAGGCTCGACAAAAACAGACCAAAACACAAAAACTTAACTATAACCACTGAACCATGAAAATGAGGTCAAGGTCAGATGACACCTGCCAGTTGGACATGTACACCTTACAGTCCTTCCATAAACCGAATATACTAGACCTATTGCTTATAGTATCTGAGATATGGACTTGACCACCAAAACTTAACCTTGTTCACTGATCCATGAAATGAGGTCGAGGTCAAGTGAAAACTGTCTGACGGGCATGAGGACCTTGCAAGGTACGCACATACCAAATATAGTTATCCTATTACTTATAATAAGAGAGAATTTAACATTACAAAAAATCTTAACTTTTTTTTCAAGTTGTCACTGAACCATGAAAATGAGGTCAAGGACATTGGACATGTGATTGACGGAAACTTCGTAACATGAGGCATCCATATACAAAGTATGAAGCATCCAGACCTTCCACCTTCTAAAATATAAAGCTTTTAAGAAGTTAGCTAACGCCGCCGCCGGATCACTATCCCTATGTCGAGCTTTCTGCGACAAAAGTCGCAGGCTCGACAAAAACTATACACTGAGAAATGAACTGTGAAAATGAGGTCAAGGTCAAATAAAACCTGTGAAACTGACATGTACATCATAAAATATTTCCATGCACTAAATATAGTTGACCTATTGCATATAGTATTAGAAAAAAAGACCAAAACACAAAAACTTAACTTTGACCACTGAACCATGAAAATGAGGTCAAGGTCAGATGACACCTACCAGTTGAACATGTACACCTTACAATCATTCTATATACCAAATATAGTGGACCTACTGCTTATAGTATCTGATATATGGACCTGACCACGAAAACTTAACCTTGTTCACTGAACCATGAAATGAGGTTGAATAAATGAGATGGGCATGAGGACCTTGCAAGGTTCGCACATCCTAAATATAGTTATCCTATTACTCATAATAAGAAAGAAATTATCATTACAAAAAATGTTGACTTTTTTTTCAAGTAGTAACTGAACCATGAAAATGAGGTCAAGGACAATGGACATATGACAGACGGAAACTTCGTAACATAAGGCATCTATATACAAAGTATGAAGCATCCAGGTCTTCTAGCTTCTAAAATATAAAGCTTTTAAGAAGTTAGCTAACGCCGCCGCCGCCTGATCACTATCCCTATGTCGAGCTTTTGTCGCAGGCTCGACAAAAACTAGATACCCCTAGTATGATTGTGATTAAGTTTGGTTCCATTTGGTCAGTGGTTTCGGTGGAGAAAATTTTTGAAACAGTTAACAGACGATGACAGATGCCAAGTGATGTGAAAAGCTCACATGGCTCTTTAGGCCAGGTGAGCTAATGGAACAAGAATACTATACTGCAAATACTGTGAAATATTGAATCTTTATAAATAACAACACTATAGTTAAGTAAAATACTTTAATTTGAGCATTTTTAATATGTTTCAAATAATAACATGATTCTTATTAAATAACAGAAATATTAAATATAATTAGTGTGGAGTGACATCTACATTCATGCATATATGTAATGTATAATTTGTTTGACATCTAAATGGTGTTTACAACCTAATGTAAGCATGCAAAATTTGAAAAAGCTACTTTATGGTAATTCCTAACATTAAGGCTTATTGAAGATTTTTAAAATACTGACCAATTTACCATTTACCTGCATGGAGTGGTGAATGTGACATTTGTGTATAATATTCCTGTAAATCTTAATTTACTTGAGAGGGGTTGACTGTATATAAGTATTTGTCAAGCTGATTTGTATATTGTGTTAGTTAGTAATTAGTCATAACACAATTTCCCTAACAATTACTAAAGATATGGACTGAGCCCTAATAGGAGTTAATAAAGAATTCTGCCGCTATAAAAGATACTGTGAATTTATTTTATATTTGTGAGAACCAATTTTCGTGGATTGAGAAATATTTGTATTTTCTAGGATATTTATATTCATTCTTTTGCCAAAGCTAGCATATCACTCTACGCAAAAATTGTACTTCTTTGAACATTTAGATTCAAGGTTTATCTTTACCCATGAAATCTACGAAAATTGGTATCGCACGAATAATAATGAATCCACTGTAATTTAGAATGTTTGATGTACTATTCCCTTAAATCGATTACACTTTTTTACACTGTTTTCATGTTTAATGTTTAATTATTATGATTTCATAGTAATCAATGCTATCAAAATTTAAAATGCAAGTTTTTATATTTGCAAAACCTATCCCATCCCAATAAAAAAGCTTCTAAACAATTTCTAAGTTTACAGTATTAAAAAATTGCTGTGTGTTTGTTTATTCTACATTGGCTAGAGGTATAGGAGGATTGAGATCTCACAAAACATGTTTAACCCCGCCTCATTTTTGCACCTATCCCAAGTCAGGAGCCTCTGGCCTTTGTTATCTCTTGTATGTTTTTTAATTTTAATTCATTTATATGTTTTGGAGTTTAGAGTGACGTCCATTTTAAATAAAATAGTACACATTTTTATTTAGGAGCCAGCTGAGGCCCCCCTCCGGGTGCGGGATTTTCTCGTTGTGTTGAAGACCCATTGGTGGCCTTCGGCTATTTTCTGCTCTTTGGTCGGGTTGTTGTCTCTTTGACACATTCCCCATTTCCAATTCTATTGGTATTTCAAATGATTTTTTACTTCAGTAAAACTGGTGTGTGAAAGAATATAATTGATTTTCTAATAACATTTGAAAATTAATAAATGATCATTGTAAATGGAAATTACTGACAGATTTTCAAAGTTAGAAGTACCAGACATTCATCCTGTTTTAATCTTTTTACAGATTCCTTGGCTTTCTTCAAAAGTGATTGAAACATTATTTTTCATAGGTCTGACCAATACAAAGGCAAAATAAAATGTTTTATTTATTTCTCTTTCACCAAGCAAAATAATTGATTGATTAATAGTTGGTGTTAACACCACTTTCAGCAAACATGGCTAAAAAATAAGAAATAAATCGAATTCTAAAAGCAAATTAAAGAAAGTCTTTACATAAAACATCATATAAATAAACTATTACCATGAAGATCACAAGACAGCACAAATTGATGACATCACATCTTTGTGCACACAAATAACATTTATAGAGTTTCAATGTTAAATCAGAAATGATTTGCTCCTTTAATGTAATATATCAATGGAAATACTTCATACAATACTGCATATTTTTGTTTAAGACCTGCTTTTTGGGATTTCTGTTTTATTAATGCAATAAGTTGATAATTCCTATGATAATATTGATAATACATTTTGAAAATAAATTTAACGTATATGGCAACCCTGTTACAATACTCACAAAGGCAGTGAAACTAGCATTTTGATGCTACATTTACATCAATTCATTGAGGGCCACTTGCCATACAGCAGCAAATTTAACAAACATATTAAAGAGTTTAACGTATTAATGTTATTTATAATATACCCTAAAAAACTCATATGAAGATTTTTTTTATTTTATGGTAATTTTTCACTATTATTTATATTTTTTGCCCATTATTCTTTATTCTTTAGTATAAGAATGAGGAGATTTGGTATGATTGACAATAAGATAACTATCCACCAGAGTTAAAATAGAGTGGTAGTATGCAATTATAAGCCACTATTCAGCCTTTAACAATGAGAAAAACCCATACCCTATAGTTGGCTATAAAAGGTCCATTTTATGTAGATTTGGCACTTATTATTTCTAAAAAAAAGTATTGAAAGTGTAAAGCACTGTATTAAAATATTTGGTACTATATGTATACTATAAATAGATTATTACACAAATATTAAACAATTTTGTTCCTTGCAGTATATCATATTACACTTGCAATATAATGTTAATATGCTTGGAACAATATTTCTCAACATTAGTCCAATAAAGCTCTAGATAATTTTTCTTATAAACAATAACTTTAAAGTACATGTACGTAATGTTTCGTCAAATCAATTGAAGAATGTATCAATTACTTAAAATACCGCCGTAGAAGAAGATGTCTTTCATCAGAAAATGTCTAATATATGAGTTGCATCGGAAAAAATCGACCTTATTCGAGTGCACATATACATGTACATGTATAAGACTTTGATTGATTTTGGAACATTCAAATATAAAACAAAAGACAAATTTTGGTCTGCTTTGTAGGGTTCTTATATCAACTCAATCTTCAAACAGTTACAGACTTTGCATACTGATTTTTCAACCAACAATAGGTTAACAGATGTATTGATATTCATTTGCTTAAGGTCGATTTATATCCAATGCAGCTCATATATTTAGACAGTGTGAACTATTGCAGATGGATAAAATATACATAATGCAAAAAAATACGATCAATTTATAATATATCTGGATATATGTAAAGCCATTTATAAAAAATAGTTTTGGGAGGTAAGTTGGCATATATTTATGTTTATAAGTTAGGAAGTTACACAATTATTCATAATTTTCTGGATAACTACACAATAATATTGAATCAGTCAAGATGGTAAACATTTCATAATGAACAACCTTAATTTGAGATGGAGCTTGCCTAATCTGTCTTGTGTTTTATTGTTCCACACAGCAAAAGGTATGATAAAATTCATTATTTAGACTTTCGAAACTTGAAAAAAAAAAAGAAATTTTTCAGCCTTAGTAAAAAAACAAGCATGATTATCTAGTCGATTCATTTTAGTGTAAAAAAAGGACAAGTGTGACATCACAGTGATATAAAACAAAATGTCAAAAATGATAAAACAAATGCCACTTAACGTCTGTTTTGGTCAAACTAAATATAGTCATATGCCTTACCAATTTAAGCGGTAAAAAAGGCTTGATCATACCTTCTCCTTCCCTGTAGAGGTGCTTCAACAGTAAATATTTAAAAATATTACCATGAAATGTTTGTAAAAGACAATACAACACCTTTCTAGTTTAAATGTAAAGTTTTCAACTCAAATTTTACAGAAATTAGTGGGTTTTTTTCCAGCTTGTGCTCATCTTGCTGATAAACAGCTAAACAGTTTCTTAAATGGTCTATTTCAGCAGAGATAAAATTGACTGATTACTATAAGAAAAAGCCATTTATAAATGTGGTTTCATTCTATTATCATAATTTTTTTTCTTGTCCCAAAGTCCAATCTTGTAGATAAATTTCGCCATGGGACATTTTTAATATAAATTCGCAAATAAATAAAATAAAAACCCCAAACCTAAATGTCTGCCATAAGGTATAACATGTCAGTTAATCCTGAAAAAAAGGAGAATTTTGGCACAGTAAACATAGTTCTATATAGTGATTAAACACTACAGTTTATGAAGAACTTCATTATGAAGAGAGCAAATGTACATGTTAATTTAATCACATGGAGATTTATGTAAAACCTGTGTAAAGTGAAAAAATGCTTTACTGTAAATTGGTTTATTTTTATAGGACCAAACCCATTCAATAGGATTAATTTTCATGTTTTTTCTAAGTTCTTTATTCTGATCTTAGTTTAGATCAAATTTACATGAGGAGATATTTCCACAATTTTATCGAAAGCCGTAAAAAATAAAACTGCTCCCCACTTAACTATAATTGAATTCTTGAAATAGGGAATATTCATTAATAAGTTTACCTGTCTTAAACAAACACCTGTCTAATCCAAACAAAATATTAAGTCCTCAGTGGGCCAAGTTAACACAGGTTTCAATAGAAATAAATATGTGGTATGATTGACGATGAGACTTTATTCAACAGAGTCCAAATGACTTTATATTATACTGATCTTAAAAAAAAGAAATATTTACAGAGGGAGAAAAAGAAAAACCTATACTTATCGACACTTTCAATGTAATTCTAGTGAGGGTGTTTTCTTAAAAACACAGTATATGCTCATAACACCAAATATAAATCGTAAAAATATTTAATTAAGTGCAATAATATAACAAACAAAAACAATGACATCAACTATACAAAAACAAAGCTACATGAAACATGGATATTGCACTTTTCCTCTAATAATGTATATTAACTCACCATGTTAAACTTAGTGATAAAATGATAGGCTTAGGTATGTATCAATAGTTGTTACATAATTCATTCGGACAGTAGACATTTTTGATTCATTAAATTTCTGTCCCTATCCAAATTACCCCATTTTCGAGTGGCAGTCCAAATTTCCCACCCTTTGTCCATGTTGATCCCTATTACAGGACCTATCTATGCTATTAACACTGTAATGTTCAGATACTAACAATCAATATATCAATTTCAATTTCCCCATCAGTGCTATCAAGATTGATGCTAAAGCTTCTTCAAAATGAATAAAAAAAAATGTAAAGTAAAGTAAATAAGACTGCAACCGAACAGCACACACACAACAATGGTGTAGTACTGTTGTAGAGTGAAAATAAGGAGTACTAAAAACTTCTGAAAGTGAAAAAAAAAAGAATGTGTCCATAGTACATGGATGCCCACTCACGCTATCATTTTCAATGTTCAATGGACCATGAAATTGGGGTCAAAATTCTAATTTGGCACTAAAATTAGAAAGATCATATCATAGGGAACATGTGTACTAAGTTTCAAATTGATTGGACTTCAACTTCATCAAAAACTACATTGACCAAAAACTTTAACCTGAAGCAGGACAGACGGACGAACAAAAGAACGAAAGAAAGAACAGACCAAAAAAACAAAATGCCTCTCTACTATCGTAGGTGGGGGCATAAAAAACTTTTCTATAAACAAATAGTCTAGAAGTAAGTCAGTGTCTTTTTCATTTTCATTTTATATGTTCAATAACTTGTCCTTGGGAAAAAGTAATATAGGACATAGGTGTTAATCTGCAAAATTATGATGTGAGACCTCTCCCTTTGAAGAAATTGCCAATGGGAAATTGGACAAAGAATAGTTTTGCATTTTTTTCTGTGACATGAATACACATAACATGGTTTCACATTATTTTGAAAAAAAATCAAGAAAACTTAAATGCTCTTTGGAATGTTTATAAGAAAAAATATAATAAAACAATAGGGAATGGAATGATATAATCTAGAAAAAAGTACATGTGGAAAATACTACAGATACAAATAGATAAATAAATGCACTATATCTATTACTGTTACAAATTATGAAAGTATGAAAACTACGATAACAATAATTTGCGAAAAGATGTTCTATTTCTAACATGTGCGGGAATTGCATTGATTAATCTGACATTATTAATTCAAAAATAGCAATTCTTCAAGGAAAATGTCACATTGTGTGTCACCTAACAGCTGCTAATAATATATAAGCAGAATGGGCAAATTCCCATGTTTTGGTATAGGGAAACCCACAAAAATACACTCTGACCAAAAATAAAAATATGGGTACTAAACTTAATGCCCTGTAAAAGAATTTGGGCAAGATTGGGAAGAT
Source organism: Mytilus californianus (assembly GCF_021869535.1). Lineage (NCBI taxonomy): Eukaryota > Metazoa > Mollusca > Bivalvia > Mytilida > Mytilidae > Mytilus > Mytilus californianus. The sequence continues at coordinate 30,743,279 of NW_026262712.1, forward strand.
TCTGTCAAGCCTTTTAAAAGGGTTGCAGTTGAGCACTGACAAGGAAGATGGTGATGCAAGAAGACAAAAATGTGTCACTACTATGGAGTCTTAATGACCTTGACTACCCATGAGGGTCTGGCAAGGTCACTAAAGCTTTGACATAAGCCTCACAATAATACGCACAAAATTTTCAAATTTTAACAATAATTTACATAAAAATATGAAAAAAACAACTTAATGCATATCTTTGACAAACATCTTACATTATTTCACATCAGTTAAATTTAGGCTCAACCCATAAAATATATGAAACAATGCATGGTGAGTGTATAAAATGGGCACATACATCTAAATTCCAGGTATGAAGGTCTGATATATATATAATCCTTATCCATCCATAAATAATACATATTGTTATTATTTATTGGTTAATACTCGATCAACAAATTATTTAAATCTTATATTTGGACACAATAATATACCAGTGAACAAAAATCCACTTCAAATATTATGCAAAACAAAACCCTACGTAGAAAAATAACATACTAAACTACACTTCACGCCTTATGTGATGTATGGCACAATGGGAGTTGTAATAATAAGTTGCAAATTTCACTAAAATCACAGTTTAAAAGTAATCTCATTAAAAGGCAAACTGTCATGGAGAGCAAACAAAAGCAGCATCACATATATAAAGGAAATAATATGACAAGGTTAGAATGTATTTTTTTTAAGGTCTTACAGCTAATTTTTTTGAGTGCCTATTTAGAACAGCAAATTGTATGCTGTTACAGCTACTTTTCTTACGTGTGTATAAAAGACAAGCAAAGTAAACCTTTATTGTATTGTAAATTAAACTCCGTTTGGTGAATTAACGCCTGAGTGAATCATTTCGATAGAGTCCCTGAAGTGGATACCTTGGTATGCAGGGTTGTCAAATTATGCAAATGAATGCAACATTTAAATAATACTCAAAATGCAAATTGCAGACCATTTGAAGTGTTGTTGTCAGTTTTGAGTATTATTTATTGTATTGTGTACACACTCATTCAGTTCAGGTATAATGGGTGTAACTATATATGTGATAAATTGAAAAAGTTGCTTGCATCCAGATCAGTTATTGAATAAAAGTATGTTTAGATTAATTATCTGAAGATGCAGATCCCTAAAGGCAATTTTGATTATTTGAAATGTGGCTGTTTTCTTTTATAAGACTCTTAAGCTTGGTGTTGATGCTTGAAATCATGTTTTGCTAAAAAGAGGGTGGGAATGGGTACCCCAGATGAAGGTGAATACTGTAAATTCAGAAATTATTGCGTGCATTTAGTATTGCTATTTTTCAAGAATGAACAAAAATGCGAGTTTAATTATTGTGATTTTAGGAAAAGCTTTGTACAGACATACATAACAGATATCAGAATGCAAGTTTTCATTATTGCGATACTCAAGGTGTCACATTATTCGCATTAATAAAAACCTCGCAATAATTTCTGAATTGACAGTAGTAAATCTAAATAGCTTGAGAAACAAAAAAGTCCTTCTGATTTTTTTGGTTTGCATTATTGGGTTTGAAATAAGTCATTACAAACCCCTGCACATATTTTCCAAGCAAAAGCATAAAAGCTACAAACAATATGCTACAATAAATAACAAAATTGGGACTTTTTCAAATTTGTCATGAGACATCAATGTCTAACAAACAAGCCATTTCATCAATCAATTTTATACCAGTATCAAAGAAAATATCTAAATGCAAATTTAAAAATATGCAAACAAAAATAAATGTACCAGATAGAACAATTATTATTAGAATTTGCAAACATTAATTGACCTTTAAGCACTAGTTATTCTGTATTGTTGTTTTAAGCTAGTCAGAGTTATTCTTGTAAATATACACTAAAAAATCATACAATCACAGCCAGTTATCAATACATATTTTTGGAAGACACAAATACATAACAAACATTACTTTTCCCATTTTAACAGTGAACACAAATGGTTTTTGCAACTTTACTCTTTTTTTTCTCTGACACATGACAACAACATAGATATCACATTTATTTAGTTGCAATGTACATATGTAAGCATTTGGAGCATGTTTTAATGACATCAAATGAGATAATGCTACTCTTCTTCATTTTGATTGACGTTCATTGGCTAAATCTTATTTCTTCTGTCATTTCATTGGCTAAATCTTAAATCTTCTGTAATTTCATTGGTTAAATCTTAAATCATCTGTAATTTCATTGGAATAATCTTCAATCATTTCATTGACTTGAGATTACTGGCTGCTAAATGACCCGTTCTTTCATTTCATTGGATGAAGATAATTGGCAGGTGCATAACCTTTGACTCCATCAGCATCCACATACCACCATTCAGTATTGTTCTCCTGGTCATGTTTAATCAATACTGTTACCACCTGGCCTTCAAACATAGATATTTCATTGCTGTTTCTAGCTTCAAATGGGAAAGCTGCATAGTAAAACTGAAAATGGAAACCAGTCATGAACAGCAAGTTCTTTCAAATTGTCAATTCATGCTTTTTCTCCAATTCTTTATTTATTTTATGTTTTATTTTTTAATGAGAGTGACCTAATTGGTGAACCGAAAATTTTAAATTGAAACACATGGATTAAGGTTTTTGCTTTCTATTTTTAGTTTCTTAATCTTATATACACAGGAAAAGTCAAAATAAGGGTTTGAAATAGTTTTGATTAATTCAATGACTTTAAGTCTTGTTTCAAACTTCAAAACTTTATATTGATATGTGATTGTAATTTAAAAATATTTTGTGTTTTTTTTAACACCTTGTTGGTCTAGTCATCCTAAAAGTGCATTTAATTTGCCATTGGAGGTTAAACATCCATCAATCATTTTTTTGGGCTAGATTCTAACAGTTAAGACACCATTTTGTTCATTTAAAACCTATTTCACATAACTCAATGTCATAAAGCTACACTATTAATACCTCTTCTGATGATATGTTTGGACTCATATCTTCATCTAAAGCAAAATCTAACTCATCCTCCTCTTCAATTTGATTGGATAAATTTTGTTCAATGGAATAGTCTGATACAGATATTTGTGGAGATGACAGTTGAGGTTTCTGACCAATCACATCACTTGTTTCATCTGTTGCTAAAACAGGAGTCTGATCCATGGATGGGTATACACTCTGAGATGAAGGTGTGGTTACCTGGCTATGAAGTTTTAATAATGTTTTTGGAACAAAACCTTTTGCAGCTGAAAATAAAATAATACAAATTTAGCTCAAAAATAAAATAACACAAATTTTGTAATCAAAGGAACAAAGGAAGATATATGTATTTTTTTACAATGTCGTTCATAATCCTTCTTCTCTTTTTAACCAAAATAAAAGGAAAATCTAAACATTTCTGAGCCAGTTCCTATTGTTTTATATACCTTTATCATTCCACTGATAAAGACTGAATTGGAAAGTGTGAGCACTCATTCAATAAAGTTTTCACTGCCCTGAATTAATGAGGGTCTGGATAAGAGGTCCGTCATTCTTTGATCCTTAATTCTTTGGATATTTTCTCTTATCCTTTTTTTTTGGCTCATTATTCTCTATTGTTTATTTTTTTGCCTATTTATCTATATTTTTTGCCTATTTATCTATATTTTTTGCCTTCTCTTCTGCATTTTTGTTTATTAATTCTATTCTTGAAAACCCCACCATGGCCCTCATTCACGTGCCTGTCCCAAAATGTCCCAGTCAAGCACCTTGTCAATGGTTGTCTACAGTTGTTTAATGCTTTTTGTCCTTCAAGTTATTTACTGTTGATGACAAAGTTTGCATAACCTTCTACAGTCGACTCTCGTTATCTCTAAGTCAGCCGGACCAGAACAATAATTCGAGATACATGTAGTTCGACTCAAACGAAAACCGAAGTTTGACAGACCAAGGGACACAACTCTTGCTTAGCTTGGTAAGGCTAAAATTAATCATGATGAATATGGGAAAGGGATCGATACTCTGGTCTCAGATCGATGTATTCGCATGTCTTTCATTATTATAATAACATTGTTTTCACTTATTTAATTATTTTTTTGAACATTTACAATTTTTCCCTATTGCTTTTAACCGAGAGTAATTTCCAATTGATCTAAGCGTTATTTAAGTCATCTAAAGTTGACAAAGTTGTTTATTCTCGGATACAAGAGATGTAAGAAAATTTTGATTTCTTTTCGTTTTCTTTTATCTCAATCTTTCCTTTCAAAAGAAAATACAAAAAGATTAAAGAAGCCGATTGAGTAGTTTTTAGGTGATTACCAACGGAAGTCTTAATCCCCACTTTATACACATCTAAGCTCATCAGTGTCAATCACGATTAATTGTTTTTGTAAACATTTAAGATAATTTAACTTTAACAATGTATCACTAATTATTTATCAAGGTGATAAACGATAATCTTAGGTAAACACTCGTGGAAATGGCATGTCATAAATCAGTAGTCAGTGACCGGAAATCTAAATACACGTGTATTGTCAGATTAACTCTTCAATCCATTTAAATCCCGGAGGTCATGTTTTGACATATGTGTATAAGTTCGAGATAAATAATGAATTTGGAATGCTTTTGTTAACCTTGGGATCATAAATTTAGTTCGACTCAACCACGACCACGAGAAAACTTCGACTCATCTGAAATTTTTAGTCAACCGAGTTTAAGACAACGAGAGTTAACTGTATTAATTTTTTTCATAACTTGTCTTCATTTCTGTCAATTTAAAGCTTGACACACTATGAAGACAACAGTATATTGGCAGTAGTTTGACCTTTAGATGTTTTCAGTTCTTTTTTTCATGTCTTCAGGTTACTGCCTCAATATCACATACTCTAACATCTCTGTTCTACTAGTGTAAAAGTCATGTCCATAATGTGAAAATGGGTACAATTTTTGTGGATTGAAGAAAATGGTACTTTAGTGGATACTTGATTTTATTATACTTCATGTCAAAATGCCAGATTTTGATTGGTTGATACGAGGGAGACAATTTACTCTATCCCATGGCATATACTCTATTACCCTTCACGGAGACGCTTGCTCAGGTGTGCACTTTAATAAATACGGATGATTTCTATGTACAAGACGTCATAGTTTATTGCTTTGAATTTGAAATATATTGACAGTAATAACAGAACATTCAGTATAATAAATTAAATAACACATATCTGAGAGGGTGAAAGAGCAGATTGTTATCCCTCGAAAAGACATTGTCAACCTTGGCTTTGCCTCAGTAGTCAATGTTTTCTCGTGGTGACAATCTGCTCTATCACCCTCTCAGCTATGTGTTATTTATATATTGTGAGTTTGCTAAGGTAGGCATAGAATCCAATAGAAAAATTACACTTCATTGCACATTACATTTTGTTGTAATTTTTACCCATGAAATCCCAAAAATTGGCGACCATGAAAAATAAAGAATCCTCAGTACGATGTTTTATCTTAATCTTGTATTTAAATGTTGAAATTTCTTAATGGGCTTTTTAAAATAAAAAATACATAGTCATTCATATATTACAGAAAATACAGACCACCATTATCAATAAACCATCGATCTTTATTGCCCATTGGATCTTTATCCATTACCATCCCAACACAGTCTCCCTCGGCTACAGAAAGGTCCATTAGATCAGTGGCCGTGTATGTGGTGGTCACATGGTACAGTTTGTCTGCTGGGTATTTCTGTTGTACAAACACTCGCTGACTATCACTTTGTGCAGTACATGAAACCTTGAAAATTTTTCAGAATATCTAATCAAAATACTTGTGAACTTAAAATTAAAATTAAACATTGAGTTGCAATATAGCACATTTAGAAAAATATTTGATTTGAAGTTATCTTTTCTTGTCTGTATTTGTAGTTGAACTTCAACTTTTTTTTAAGGAACAGACAAATTCTTTTGCCATGCACAAATTAGGTAATTTCAAATGAATTGTTTTCCATTTTTTTTCCCACTTTTGTTTCTTTTAATCAACCATGGTGAATACTGATGTGACCAAAAAATATATAATCCATTGAAACAATGCTCCTTGCACATTTTGTCATTAGAATATTAAACAAGCATCTTAACAACAATCATATTGACTTTGACTTAAATGGCTTGATATAAGTCTTCTTTTGGATTACTTCCTTGTTCAGCGTATTTTTGACACCTCTAACCAAGTCTTTTATACCTTACATGCATGTGACAATAATACTAATACTATATACTCTGGTATCAATCCTAATCTAGCAATGTGAAAAGTAGATACATCAAATCGCTAATGAAAAAGTACTAATAATAATGATATATATTATTTTCAATTATTTTTAGACTCAAGAATATTTTTGTCATTGCATCCAGATATATTTTCTAATGAACAGAGAAGTTTATTAATTCTAATAAACATGATAAAATTTGATAGAACTCTGAATATCACTGTATTTTCGTTTAGTATTTACAAGACTGTACATATTTTTGAAAATTCCATTCAAAGTAATCATGCACCTTTTTTAACCCTTAAGCTATTGAACCTATTTTAGAGAAATAAGATGGCCAATCATGTTACTAAATCATTACATAATGAGTGAAAGATTACACAATCTCTGAAACAGATTCAATTGTAATAAAAATAATGGAAGAAAATGATAATTGTACAATGCAAACTAATAGCTGTTGAACACGAGCCTTGTAAATTTGATGAGAAATGACAAGCCTCAGTTTCAGAGATTTGTGATTACTTGCGAGCTTACAGGTGAAGGCAGTAAAGAAGTAGTGTCCATTGACATCCGTTTAGATTTCTTGTCTGTTGCTTTTCCTACCACTGGTTTTCCCAATGTTTCCATCTTCGGGTTAAAGCCCTTCGGTATTATGCGTAGTAAAGACATTTTGTCGATCATGGCCACGTGGTGGATGTTAAAGCTGTCAACGACAGTACCTTCTGTTTGTAGTAGCAGTGGCATCTAAAATAATAAAATAGTGCAAATTAGTCATATTATCCCTGTGCATGTAACAAAGCCGTTTAAACTAGCCTTGGTGAGTGTGGCGTCTGTTTGTTTGTAAGGGGTGTAAACAAATTGAAACTTCTGATCTTTAAGGGGAAATTTACCCAAAGATAATTTGATACTCTGAGACTGGATAAAAATCAATACATAGCATTCTTAAGTTCAGAGTTTGACCGTGCACAGACTTCCAGTACAGCAGTAAAGACTAGGCTGTAATAAATCTCTCCTTCTTCATTTTTCCTAAGTGACAAACTTAAAGCTATCTAAAGATCTTCCAAATTAAAACATCATCTAGACAAGGTTACAACTGAAAAACAAGTTAATGTTCTAATAAGCTGATACAAAAACCACATGTTCACAATGAAATAGTATTAAGTAATATTTAACTAGAATATGTATGCCTTGTCATGCTAGGCATACCCACTCCCAGAATTCCATGTATTGGAACACAGGAATTACATGTCTGACAGATCTGAAAAGCAACTCATTACTATCAAGCTTCTAACTAAATATTAAGTCATTCTTTTCAATAGTATTTGAGAAAAATCTGACGAAAAATTCAAAGGTCATTCAACTGATAGAAAAGTTCTAAGTTTTGGCAAACAAAAGGAAGTTGTCTGATTGATCTGAAAAGTGCTCATATCTTACAAGCCATCACTGTCAAGCTGCTAACCAGATATAGAGTCATTTTGTTCAGTAGTACTTGATAAAATTGTGACCACAAATTTTAAATTCATTCAACACATTGAAAAATTCAAAATATCGACAAAAAGGAAGTAGCTATCCGACTGAACCCTAATTCATTAAACGTATCACTGTCATACAGTTGACCAAATATGAAGTCATTCTGTTCAGTCATGTCAAAAGTACCTGAGGAAAGTGTAACAAAAATGTTTCTTGGACTTTGTTGGAAGGACAGGTGACAAGATGAATACAATATAGCCTTCACTCCTAGAGTTAATTATAATAATATTCTGGTAGTCCCAATTCCAAAGTCGTTTACTTTTATCTGTATTACCAAAATGAGGCATATGTGACCTCAGATAAATTTATCTAATATTATTTCCTCATTCTTTTGCTACTTAAAAGCTCATGACTGACAGCTTGCAGCTACTATACCTTTTCATATTTGAAACCAATTTGAAGAATGTATATACAAGTAAACTTGCAAGCCATAAATGAATTTCAGTTACAAAATTAGCAAATGACATTAAAAATTTCCCTGAGAAACTCCAAAAATATATTTCTAAGTGTAATCAATATGTCTTCTTATTTTTCAAAAGGCAATAATATAATGTAGTAATCAAGGATTTATGGGTGGAAATTTGTGATTAATTTTCAAATGAAATAGTTGAATGACATATGCAATACAAAAAACTGGTAATGGCTGAAAGGAACAGAAAATGTAGCTGCATATGAAAATATAATGAAGATATGAAACTGACAACAACGTATGTATTTACGACAGTGAATTATGAAGATCAATGAAGATGTAGAGAGTGCTCAAGAAAGAAATTTAGTAGATCTAGCTCTAGGTTTTACCTTTGCATTATACTAAAATGAAAATCAAATAAATATAAATGAATTATATTATAACTTTGATAAAATCAGGATAACTGAATGACATAAATTTCAAATTTCAACTAATTAAATGTATTGTTGAGTGGTCATGTGCTCATAATCAACCAATCAGAACTGCTATTCTATGGTCAGGTGTCATTTTTAGAAATTGACTGAAACAAAACATTACCCTATATCGCGACTTTTGGTCTTTGATATTTTACAATGAAATTATTTTTCCTGTCAGAGTGAACATTTTACTGTTCATTTGAATGCATTGATCAAGGCTATGACATGCTTTTGTGTCATGGATGGATACCCCATATCCTTTGTTTTTTCTATTATATAATGAACACTGCAAATATCTAAATGCTCCTTCTAAGGTCAAATCTTCTAATAAATCCAAGAAACGAAAATAGTCTGATATAGCTATATCATAATATTAAAGGCATTACCAGTATATCAAGCTGTTTTGAAAATTTTGGTAATCTGTGAAAATTTACAGAGACGGTTCTTTTTTGTTTTATGTGTCTTTAAGTTACTTTCGCAGTAAAGTCTAACCAATTTCTCATTTCATTCATATGCAGAATTATTCTGTTATTTCATCACCCAACATTTATAATCCTAATGTTGTTCTGAATAAAAGGACCAACACAATCTTCAATGAAAGACAAGTGCCTATACAATTAATGTGTCATGCTCCAAATTTTCCCAGGTTAATCTATTTGAAATCCATTTACAGAAACTTACATCTATAATTTCTGTCATACTGTCCATTATACTGGTATTAAACTGTCTTTGAGCCCTGATAAAAGTACTTATACAATCCTTCAGCAGTTTGAATGACAGACTGTACATCTTTGGCAGTTCATCCAGGAGCTGTGCATTCAAAGCTTCGTAGGTACTCTTAGCTGCCTGAAGAGATTTCTCTGATCCCTGCAAAGAAATTTAATAATGAGACAAAATATTGACTATAAAAAAAATCTGTGACGAACCTACTCAAAATGAAGTATAAATACTTTTAACAATAGGAAAATATTAGTGGATCACCTCATTTGTTTTTGCTAAGTAATTTAAGTATGAGTGATGTATGAAAAAAACATGAAAAATATTAATTTGCAATGTAATCAATGCTGTCACCACATTGCAATTATTTTATAGTTCTGACCTTTTATTCACACTACATATTGAGACTAATTGATGTGTGCACAAAAAATTTACTTCCCAGTTCTAGATGCATACAAAATTTCATTTTTTCCTGAAATGTTGTGGATTTTTCTCCATACTCAGACTTCCTCAACCAATAAAAACTGACTGCCATGCATGATACAGTCAAGGGCTCTTAAAGTGGCATTTAACACCAAAGAACAAAACAAACATTGAGTACCTGTCAATCAATTATGGACAAGATCTTTTGTACTTTTGAATTCTTTCTTTTCTTAATGCAATAAGTAAACTTTCAATGAAACTTTTTTACAAGTTATTAAAAGATTATGTACTGAAACTAAATAAGTGTAGTATAAATTTCAACATAGTTAAATGTTTCATAATCAGTGATCTTTAATCAGAAGATGAACTATCTGTGATATATTTATGCTGCTTTTACTAATCTATACATATACCAACCTTTTCCTCTTTCCTTTGCATGGAATCGTAATCTAAAAGTTTATCAAATCTTTTCTGTATCACTTTATTTGGACCATTAAAGAATACCATTAGTTTGCTGAGTGGAACTACAACAATATCTGCCACTGTGGAAGTCTGAAATATTTTTCTCAAATATTAGCATGTTACCATGGTTACAGCATAATGGCTATTCCATTAAAATGTATGTATGAGGGTAGGAAGGGACTTTCAAAATATCCCTACAGCCAAAAACCATTTTTTAGATAATTTTGCATAATGGTAATAGACGCATACTGAAAAAAGACCCATGACCCACATTCAATAATTAAACTTCCCTTCCTACCCTCCCACATACATTTTAATGGAATAGCCCTAATGCATAAATGGGTTAACCAACTATTTTGCATGTTATCTAAAAAAAGTTATAAACTGATATATAAAATTAATAAGATTTTAAAATAATAATAATTCAATCATGTAGAAATTTTTCTGAAAGGTAAAAGACATTTATCCTTATTTTGATTGCCAAAAAAATATATAGAATTTGGGATATAAGTATTTAAACATTGAAACAAGTGCTACATACTTGGAACGGGCAAACAGAAAAGCAGGAGTGTCAAAACCTGTAGAATTGTAAAGAAATGACAAACATTTTAGGATCAAACAGTCCTTTTCAATATGTAACATGCTCCGTATTTATATACAAATATCAATAAATAATTATTCTTCAAAGGTTATAAAATATTTGCTACCTGACCAACTTAAAAGATTCTTTTGTCATATTCATGAGGGTCTGGATGGAAGGTCCTTCATTTCTTTATTTTTTAACTTTGAAGTCCATTTTTCTCTACTTTATATTCATTTTGACCTTTACTCTCTCTTTTTATTTCAGCACACCATTCTTCTCTCTTCTGTATATTTTTGGCCTATTTTTATCTATTCAATATATTTTTAACCCTTTATTCTGCGCTTTTTACCCATTGTTCTCTTTTCTGTAACCCCATTCAGACCCTCATGATAGGAAGAATTTACTTACAAACTCAGGAAGGTATTTATCCTGAATAATTTGGAAGAGTCTTTGGTATTTCTTCACATCAGGACAAGGTTTCTCGTCATAGAAATCTACTAGATCTATCACTAAGCCTTCATGACAACTATATGATTCCTGAAATGCATAAATTTTCAAATCATTCAATGAATGAAATTAATAAGTCCAATTCTTAAACTTTATTGTGATGGTATTGACCCAAAGTTTGTGTACACAAGAAATTTTCAAAACAAATGGAGAATGTTTATGTGTAATACCACCAAATCATAGTACGTCACATCCGGTTGCATACGAATATAGGTCGAAAAAAAATATCCCCTTGAATTTGACAGTTGAAGGTAATTGATCCTACATTTCATTGCAGTAAAACATTTCTGGGTCATAAACATATATCTTGGGTATTTCAAAGCACCATTATTTTTTTATTTGGGGTTTCTATAGAATATTTTGGAAACTTGAGGTTACATGGTTACAAAAGCTTGTACACAGGTTAAAAAAGGGGGAAAATTTGATTGGTTAACTTCCAGTGATGGTTATTTTCTTATATGCAATGAAATGTTATGTGAAATTTTTTCTATAGTACTGGACAGGAAAAAACTTTACTCATGCAAAGTATTTCTTTATTTGAAACAAAGATAAATTCTGCACAATTTTATGAAAAGTGCAAATTTAACAAAGACTAATAGGGTAAAATCAATGGTGGTATTACACCTAATATGGGAAGCTGTACATGCACCTTTGACCTTGTGAGTACTCTCATGTGTTAAAATTTCTTGCTATTTAAGTGAAATATTACAAATAATGAAATATTCTGAGTGGATTGAGTCTCCAAAACACATTTTATGAGAAAATGTCCTTAAATAGGACTTTACCCTGAATATTAGTTGACAGAACAAGCCAAACTTAGAGTTTTGGGGAGCTTTTTCTCTTTATTTCTTATATTCTGCTATACTAGAAAATTTTTCTTAAGAAATACTTTAAAAACTATATAGTTTTAAGTAAATGAAATTATTTTTAAAGCTGTAACAACAAATTATTCACCAAAAGAGAAGCTTTTTATGTCCCTCTCTGGAACGCGGCGTAAATTTAAGTTTTACGTAAGGAGTTATTGAAACCTCCTTGGAGACAGTAAACTTTTATACGGATAGTTCATTCGACTTGAATACTTCAATTAATCATTTATTATAACATTTCTATCATAAATGAGCGAAAGTTACCCCAAAAATTTTATTTATTGGCCTAAAAAGTAGAAATTTTGAGGAAATGAGAGGTATAAATGGACCAAAAGAGACCTTATAAGGAAGACAAAGAAGTCCATTAGTAGTATTTATCATCCTAAAGTCATCTTTTGTATCATATTCAACTGTTTGTAGGCAGATGAGATAAATATTTGATCATTTATTGGTCCACACTATATTCTATCATGATGCGGCTTGGTTTGGATTTTTCAAAGAAATTTTGCTTGAAACACTATAGATGTCGTCTTACATTATACTAGATTTTTCTCAAACTATTGAACTGATTATGACAAAACTTGACAGGAATGCTTGAAATAACCAGTATAACAAAGGAAAAAAGTCACATTCAGTTTATTTAACAAAAAGTCTTCTTTAGGTGTAATACCACCAAATCATAGTAAGTCACATCCGGTTGCATACGAAAAAAGGTCGAAAAAAATATTCCCTTGAATTTGACAGTTGTAGGTAAATTGATCCTACATTTCATTGCAGTAAAACATATCTGGGTCATAAACATATATCTTGGGTATTTCAAAGCACCATTATTTTTTTATTTGGGGTTTCTATAGAATATTTTGGAAACTTGAGGTTACATATAGTTACTAAAGCTTGTACACAGGTTAAAAAAGGGGGAAAATTTGATTGGTTAACTTCCGGTGATGGTTATTTTCTTATATGCAATGAAATGTTATGTGAAATTTTTTCTATAGTACTGGACAGGATAAAAGTTTACTCATGCCAAGTATTTCTTTATTTGAAACAAAGATAAATTCTGCACAATTTTATGAAAAGTGCAAATTTAACAAAGACTAATAGGGGAAAATCAATGGTGGTATTACACCTTTAAGTTTCTTAAATAAAAGTTTTGTCATGAGAATTAAAATTAAAAAAAATAACCTTAAAGAATATAAATGTGCATCAAAATAAGATTATGATTGAAATGTTTTCAAAGAAGTAAATAAAAACTCATTTGCTTTAATAGATCCAATTAATTTTTTTTCATGGAATAATCATATATTATTGTATTTTCATAGATAACTGAATTTCAGTTTTTAAGAAAATCTTTATTCAAGCCTAATCTGATTGTCGTTTGTTGCTGTATACAATATTTGTTTTTCGTTCATTATATTGTACATAAATCATGCCGTTATTTTTGTTTGTTTGAATTGTTTTACATTTGTCATTTTGGGGCCTTTTAACGCTGACTATGCAGTATGGGTTTTGCTCATTGTTGAAGGCCATATTGTGACCTATAGTTATAAATTTCTATGTCATTTAGTCTCTCGTGGAGAGTGGTCTCATTGGCAATCATACCACACCGTCTTATTTTAATATTCATATCTAGATCAACATGAATACTTCAATTTGTTAAAACAGTGTAAAAATATTGCATTGTTCTTTCTTTGAGATATTTTGTTGGTCTGCATTGCGTAATTTTTTTTCTGTAAAATTAACATTTCCATGCAGCTTAAGACTTGTAATACCTGTAAATTATCGATGTAAGTCTGTACATCCTTTGTGAAAATTTTGACAGTTTTTTCCATTTCCCTAAACTTTATTTCCTCCTTGTCAAATTCTTCATCTTTGGTCTAAAAGTTGAACAAAATATAAATAAGACAAGGAATATACTTGATCTGTCGCAAAATGCATACCCTAAATTCCAGAGAATATGACAAAAACTTCATTGTGTTCATGACATTTTAACCCTTAGACTGCTGCATTCATTTCTATTGTACTTTTGTGTATTGCTGAATAAAATTTTAATCACTGATGAAATAAACATGTTTACTTACAATTAATATTGCAATATCTTTGTAAATATTGAATATTCATCAATAAAAGTTATATAAAAAAGTATTGTTATATTCTGTATTTTTTATTTATTTTATTTTTGTGTGAGTCTCTGGTCATTTATTACCTGTACAGGTGCAAATAGGTAAACAAAGGTAAATTTCTTTTTTTTTCATGTTTTATTAAAGCGAATCCATCAATGTAAAAACTTTTCAAAGGTATCCATGACTTCAGAATTGAACCAATATTGTTAAAAATCTCTTTTAAGAACTAGTTCCATTGCGATTAAAAAGAAAAAAGTTTCTTCTCGAACCAACGGTTTTATTTATGCATCTATTTTCCGGTATTTTCCCTCTGACTTTCGACTTTTACTTCCATGTACAAATATGTTTTAACAACAAGTTCATTGATATAACTTTCGTCAATAAATAATCTTGACAAACATAATGTTTGAATCTATCCATGTCAGTGATCAATATTGATTCACAGTTGAAAGGCGCAATGATAAACATCGCAAATCCTGTTTCATGTCATCCATTTCGAACATCGTCTGGGGAATCCCTGTGGTTCCCTCTTTAAAAGTCTTCTGTTTGCAGTTTTGCTAGAATGTTTCTATTTCCATCTATTATATCTTCTGTTCTCGTCCAAATCATTTAAATTGGCCGCCGCTGTTACATCGTTATCATTGAAATACTTCTGAACGTGTTGGCCATCACTCCAAACAATTTCCGCCATTTTGTTACTTTTTTCATCTAAATTTTTCACTTTCGGTTTCATCGCTTATACCTGATTTAAAGTCAAGAGAAACTCGAAAGTAAGCCGAATTTTAACCAATCAGAATCCATACAAGTCTAAACTGTCGCAATCTCATGAATATCGACTCCGCCCATTCCATGGTAACTGTGTAAACAAATGAGATACGGAAACGACAATAGTCGCGCGTAGCAGTAGCGGACTGCTTTATCGGAACGACAAGAGTCGCGCGTAGCAGTCTAAGGGTTAAAGATATCAGTGTTTCAGTCAACATCATCGAAAACAGAAGTAAAGTAATTTTCTATTTAGTCAAAATTTATGAGACTTATTTCAAGTCAAGAAAACATTTATGCAATTTTATATATTTGATATGTAGTGTTTTTGACTATTGTTTGTCTTGTCATCATTCTTTCCTTCTTTTTTTCCATGATTTTGTAGTGTTTTTGACTGTTGTTTATCT
This sequence comes from Mytilus californianus, assembly GCF_021869535.1. Classification (NCBI taxonomy): domain Eukaryota; kingdom Metazoa; phylum Mollusca; class Bivalvia; order Mytilida; family Mytilidae; genus Mytilus; species Mytilus californianus. The sequence continues at coordinate 30,758,753 of NW_026262712.1, forward strand.
TGTCATCTTTTTTTCCTACTTTTCTATGATTTTGTCAGTCTTTCTTTTTTTTTCTTTCTGACTTTTGGATATTGATTCTTCCTTCTCTACTTTCCTCCTTTTATATAATTATACCATATATTCAATACAAACAATGTATGGCATATTATCAAACATATACTTTCCAGATTTGTTATGAAAAAACAACTGACCTGTGGAGAAATTCCAAGATTAGTTGATAGTCTCCCTTTAAACCGACTTCCTTTCTTTTTCAAAGTGTGTAAAGTAAGCTTGCCCAGCATGTCTCCAAGTGATTGGTCTGTTTCCCTCTTATATTTGAAAACTAAATATAGAAACAAAAACAAAAGTAGATTATTATACAAATTCCATATTAAGCACCTTAATAACAAACTAACTTTGCTAAGACTGATATCAAGTTTAAAAAAAAAAACCTGTCAGATCTGTGAATTATGGCACCCTCAACGGAGTTGGGGTGACATATTGTTATTTTACGTTTTTTTCTTATAATTTTTATTTTTCTTTCACTTTTTTTGTCCAGCTTATATCTTGGAATTTTATGAACCAATGTTAATGAAACTATACAATAATGTTAACCAGCATGTGCAGATTTGCAATCGGGTTATGGAATTTTCAAGATGGCCGCTGTTACCATGGAAACAGCAAAAATGTCCAAAAAATCAATATGCTCCAAACTCAATGAAACTTTACAATAATGTTAATTGGCATGTGTAGATGCCCTCTTTGACTTTGGAATTTTCAAAATGGCTGCCGTTACCCTGACAATGGAGGAACGAGGGTGCCATCCGTTATTGCTAGCAATTACAAATCTCGTTCGTTTTACTTTTAATGGAGAAATTTTACCAGCAAACTTTTAATGTGTTAAATGCAGACAAGTTTGAAATTCACAAATACATCAAAGGAGAAAAGGAATTACCAAAATTTGTGTATGTGCCTTTCCTAAATAAGGGCTATTCCATTAAAATGTATGTGGGAGGGTATAGTAGGAAAGGACTTTCAAAATATCCCTACAACCAAGAACCATTTTTTAGATAATTTTGCATAATGGTAATAGACTCATTCTGAAAAAAGACGGATGACCCCACATTCAATAATTAAACTGCCCTTCCTACCCTCCCACATACATTTTAATGGAATAGCCCTAAGGAGATTTGGGTTGTTGATTTTTGCTGTCTATCATATTTCTTTTTTGCTTATTGTGTTTTCATAAATCATGCCTTTGATTTTCTCATTTGAATTATTTTTTATTTTGTCATGTCAAGGTCTTTTATAGCTTATTATATGGTATGGGGTTTTGCTAATTTTTAAAGGCAATACAGTGACATATAGTTGCTTACATCTTCTTCATTTGGTCTCTGGTGGACACTGAATTCATTATCATCCATGAGATACCAATTTTTGTTTTGAAATTGTGGGTACAGGTGAACCACAAAATTAAATGTTTATAGGTTGCACTTCTATAAATATAGACAATGCAGTTTCCTATAGCAACTCCCTTTGTGGCTAAAGCTGTGCAACTTTTACTATGAAGTTTCATAAAAAATCATATCCTAGAATGGAAAGTTGATATGCACCACTTTTTTATTCAAAGGTCAAAACATAGGGCTGTGCGGCAATTTTCAACATTTATATGCCCCAAACTTCTAAGAGTTTACACTTATACTAAAATTCTGTACTACCCCTACCTTTACTTTTGGTCTGCTTCAGAATTCATTTTTCACCGGTACCTTCTGTTTTTATACTGGTAACATTCCCAAGTTATTTCTCTATGAGATGAAACATAGAGATCATATCTGGGAACCAGTATGTAAACAAATTAAAATATCTATGAATATTATATATCTCCTCAAAAGAGGAGTGGCTTGTGAAACAGCTGTATTTACAAAGTGCAACCTATAGAACGTATTACAAATTTTCTATAAGGTTATATGACTTTTGCAAAACCAAGAAATCAAATATCCATGAAAATGTAAGTTTTATTTCAATCAGCGAAATTTGGTACCTGTGAAAAATAAATGAAACCACAGTAGTTATCTTAATGACATTCATACCACATCTTCTTATTTTTATATATGGGACAATTATTTAATTCCAAAATGTTTTACCCAGATCTTTTCTACGCTTGTATTCATTAATAGCAGCTGCCACATCTGTCATGGCATTTATACCGTTCAATGCCTCCAAACTGTCTTCATGGCTGTTTTCTGTACACTATAAAGACATTATTTAGATCAAATGAAATAAAGTTTTAAATTATCATCCTTCTTGGCTTCTTCTATTAAATATGGAGAGTCAGAAATTATGTTTTTTTTTATTTATTGATTTTCATAAATGATTATAAATAACTTCAAGAATAATTAAAAACCAATTGTTCAGAGAACAATTGAAGGTCTTTCCACCAAAAACCATGAATTTTAATATGAAAGTAGTAAAATTAGGTTAAAAATGTCATTTCAATGGTCAAATGATAGCTTATTGTACGCTGATTCCAAAAATTTATGGTTTCTATACAATATTTTTTTAAATAAGGGAGATAATTTGTTACTACCGGTTTGAAAAATGATACTTCCGATACTATCTGAATATTTACTTGACACTGATTCCAAAAATATCTGGTTTTATATACTTTTATATTAAGAATTTACAAAATATAGCTACTTCCGGTTTACACAAGGTCACTTCCGGTTGTTTTTTCAAGGTTAAATGGTTTGATACCTATTGCCAAAAGTCTCATGGCTTTATCATGTATACATATGAGGTAAAAGCAAAGGTCAAAATCTAGAACGTCAAATTATGCTATGACCTTGAGATCAATTTCAAGGTCATAAACCAAGAACCTCAAATCAAAAGACCATAGGTCTTGATTATATTTAGTTAATGAGTTATATCACCATACGCGTATTTTTAAATACAAGAGGGGAGAAAACTCCCTTTTACGTTCAACGTACCCTTGCAATCAAAATTTACGTGTTACGACATGTCGCAAATAACAATTAAGTAAAAATAATTTGTCGATATCTTATACGTTTTTTTGAAATAAGTGAAAAAAAAAACAAATTTACATAAATTTAGAATATGACCTTGACCTTTGACCTTGACCTAATTTTCATTTTTTTGGACCAAGGACCTCAAATCAAAAGATCCTAGGTCTCTATCATTTATGGTTTACAAGATAGAAATGCATATCACTTATATCAAATGCATAAGGGGAAATAACTCTCATATGGAGCGTTCATATTGCTTCGGTCAAAATAGGACAAATCAATCGAAGGATGTAACGAGCAATTTTATAAAATAAATTTATCGCTTTCTTTTACGGTTACTGAGGAGATGCTTGCACAAGGAAAACAGTGTTTGGGGAGATAACTCCTACAAAGAAAATTATTTGGTTACGCAGGGTAAATTTCAAAGGCACATAAACTGTTCGATATCATATACCAAATATCTAAGCGACATATTGCGAAACAAATATTTATCGCAAGAACAAAATTAGGCTTCCACAGAAAAGTGGAAAGACCCAATAAGTAATTAGTAATAAGAAAAATAGTTTTCAAAATAACTTCTTTTATGATTTATAATTACTTGTTTGCCCTGAAGTGATGTTAAGAGATGGACAATCTATCAAACAGTTTCCCAAATATTGCTCCTTCAGTTTTTTTAATAAAGTTTAATTACAAATTGAATGCTTCTTTTTGTAAATTTATTGGGGTGCAAAAGCGTTGACTGAAGTACATTTTGTATGAAGCGTGGAAGCGCTTCATTCTGAAAATGTGTGCACGGTCAACACTTTAACAACCCTATAAAATTACTAAAAGAAGCAATCAATACTTATACATTTTTTTGCTAGGATCATGAAAACACGATTTCTTTTGTTTACCTGTGCACTTTATTGTGGAATCTCATGTCATCATGAATGTGAAGGTTAATTTCAGAATGACGCGAGATTGCTGTTAGCCAATCAAAATAACGTATCATAATGAAATATACATGTAATTTAATTATTGTGAAATCAATTTCAATTCAAATCTTGTTAATAAACTGACATCAATTGGAACTTATTTCATGCAATACAAAAATACACACATGAATTTTCAATGGTATATCTAAATGTGGTGTAAGGGAGATAACTTGTTTCTGTTAACTATCCCAACATTCTCTCTTAATTTATAAATACCTTAATCAACTCATTCAGCAACAGAGGATATTTGAGAATTCTCTGAACAGGTTTGATAAGTAAAGCCTCAAGGTCAAATACAACAATCTGTTCTCGTAATTCATTCAACTTTCCATTAAAATACTGCTTGATGGACGGGTCTTCTCTGTACTGTAATAAACACGATAAGAATATAGTCTATTTGTATAAAAATTGATTTATTACTTACAATTTAGAACCTGAACATGATGAATAATGAAAATTTTAGCATTGTACAAGTTCATGTTATTTCTTAGACTATTTAGTATGTTTTTTCTCTTCAATCATCTTTTTAACCTGCCTCAGTGGTCTTGAGATGATATTCTAGTATTGTGTTGGGAATGTTTTGGGTTCCATCCCCATGTCGCGGTAATATAATGATCTAATGAATTAATCATGTTATCTCATTGGAAGTCATACAACATCTTATTTTTATAATGTAAAAGATAAAATTGGTAAAACAAATGAAATAAAGACAAACAAAATAAAATTGGCAAAACAAATGAAAAAAAGACAAAAAATAAAATTTCACAGATTTTAACAACTGCAATTGATGCTCACAAATGATTTTTTAACATACCTTTTCAAGAATAGATATAACTTCATCATGGTTTCTACAGTAAGGTGCATAAGCATTCTTCATGTCTTCAGAAAGTTTGATAAAACAAGGGCCTGAAAAAAAACCATTTTACTCTCATTGTTAAATCTTGCATTGTAGCAAAATATGTTGGGGAAGTTCTCAATCCTAGTCAATTAAGATGGGAGTTGAATGCACCTCCCCTGTGCGGCATTGAACTCACTACCTCAGAGTTGATGGGCTATTGATACAGTAGTACTTAAATCCTGGTAGTGTGGCATAAGAATTTTCCATGGCTTATTATAGCCAAATTCATGCATGACAGTTTGAACATCTTTGTCAGTATTCAAATTATGTACCGAAATCTTATTTACCAAATAAGGTCATAAATATTGAGGAAATGTTGAACACTAGAAAAGCTTGATGCACAATTATTTTACAAACACATGGTTAGGAAAACAAATCTTATAACAATCACCAACTTCAATATTATGCTATAATGTGATGCCTAAACCATGTAAACTCTTTATACATGTATAACTTGTCAAAGTATTTTATAGGAGTAACACAATGGCTGTTGCATGTGGAGCAAGATCTGCTTATCTTTCTAGAGCTCCTGAGATCACCTCTGGTTTTAGGTGAGGTTCATGTTGCTTGGACTTTAGTTTTACATTTTGTGTTTTGTAGACTTATTTTTTTTGGTCATTTTTTTGTTGCCATGTTACTGTCAGTTTGTTTTCAAGTTTGATTTTGGGTGACCCATTTGTATTTTCCACCTCTCTTTTTCAAAATGCTTCCTATATCAACACATACTGTAAAAACAGAAATTATTGCATGTTTTTATTATTCCGAAAAATGCGACAGGGTTATAATTGCAATAATTTAAACTCGCATTTTGAAATTTTTTAAATGAATTAAACAGGATTTTTCTCAATATTGCAAAAATTAAAACCGCATTTTAGTCTAAAATGACAAAATCGCAATAACAAATGCACGCAATAATTTCTGAATTTACAGTATACAATTCCACAAAACAGGCCTGGCATTACACATACAGTGACACCATTTTACTTTAAATAACACAAACATGCAATGAGTGAAACTGGTTCCATTTTAAAATAAAGAGGAATCAATATTGCATCTGAACAGTTGGTACCAGTATTTGGAGTAATTTACATCTACTTAACATTCCCATGAAATCTTACGTGTAGCATACCTAACAACTGATCTTCAAAATCCTTCCCATTGACAGCATCCTCTAACAAAGTCAGGAGTCTTTGGGAAACATCAGCCACATCTTCTATATTACCAAATACTGCTTCAACATCTACATCTGGGCACTGAAATATAACAATACTAGCACATGAGGTTATTTTACAATCTTTTTAGTTGCCTCCAGCAACAAGGTATTTCCTTAAACATGTTAAATCATCATCTGTTCAATACTGTCAACATTGTCATATATAATATGAGCTCTGTCAGATAGACATCTACCTTATGCAAGTGCACGTATACATGTACATGTATAAGAGTTTAATTGATTTTGGAAACATTCAAATACAAAATGATGAATTTTAGTCTGTTTTGTAGGGTTCTTATATCAACTCAATTTTCAAACAGTTACAGACTGTATCGAGATTTTTTCAACCCGCAATAGGTTAACAGATGTGTTGTTATCCATTGCATAAGGTTGATTTCTATCCGACGCAGCTCATCTAATGGTTGTGACATCATCCAATACAACTTATCACTAGATTTGTACCAGCATGAGCAACATGATGCCACCAACAACAGGAACTGCTTGCCCTGCCAGAGCACCTGAGTTCACTCCAATCTATGGTGGAGTTCACGCTGCTTAGTTTTTAGTTATTTATCTTCTATTTTGTGGATTTGTTTTTCTTTCTTCCCTTTTTTTTTGCCATGGCGTTGACAGTTTTTTTTGACAAATAAATTTTGAATGTTCCCTTCGTATCTTCCGCCTTTTTCTCTCTTTCCAGTTTATGCAATTTTAACAACAGTTCAATCCGTTTTGATTTTGGCGCCACTGATGAGTCTTATGAGAGTAAAACTCAGACCTAAAATACAAAATTACAAGCTTCGCATCTTTGATAATATTTAACTATTTTTAATCAGAATAAAATGTACAGTAAATCTAATTATTTAATCAGACCTTATTTAAGCATTTTTCTAAATGATTTTACATTATACGAAACATGTGTACTATGTTTGAAGTTGATGTGGCATAATACTACCTTAAACCAAATCTTAACCTAATTTTGGGACAGACAAACAGACATAGATTGCAAACATAATACCCTCCTACTATTGTAGTGGGCATAAAATTTAAGAGAGCACCTGAATCTCCTTGTGTGGTAAAGCATGCCCCTTGTAATTCAAAGCATTGGATAACAAAAAGTAGATAGGTGTCTGACAAATTCAGGTAATACTCACACATTACAACTATTAATTATAAGCGGATGACTAATTAATATATGAAGTGGTTTTGTTCAGCAGTACATGAAAAAATAAAATGCTCCGCTGGGCGCAGCTTGATACGACCGCAGAGATCCATACACTTGAACACAAGTTATTGTCTGGAAACTAGATAAATGCTTATTTTTGGCCCTTTATTCCTAAAAGTTTTGGGCAATTACCCCAAACTCAATTCCAGCTTTCCCTTTGTGATATGGAACCTTGTAGTACAATTTCAGAAAGATCCATACACTTACACACAAGTTATTGTCATGAAACTAGAAAAATGCTTATTTTTTGCCCCTTTTTTGGCCCCTAATTCCTAATATTTTGAGGCAATTACCCCCAAAATCAATCCCAGCATTCCCTGTGTGATATGGAACCTTGTGGTACAATGTCAGAGAGATCCATACACTAACACACAAGTTATGTCTGGAAGTTACAAAAATGCTTATTTTTGGCCCCTTTTTGGCCCTTAATTCCTTAACTGTTGATACCATAACCCCCAAAATCAATCCCAACCTTCCTTTTGTGGTATTGGTCCTTATGGTAAAATTTCATAGAGATCCATTCACTTAAACTAAAGTTAGAGTGCGAAAACCAATGTGTCTTCGGACGACGACGACGACGCCAATGTCATACCAATATACGACCGCAAAAATTTTTTGCGGTCGTATAAAAATGTCACTAAAAAATATTAACTTCATTTAACATATTGAGAAAAAAGTATAAACAAACAGGAAGAAGGTGTACAAAAAATCAGTATAAATGCTGATATGAAGTCCTTCTTTCGTGCAGTAGTACCTGAGGAAAGTGTGACTAATAAATTTGTTGGACGAACAGACATACAGACGGATGGACCAGGTGAATGCCATACAGTCACAACTTTAAGAGTGGAGGTATAATTTACCTTGTCTGCTGTTGGACTAACAAAAGTCTCAATACACAGATGTAGTCCATGGAGGAAGTCTCTTTCTGTCTGGATCAGCTCATCTATAACTTTCTCTCTTTTTTCTCTTCTCTTTATCCTTTGTTCCTCTGCTTTCTTTCTGTCTTCCTCTTGTCTCTGTTCTTCTTCCTTCTTCCTTTCCTCCTCAGCCATCTTTTTGGCTACTTCATCTAGCTCTGAGCTTGGTAAAACTTTGTGAAGATTTTCTGTTGAAACAGATGAATACTAAAAAAATGTTCATGATTTAAGAAAAAAAAATTAATGTATTGCTGACTATTTTTTATGTTTACCCTTTCTGTTGAACCTAGTATAGTTATCTAGATAAAAGTGGAAAATGCTCAAATCTCCATTTAGGGACAATCACTCCTAAAAGTTATCTTATAATTTGCTAGAAATGAAATATCTATATAGACCTAGACATTGAGGGCATTTTTACCATCAGATTTTTTCATTCCATTATGATTTTCAAGATATTCTTGCTTTTTGCCTGTATGCTCTATTTTCATGCAGGACATTTTTTTTTTCTTCAAAAGTTTGGTTGAAATTAATCCTTTGAATTCAGAGAAGTCTTTTGAAAAAGTTAAAATTATCCCAAAGTTGTTTTTGATTCAACAGTAGGTTTATTTTACTATTTGATTTGAAATATTCAAGGGGTAACAAAAGTGGACTTTATCATACCTTTTCCTTTTTGCTATTAATTTTCAGCTAGAAAAATAGAAACTGTTTTGGAAAATTTCTACCTGTAGGTATGTTGTTTTTTAGTACCTTTAAGACTGTCTAACTCATGTGTAAGTCCCTCTATATTAGCAATGTAAAATTCAATATTGTCATGAACTTCTGAACTCTTTCCATCTTCTGTGTGCTGAATTTCTAACTCTTCTTTATTCTTCTTGTATCGCTACATGAAACAGAAAAAGATATACATGTAACATCTAGACCAGTTAAAGGGGAAGTTACACTTATTGGTGGAGATCTTCCTGACTACACAAATATGGATAAAACACATTATTTAAACACTAACCTAATGCACATCAGTTAAAATATCTTTTATGGCCTCACATTTTTTTATACATATATGCATACCACAATGTTTACCTTAGAACCTTGCAGTAATAATCATCCTTAATATATATAGTTACTTCTGTTAAGTTTTTGCCCTAAAAATCTAGTCTTTTAAATTTATAATAAAAAACAAAATTAAGAAAGGAATATTTATTAGAAAGTATGTGGGGGATTCTAAATAAATTTGAAATTTAGATAATTCTCATTAGAAATGAGTCTTCTTCAACAAAACCTGAAGACTTAATTTTGAAAAAAACAAGGCAAAGCTTAAACATTAAATTGCTTTACAAAAAATATATATAAAATACACATCCAAAGTCCAACTTCAAATTTAAGAAATGAAATATATTTTCCAAATCTGCAAGGAAAAGAACAAATCGATAGAACAAATAAATAAATAAATAAAAGAGATTGAGAGAGTTCCATGCTAATATACTTTTCTGCATGATGTTAGGCCAACTTTAAGAAATTATATGTTTGATGTTGCCTACCCATGCCTTGTAGGGTTGAGTAGGTAGGTAGGGTTTTTTATCTTTTTTTGGCCAACAACATAAGTTACATGTTTAAGACAAGAAAATGACATTAGAGCAGGAAAAAATCTTTAAAAAAAAAATTTGAAACGATTTGTGTCATAAATTTTTTCCGGTAGGCCGCTTTTTAGTTGGGTAGGTATAGGCAACATCAAACAATCTAAATTTTATTACTGGCCTTAGGACCTTGTATTGCAGTTATTCCAGCTTTTTGCATAAGAGTTCCATGCCTTCTCCAAAACTAAATCACTAATTTAATAAAAAAAGGTCTTCGAAAAATTGATAAAGAGATCTTTCCATAGAATTCCTATTCATACCATTTTTCACAACTTATACATTTTTTTTTACAATGAAGATTTTATTAATAAATGAGGAAAAACAAAAGCACTAATTGCTTAAAATCAAGTAAAATATATTAACTAATGATCCAATATCATCCTGAAAGTTTATTATAGGGTATCAGTTATAAAACTTTACTCAGTATCTCAGAGTACAACATTTGTGCTTGAAACGCCAAATGCAGTATTCTGATTGGTTGAATTTGAGTAGGATAATCGTGCGCGAAAGTTTTCTGACTACAACTCCCGATTAGTATTATTTAGTAAGAGCACGAGAGCTAAAGAATCAGTTCAAGTCCATATATGGGAATTTCCATCCTGTCAATCAATCCAAAAACTTTAGAACGGAACATATGTCATCCTGAAAATTAAACTTGAATGTTTTTGGGTATGGCATGTTGTTGGTTTTCTCTTCAAATTGTTTCACATTTGGTCATCCTATCCCTTTTTTAACTTACAATACTGAATATATGCTCCTCATTGTTGAAAGCCTTAAATGACATGAAGTTGTCCTTTGATCTCATTGGCAATCATACCAAATATTTCTAATTTATATTGAGCAGTGCACATGGTGAATGGAGCTTGAAAATGGAGTTGAGATCAAGTGACAATGACCAGTTGCCTACATCTAATCATGACCTCCAATCCATACATACTTTTGTTATTGGGGATAACATATTGATGTTATTTGCCAATTGTTAAAGCTGCAACTGGAAATGCTTTGATCCCAACCAAAAATATTAAACATATGCATATATCTTTCTACCATGACTTTTGGTGCACACAAGCCAAAAATCATAAAATTAAGAACAGAGTATCAAAGAAAATGATTATCTTTAAAACATGCTATTAATAACATATTTTAGAACATGCTACAGTTCATGTGTGTTTCAAATCCCTCACCACAGACACAGTAACATTTTGATTCACAATTTTTCTTTTTTTGTCCATGAATATCTGAAAATTCAGCAATACACATTTTGTATTTTAAATCATAGAATAACATGACAAACACATATTTATTAAAATTCAGATATAAAAATAAAAACAAGAGATTCTAAGAGCCACTTGTTTGCTTTTTTTAAATCATTACAAAAAATTATTAATTATATATTCAAAGGGAGGTAATCATCTAAACAGTCAGAGCTCAGACATAAACAGCATGAACGGTTTGTTTTTTTTTGGACTTAACAGAAGTCAAAAAATGTATTTATTATAAAAATGTGTTTTCATTTTCAGACTTAATTAAGTCAGAAAATGACAGACTTGTTTAGGTCTATTTATGGTAACTTTAATTGACGATCAATGTGCACCACCTATGACATCATAAACCTGTCTGAGAGTTCACAAGGACCTGAGCTATCTATATTTAATTATCTAATTGAACATTTTAACTTAACATAAGATTATTTTCCTCAATTTGTTTGGTTATAGATGGTTGCATTGTAAAGTAAATAAACATTATCTCCGTTTTTTTAGGCTCTCATGCATATTTTTCTTTAGAAGACAAAGCATTGTCTTTCAATGTTGTCATAATTTCATGTAGATACTTGACCTTTTTATAAATGTGCTTGGGTCTTGAAGTTGACCAATTTTGGTAACTTATCGACTTGTAGGAGTCAATGTTTGCAACTTTTAAATTCAGGTCAAATATTTCTTGCTTAACACTAATTGACTTATTGAAGTCATAATTTGTCTTAATTTAAAGGGAGACAAATCTAGAAACCTACAAATTTAAACCAATATGAGTCAAAAGCAGATTAAGACTTATTTATGTCTGAGCATTGACTGTTAAGTCTACCTCTCAAAGAGCGGTAATTATCTTAAGTCTACCTCTAAGTCTGTTTCCACTTCTTTTATTCTTTGTTTCAAATCTTCTATGATTTCAAAGTTTGTATCATCTGAAACAATAAAAAAGATTAAAAATGAAAATGCATTTGCATAATAATCATGATAATACAAATATCAAATCTAGTGTCTAATTGCTGCACGAAATATATCAGCATGACCAGTTGCCATGGTTGTAAAAATCAATCTACAATAAAATTTTGAAGTATTCTTAATTTATTCCTGGACATGGCTTGTTTGAAAATGCAAAATACTGTATTATGATATTCAAGAGAGGTGAAAGATACCAAAGGGACTTTCAAACTCATAAGTCGAAAATAAACTGACATACGCCATGGCTAAAAAAGAAAAAGACCAACAGACAAACAACAGTACACAAAACACAACATAGAAAACTAAAGACTGAGCAACACAAACCCCACCAAAAACTGGGGGTGATCTCAAATGCTCCGGAAGGGTAAGCAGATCCTGTTCCACATGTGGCACCCGTCGTGTTGCTCATGTTAGTAATAACCCCATAATAAGTCTAATTCGGTATACATAGGTCACATTAAGTGAAAAGGGGGCGGGATTGTAATTACGATATTTGGAACATATCCGCTATCATCTGTGAAACGGATATTCCATAACGGTCAACCAACTCGTGATGGAACTCTTGTTTTAATAGCTTCCTTGTGAGCAGCAACCCTCTATCAAGGAAATCCTGATAGGAAATACAAGCCCTGGAATATCGTATCAACTGTGAGATATATACTCCATATGTAGGCGCTGCTGGAATGTTGCTACATAGAAATGGAAAGTTCACAATTGGGAAGCTGAAATCATCTCTTTTGTCGTAAAGTTTTGTTTTCAACCCACCCTCATTGTCAATATCTAGATGTAAGTCAAGATATGAGGTAGACTTAACTGTATATGTTGTATCCTTAATCTCAAGTTCGATGGGATAGATGCGTTCAACATAGTCACCAAATTTTGAATTATTCAGTGAGTGAACATCGTCTATATAGTGAAAAGTAAAGTTGAAGGACACTGCTAACTTCTTTTCTATCTTCCTAAGAAGTTCCTGTATGATTAGTCAGCCTCATATGAATAAAGGAACAAGTCAGCCAGAAGCGGGGCACAGTTAGGGATGGGGATTGTTTGTTCAAAAACATGTCCTCCAAACATAACAAATATGTTGTCAATCAAGAAATCAAGTATCTTGATAATGTCCATTTCAGAGAATCTTTTGTTAGAATCATCTGTTTCAGAGAATTTTTTGTTAGAATCAGAGTGATTTTTTACAAAGTATTGTATTTGTCCCTCCCTAAGACACGATACTTGTATCTACATGTATGTTGGCCATTCTTTATGATGAAACAAAGCAGGACCAACTCTTTCAATTTGTCTTTTGTTTGGAATGGGGAATACTTCTGTAAAGTGTAGAAAAGTCAAATGTTTTAATACTATTGCAAGATGAAATAGTCTTGGATTGTATGACAAGAAAATTTAACTGTCAAGAGTGGGGAAATATGGCATTGCAAGAGATTTGACAGTGGAATCAGTTTCTCTCTTATAACTTTTAGACGATATGTGGACACACTTAGTCCTTCTTTTCCAATGATCTGCATAAAGATGTGTTCTCTATTGTTGACGTCATTAGACATGGTAACTTTTTCGAGACCTCACAATAGGAAATTCAGAGGAAAGCAAGAAAATTGACGTCATAATTGAATTTTGACCATGATGAAGTACTGAGATCAAACAATTAAACCACACGTTGATTGAAAATAAACAGCAGGTCAGGAAAACCATGGAAAAGGAAAATTGGCTGGCTAAGAATTAGAGGAAAAGCAAATATTACTTACATCTTCAAGTATATATAAAAGACACTTGTATAAGAATAAACCCCGACTGACTTGTGCTGGAAAAAGTCATTTGAAATTTTTTAACTTAATTTTTTACTTGGTTTAATTTGGAAGCAAAATATTCAATTTCAAAATACAAAATGTATATAACATGCATAATAGTGCCAGTAGTAACAGTACACAAAACATGATTCAGTTATAAATCATGTATGGCGGTGTCAGTTAATCTGACTGTATAACATTTTTGAATAAGTAAGAAATTTACTCTGAAATATCTCTCTGTACATTCCATAGATACATGTACATGTAATATATATATGACAGGGTTGTATATCATATTGCTATAACCCCAATCAACAGCATACCCTGTCAGTTATATGTTTTACAGTGATTCACTTAACATCGCCATACATTATTTATTGCTGAATCACATTTCGGGTAATGTAATTTATATATATTTTAAAATTGAATATTTTTTTTAAACAGAGTGAAAAATTAAGTTAAAGCAAATTTGTTAAGCACAATAATTCAGTCAGGGGTAATACTTATACAAGTCATTTTTATTTACTTGAAGATGTAAGTAATATTTGCTTGTATACATGTACTGTTAAGTAAATTTGTCAGTTTTAAATGTTCTTTTCAAGGTTTGATTTATTGATCAGTGTTTAAAGACACTTTAAGCACTCCATGCACTATTGGCTATTTCATGGCAGTCAGTTTTTATTGGTGGAAGAAGCCGGAGTGCCCTGAGAGAACCACTGATCTTCGGTAGGAAAACAGACAATTATAGTCAATTAAGATACAATCACTAGCCTGTCAACACTGAGGTTGTGAGTTCGAATCCTGCAGAGGGAAGGTGCACTCTACTCCAATCTTAATTGTCAGTTTTCCTACTGAAGGTCGGTGGTTCTCTCTGGCTTCCTCCACCAATAAAAACTGACTGCCACAAAATAGCACAATAGTGTTGAAAGTGGTGTTAAACAACAATCAATCAATCAATTAATCAATAGTAATCCAGACTTTTTGCTAATTTTCTCCCAAATCTCTAATTGTTGGCATTTTTAAAAAGTATTTACAAAAACACCGAACTCCAAGGTAAATTCAAAAATAAAACCTAACAAAATCAAACATTAGACTATGTGACAACCGTCTAGACAAATGAAAACGACTGTCATATTCCTGACTTGGTATGGACATTTTCTGAAAAATGTAAATATCTATTCTTTATAATAAAATATTCATCAATCAACAGATCACCTAAAACACTTTTTATCTTTATACATTGGACTTAATAGTCTGTGCCAAATAGGGCCCTTATCAAACTTACTCTTTTGATAGACAGGAAAGATTATCAAAGATCAGGAACATACTCAAACTTACATAATTTAAAAATGTCAAAAGCAAAACTAGAAATACCAAAAGGACTAATTATTTAAAGATACTTCATAACACCTATTTTATTAAATATTTAATAAAACCTACCACATAAGCTGAGAGAACATTAAATCCTTCTTTTATTATCTATATAGACATGATAGATATATACATATGTACAAGTCCAACTATATGTGCACATCCAACTGAAAGTGTATCTTTGACAGTAAATTATAGACTTTTAACCCTCAAGTCAACTAACTAGGTCAATGCAATGAGGAATTTCTATTGTGAAATTTGGAGTACCTCATTGAACTCTTTAAAGAATAATTAAAAACTTCCAAGTATTGTTATTTATTTGAAGCTGAAGCAGGAAGAATTCACCAATGTTTACACACATACATGTAAATACATCTGAATCTATGTTTTAACATGATTTAATCAAATAAAAGATAAAATTAGCAAACATTTATCTCATTCATTGTCATAGTTAATACTATTATTTGTACATGTACATATATGCAAGTGCATAATGTATGAATGTGCAATTAAAATAGTTTAAATATTTAAAACCCTCATTTCAGCATAAATTAAATTTAAAAATATTTAGTTCAGAATTAAAAAGAAATAGATTAAATGTACAATGTATACAAATAGTTCATCTGTATAAAACATTTGATAGTAATTTTAATATCTTTATTTTCTTTTACCTTGATCAATAAATCCCTTTGATAAACGACAGAATAAAATTTGATTTTACTTATAACATGTATAAATATATTTACAAACATAGATGTGTCATTGCAAAATACACCTACATTGTAAATTGGTTTAAAGGTATAAATACTTTATACATGTACTTATATATATTTGGGCTAAATATACAAACTTTTAAATGTTACCTCAGGCTGAATTTATGATTTATCAGGTCTTTACTTTGAAGAAACATACAACAAAGTTCAATAAATATACTGAGGGACAATAAATATATATTGAAGGACACAAGCAAAACCCTGTCCTGAATACACATGAAATATTTCCCACTGGACATCAATCAAACAACTAACTGGTCACAATCAATCAATCAGAAGTATACATTTGGACACCAATGTTCACCTGATTATTAATAATTTGCCCCCCCCCCCACCCCACCCTCTTCCATGGCAAAAAAATAAATAAATAAAGGAGAATAAAATCAACAACATTTCAACAATGAAAAATATGTCAGAAACTGTGGTTCCCCAGTTCCCTTTTTTAGATAAGGTAAGCTGCTGACACAAGATTAAAAATTGACCATGATCATGATGATGACAAAATGTGACAATTGACAGGTCAACATGACTGATGTTGTTGATCCTCAGATTAACTATGATTACATGATTTAAGGTCAAGACAGATTTTACTACATTTATATGTCAAATGTATGCCTGTATCTACAGTTGCATATTTGATATCAGTAGATATACATGATATAGTGATTAGGATCATAACCATGATAACACGATGTTGACTGCTGTACCCCAATTTTTGACATTTTTACCTATTACATTGTATGTCTGTTTGTTTTGTTCACACATTGTTGTCAATATAATGGAATTGTATGCGACTGTCATACAAGTGAGAGGTTTAGCTACATGTAGCTGTAAAACCAGGTTTAATCCACCATTTTCCACATAAAGAAATGCCGATTTCCATTCATTTGATGTGTTTGAGCTTTTGATTTTGCCATTTGATAAAGGACTTTCTGTTTTGAATATTCCTTTGAGTTTTTTTTTTTGTTAATGATATTTTACTTTTTATTTGTATTTGAACTATTTCATGAAGTTTTAGTCTCTTTAACATGTACATCTACCCCGTATCCCTATTCCATCCTATCTGATACTATCTTACTAAAAAAAATTGGGAATCAAACCTCTCTAAAGAAACCAGCTTGGATATAATATAGATTCATGTACATTGCTCACTTCATCTTTGTCATGTTTGTGTATTAATCAACATTGTCTCAATTAACAGATGCATTTACACGTGTACATCTTAATTGTACTTCATTTTTGTTCCCCTATATTATAATTTAATCATTAATGCATAAGAAAGTTTAGTTTGAAACATAAACATTTCATTCTTTCATGTTAAAGGTATATCACTTTAACATGTTTATCAGTGTTTACTGTTACAGTATATATTTAAAAAAAAATAACCAGAGTTAGTCCCCCGTTAATATACATGATATATATATATACCATATGTCACATTTGGCAACTTTTAGAGAGACATTTAGAACAATGTTGAATGTGCATATTGATCATCATGATGGACATTGTATCTGTCCTCATAAACAACAACTCAGTCAGGGTTGGCAAAAACCTGGGTTTTATGAGTATTGCCCAGCCCAGTGGGAAATACTGGGAAAACCTGGGTTTTACTGGGCTTTACCGGGTAATACTGGGCAATACTGGGTAATATGAAATACTGGCTGAATTTTAAAGAGGATTAATCACAAACAATGACAAATGCAATAAATTAAAGATTTTTATAAAAATAAGATATATAGTATTTTAATTTATAAGTTCACTTGTTTGAGACTTATAAATCTGAGGAAATTTTAATTGTCCAGTAACTCTAAGAATAAGTGTACATGAAGACACATTAGACAAGTATGAAAAGCTTTTCTTAATAATCCTCCTAAAAATCTATCTAATCGCAATTCTGTCTAGATTGGTCAAAGCGTTGATGACTTAAAGTTGAAGAATTCAATTTGGTTTTCTAATAATCATAACTTATATCTGAGACTACTATAAGTGTTATAGAAGTCTCAGCTTATATTAAGAATTAACAATTATATGTAACATGTGTAAGGAAAATTACTTTTAAACATTTTTTATTCATTACTAAAAATGTTTACTTAAGTTTAAGCATATATGTTAATGTATATCACTAAATAATAAGTAATTATTCAGATTATAACATAGATTTGTTTATATAACATTAATCAGCCTTTTGATTTCTATAAGTGTTCATGGCCTGTCCCCTTAGGGTGTTTATTTAGCAATATGATTGTACATGTATAACAATTAAAATTTACAATTCACTTAAACACTGCAATAAAATGTATTTTTTCAAAGGTTCAAATTGGATTATTGAAACAAAGCTAGGAAATTAACAAGGTTAGTTGAAGGTATCCTGAAATATGCAAAACTTGTATTCTGCGCATGCCTACATAGAATTAGTGGAGAAAAGGAAGAATTTTCAATCTCCAGGAATACCTCTCAATGGTTACCTATATAAATGTATATATTTAGCTATAATACTATTAAACTACAACAAGTCTTTACTATTTTGTGTAAAAATAAGCTTGAAAAATCATATTACCCAGTATTGCCCAGTATTACCCGTTTCTGGGAGTATTGCCCAGCCCGGGGACACGGGTTTTCCCGCCCAGGTAATACTTTGCCAACCCTGCAGACAGTCAGCATGGCCAGTAGGCCTAACTTTTATATACCAAAAAGAGTTTTTACTTTCCGCATGTTCAGAAGTAATTAGTTTTTAGAAATTATCTCCCTTTGAGCTTTATTCTTCAGTAAAACTGTCCTTACAGAAGTAACTTCTTTGTAAAACCATGAAAATTCACAATTTACCATTTATAACATTCTTCTGTGGGCATATGATCATGATCAGATGATGATAAGCATGATAAGTGTACATGATGCATAATGTCCATAGAAGTTCAACCTTCTATCTTTCCACAATACCGGTAAATAACACCACATCCATTTAATTTTATATTGCTGTCTCATTGATGGATATGCTCAACATCTCCTTTTATTCTAGTTCATGGTTTAATATGTGAAATCAAAAATATCTCTCAGATCAAAAATTAAAACACATGTAGCAGACCAGCACAAAACTTCATTACCTATTCATGCTATTAGAAGACTGGATGTCATGCATATTGAAAGCACTTGAGAAATGCTGAAGTTAATCTCCTTATGTGTACTGTTCATGTGCAATGTATATATACCCGATAGTTGTTTAACTTAGTATATATTAATGAACCATGAAAATGTTATAAATGAGATTTGTTCAAAGGCCAGATGAATTCTTTAAGGCAGACATGTACATGTATACCTTACAATTATTCTACATGTATACACATGATACATGTACACAAAATATACATTAAAATATGCCTACATTTTCTATTTGTTGTTTTCTTTTGTGTCATTGTTTTAATTGCTGTCTTATTAAAAAAAAAACAAAAAAAAACAAATGCAACTCACCAGGTTCTTCTTTTGTAGGACTAAACGACATCAAATTATCAGACTGCTGCACAGGTGGTTTGGGTGGTGGTCGTCGGGCAGGTTGTCCAGGCACAGGTCGCTGTGGTGCTGGCCTTGTTGGTGTTATATGTGGTCTTGGTCTCTTTAGATGATTTTTCTTTGTTTTCTCTGCCTTTTTGGACTTGTGTGTTGTAACAGGCCCTTCTTCTGGTCTTGGTGGTGACAAAGGTCTATCTTTCGGGACTGAAGGTCGTGGAGGTGGTGGTTTACGCAATGAAGGTTTCCTAGTGAAATCAAATGATTCTGTTTTTTGTGGAGGTGGGGGTGGTTTTCTCATTGGAACAGCTTTCACTGGTGCAATTCCTTCTGAAGAAAAATCTGTGAAAAATGTTGAATAGCCAACTTTGGTACTTTTTTGTTCAGTTTGCGGCTTGACTGGAATAGCCAATGATTGTCTATTACTTCTTTTATTCATACCACAATCCATGGTACGAAAATTAGATAACGGAAAATTAACAGAATGCCTCTTTTTATTTTCAATATGGTTTGGTTTGCTGAAGGACACAGTTCTTTTATTTTTTATTTCTGCAATTCTATTCTCTCCCGAATCATAGAAATCAACGTCAGAAGATTCAGATTTTTTAATCTCTTTTTTCATTTCTGTTTTCACCATTGAATCAATTTCACCGAAAGCTGCTGAACAGTCCTTAGGAATATGATTTTCCTCATTTTTTGTCCCATTTTTTAAAGTGGATATATCGGTTGATGACTTAGATTTTGGAATTTGACTAGCAGCTTCATCTTCCGTTAGGAATCTTTCTACTGAAGACTTATTTAGACCCTGGTCATCCTTTGCTGTTGTTGTAATCGTAATTGCACTATTAACTGTTTTAACTGGATCAGATTTATTTTTTAGAACACTTGCGGGTTTTGGACTCAATGGTTTCGGCTTAAGAATAGGCTTTGGGGCAAGACTTGGTTTCGGTTTCGTGGGAAGAGAAGGCTTTTTAAAAGATCCAGTTTTTGAGCATGGCGTGTAAGTGGGTATTTTATAAGTCTCTGAGGGTAAAGGTTCTTTTTTTGGACCTAAATCAAGGTCTTTAGGTTTACTTAATTGTGCGTTAATTTCAACACTTTTTGGTTCCGATTTATCACAGATATTTGAATCACATTTCTTTGAACTAAAATCACTATCACTACTAGAAATAATTTTTGTATCACATGGTGGTAGATTTTGAGGCTCGTCAACAATGTCTAAAAATTGTTTTGGGATCATGCCAATTTTCCCATGGTCATTTTTAGCTTGAACCCAATTACTATCAACATTTTTCACAATTTCTAATGTTTCTCCAGCAAACACTGATAAATCACCATCAACTTCTGCTGTGAAGTCATATAAAACTAAACCATATTGTTCAAGGGAAGACAACTCCATTTCAGTTTCAAGTCTTTGGGCAAAACCATCACCAATTGTAACCGAATTTTGAGGAGAGCTTTCATCAACATTACCCATTGCAATACTCTCAATTTCTTCTACTTCATTAATATCCTGATCAATGTCATATGCATATGGGCAATCCACAACAATTGATACAAAATTTGCAGGAAATATTCCTATTTTATCATCAATTTGTCCTTCGATCCACTGCGCATCTACATGTTGTATTAGATAAACGATTTCATTTTCATTAAAGGATAATTCATTTGGTGACTCTCCGACAAACGAAAAAAGTGTCATTCCATATGGAGAGATAGAAGATTCCAGACTCCTTGTATTCTCATTTGTATAAGAAAATTGTGTGTTATATTCAGAAGATTCACTAAGTCCTGAAGAAAAGTCAGAATAACTTTCAGTTTGGTTACTAATGTTTGCATTTACATCAGCAAAATTAACTCCCTTTGTTACATTGTCATGGTAACTTAAAGAAACTGGCTGGTCAACAGCAGTTTGTCTTGTTAATACTTTTGAATTGTCTATAGTATTTTGTAAAGTTTCTTTTGATTGGTTGTGCTTAGCATGTTCAGCCAATGCAAATGTATCTTGCATAAGTTCAACACATGATGATAAAAAAATGCCCTTCTTATCACCAAGCTCGCCATAATACCAGTCATCATCAATAATTTCAGTAACCGTGACAATATCCCCTGTTTGAAAGCCCAATTCTTCATCTAACTGAGCTGCCGAGTCACACAGAGCTTGGGCAAACATAGGCTCTGAAGAGTGTACACTGGCAGCTCTTTCTCGTAAAGCTTGTGGAACTTCAAGTTCTATGACATGGGTTGTTGGAAAAATGCCAGATTGTGTTCCAATTCTACCTCTCCACCAGTTATCATCAATTCTTTCTGTACCCTCAATCACCATTCCTAAAACAAAAGATCTGGATTAGTTTTGATGATCCATTATCCATCTTTAAAAGCTAGACATTGTTTATAATAGATTTTATACTGTAACATGATATTATACAATTACTGTCTTTTGATGAGGTAAATATGTGGTATTAATGACTTTTAAAAAACTGATATTTACTGAATAGTGAATATCAGTTTTTCAAAAGTCAATTAAACCATATTTACCAAAAAAACATTAAGAGAGTAATCGTTTTATTCCATAATCCTAGAGAAAACAATGTATTAAATGATAATTATTTACCTAAACCAATTTTACATCAAAAATTAAACCATAACGTTACATGTAAAAGCATATGACATTTACAATGTAACTTGAAAAATATCCTTTTTCTTCAGGTAGATCAAAAATTTGATCATAATGTTACATGTGAAAGAATGTAACATTTATTTTTTCCACAGTCGATTATGCTGTTTCATTCAAAATCCAAATCGTATAGAAAACCCTACTTAAATAATACCCTGACTGGTAAGCAAGAACATTTGACATCATAATTAAATTTTGA
This sequence comes from Mytilus californianus, assembly GCF_021869535.1. Classification (NCBI taxonomy): domain Eukaryota; kingdom Metazoa; phylum Mollusca; class Bivalvia; order Mytilida; family Mytilidae; genus Mytilus; species Mytilus californianus. The sequence continues at coordinate 30,781,149 of NW_026262712.1, forward strand.
CAATTGAAGCACATAGATCAGGTGATCTTTAATTTACATAAATAAAAAAATAATCAACTGTTTGAGAAAAGTATAAATCTCCAAAAAACTTAGAGAAACCTTGTTAAAGCATGAACTATAAAATTGAGAATGGAAATGGGGAATGTGTCAAAGAGACAACAACCCGACCAAAGAGCAGAAAAAAGCCGAAAACCACCAATGGGTCTTCAACACAGCAAGAAAATCCCGCACCATGAGGCGGGCTTCAACTGGCTCCTAAACAAAAATGTGTACTAGTTCAGTGAAAACGGACGTCACACTTATATACATTTACCTTTTCTGAATTCCAAATCGCCATCTTGTTGAGCTGGGAAATTCTCAATAGCACCAAACACCATTTGTCCTGGAGTTACAACAGGCATGGTAATCTTCTCTACAAAACTACTGGGAAAATTCCCCTCTACATTTCTATTCATTCCATGTAACCAGTTTCCGTCGATGATTTTCGTGACTTTGATTATGTCCCCTTTCTTTAGGTTTATCTCCCTTGGGTGTTGTGTCTCAAAGTCATAAACTGCTCTGACATAATGGCCTATATATTCTGATGAACTCGGCTTCATCTGAAAACAAAGAGTTTCCTTTTTAGCATATAAAAAATAAAGATTTGTGGTATGACTACCAATGAGACAGCTATCTAGCAGAGACCAAATGGTGTGGATGTAAGCAAAGTAATAAGCAACAATACAGCCATCAACAATGAGCAAAAAACACACCATATGCTGCATATTCATTTATTTTTGTTCAATGTTGGTGCCAATTTTTGTAGATTGAGGGATAAAAAACATTGTATTTCTTGGATATATGATTTTGTAGTTTTGTCAAAGTCTGTCAAGTTTTTAGTCTGTCAACAGTTTAGTTTTTAGCATATATAGAAAATAAAAAGATTTGTGGTAAGACTACCAAAGAGACAGCTATCCACCAGAGACCAAATGATGTGGATGTACAAGCAAATTAATACAATGTAATAAGTAACAATACAGCCATCAAGAATGAGCAAAAAACATACCATATGCTGCATATTCATTTATTTTTGTTCAATGTTGGTACCAATTTTTGTAGATTGAGGGATAAAAACATTGTATCTCTTGGATATTTGATATTGTGGTTTTGTCAAAGTCTGCATACAACGTGACACCAATATCAATGAATATAAAACTTGTACTTTATTGATCATTTAAATTCATGGTACACCTTTACCCATCAAATTTGGTATCTCATGAATAATAATGATCCTTCTCTAGTAAGCTACACGTACAATGTATAAAGGTTGCACTTTGTAAATACATCTGTTTCACAAACCACACCTCTATTGGAGAGAAATATAATTTTCATAGATATTTTGTTTTGTTTACCTACTGGTTCACAGATATGATCTCCATGTTTCATCTCGTAGAGACCTAACTTGCGAATGTTACCAGTATAAATACACATGGAGAGCGGCTAAATTTAATTCTGAGGAAGACCCAAAATGAAGGGAAGGGTAGTAAAGAATTTTAGTATAAGTTTAAACTCTTAAAAGTTCAAGGCGTATAAATGTTGAAAATATGCCGCACAATCCTATATTTTGACCATGAAAAAAATAGTAGTGCACCAGTTTAAAATTGAAATGATTTTAATGACTCAAAACGGTAAATTTCTCAGACATCTCTAACGTTTCTTTCGATTTTGAAGACGAAATTAAAACCGGAAGTTTTGAGAGAATACTTAAAGTACGAGTAATTCCGGATTCATTTCCGGGATTCGTTTTGTTTATCAAATTGACAGGAAATCACCGACTTTTTTTTAATTTTATTACCTTTAAAAGTGTTTGAATATTACGGATAATAGCTGCATTCATATAATTTACCATGAAATCATTTAACATTTTACGATTAAGTGTCTCATCTACTGAAGACAATATGCACGCATGCGTATTACACAGTAAATAAAGCACATGTGTAACTCATGAAGAATTACTTTTTTCTACATAAATTAAATTAAGTGTTAATATTGAAATCAGAATTGACAAATGTCTTTGCTGAAAAGTAATTAAATAATGAAGGCATTTGTCATGGAATTTTAATTTCTTTATGATTAAATTAGTTGTGAGCTTGTGGTCAATGTCAGGTGTGAATTTAAAACACAGGTAAAAAGTGATTAGCGATCATAAGCCAATATTTCCTGCAGGCATTAATATAGTTATTAGGAGGGCCCTCAGGATTATCATACTATACTGGAGTGGCAGTTTTATTACAGGAAAGGGATTACAAACAAAAACCATAATACGTCCCGTAAACGGGCGTATAACAAGTGTAAAATGGCGATTAGTAAACCCGATCTCAATGAAATGACCGAAATTATTTCTGTAAAAAAATAAAATTTGTCCTAAATCCCAATCTGTCATTTAGGACAAATAGCTTCCAGTTTAGGTCATGACTGGCAAATATGACTGTTTCCGGACCCTTGTTAAAGTGACACTGCCCAAATTCAACTTGATCTGTGTTTTATCAGTGGAAGTCAAAATTAAACATTGCATTGTATAAAGCATTGATTGTAGTTGATTCAATTATAATCACGGACAAAGGAATTTACTCCAATCTTAAAAATTACTTGATATTTAGAAGAAAATAAAAATTTTGCAATTTTTCCATTTATACAGGGGCATAACTCTAGAACGGTTTAAGTGATGCCACCAAAATTCAAACTTGATCTGTGTTTTGTGGTAATAAGCATTGTGTATAAGTTTCATAACATTTGGTTGAGGCAAACTTGAGTTAGATAACAGAAACTAAAAATTTTGCAATTTTTCCATTTATACAGGGGCATAACTCTAGAACGGTTAAAGTGATGCCACCAAAATTAAAACTTGATCTGTGTTTTGTGGTAATAAGCACTGTGTATAAGTTTCATAACATTTGGTTGAGGCAAACTTAAGTTAGATAACGGAAACTAAAAATTTTGCAATTTTTCCATTTATACAGGGGCATAACTCTAGAATGGTTAAAGTGACGCCACCAAAATTAAAACTTGATCTGTGTTTTGTGGTAATAAGCATTGTGTATAAGTTTCATAACATTTGGTTGAGGCAAACTTAAGTTAGAGAACGGAAACCAATTCTGGGACGTACGGACAGACGTACGTACAGACGGACAAGGGTAAAACTTAATGCCCCCACTGCTACGGCAGGGTCATAAAAAATTGACCAAGAGGGTAAAAACAAACCCAGCAGGGTTTAGGGGAACAAACAATCATTTTTGCATGGCCTTAACACTGTTTAAAGAGATAGGGCACCTATCTTGAAAGGCATCACAGCAAAAGAATAAAATAGCCTTTCAATGCGTCATAATTATTTGGACTACATGGACTAGGGAACTCTGTGATACAAGTCACTGCTATAACCAAATGAGCTAAAGAAGTACTTCCCTAGCTCAACTCACGAGTCCTCAAAATCTTTTTTCCCCATAATGTTAGTATACAGAAAACATAAGCTCTATTTATCTTGTACATCGTCGTATTACAAACAAAACATGCATGATACATTTTTGTACTTTTCAATACTGTAAACAAACTTATTTTGCTGATCATGCTGATACTTTATTTCGCATTTAACCCCATTCTAGTCAGTCAGGGGTACTACTTGTACAAGTAATCTTTATTTACTTGAAGAAGTAAATAATAATATACTTATATAAGTTAATTATAATGTTTGCATAATCTCCCCTTAATTTTCTCAAAAATTTACTTGTATAAGTAATTTTTTTTTACAATACCACAAAAATTCTCAAGTTTTGAGATGTAAAAACATGCCTTTAACAATTTTTCTCAGGTTAGCTCATAACTTTTAATTAGAGTTCAATGTTTCATCTCATTAATTCAACAAAGAAACTGATTGCGCAAAGATCTTAAGTATTTGCGCAAGGCCTTCAAAAATTGCCCCTTTGGGGCTTGTAAATGAACAATGTTCTGAAGATAACAGACAAATGAGATTTTCATTGTCCATGAAATTACACTTAAATGATTAGTAAAGACATCTGCAAAGGACAGACAGTTAAAAATTCTATTAGAGCAAAGAAGTCCTAAGAATTCAAGAAAAGAAGATAGGATGACTTTTTTACATGTATAAGTAAAAAAAATCTGAGTCTAAGGGACATAACTAAGCCAAAAAAATATTTACCTATACAAGTAAATAAAATACACTTGTATAAGTATCCTACAAATTTACTTATATAAGTATTAATATTTGATCTCCTGTAGTTGGTGATCGCAATACTGGTATACCAGTATTGTGCACAATACTGGTATAAAAGTTTTGTACCAGTATTGTAATTTTTTTTTTAAAAACAACAATACTGGTAAATTACTGATATACCAGTATTGTAGTTGTATTGATTGTCGACTATACTTTAAGGTGTATGCTATGTCCAAGTTGTTTTTAAGTGTATTTTTCAGCAACTTTTTTATTATGTTGTTTGTGATGTTGCAGATAGAAATGGTTCTTTTTTTGTAATCCTAAGTTTCCAATTAATTAGAGCTTGGGTGTATTTTTAAAGGAATTCTTATCAACCAATAAAAATTCAAGTTTTAAAACAGATCAGAGTACAATATAAAATAACCTAATATTCATGCCATGCCTATCTTCATTAACTATGATATGGCTGGAATTTCACTTCTATTCCCAGACTTTCCTAAGCAAATGTCTGTTTTAGACAGAGTAGCATCATAGTTATCAGACACAACAGCAACTACAAAATATACTACAAGATACATATGTTCCACAACAAGACCACAGAATCTATATACACAGAAAATATAAAGAAAAATGAAATCATTCAAATGCCTTATAAAATTGTCATGTGTTATCTGTTAATTTCATTATGTGACACCTTTAATAAACATGATAAAAGGTTAATTACCTAATATGTATTGTTTATTTAAAAAAAACACAATACTGGTACAATACTGGAATACAATACTGGTACAAAATTTTTACCAGTATTGCGATCACCAACTACAGGAATTCCGTAAAGGATCATATTTACTTCTTCAAGTAAATAAAAATTACTTGTACATGTAGTACCCCTGACTGCTAGTCCACTTTCAGTCAGGGGTACTACTTGTACAAGTAATTTTTATTTACTTGAAGAAGTAAATATTAATATACTTATATAAGTAAATTTGTAGGATACTTATACAAGTGTATTTTATTTACTTGTATAGGTAAATTATTTTTTGGCCTAATTATGTCCCTTAGACAGTCAGGGGTACTACTTAAACAAGTGATTTCAGAATCACTTCTTCAAGTGATTTTGGCTGTGAAATATTAAAAATTTTCATAAAAATAGACACAGACTTTTTAAAATCACTGAAACAAGTAGTTTGAGAAGTTAAAATGTAATCACTTCAACAAGTGTTTATAACATTTTCTTGATATTTTTCCCACAAGCTTGCCTTTTTTATTGGTAAAAAGACAAGAATTCCATTGAAAAAACAACTATGTACATGCAGAAATTGTCTTTTGCTTGATAAGCCTGTCAGTTTTTACAGTTTATTTAAAAATGCAAAAACTGGAATAATTTGTAGATCAGGACATAACCTTGAAATAGGTCATTATAACTCTAAAGAAAACCAATCAGGTTACCTAATATTGTTGACCTTTGTCTGATAGTAAGAGTAGTTAATGAATATTTGATTATAGAAAAATTCCCAAGGGTACTTTTAAAAGCTTTAGCGCACTAACTTACTGTCCAAGCGCACTGGTGAAATTGATATACAAAAGAAAGGGATAATTAGTTCTATGTAGGAAAATTATAGAAAAGTTTGTCAAAATATGGAAAATCAATGAAATTAGCATTTGAAGATCAAAGAAAACACCAAAATCACTTAAATAGGTGATAACTGAATTTATCAAATCACTGAAATAGGTGATAATGAAATCACTTGTTTAAGTAGTACCCCTGACTGTTAGACATTCAGATTTTTTTACTTATACAAGTAAAAAAGTCATCCTATCTTCTTTTCTTGAATTCTTAGAACTTCTTTGCTCTAACACAATTTTCAATTGTCTGTCCTTTGCAGATGTCTTTACTAATCATTTAAGTGTAATTTCATGGACAATGAAAATCTCATTTGTCTGTTATCTTCCGAACACTGCTCATTTACAAGCCCCTAAGGAGCAATTTTTGAAGGCCTTGTGCAAATACTTAAGATCTTTGCTCAATCAGTTTCTTTGTTGAATTAATGAGATGAAACATTGAACTCTTATCAAAAATTATGAGCTAACCTGAGAAAAATTGTTAAAGACATGATTTTACATCTCAAAACTTGAGAATTTTTGTGGATTGTAAAAAAAATTTACTTATACAAGTAAATTTTTGAGAAAATTAAGGGGAGATTATTCAAACATTATAATTAACTTATATAAGTATATTTTATTTACTTCTTCAAGTAAATAAAGATTACTTGTACAAGTAGTACCCCTGACTGACTTTACGGCTATTAAATTTCACAATTTTCTAATTTACTTGATGAAATTTAATAAGGAAAGATCCAAGTTTTACATATTCGCGTTATTTTTCTACTCGCAAGTCGCGAAAATAAGATGGTTTACATCATTAAAAATTCAGTAACACAGAAGGGTACCAGGTACCACCTCCTCATGAATGGCCTGGGCTATGATAAAAAATTCAGCTGGCAGCAAAATCAGAAAATTACTCCAGACACAGAATCTCGAAAAGGATAGAAGATTCCAAGGCTCCTGTGATGGTGTGTGTAAACTGACACATAGTCATAGGAGAAAAAAATGTATATGTATTATTACACCGTGCAGGAACCGTTAGTGGTTTTCATTGCACTGGAAGTAGAGTAGTAGGACTTAGTCCAAATGTTGGAGGGCTTCTTTGGCTTTGCGTCTTTAAAGCCCTATTATATACTGCTATACTGTCTTTCAGCACGTAAATGTGTCAGGAAACGGGATATACAGTCTCAAATCTACCTCAGGTGATGCATTATAACAATAAAATGTTTTCCGAATGGTTGAATAATGAGCTAAGTATTTCGTTTTAACCTTTGGTGCTTTCTATGGTCGGAGGACAAGAGTTTTCATTTGTAATGTTTTTGTTTTACTGACAATCGCCATTTTTGTGGCAACATAATTAAGGGGAGATAACTTAAATGTGAATTCGTCCCAATCTTTTCGGCCCTTAAATGCTTCAGTAAAATTGAAACTAAAAATACGTTCAAGTAAAGGCAGCATTGTTATTCTCTCACAACACACAATAGTAACATGGCATGTGGAAAAATTACCAAACAATGTTTTAGCAGAGGAACAAGGAGGTGCCCAGCACACAAGCTCCATGGTCATATGGCATAGCTGCCGGGGACTATGTACTAATTATAAGTATACCAGTCCAAGGACATAGATATAGATATTTATCATATACTTATAGAAAATAATGGTATAATTGTATCCCATGATAAAACTTATTTGTACATATTTTTATTTATTATATTTCAAGAATTGCTTTAGCCGTGTGATATGACTTTTGTTATCAACTGCTTCCGGTTTTAGCAGTGTGCTATGACTTTTGTTATCAACTGCTTCCGATTTATATCAACTGCTTCCGTTTTATATCAACTGCTTCCATTTGCTATCGCCTGACATTTCGACGTCATTCGGCTAAATCCGGAAAATACACATCAATGGTACTTTTTTGTGTAAAACACTGAACAAAGTTGGATAAAAAAAATACTAGGAATCAAGACAATATATTATTAGAAAATACAAAACAAATATTACAACAAATGCATTTTTTCAAAGTTTAAAAAATAGTTTTTGTCTGTATGTCTTCTGCTGAAGTATATGATAAAAAGAACATAACATGTAATTTTTCATATCAGACCCCTTATCAGCCCATGGTCAAAATCATCCCTCTAGCCTGTCGGCTCTCGGGCTTATATCATGACCTAGGGCTGATAAGGGGTCTGATATGAAAAATGCCATGTTATAATCTATATATATGTATAAGACACACAACAGCTATACAGTATAATTAAAAACAAGAAACAAGTTTTTTTCTTTACCCTAATCAGTCGATTTAAAAAAGTCACTAGAGCTTGTGTTTATGGGCGCAGGACATTTTAGCGAAAAATTTAAAACTACTAGGGGACATTTTAGCGCAGATATTAGAGCCCATTTTAGCGCAGGATTAATCCGTTCACCTGTATTTTCTATAGCCTATTTTAGCGAAAACTTACCTGGTTGGATGATACTTACTAAAACCATGAACACTAATTTATACTGGCTTAATGTTTAAAGTTATTTATATGCTCACTTTGGTTCATCATGGAAATAAATGTTGTTGAAACAAACAGCTATTTACGTTTTTATTGATACTATCACTGCCATCAAATTGCAAACAACAACATATACAAAAATATAAAGTATAGACGATTAATGTGCACCACAATCTAATAGTTTATTGAATATTGACAGTTTGAATAGAACTTTGAATTTGAATTTGTATTTGAATAACCGGATTAAGAGATATATGTGAATTTCTTTCTGTTTCGGCCTATCTCTTCTTTTTTTTTCTGTACATAAAACTGAGACTATTATGTTGTATATATATAGTAGTCGCAGCATAAAATCACTGGGAATGACGATTTAATCGAAAGTAACGTTAACTAACCAACTAACTAACTAACTAACTAACTAATTTTATTCAGTATAAAATCCAGTACAAAAGGATCATCGCTGAAATACAAGAAAACACAGAAAAATAAAGCAAAAAAGAGACAGCAATTTTGTGACGTATAACAAACAAAAGACAAAACACACACATCAATATTATGCAATTATTACCTCGATGAATTTCTGATCATGATACATTTGTCTATATATAAAAGAAATCTGTTGAGACCATCAGTCTCCGAACAGTTCATTAAATATCTAAATTTATCAAAATTATCTAAGTCACAAAAACATGGTATAATATTAACTAGGTCATCATAAAACTTTTTCCTATCGTCTTGATAGAGGTTGCGCATTCACATATAAACTGAAAGTCGTCTTAAATTTGGTTATCGATCAATACAATGTTTACATATTATTTGACCCAAAGTGTATTATTATATCTGCCTTTTTCGATGTGTAAATTATGGTTAGAAATTCTTAATTTACAGAACTGTCTAATATATTGTTTCGAGAGATTCAACTTTGTATAAGTCTCAGGTTTATATTCCTTTTTAGCTTGTAATATGTACGTAATTTGTTTTGGTCTTCACCTGATAAACATGAGAAAAATATTTTTCATATCTTTCATGTAATCTTTTTTTCACTACAGATATGAGTTTTCCTTCAAACAGTGTTCCGTTATTATTCCAGACATGGTCAAAACCATTGAATTTTAGAAACTGAAAAATGTGTTTGTTAAAGGTACATGGAAAGGTACAGTCAACATCTTCGATTGACTTATATGATTTTATATGCTAATTTTGAAAAATTCAAAAGAGGGTCTTTTTACAAATAAAGCCAGTATTTAAGAGACTGCAAAGTAACAAATATAGAAATTGGGTAACGACTAAGTTCTGCCATACTGGCAATATTAGAAGCATATTTAGTGGCACCAATTAAGTACAAATTTACAATATCGAATGTGAACCTTTTCAGGTGCAAAATTTAAAAAAGTCTTTTCTAAATCATCATTTAAACCTGGTGTTAATCTTTTGTCCAGGTTAAGAATGTACGGATCCCACAATTCACTTCCATATAGAAGTACAGGTTTAACACAGAAGTCAAAAAGTTTTAAGAGCAAATGTGTATTATTATGTGTACAATGAAATTTACGTTTATAATCATGAAAATTACTTTAAGAGCTTTCTTACTAAGATCTTCAACTGTAGTACTGAAAGAACCTGATGCTCTCATTACAATACCTAAGTATTTATACTCTTGAACACTTTTGATGAGATTTTGACCAAAATAAAAATTACAGTCTTTCAATATTTTACCTGATTTATTAAACACTATTATTTAAGTTTTTTCCATATTCAGTGATAATTGCCATTTTTGACAATAAAGTTTCAATCAGGATAAACAGTTTTGTAGCCCTTCTTTGTTGAGACATTAATATTATGTCATCTGCATACATTAAACAATTTAAAGTTGTATTCCCTATATCTACTGGATCACATTTCTCATCAAGGTATCCTGGAAAGTCATTCATAAAAAATTGAAGAGAAGGGGACTCTCAAGTATAACTTTGTGCATTTTAAGTGACACGAATTCATACCGGAAATTTCAAATTTTGTCAAAAAAGAAAGAAAAAGAAAATTAACACATTTTACCATGATTTACGAGAGTCCGGGAATGACGATGTGACATAGTAATGATTGGACATAACATGTAACCAGAGACATATATACAAATATATGTGTATATATTAATTTTTTTTTAATTATTTGGTCAGGTGGTGTAAAGATCATAAATGACAGTCACTGATCCTTATACCCATAAATTTCTCAAAAACAGCCTCACGTACATGTACTACATTTACAAGTTCTACCTGTTTTTTCTTGGTTTGCCATGTCAGTGGACTTCAAGGATCCAAGTATAGTATTCGGTACCCAAACATATTATTCTAAAAAAATTACAAATGGAGTTCTTGTAATTACTATAAAACAATATTCGTCAAAAGATGCTTCTTTCAAACGATAACTGTATGGTACTATACCAACTACTGACGTATTCTCTGTAAAAAAGGTAAAACAATCAGAAGTTACCGGCCCTGTGAAGACATCCAATATTGCTTGCTAAAGGCTTTTTGCCTACAGTGCTGTTGTCAAAAAGCTCAGTTTATTTAAATTGCTTTATCGAAAGCACAGTTCTATCAAAATCGTAGTATATATAAATTGAGATAATTACATCAAATCACATGTATATGTTTCATATGTTTCATGAGAATCCGTGATTTTGATTGGCTGAATGCAATCGCAAGCATTCCAAAATAAAATGGTTTAAATTTCTCAATAGAACTCAGCAGTCATGACTGCACGTGCTTCCCCTGACAACGTGACTATATTGCACGCTTCATACAAAATGTGCTTCGGTCAACGCCCCAATAAAATTACAAAAAGAAGCATAATATTCTTAAACAAAAACAATATCTTTTTAGCAATCCATAAATCCAAACAAAAAATGCGGATTGTACATTTCTAGTTCATGCCACCGCCTAAAACATTGATTAACAGAGAAATAAGTAATAATGCACGTCAAAATGACAAATTGAGTGAACCTTGCCTCGAATTTGTTTAATTTCTCCTTAAACTGTTCACATGGTACGGAAAGAAAGATATTGACATGGAGATTGCAAAACTAGTCATTTTGAGCACCTCAATATTTGTATTTCTACGTATGGAACGAAAGAAATGGGTCATGTCAAAATGGAAGCACCCGGTTTTGTCAATGTGTACAACCCGGTTTTGTCCTAGATTTCACAAGGCAGAACCCGGTTTTGTCAAAGAAAAAAAAAATGCATAATCGCATATCATAATTGAACTCATGCAATTAAAAGGAGTTTGGTGGCTGGTTGGAAAACGATTTCTTACAGAGGACAACCTGTTATTTATTTGAATCTGTAAACACTTGAATTCCTACTTTATTGGAACAAAAATAATTATAATTTTGCTTTGCATTAAAAAAAATACTCTAACTGCCAAATAGATAGAAATGAAGGTTAAACCGCAAATTGAGTTTTAAGCTCTCTATACGTTTTTTTGTATATGAATTATGAAAATTATAGTGTTTAAACTTAAAATTAGAGTTTATGGTCTTAAAAATTGAAGGACGCACATTTGATATGTGATTTTCTTGCACAACAGGATGGTCATCTTTATAAGTAATCCAATCTACCTAGGGGTGTACTGTTTCCTATGACCGTTTAAACTAAATCTTCTTAAGGCTAAATGTTCATTATAAGGCATGATAATCAAACAAATGTATATATGCTTGCAGAATCGCCATAGAAAATGAATGTTTATGGTGAGAAAAGGATTACAATAATCATGCATTAGAAATCAAATCTATCTATCCCTAATTGTAACTATAATACTAAATATAAATTAGTATTATAATAGTCTCAGGCCATCGAGAAAATGCAATAATGATTAGTTTATTAATAGTTGTATAAATAAACGGTTCTGTTATCTCTCCATTGTGTTATGATTATCGTACATTGACGTTGGTCAATATATTATTGACAATATACATGGACGGATTCAGGATTTTTCAAAGTGGGCGTAATTCAAACAGCTTACATACCGCAGAGCGTAGCGAAGCGAACAATGTTTTGGACGAATTATGCTAAAAAAAATCGTAAAAAAAAAATTTTTTTTTTGGGCCATCAAAGGTGGGGTGGGGGCGTGTGACCTATACGCCGCCTGGATTCGCCACTGATGTTATATAACTAAATCGTATACCAACTTATATATAAAGTTTTATAAGAAATAAGAAAGCAGGGACACCCGCGAAATTGAATGTATGTGAGTAGGATTATCATGTTTATTCTAAAAATTCACATTGATATTTTGAATTTGTCTGAATGCGAGACCAAGGGATGCAAATTTGTGGCGGCTTGAACTATTTGTATGAAGCTTCATATGTCAGAAGTTAGAAGGCCTGACTGCAACATACCTCGCACATAGACCTTTTATGTAACGATGTTTCTATCTGTCAAATGTCCATTGCCCTTGACCTCATTTTCATGGTTCAGCGATTTCCTAACAAAATGAATAGCTGATAATGGTTGATATCTATGATCAAGGTTAACATTTCGTGTTCAAGTCCGTATCTCTAATACCATAAGTAATAGGTCAACTATATTTGCTTGTATGACGCACATGACTATTTAAGTGACCTTGAACTTATTTTGTTGATTAATTGGTAAATGTTAAGATTTTTTTTTGGTTGGTTTTAATGATTGTAATGTGTTCATGTCCGTCTGGCAGGTTTCATCAGACCTTGACTTTTTTTTATGCATGGTTTCATGAACAATGTTAATTTTATGAGATACTTTTATTAAATTATTTATCTTACAGACCTTCAAAATAATTTCGATAACGATCATTCCAGCAGTCGCGACATGTCAGTGCGTACAGTCACTCCTGTATAAGTAATACGTAGTATTATTTTTTGTTAAAAAAAAAACGCAGTTGAAGTTGTTTTGCCATGTCTGATTAGTTTATCTCGTTCGTGTAAGCCTTAATTATGAAATGTTAGACTTTTTTTTAATTCAAGAACGATACAATCTTGTTTAGAATTCTTGGTTGGTTTTAGCTCACCTTACCCCAAGGGAAAAGTGAGCTTTTTTCATCACTTCGTCTTCCGTTAATTTTTTACATAATCTTCTCCTCTGAAATTACTGGGCTACAATAAATTTAACAAACCTTATCCACAATCTTATGTCGGTTTTAAAAGGCATAACGAACTTATGTTTAACTGTTTTTCATTATCATTGGGGTATCTAGTTGATATGTTCATAATGTTGCAACTCATTAAGTCAGTATTTCGAGAAACAATTCGAGAGAAGTGTTTCTCTTTCGAAATGGAAGAAGAAATTAAATACCTCATAAATATCATTACTAGAGCAAACATTACATAGTTTAAGCTAGATTTCGAGGTACTTTTTTATATCTAATTCAGGTTCCAGATTATGATCACATATTCTAAAAGAGAGACAAGAGATATCAAAGGGACATTCAAACTCACAATTCGAAAATAAACTGACAACGCCATGGCTGAAAAAGAAAAAAAGACAAACAACAGTACACAAACACAACATAGAAAACAACTAAAGACTGAGTAACACGAACCCCACCAAAAACTGGGGGTGATTTCATGTGCTCCGGAAGGGTAAGCAGATCCTGCACCACATGTGGCACCCGTCGTTTTGCTCATGTGTGTACAAACTCGTTGATAAGTCTTATTTTGTAGGTCACATTGGGGGAAAAAGGGCACGGGATTGTATAGTTACGACAATTGGGACATATCCGTTGTCTGTGAAACAGATATTTCATAACGGCCAACCAACTCGTGATGGCGTCCGTAAGCTTTTAGATGCACCAAATGTGTATTCTTGGTATACATATGTCAACGATTATCCCCTATAAAAAGGATCATTTGACATTTGTAAGATTTTAGATGATCAAAATGTATGTTACTGGTATACATATGCAAAAGATGTGATCTCCAAAGAAATTATTAGATTATTAAATTTCGTAATAAGTTTACAAAATTCAAAGTTTGAATGTGATAAGTAAACTTTTCTTCCTGCATCTATATGTAGATCCCTATATAGAAACAGTTTATTTGGTTCACATAGGTTTTCAATATTATTTTCATAAAATTGTTGTTGTTGTGAAGAGACATTCCAACCTTAATTGCATGTTTCAGAGATATGACTTCTATTATCGTTTGCATAAAGACAACTTTTGAGAATTATTTGTCTCTTTGGGGATCACATTTTGACATATGTTTACCAGGATCATACATATTGTGCATCTAAAATCTTACAAATGTCAAATGGTCCTTTTTATAGGTGATAATCTTTGACATAATAATGTATACCAGAAATATACATGTTGTGCATCTAAAATCTTACAAATGTCAAATGATCCTTTTTTATAGGGATTATCTTTGACATATATGTATACCAGGAACATACATTTTGTGCATCTAAAATCTTACAAATGTCAATTGGTCCTTTTCATAGGGGAAAAATCTTTGACATATGTATACCAGGAATATACATTTTGAGCATCTTAATCTTGAGTATATAATCTAGCCAAATATAACAAATCCTGGACTCAAAGATAGATTTCTGCTGATAACCTTACTAATTCCAGGCGAGTTGCAAAATTTGTTGAGCATTTTCTTTAAGGTTCATGTGGACCCTTTGGCTAATATGTCTACATTTTCATCTGAAAATTTACTCTGAGTACAGACAAACCTGAGTATCTAGAAATTTTTTATGGCATAACATGCTCTAGATAAAAAAAATCAAATACATTTTATGTTTTAGAAAATTCAAAATTTACCTTGATTTTGCAGTGTACCTGAGTGGACCATATCAAGTGAAACTCAACTGTTTGTTAATTTTATCATCTTCTGCTGTGATGAAAAAAAGTGCACTGCAATATCCAGTTAAGTTTCAAATTTTCTAAAACATAAATTGCATTTGGATTTTATTTATCTAGGGCTTGCTATGCCTTAAAACTTTTCCAAATGCACATAAATATCTTTCTCTAATTCTTTCCCGATTTATCCTTTTCCTGACTTGTTGATTATTTTTATTGAATCAACGTGTAGTTCGTTTGATCTCAGTTTGTCATTGGTCAAAATTCGATTATGACGTTAAATGTTCTTGCTTTATAATTCCTCTGAAATTCCTATTGTGACGCCATGAAAAAAGGCGACCATGTCTGATGACGTCACATAGAAAGAACACATCTTTTTTGCAGATCATTCTGAAAGAAGGATAATGATTGTCTGCATATCGTCTAAAAAATCATTAAAGAAACAGATTCCACCACCAAATCTCGTGCAATGCGGTATTTATCCACTCTCGACAGTTAAATTTTAAACATTTAAAACGCTCGGCAAGCCTCGCGTTTTAAATTTGAAATTTTACTGTCTCGAGTGGATAAATACCGTATCACACTCGATGCAGTGGTGTAATCTATATGTACTCTGAGAAAATTTTGAGGTGAAAAAGCAGCCATTCAGTTTGCCATAGGGTACACATGAACCTCAAGGTTCATCAAAAGGAATTGAAAAATATGGCCGTGTTTACACCACAAAATCTACTATGAGTACAGAGAAACTGATGCCTCTAGGAAAGTTTAAAGGCATGGCAGGACCTAGATATGTAAAGGTATATGTAGTCTATGTTTTAGAAAATTAAAAACTTACCTGGATTTTGATGTGCTTTTTTCCCCAGTCTGCAGAAGATAGCAAAATAAACAAACACATGAGTTTTATTTGATACGGTCCACTCAGTTACACAGTTTAAATCGATGTCTATTGTCTTTCTATTATCGATTTAAATCAATACAACTTATTACATTTATTATATGAGGGGAGCTTCTCAAACATCTTTTCCAACTTAGTTTATTTTGGCACCTTCTGCAGGAATAAAAAAAAATGAATAGCAAAATCCAGAAAATTCTATAACTTTCTGAAACATAACATGCATTTAAAATTTAATTATCTAGTTCCTGCCATGCCTTAAAACTTTTCAAGGTGCACAGGTTTGTCTGTACTCAGAGGGAAAATTGTGGTGTAAATACGGCCATATTAGCCAAAAGGTTATGATGAACCTTAACACCCAATATGTATTTAGATCGATTTACAGAAAGATAACGATGCCTTTTCAAAAGGTAACAAAATGGATCAACAATGTTGTTACCACAGTTTGTACAGGCTTTTGCCCTTGATACATGCTTTCTACTTGAAATATATACACGCTTGTTATCGCTTTGTTTCATCTATTTCGAGACAAATCATATATTTTGATTGCTTCGCATCACGGTGCGGAGCTATTGGTTTCAGTCGATAATCACGCCATCTTGAAATAATTACTTATCACATATAGATTCTGATTGGTTGCTTTATGATGCTGCTGAGATACAGCAACAGTTATTGGCTTAAATGAGATAAAGAAGTACAGACTTTTCTCGTATCAGGATAAGACATCAAATGCCGGAAAATTAACTATGTGTATTTCAGTTCCGATCAACTGTCATTAATTCGTTTTCGTTTTATTATGCATATATTGCACACTGAAATTCAATATTAAAATATCAATTATTAATACGTGTTTATTTGCTTTGTTAATCTGCAATATGCACGATTTGTTTTGCGAAATAATGTTCCTACACAATGTTTACAAAAATGCGTAATCTGTATTTCATAACTTCTGCCAATCTAGGCACACCTCCAGAGAGGCACACCCCCAGAGTCGTGTCTATTTGTAAATGTTTTAATTTTCAACAAGTAAAGTGAACAAAATTTTAAAAGCATGGGTGTATAACGCACACTCTTAAAATAGAACAACATCATTTTCACTGAAACTAAATATTTATTGCTGTTTCTTATCTATTTTAACTGTTGTAAATATCTTTTGGTTGTACAAGTCTACTCCTTGGTTTTGATTGTTATTGTCTTCATCACTCGAAATCATGTTACTCTTAATCAACATACCTAAACATTCATATATATCTAAATAATTTATATACAGAACTAGCAATCAAAGTCGCAAGTCAATGACCAACTGAAAGAACTAGAAAACCACACTCCACAAAAACACATTGACAACTAAACACTGAACAGCCAGTTTAAAATTTCAGAAAAGTTCATCTTAATATATATATTCAAAAATTGATATTCCAAGTCTAAGACATCCATTTTATATCAATCAATAACTAAAAATACCACATTTCCAATACTAAATCAACAACCACATGCACACATATTACCTTAAATTAGGATAGAGCGAAGCAGTCCACAGCTTTTTAGAAAGCTCAAACTTGTGTGACAATAAGTTTTGAAATCAATTAATTCACAAATACTTTTTGTTTACCTATAGTGTTTAAGTGGTAAAAGGGAGATAACTGCACCATGATATAAATTTCATTCATCTGTGTCAGCAGATTTGTAGTATATATACTTCCCTGTCCACTAACTTCATTTCGATTTTGGTTTGGGATATTTCTCTCAAACGTAAGCCTTTCTAAGGTAAGTACAACATGCCATTTCGTTGCGAGAAGGAGAAATTATTGGTGTATATATATATATATATATATACACAGTGGCGGATACAGTATAGCGCGTAGAGGGTGTACGCCCCCTTTGATCGGAAAACAGATCATTCTCATGTTTATCATGATTTTAATGTAAAATATGAAAATGTCCATATCTTTTTATTAAACCAGTTTTCTGGAATTACGCCCCCTTTTACAAATCCTGGATCCCTGATTTAATATCACCTTTAATAAATAAGCAAAGTGATGATATACAAGTTGTACAAAATTAAAATTGACAATTCTACTTAACATATTTAACCGTTAGTATTGAATTTTACCTCATGCTTGTGTTGCTTTTTGATGAAGGAATAAGATGTTTCGCCTTAGTTCCAAATATTGGCCACTTAAATGTAACATGTGAAAAAAGGGGGCACGGTTTGTTTTTTTTTTTGGGGGGGGAGTCCTCTTCCTATATGAAGGTATACACATAGTGCTACTGGAATGGGTCCCTTTTTCGATATGCAAAATAAATCAATGGGTTGTAGTCAATGGGTCCGATTCCCCCAAACGTGTCCATATGACGTCGCTGAATTAAAGAAATGTCTAGTTGCAAAAGGGCGCCGAAACGTGTCATTTTTATGAGCGCTCAATCTTGTCCATATTTTCAAATGCCCATTTAATTAATTTAATTTTTGACCATCAAGTAACTATTACATGTCCACCAATATTAAAATTTATTATTAAATTTTGGTTATTGTTCTTCTATTGACGTATATTCCTTTTAATTTACTCATTCATCTATTGTCCCACCTCCAAGCGTGAAAGGAGAATAGAAACATGGTTTATTAGGTCTTTTTCCAACCGACAGTTAAATCCTTGCCAAAATTGAGCGTCCATTTGGCTGGGTTGGATGTAAAAGTACGCAGCCATATCCGAAACCTTGTGTAGGAAGAGATAGATCTACCTAATGTATTTATTATTAATATGTTGTCCTGAATATGAATTAGATATTTGTAACTGGACTTTAAGCAATCAACAGTAAAGAGTTAATTTATATGTTGCAAATCAAACTTGCAATTTTTCTAATTTGAATATAAACAACCGGCGTTGAACAAACTAATCTAACAAATTTAGGATTTTCTTCTTGAAATTCTGTTCCTTTTTTAATTTCCATTAATTGTTCCGGAATACTTCATTCATCATTTATGTCTTTTGAATACGGTTTTACAACTGTTTAATCATTTTATAGGATCTAATCGAAACCCGACATATTTTCGTGTCCCCGAGAATTGAATTGCCGTATACATTATTGGCGTCACTGAGGACATAATAGCGCTAAAAGTTCTGAGACGTTCAGGCGTCTTAAAGTTGACACGTTTTGGCGAACAACAGTTATCGGACACGTTTGGGGATGTGAAATTGGACACGTATGGGGGATTTGGGGTTTTAAGGACACGTTTGGGCGAAATAGACACGTTTGAGGGAATCGGACACGTTTGGGCGAAATAGACACGT
The DNA here is from genome assembly GCF_021869535.1 of Mytilus californianus. NCBI lineage: Eukaryota > Metazoa > Mollusca > Bivalvia > Mytilida > Mytilidae > Mytilus > Mytilus californianus. The sequence continues at coordinate 30,800,478 of NW_026262712.1, forward strand.
TTGAGGGAATCGGACACGTTTGGGAGTGTTACATATCTATGCTGTTTTATCCGCTTAGAACAATTAAGATGTAGATATTGAATATATGAGAACTGAGACATATATGAATGGGCTATGATTTTGCCATGACATGTATTTATGGGTAGTAATTTTAACAAAACTTCAATATATATATGAATGGGGGTGTTTTTGAATCTCAGCCACGACCATGTTGAGAACACATCCCCTACCCCCCATCCCCCCAACACACCCTCCACCCCCGTTCCACACCCCACCTCGGTATTTGAATTTTACCTTTTGTATTTTTCAGCGTCATTTAGAATATATTTATTTGTTGCGCAAAACTCTACTACAGGTATCAAGTATTAGAGTACATGTAAAAGGGAGGCGAAAGATACAAACGGAACATTAAAACTCATAAGTCGAAAATAAACTGACAACGCCTTGGCAAAAAAAGAAAAAACACAAAAAAGACAAACAACAGTATACAAACCAAAACACAGAAAACTAAAGACTGTGCAACATGAACCCCACCAAACGTCGGGGTTGACCTCAAGTGCTCCGGCAAAGTAAGCAGATCCTACTCCACATATGGCACCTGTCGAGTTCTTCATATAATTACAAACCCGTTGATAAGTCTTATTCTGTAGGTCACATTTGGGATAAGGAATGATTGGATTGTGGTTACGACGACTATAACAAATTCATCAATCAAGACAATTAATTATTTTCACGATGGCATCTTCTACTGGTAAGCTATGTGGTCCATGTGAAGCAAGATATAAAACTACAACTGCTGTTAGCTTATGTACGGACTGTGACGATGGACTTTGTTCCTCGTGTTTAGAACACCATAAAGTCAACAAAGCAAGTAAGAAACACCAGACAATTCCAGTAAGTCAGTACGCAGGATTCGAATCGGCGTCTTCACATTTTAAGCAGGAATGTGAAAAACATAATCAGAGACTAACTTTTTATTGTCTTGATCATTACGTCACAGCTTGTGCCCTATGTGTACCAGAAAAGCATAAGCAATGCACCAGCATAAAACCTATCGATGAACTTTCCCGTAATGCTAAGACGTCGACAGAACTGTTTGACATCGAAAGGGGGATCAAGGAGCTGAATAATACTGTAGATATACTTATAAATCACCGACAACGAAATATTGATACAATTAAAGACCAACAAAAAACCATTTCAAGGGAAATTGAATATTTTAGAAATCTGATTAACAAGCATCTAGATAATCTAGAATCGGATTTGTTAAAGGAGTTAGAATCTAAAAGCAACCAAAATATATCTGAAATAAACATGCTTCTAACAAAATTAAAGGAAAAAGGAGCAAAAATAAAGGTTGTTGGAAAAACAATCCATCAATTGAAAGAAATATTATCCGATGTTCAAGTCTTTTTAGCAACAAAAAGTATCGGTGAAAAGCTACGAGAAGAACAGGAATGGATTTCGACGATATGTTACAAAGATGAAGCTAAAGAATCTGTTCTAGAATTATCTACTGATCCACAACTGGAACATTTGATATCCGACTTGAAACGTTTTGGCACGATACATGTCGTCCGAAATCCTTGTCAGGTAAAGACAGGAGCATTCGACCAGACAAGAGCACAGCTTAATGTACCGATAACTGTAGTCAGAGATATTGACCAGACAGAACTGGAACTGATTCGTCAGGTTTCGTTTAAGGCTGGTTCAGGGATAAGAGATTGCGTTATTTTCATTGATGGGAGAATGATTTTTGCAGATTTGAAGAGTAATAAGTTATTAGTTTATACTCGTGAAGGACAGTTGTCAAAGTCCATCAGTGTCGACAAGCGTCCTTTCGGATTGGCTGTGATGAACCCCCATACCGTGGCTGTTACCTGTAGTCATGATAAAACAATAAACATTGTAAATATTGATGAAAGCGTTGTGAAGCAAAAGATAAATGTTGGCAAATCTTGTTCTGGGTTATCTTACCACAATACAAAACTGTATGTTATCGTCAAAGAGACAGGAATAAAGGAGTTTGATTTAGGCGGAAATCTCATCAGAACAATACCAGTAAATGTTCCAAGTAATGATTGTTATTTATCGTGTTATGAAGATACGTTTTGTTACACCAGTTACGAATATGTCGGTTATAAATTCATAGCAAACTGCGATAGAAAAGGTAGACAAATCTGGAGATTGGACTTTGCAGATTCTGGTGTAGCAGTTGACAATTACGGAAATTATTTAGCTTCAAAATACCTTCAGTGCACATTGCAAATAGTATCAGCCGATGGTAAAAGAAAAAAACAACTTCTAGAATTGCCTGATGGAAATCATATGGAAGGTGTTTTCTTTGACAAAAACAGCAGTACATTACTTGTAACATGTGATTCAGATTATGCAAGACTTTATCGTGTCCTTTGAACATGTACAACAGGATACAATGCAAATTTAAAGTTTAATTAAAAGATTAGAGTTGCTACAGGTTAAATATTAAATCATTCGAATAAAAAAAAAAGACAGTACACAAATGAGCATTCATTCAAAACCAAAACTCTAAAATTTAGCTATACTTAATAACGAAAACACATGTACTTGTAAATAAGCAATGTTCACATATACAATATCAACGAATGTTCAAAGCTATCTGAATGGATAATGGCTTTACTTCACAGTAGACAGAGCAACATCATACTAACAATATTACCGACATTTGTCAATTAGTAGGACTTTGCACTCCTTTTTTCTACATGCATTATTTCGTTCAATAAATAATTCAAGTTTTGAATATATATTGTGTTCTAATTGTATAACTCTTTTAAAGATATTTAACCAGCACATATCAATGTCATATCAATGTTTCAGGCTCAACAGGTACCTTGCCCTTAATAAAGGTTAATCATTGAACCGTTTAAAATGTCAAGGTATTATAACCCCCTTAAAATGACCAAAAGGACATAACAGTAATACTATGTACCAAATATGGTAAAGATAAATTACTATGATTTGATTTTATTTGACATCCAACGACAAATACATCTACATATCCAGGACAACATATAATAGTTCATAACAACTCACATTGGGTATGTCAGCAACACCGTTCAAGGCGGGGTGGAAATATTACAGATAGTCCCTGTCTCAAACCCGTAGAGTGAACATGTCATAAATAAAACTTGATTTCTATACAATACAATACAAATATTAGGAAATCTGGTTTTTTTTCACTGTTTTTTTACAATAATTTAAGTCAACTTTGAGAGGGCTTTCAACATTTGGTGTATAGAAAAAGCTGAAATATCCATTTTGTGAAAAAAAATACATATATCATTAAACCTTATAAAGAGTTCAAGGTAAAAAGACCCTTGTCATTTAAGAACAATTTTGTCTATCTTAATGGTTGTTGTTTGTTTAACGGCCAGTTGTATTATTATATTGAATATGTTCACAACGATATATTTCGTAGGTTCTGGAAGGTTAGACAGTAGATTATAGATCTGTAATAGTTATATAATGAATTGACTAATGCAAAAACACATGAATTTGATTCATTAACCATGATTAAATGCCTAGTTACTATGAATCCTTCAAGACGTATGTGTACACTTTACCTTACAATCAAAATGTAAATCAAATACAATTCATCGATAATGATCTAATAGTAACTGAGAACCTACATGAGCGAAAAAGAGATAGCGTTTATCATTGAGATGTAAAAAAAGGGTCAAAATTGTGATACCTGACAAACATTATGTACATAAATATAGTAAGAGTATAGAATTTCTAAGACTATTACGACAAAATTGATTAAAATAATACCAAACTCCAAGGTAAATTAAAAAAGGAGAAGTCTATATATAACATGAAAAAACCCCAACTCTCATCCATATCAGCACATGGAACAAGAGAGGGAAAAGATACCAAAAGACAAATACCAGTACACAAAACACTTAAAAAAAATAAACACTAACAAAAACGCCACCAAAACCCGGGGATGATACCAAGTGCTCCGGAAGGGTCAGCAAATCCTGTACCACATGTGCACTCGTCGTGTTGCTTATGTAAGTAGAAACCCAAGGATAAGTCTATTTCGTTAGGTCACATTCGGGGGGAAAGGACAACTATTAGAACATATCGGTCGTCATCTGTGTTATTCCAAAAGGGTCTACCAATCCGTGATACCGTTCGTAAATAAAGGCAACAGTAGTGTAACGCTGTTCGACAACTCATAAATCGATAGAGATAAAAACAAATCCGGGTTACAAACTAAAACTGAGGGAAACGCATCAAATATAAGAGGAGAACATCGACACAACAAAAACACAACATTAAAATGTAACACACACAGAAACGAACTATAATATAACAATGGCCATTTTCCTGACTTGGTACAGGACATTTTAAGAAAAAAATGGTGGGTTGAACCTGGTTTTGTGGCATGCCAAACCTCCCGCTTTTATGGCAACGTCAAACACAACACCAAAACGACAACATCACATGACAGGACCACAATACAAATAAATGGGAGAACATATAGGACAAAGAAACACACGAGTAATAGCTAACAAAAGGTACTAGGCTTAAAATACAATACGCCAGACGCGCGTCTCGTCCACACAAGACCAACCAGTGACGCTCAGATGAAAAATGTTTGAAAGCCAAAACAAGTACAAAGCTGAAGAGCACCGAGGACCAAAACTTCCAAAAAGTTGCGCCCAACACGGCCAGGGTTTTCTGCCTGGGACAAGAACATCCTTATCATTTAGAATAATTTCGTAAAAGTTTCGAAGGGATGATTTCATTGTACGCATGGTTTAATAGCTTCTTTGTGATCAGCAACCCTCTATCAGGAAAATCATGATAGGAAATGCAAGATCTGGAATATCGTATCAATTAGGAGATTTAAACTTAATATGCAGGTGCTGCAGGAATGTTGCTACATATAAATGGAAAGTTAGCAATTGGGAAAACACTTATTGAAAATATTGATAAAATAAATTTACATTCTGAATCACTATTAATTTCAAGATAGTTGCGATAGTCCCATAATACAATCTGACAGGGAGAACGAATCTCTCTTGCAGAATACATAATATATTAACATAATAATAGTTATTAATTGAAATTTGAATATAACTATATAAATTTGCTTGTCAATTATGTAAGTTTGTTGATTTTTTTTTTTGCTATCATTTGTTTATTCGGTCTCGAATCATATTAGTTGATAAATTTGATAATACGATTTTTAATTATATTAATAATTAAAAAAACACATCCCGTCAAAATTGAAATTTTCATATTTAGTTTTTTAGTAGAAGGAGTAAAAGGGAATCAACCACATTATGTTTTAGAAATCTTTCAATCAGACATTACTTGTGTCAGCAGATTTATAGTATTATATACTTCCCTGTCGCCTGAATACATTGGTTTCGAGTATTTCTCCAAAAATAAGGCATTTTCAAGGTCAGTAAAATATACATGAGTTCTATAAATCATTTTAAAGACTTTTTATTTTTAAGATCTGAAAGGTAAACTATCTTGTAACAATATGGTTTATTCTATTCATATGAAGCTGGAATAGGTAACTTATTCGATAGCTACAGGTGTATTTTTGTCAAAAAAATATATGATAGGTTATGTTATTCAAAATATATGAAAAGTTAGGTGACCTGGATGTCTCAGCTGCTCATCCCTATTAAAACTACTGGAGTTTTCCCCCAAGGTACACAATGCTGACATATGCAACTTTGTCAGTCCTAATTACGTTCGATAATTGATTGGTAAATTTGTATAATAAACTACATGAACTAGTCACGAGTGTGATAAATTATTTAGATAATTAAGAAATTAATAGTACGTCATTTATCATTCATTACTATTTTTAATTCATTTAATATAAAACTAATTATATATAAAAAATATTTTTTAACTAATATATACAGGTATAAGCTTTCCAAAAATGTTGTCGGCTTTTAGCATCTATTGAAAATGATCATTACTTGGTGTTAGTCAAAGCTCTAATATAAATTTGAGTAAGTAAGGTTAGTAAAGATTGTGTTTTAATGTCTATTGAATATACTGACGGATCTTAAAAACGCAACTCATTTTATTGATTTTTTTAACCAAATCATGACTGATCCTTTTACAACTACTATTCATGCTCACCATACTTCTTTCTGTTTAGAAAAAAACAACATCTGACTTACCTGTGGTTATTGAACATACCGGATTATTGAAGTTGCACGAATTTCTTAAAGCGAAATTTGAAGTCCATAAATGATTTTCTTTAAGTTTTTTTTTCTATGGAAACAATTCTTTCAATCCATACCCACACTTGAATTAGTTACAAAATGTTGCATCTCTATATTGACAAGACTGAGCAATGAAAAACTGATTCAGCCCAATGGAATATTGCAGACAGGGAAACGTGAACGTGCTGTAACCAAACAATTTGATTACGCATTATCATTTGCGAGATATGTTTACGGCCGCAACGTCACCTGCTAATCAAATTCCCGAATACCATGGCACACACATTCATGCCATAAATAATTCCCATAAACTGAAATGCCAAAGAATCGGCTGCAGAAAAACATTTAAAGCCCTAAAGTTACAACCGCATACACTACAAACCAGTAAAAGTCTGAAATGGCCTATATCTGTACTCGACTGTTCTGAATTTTACTCGACCAGTCTGAATTGGTCTGAAATTTACTTGATATTACTCGACTGTAGTCTGAAGCATACTTAACAGTCTGAACTTGTACTCGATGTTTACTCGACCAGTACTAAACCATTTTATATGAGTCTGAACCATACTCGACATAGTCTTAACCATTCTCGACCAAGTCTGAACCATGCTCGACCTAGTCTGAACCATACTCGACCTAGTCTGAACCATACTCGACCAAGTCTTAACTAATTTAGACCTATTTTTTGTATCTATCTATTGTATTTCATCAATTTAGAAACTGTTATACATACATATAAATATATACAATGTTTATCACATTTAAAAAAAAATGATCAAAGAAAGTAGTTTCTGGTTGAATTAAAAAAATATCATGTAATAAATTAAGTTTTCATCAAATGAATTTTCATATACATGATATCATGTTCACATTGCTTTATATATATAATTATGTACATCAAAAATACCAGAACTTTCAACCATTATTCAAATATCTTAAATGTTTTTATCAAAATATATATAAAAAGTATATCAAGTAACTTAATAAATGTTCACATTGACACCTTTGTTTTGTGAAACCAAGAGTTTAATATAATAATTATAATAATAAAACTTTCATAGCAATTCTTGATAACCTTTTAAAAAAGGAAATGTATTCCAAAGTTGCAGTAGAATTTTATTTTAGTTAAATTTAAATATGTTTTGTCAAAATTAAAGACTTGGCATACAAGAAGCACTTTAATAAGGTTTAATTACCTTAGTATAATTGTGTTTTACAGGTAAAAAGAAAACCCTACAAACCAGTAAAAGTATATATATTTCTTAAACTCGTGTATTACTTATCTCAATGTATCTAGTGAATTCAAAAGGCCTTGTGATTTAAGTTTTACAGGATGTTGTAATTTTCAATGGATGTAATTAAAAAATTATTACTCCCTGACCAGGTGTGATCTTTCTAATCAGTGTGCCCCAAGCAGGATGAATTACTTTATCGTTTACCCCTAATCAGAAGAATATTTTTATTCATTTCTTTAATTTTTTATCCCTTTTTAAAATAGATATACATCCCAAATTACATTAAGAATAGATATATTTCTGATATATTAAGGTTAAACAATGTCAGTGATTCTGTTGGCTGTTGTTACCTCATTACAAAGATAGTTATAAAACTGTTGTATGTAAACATGAAACCTATGTAGTTTTTATTTAGAAATTTAGGAAAATCAAGTTTTGTTTGAAAAAAACAGCTGCCAAACAAAAAGCACATTGATAAGATTTTATTACCCTCAGTATAGGTGTGGTTTTTAGGTAAACAAAATTTTTCTATTTAACAAGACTCAGACTTTAAAATTAGATAATTTAACTATCTCGATTTGATAAATCTGAGAATCATGTAAGGATGTAAAAATCTGTTTTATATATATTTTTGTATTTTATAGTGGCTTGTCAGTAAAAAAGAAAGTTATTTTAACAATTAAAATTATAAAAAGTAGAGGTTATTTGGTCGAGTATGGTTCAGACCTTTGGTCGAGTATGGTTCAGACTGAAAAAATAGGTCGAGAGCTGGTCAAGTATTGGTCGAGAACAGGTCGAGAATGGGTAAAGACTGTTTCAGACTGGTCGAGTAATAGTTCAGACTATTTTAGATAGCAAAGATAAGGGTTAAGTACAGATCAGTACAGTTGAGTATGGTTAAGACTGAGTCGAGTAATATTAAGTAAAATTCAGACCAATTCAGACTGGTCGAGTAAACACCAGTACAGTCGAGTACAGGTATAGGCCAATTCAGACTTTTACTGGTTTGTAGTGATAATTGCCAAAACACACTGTAATGGGTGGGACAAAGGCAAAATCAGAAGGTGCAGAACAGAAATCAAAACATGCCCAACAGAATTGGTTGACCTTTCTCACAATCATTTTGACTTGGTTACATGCAGTCATTGCTTTCGACGGTGACAAATCCATTGATAAGGGGAAAATCAGGGTTTCAGTGCACACCACATGACTTGAACATTAAAAGCGACGTAATCAATTCAACTTTGAAACTGCAAATTTTTTTTATCAATGAAGTAACGAATGAAATTTATGTTCATACATTTGTTTAACAAAAATTGCATATTTGAAAATGGGAATTAAAAAGAATAATCAAGTGTTGCGTTTTTTAAAGTAGGTCAGTATAAGATATTTCGTTATGGTAAGTATATTGTTTACAACAGATAAATGTGAAATCATAAAATTTGCCTCGACGAAGACGTCCGGCCAGATCTTTATCTGATATTTGTAAATGATTGCCATTTTGTTTTCCTAATACTGAAAATTTTGTGAAAAAAATAGTTAAACAAAAAAAAAAAAATTTTTTAAGGGTAAATTAAAAATGGGAAAATCCACTAAACTTGACAAACCAGACGCACGAGAATATAAACCAACGGAACGAAGGGAAAACAGCTGTCATATTCCTGACTTGACATAGGCATTTTCCAAAGAGCCAGCTAAATCTCCCACTTGTATGACAGTTGATTGTAGTTCCAAGGGATGACTTTTAATTTTTGGTCCTGTTTGATTTTATTTGCTCTTGCACATTTGAAATAGATTTTAGGTTTTAAAGTGTTTTTTTTTCGAGCATAACTAAGAGACATTACTTGTCGAAATGCCCATCAGATGCAGTAAAACTGGTTCCGTGTAATAGATTATTTCAACTTGAATGACATCAGATTGTAATGCTTAATGTAAACAATAAGGAAAGTTTAGCACAACAATTATATTCCTAAATTTGACATTTACTAATTTAAATTTCATATATTTTTGTATTATTCAAAATACTTAATAAGGATTTTACACTGATTCCAACTCCTTAAGCTTTCATTTGATACCAAAATTACCTAAATAGTTTACCTGAAAAAGTTACAACTACGGGAAGGAACTATTTTGTTTAAAATATGTTCTGTCTGACCGGGCCGAATTAGTGGTTATATACCTTAAAGGAATTACCCTAATATTTAACCTATTAACTAAGTTACAGTTAATCGTAAGGAATATTTGTTTAAAATTTGTACTACTTTCTTGTATGTTCTTTCTGACCGAGCCAAATTGATGGTTCCATACCTGATAGGAATAACACCACTAATTCATAGCCCATTGCTTTTTATGTTACATTCTGCAACTTCAAGCATTTATAGCTATTTTGTCAGAAGTTCAAACAAAGTGAAAGTCATTGCATGTCATAACTATACCTTATCATGTCTTGTCCTGAACAAAATCAACATACATTTGATTGCATATTAGAGTGCTCTGGTTCCAGGAAGTTCTGTAGTACACAAATAGGTACTACTGATCCGAACAACGGGGGAAATATGTCCTCTAATTTAATTTCATATATTTTGTTATTTTTCAAAAGAAATTTTTAACAAAGGTTCTACAGTGATTCAAACTCTTTTAGCTTTCATTTGATACCAAAATTACCTAATAGTTTAAATATTGACAAAGTAACATCTATGGGTAGGAATTATTTGTTTAAAACATTGTTCTGTCTGACCTGGCCGAATTAATGGTCATATACCTTAAAAGAACATACTTAGAGGAAAAGCACCAAATAACAATTTAAAGTCTTTGTTTTTTTTGGGTCGGTGATCGAACCCACAAGCAACTTCCTCGATTTCTTGAGGCATATGGACGTATAGAAAAATTGGAATACCTAATTATTGTTTAAAAATATATACTGGAATAATTAAAAGCAAAAAAAAAAAAAAAAAAACACTGTTTCATTAGAAATACCTGTCTGTCAAAACAAACAGAATAAACAAAAGAAAACAATATTGTATTTACTAGAAGGGAAAAGGAGCATCCACCTGTATTGTGTGGAATTAATGGTTAAGGATTGAGAAAATAAATAATCATCGTCATCTTGGGATAGCATTTCAGTCATCAGCTTCATGGAACACATATATATGTTAATATTTATGAAAATGCATGCTCTCGTTTACCTGTACTTCGACAAGTTAAGCATAAAAAATTAGAAGACAGGAATTCAATATAAGTATTGCTACTTTCAAATCTGTTCAGAAATAAATCAGTGTCGCATTCATCGTTTTGTTTGAAATTATTATTTTTAATTTAGTGATATTTTTTTTCATTTCTTTCTTTTCTTTTTCCAATATTATTTCTTTTATTCCACCCAGTAATTTTAGTGTCTCTTATATATATATTAAACCTTGTATATATATTTTTATTGATTTATTCAGAATATCTACCTGTGTCAAGTACTGAATAAAGATAATTAATTGCCTCCACACTTAAATATACTATACATTTAGAAATTAACACTATATGAATGTGTTTGTGTGTGCTCATAAGTAGCATACATTTTCCACTACACCAAATAAAGAATGGAAATCGGGAATGTGTCAAAGAGACAACAACCCGACCCAAAAAAAAACCCAACCGAAGACCACTAATGAGTCTTCAACACAGCGAGAAAATCCCGAACCCGGAGACGGACTTCAGCTGGCCCCATAACAAAAATGTGTACTAGTTCAGTGAAAATGGACTTCATACTAAACTCCTAAACATATAAACATATAAATGGACTAAAATTAAAAGAAAACATACAAGGCTAAAAAAGGCCAGAGGCTCCTGACTAGAGACAGGCACAAAAATGCGTCGGGGTTAAACATGTTTAGTGAGATCTCAACCCACCCCTATACCTCTAGCCAATGTAGATTAAACAAACAGACAGCAATACGCGATGTAAAGCTCAGTTTAAAAGAAGTCCGAGTCCGATGTCAGAATAGGTAACAAAGGAAACTAAGCAAAATGACAATGATACATAGATTAACAAAGGACTACTAGCAGTTACTGACATGCCAACTCCAGACCTCAATTAAACTGATTGAAAAATTATGTTTTCTTCATATGAAAATCAAGCACAATCCCTCTTGTTAGGGGTTTAGTATCATACCATCATAAAATATATGAGAAGAACATAACCCGTATCATGCCAACAACTGATTTTAGAATAAATGCGTTTATAACCGATGCAAAGACCCTATGAGTGAATCAATATTAATACCAAAATATGCCATCTTTATTGATAGTATCGTAATTTTATCCCTTCTTAATAAGTCTGTTTAAAGGTGTTTTTAGCTTTTGAGGCGAATGCTGACATTTATGTGCTTTGTAAAGAATATTACTATAAAAGATTGGATGTGAAATACCTGAACGTATTATATGTCTGCATGTTGATTTATATTTACGAATGATGTCCTTGTACCGATGATAAAATTTAGTAAATTTTTTGACTAGTTTGTGATATGGAAAACCATGGTGATATAATTTTTCTGTAATACAGAGATTTCTTTCGTTAAAATCAAATACGTTGTAACATACACTAGCGAATCGAACACGTTGAGATATATAAAACCAAGAGTTCCAAATGATGAAGTTGAAATCATCCCTTCGTAAATTTTTGCGGATGCCATCACGAGTTGGTTGACCGTTATGGAATAACCGTTTCACAGATGATATCGGATATGTTCCTTATGTCGTAACTACAATACCCTTCCCTTTTCACGAATGTGACTTACCGAATTAGACTATTTACCGGATTTGTAATAACATAAGCAACACGACGGGTGCCACATGTGGAGCAGGATCTGCTTACCCTTCCGGAGCACCTGAGATCACCCCCAGTTTTTGGTGGGGCTCGTGTTGCTTAGTCTTTAGTTTTCTATGTTGTGTCATCTGTACTATTATTTGTCTGTTTGTCTTTTTATTTTTGGCCATGGCGTTGTCAGTTTGTTTTCGATCTATGAGTTGGACTGTCCCTCTGGTATCTTTCGTCCCTCTTGTACAAAATTGAAATTGATTAAACTTAACCTATTTAACAGTAAGAATTTAATGTTACCTCATGAAGTGCCTCAGTTCCCAATATTGGCCACTAAATGTAACATGTCAATAAAGGGGGCACGGGAAGGGTGGCTCTTCCTATATCAAGGTATACACATACGTGCAGCTGGAATGGGTTCCTTATTTTGTTATGTTAATTATATCAATGGGTTGCAATTTCAAAGGTAAAAAGTCAATGGGTCAGTGATTTTCATCTTTCGATTAGATGCACGTCTGTATATATACATGATATATGCTATTTATCCTTTTAGATTAAATTATGATGTAAAATGTGTATATGTGATAACTGAGAAATATATGAATGGGTTATGATTTTCACCAGACTTCGATAGATGAATGAGGGTTCTTTAAAATCCCAGCCGCACGTCCATGATGAGACCCCCGTGGGAGATTTTACGTTTTGTATTTTTCGGTGTCATTTTAAGTGAATGTCGTTGTTTGTTTCCTGTCATGTTTGTTATATATTGTTTTGACATTAATCAGGCCGTTGAATTTCATTTTTTCTTTCAATTCTCTCAACAAATAAGACGATATGGTAAGACTGCCAACCAGACAAACTTTAAACTAGAGACAAAATGACGTAGATGTAAGTTAATTTGTTCAGCAAAACTATACCACTTGTATCAATTATTATAAGTTATGAAAACATGAAAACAAATATTTGTTTTCAGGATCGCATCTTCTATTTGAAGGTTGTGTGGTCCATGTGACGCAAGACAACACTTCGACTGCTGTAAGCTTGTGTATGGACTGTGACGATGGACTAAGACCACAAAGTCAACAAATCAAGTCAGAAACACCAGACCATTCCACTGAGTCAGTACGTAAAAATTGAATCGGTTTCTTCACTTATTAAGCAGGATTGTGAAGAACATGATCAGAGACTAACTTGTTATTGTCTTGAGCATTACGTCACACCTTGTGTCCTATGTGTACCAGAAAGGCATAGACAATGCACCAGTATAAAACCTATCGATGCACTTGCCTGTCATGCTATGACTTTGATCAAGGAGCTGAATAAAACTGTTGATGAACTTAAAAATTATCGACAACGAAACATTGATACAATAAAGACCAACAAAAAACCATTTCAAGAGAAGTTAAATAGTGTAGAAAACAGATCAACAAGCATCTAGATAATCTAGAATCGGATTTGTTAAAGAAGTAAGAACCTAAAAGCGACCAAAATATATCCGAAATAAACATGATTCTAGCAAAAGTGAACGAAAGAGAAGCAAAAAAAGAGTCTTGGAAAAACAATTCCAGCAAATAAGAGAAACGTTATTCGATGTTCAAGTCTTTTTAGCAACACAAAGTCTCGGTGACAAGTTGAAAAAAGAACAAAAATGGGTTTCAACGTTATGTCAATGATGGTAGAATGATTTTTGCAGATTTCCTGAGAAATAAAGTATTTATACTCCTGATGGACAATTGTCAAAGTTCATCAGTGTCGGGAAGTCTCCTTTCGGATTGGCTTTGATAAACCCCCCATACTGTGGCCGTTACATGTGTAGAAGATAATACACATTGTGAATAATCACAGTGATGAAAGTGTTGCGAAGCAGAACATGTTATAATTCATTCAAGACATGCTGCGATAGTAATGGAAAAACAATCTTGGAGTCGAACACTGCTAATTCAGGTGTAGCAGTTGACAATTATGGAAATTATTTCGCTTTAAAGTACTTCGATTGCACATTGCACATAGTATCAGCAGACGATAATAGAACAAAATAACTTCTGACAATGGAAAATTGGAAAGATTTTCTTGAATGTGTCTCCTTTGGCAAAAACAGCAGTGCATAACTTATAGCATGTACTCCAAGGACTGCAGGGTTTTATCGTTTGAAGTGAAAAACGTGATATCATTCATTTTAAAGTTTCATTTGTATGTTAACTGAATCCAAAATTGTTATAATGTAATATAAGCAAGTCCTTACTAAAAGTACATTTACTCGATTTGACAATTTTAAAATAGAAATAAAATTGTAATACAATTTCAATTTTCATGTAAAGATGAATTAAAGGATATATGAGTATACATCGATGAGATATCATAAAGAAGAAACTAAACATCCAGGGGTGGTCAATGTCCGGTTTCAACAATAGACATCTGTATATATATTGTTACGATTTTGAAGCATGCAATTTTTATAGTGTTATTTTCATTTTATATACCCTTGGATCTATTATTTACTTAATTAGTACTTTATCAGGAAAGTGTATATATGTAATTATGTTTTACTTACTTTCTACCATCTGCAACTACTTTCTTTTCCGTCTTTCTTAGAATCATTTGCAATAAAATAGAAAATGGAAACGGGGACTATGTCATAAAGACTACAACCCGTAAAAAGAGCAGAAAACTGCCCAAGGCCACCAATGGGTCCTCAACACAAGCAGAACATGCCGCACTCGTAGGCGGGCTCCAGCTGGCCACTCAACTATAATGTTTACAAAATTGTATCAAATTGATAAATTCAACAACACTTACCGTTATCTTGATCGTTAAATAATCACAAATTCTCTAAATATACTGCCTAAATTTACCCATAAGACTTACTTTAAATAAATCAAATATTAAGACGAGTTTTCTTTCCTTATAATTGTTAATTTCTTTTTTGGGACGGTAGTGTTCCTCTTGCACCGTCTTACTGTGTTTATATATCCCAACTCGTTCTCTATGCCGTGCCTGTAGTGATATTTTGGATTTCTATGAGCGTAATCTACGTATTACTGGTATATTATTAAGTCAGGAGTTTTGTTCCCATAAATTCCTAAAAACCTTTACTAAATTCTTCCATAGATACTAAGATGTGGTTTGGAAGTTTGGCTGTACCTGTAGAAAACTTATTTCAAACGGAATAACACATCCTAAATTTAACGGTGATGTTGCTTACCGAGCCTGGAAATTGAGATACGATCCGGCTAAACTTATCAATCCTTGAAATAAACTTATTCTAAAAATTACCAATTTAATATTGTAATCAGATCTTTGAATATTGTTTTTGTTTGTTTGTTATAAATATTGATTTTGCTATCAGTAAATTAAAACCATGCTAAATATTATTGTTATACGCACATGCAAATTCACGATTTTACAATCTATCGGTACCTTTATTTTGGCATTGCATAAGGTCATCTTTTTCTCTGACTGTTAATGACGTCTTTACACTAAATCAATTGGATGTTGGATGTGTACTGATTGATACTTTAGTCTTAAATACATGATTTTTGTATTAGTTGTTATTGGCTTTGAACTAGATGTCAGTAACTGCGAGTACTCACATATCTGTACTTTGTGTTTTTTGTGGTTGTGAGGGATGCATGAATTCCCTGCCACGTCCGGTCTGCGTTTTAGGCAGATGTTTTTTTCTGCTTTGTATCGATCTGACGAGTTAAGTACTTTTTATGGTTTGTTAGTATGGTGTATTGTTACACCACTGTCCTATGTTAAGTGGCGGGTTTGATGGCTTAATACTTGTCTTACCTCGCCACATTCTTTATTTGCCTTTCCCACGTCAAGAGCCTGTAGTTCAGTGATTGTCGTAAATTGTTTTGTTGTAATTTATGCCGTTAGTTTTCTCAATTGAAATATTTCATATTTTTCATGCCATGGCCTTGTATAGCCGACTATACAGTATGGGTTTTCTCTTTGTTGAAGGCTGCATGATTGCTTATATCCAATTCATTTGAACTTTGGTAGATACTAGTCTCATTGGCAATCAAACCGCATCTTTTTTTATATATAGTTCAGCGGCACTAAACTCGGAAACATACAGACAAACCAAAATAAAAAAAAACCCAACACTTTCATATTTTATTACATCTTTGAATATTGTTTTTATTGGAATGAATATTGAGTTTGCTATCTGTAAATTAAAACCATGCTAACTATTATTGTTTTACGCATATCCAATAACAACTAATAAAAACATCATGAACCACTCGTTTAATAAGTAAAAATTGGCTCCAAAATTGATTCTGTGAGTGATGCTGTACAGAAGCATAAAGTTGTTTTATGTTTTTGTATTTTTCATGCGACTTTCAGTTCTTTGGCTATATCACCACGGCCAGTCATGGTTGAATGAAAAAGCTGGTTTACTTGGAAAGCCAGTGACCATAGACACAAATATACAATACGTGTCATTAAACATGATGTACATAGAACACCCAGTTCTTTGATATTTGGCAGGTAAGTGTTTCATGGTCATTTATTCCATATCTCCCTATTTTCATACAAAGTTTTGTACACTGCATTCTTTCGGAAGGAAATTGTACTCACACATTTTACTTATACTGAACTTCTTTATACGGAAAAAAAGAGAATAAGAGAAACTAGTAAAAAAGACACCATTACTGTTGCAAATGTATCATGCTAGGGATAAAATAAAAACTTTTCAATCGCATGATATGTTTAGTCGTACAGACACGAGAGAAATAATCGTTAAGGATAAATGACTTAATCTATTTATTCAAATATTACCCATATATTATCTGCGTCAGCAGGTGTATATTACATTGAACCCATATATTATCTGCGTCAGCAGGTGTATATTACATTGAACCCATATATTATCTGTGTCAGCAGATGTATATTACATTGTACTTGATTAACAACTGATCAGATTTTCATAAATATTGAAGATTGTTTTTCAAAAAGATTGCTTTGTTAAGTTTAATGAGATATTTTATTGCTTTCTATTTAGTTCAAAATGTTTACATTAATTTTGTATACTTTATTTCAGAAATTAACTTCGTTATTTATTTGAAAGGATTTTACACTGTAGGTATTACTAATAGATATGGTATGGAGAGCAAAATGTTGAAGTTAACGTAAACTAATTGATAGGAATATACCATTTACTTTCTGTACATTACTGATTTTATCTCTTGTGATCTTCTTGTAGACGTACAATGCTCAAACTATCATAGGGGAACTATAAAAAGCTTTTATGTGTGCAGTAACAATAGTTCATAAACACTGAATGAACTGTGATATATAGAAGATATATTTCTGCAAATGATAAAAGACAGAAAATGGCAACTGATTTTAGATTTGCTTCTTTTTATTAGGAATGTTTTTAAGTAAGATGAAATATACTGACGTCTATAAGTTCCTATAAATGTGATTAAATGATGGATATGTTAATGTCTAAAAGGCAACAGGTTGTCAAACAAATACGTACCAGTCTTTAATGTTTTTATGTTGTAATGTTACACTACTGTTTCAGGTTAGGGTGAAGGTTGGGGCCTGTTAAAACGTTTAAACCCGCTGTATTTTTATGCACCTGTCATAAGTCAGGAGCCTGTTGTTCAGTGGTTGTCGTTTGTTGGTGAGGTTCATAGGTGATTCTCGTTTCTCGTTTGTTATACAGACTAGACCATTGGTTTTCCTGTTTGAATTGTTTTACACTAGTCATTTTGGGCCCTTTATAGCTTGCTGTTCGGTGTGAGCCAAGGCTCCGTGTTGAAGGCCGTACTTTGACCTATAAATGTTAACTTTTTATACATTGTGACTTGGATGGAGAATTGTTTCATTGGCACTTATACCACATCTTCTTATTTATATTTAAGAAACATACGTATAGACTGTCCTTGATTATTCCATAAACATGTTCTCTTTCAATTATTCGTGTAATCGTTTCACCGACAACTCTACGGAAAGGGTCTATGGCACATTTTAACATCAATTAATATTTTCTTTTAGGATGGTATCTACTACTGGTAAGGTATGTGGTCCCTGTGAAGCAAGACATACCACTACGACTGCTGTTAACTGGTGATGGACTATGTTCCTCGTGTTTAGAGGACCACAAAGTTAACAAAGCAAGTAAGAAACATCAGACAATTCCAGTAACGCATTACGTATGAATAGAATCAGTTTCTTCACTTATCAAGCAAGAATGTGAAGAACATGATCAGAGAATAACTTTTTATTGTCTCGATCATTACGCCACAGCTTGTGCCCTATTAGTACCAAAACTAGAGGCTCTCAAGAGCCTGTGTCGCTCACCTGTATTTACTGATGCTGTGAAAATCATGTAAAATAAGGTTAAAATCATAATTAATAGTACAATGTATTAGATATTAGATATTATAATGATATCTAAGATAATAACAAAAAACTGCAAAATTTCTGTAAAATTACTAACTCAGGGGCAGCAACCCAACAACGGGTTGTCGGATTCGTCTGAAAATTTCAGGGCAGATAAATCTAAATCTGATGAACATTTTTGCCACCTGTCAGATTTGCTCTAAATGCTTTAGTTTCAGGGATATAAACCAAAAACTGCATTTTACCCCTATGTTCTATTTTTAACAAAGTCGGCCATGATGGTTGAAAGGCGGGAACATCGGACAAATTTTTTGAACTAGATACCCTAATAATGATTATGGCCAAGTATTATTTACTTTGTCTCAGTAGTTTCAGAGAAGAAGATTTTTATAAAAGATTACAAAAATTTACGAAAAATTGTTAAAAATTGACTATAAAGGGCAATAACTCCTAAAGGAGTCGACTGACAATTTTGGTCATGACGACTTATTTGTAGATCTTTGCTGAACATTATTGCTGTTTACAGTTTATCTCTATCTATAATAATATTCAAGATAATAACCAAAAACTGCAAAATTTCCTTAAAATTACCAATTCAGGGGCAGCAACCCAACAACAGGTTGTCAGATTTGTCTGAAAATTTCAGGGCAGATAGATCTTGACCTGATAATCAGTTTTACCCATGTCAGATTTACTCTTAATGCTTTGGTTTCAGAGATATAAGCCAAAATCTACATTTTACCCATATGTTCTATTTTAGCCATAGCCGCCATCTTGGTTTGTTGGCGGGATCATCGGACACATTTTTTACAACAAGATACCCTGATGATGATCGTTAAATTTGGCCCAGTGGTTTCAGAGGAGAAGATTTTTGTAAAACGCTAACGACGACGGACGACGACGACGACGGACGACGGACGACGGACGCCAAGTGATGAGAATAGTTTACTTGGCCCTTCGGGCCAGGTGAGCTATGTGTAAACAATGCACTAGTCTAAAAGCTATCGATGAACTTTCCAAACATGCTAAAACGTCAACAGAACTGTTTGACATTGAAAGGGGGATCAAGGAGTTGGATAATTCTGTAGATGAACTTAAAAATCACCGACAAAGAAACATTGATACAATCAAAGACCAACGAAAAACCATTTCAAAGGAAATAAAATCTTTAAGAAAACAGATAAACGAGCATCTAGATAATCTAGAATCAGATTTGTTAAAGGAGCTAGAATCTAAAAGCGACCGAAATATATCCACAATCAACTTGCTTCTAACAATATTGAAGGAAAAAGGAGCAAAAATAAAGAGTCTTGGAAACATAATCCATCAGTTAAAAGAAACATTATCCGATGTCCAAGTTTCTTTTCGCGACAAAATGTCTGAGTGAAAAGTTGCTAGAAGAACAAGAATTGGTTTCAACGTTGTGTAACCAGAATGAAGCTACAGATTCTGTCCTCGAATTTTCTACTGAACCACAACTGAAACATTTGTTATCAGACTTCAAATGTTTTGGCGCGATTCAGGTTTTTCAACATCCTTGTCAGGTTAAGGTAGCAGCATGGGAGCAACAAAAGGCACAACTTAATATACCGTTAACTGCAGTCAGAGATATTGACAAGACAAAACTGGAATTAATACGCGAGACTTCGTTTACAGGTGGTCTTATCATTTAAGACTGCGTTCTAGTCAATGATGGAAGAATGATTTTTGCAAATGCCAAAAGCAGTAAGGTATTAGTGTATACTCCTGAAGGACAGTTATCGAAATCAAAAAGCGTCGGTAAGTCTCCTTTCGGATTGACTGTGACAAGCTCCAATACTGTTGCCGTAGCATGTCGTGAAGATAAAACAATACATATTGTTAATGTTGATGATGGTGTTTTGAAGCAGAAGATAGACGTGGGTAAAACTTGCTCTGGTTTATCTTACCACAATGACAGACTGTATGTCGTCGTTAGGAGCACAGGAATAATGGTGTTCGGCCTTAGTGGAAATCTCATCAGAACAATACCAGTAGATGTTCCAAGTGACGAATGTTATTTATCTTGTTATAAAGATAGATTTTGTTACACATGCTTTGATCGATTCATAGCATGCTGCGATACCAATGGGGATGAAATACGGAGACTAGACGTTGCTGATTCTGGGGTAGCAGTTGAAAATTGCGGAAATTGTTTTGCTTCACACTACGGTAATTGCAAATTGCAAATAGTATCAAACAATGGTAAAACAACAAAACCACTTCTTAATCTAAATGCACCTGTAATAAATAGGAACCGTGGGCTGGAAGGTGTCTTCTTTGACAAAAACAGCAGTACATTACTTGTAGCATTTAATTCATGGTCTGTAAGGCTTTATCGCGTCACTTGACATGTAAAACGTGAAAACGATCATTTTATAGTTTTATTTGTATGATTTACAGGATGTGGATTTCGGAGGATTAAATATGATCATGTCTTTAATATATGGACATAATCCTATAACTGTTTACTTTTTACACATTGTGACTTGGATGAATAGTTGTCTCATTGGCACTCATACCACATCTACTTATTTATATAAGCTCGATTTAACAATTTAAGAATAGAAATAGATTTTTAATACAATTTCAATATGTAAAGATGATTAAAATAGGTTGTGTTTAAACTTACATCAATCACATATTAAACAAGCGATAAAATGAAACTTAATATCAAGAGTTAGTCAATATGTGGTTTCAACAATAGAAAGCTTTTAATACTATATGCTAAAATCTATTTTGCAACAAACAATGCCACAGTCTAGACATTTTTTTATACATTTAACGAAGACTATAGATAATCTGATATACCATCAATTTCCCTAAATGACAAAGATCATTAAGATGTTAGAAAAGACAACCATAGACAAATCACCTGATTTGGAACAGACAAAGGAACATATTGTGGGGAATTACTTTTAATCTCAACTACCCCTTTTTTAATCTCGATCATTGAACTAACAAACAGTGCACATAAGAGCATCCGGTAAAGGCAAGTAAATGAAAAGAATATAACTCTATAATATGGCTATAATTGATAAAAAAAAGACATTTGCTTTTAAACAAAACAGTTCTTCGGCTGTTGTCTGCTCTATGGTCGGGTTGTTGTCTCTTTGACACATTCCCTATTTCCATTCTCAATTTTATCTATAATACAACTTATTAAAGAACGGTCGAAATTATTGAATACACGTACTTAACCTATGGCTGTACTCCAAGTAGACGGAGCAACATCATACTAATAGTATGGAAGAAGTTCGTCAATTAATAGGACTTAGCATTCCATATTTTTTTAAAGTGTATTATTTATTAAATAATGCAAGTTTTGCATTTTTTTTTGGTTCTGATTGTTAGCTGAATAGTTCAAATCAATAGCAAGTTGGCGCAACAGTAAAGAGATATGGCGAATAGAAAAGCCGTACAGAATCGAAAATTTAGAACTACAGTTAATTTTAGGATCTGACAAATCCTTACACTGATGTCAGGAGCTCAGGAATGACATTTCATACATGTCATATAATATGCGGAACATGTTTAAGCTGAATTGTTGCCCACGCTAGACCTGTTATTCAGTGGAAAAATCCTATAATGGGTACACTTCTGTGAGGGTACAAAAAGACGTGAAATACTTCCGGAAATATTTCTACCTGTCATTTGTGATGTATTATCTAGTAAGATTGACGAATCTGTTACATGCAGAGTAAAGCATGGGTAGAAAATTTGGTGAATATCTATTCACCTGCAAACAATATTTTGGGTGACCCATGCACTTTTTTTAATTTAACCATAGTTTTCAAAAATAAGCCTACTACGGCAATATTTTTACATATCGCTTTTGACGTTATTTCAACGTTTGTATTAAGTTTGGAATTTTTGAATATTTTGTCCTCGGCCTTCATTGAAGTGACATTGCTTGTCGAAATACGCATCTGGTGCAAGGACGTCGCAGTAAAATCGTGCCATAAAAGCTCGGTTAATATATGTTTCCATTTTTTCACGATCTTCTCTTGAAGGAAAAAATCATTAGTAATGAAAATATGCAATGTTTAATTTTCGGTAAACTTGCAGGTTTATATAAGGCCCCAATAGGTACCTTCCCCTTGATTAACGTTGACCATTGAACTGTCACAATAGTCAAGATCAGACGACTCAAGTCATGTGAAATTGCCACATATTCCTACAGAGAAATAGTATATTCCAAATATGGTTATGGTTATGGTAAATGCGATAAATAAATGTTGATCATTGAACCCTATGAAGAGGTCAAGATTAGATGTCATTTAACAACCTTTCTATAGATCTGATCGATTGATTTTTGTTTGATTAAAGTCCAACGGAGGTTATATCGAGGATATTGATGATGGGAAGCTATAAACATTAATAAATTAGGTAGGTTCTGCTAGTTGTGACAGCAGTTTATAGATCTCCTATAGTTGCATAAATATATTGACCAAAGCGAGAAAACTTTACATTGATTAATAAACCGTGATTTAAGAGTGACAAATGTGCAAAATCCTGCAAGACAAACGTGTTCACCTTTCAACCTCATTGTAGACCAAATACAATTCACCCATTATAGTAAATACTAAAACTGATACGAGCGCTAAAGGGATAACGTTAATCATTGAGATAGATTGTAACACTGTACAACATTCTGTATATAAATGTAGCAAGACTCAATCAATTTCTTAAGTCTATTCAAATACAAATCATCTTTACACAAAATAAAAATAAAACTTATGTTGAAGGCCGAACGGTGACCTATAGTTGCTAACTTTCTACGTCATTTAGTCTTTGGTGGACAGTTGTCTCACTGGCAATCATACCCATTTTCTAATTTTTATATTATGTTAAATACATGTAGTTATTAAACAATATGTCAAACGGAATTGAAAAAGCAAACGATTCGTAATCAAAGCATCACTTCATTATCTCCTCTAACTAACAGTCTTACTACAACGATAATTCCGCCAAAATAAAACCTCCTTGTAGATATTGCTTTTATATAACAGTTTCTTCAGAAAATTCAACAAGTACACTATCTTCAGAAAATCAAATGCCCTTGATAGTTTATTGGAGACGAACTTAATATGATATTAAGCTGGTAAAAAATGTACAACAAAAAATATACGAAACCCGGTAAACTAAAACCTAATAATCCAGTTGTTATATTCCGCCCACAACAATCACTACATTCTACATCCTCTGGTCGGCAACATAACAATTCTTTTAAGTACATGACCAGGACGTTCAAGCTGTGTCATTTGAGAGCAGATTTGACACTTGTGTGTCAATATGAGGTCAACGTGCCTCAACTGACATATAGGAGCGAAAATGGCAACTTAATTTTATTAATAATCGATACGAATACACAATGACACCTTAATAATTAAAAAAACAAGATTTACAGCTTATATATATACTATTTTTAACAATACAAACAATGACTTTACAAAATGTAAACTCAACATGAAATTAAATTTAAAAACAATCAGTTCTAAATTATTCAACTGAACTTAAAGGAATATTATGCAGAATATAAATGCAAAGAACTATCTCTAACTGTTACCAACGACGTTTTGACGTTTTACATAACCGACTATTCATTTTTGTTTTGTGAAGGTTTTCTTCTTCACACAAACAATTCTTTCTATTTTGTTAAAAAAAATGTCTTTTTCAATACCATACGGGAATAGGACATTAGTTTGTGAAACTCATGTTAAAAAAAAGTGTGCCTACTTTTGAAATGTTCATTGTAACCATATATTTATGTTAGTTTTAAATGCATGACATTATCCTGCAATTTGATGCATGCCGTTGAATAACAATAATCTAAAGCAATGAAAATATATGAAGCGCCCTATATAAAAAATAAAAATTACTCTTAGGCGCTGTACATGCAGCATGATAATTAAAGCAAAACATACAACATATCAGAAGCAAATACTGAAAATAACATACCACAAAAATGAATTCCATAAAAAAGGACAATACTGCAATACATATTGAAACAAAATAATACAGCTACAATCTTGTTGTCTAAATATTAGACGAAACAGGTAAAAACCCTAAAAAGGCATACAAAATGTTGCCTTAAAAGTAAATAAAAAAACAAATAAAAACCGTAAGAAAAATATGTTATTAAAACGCAATGCGATAAAAATACGTTTTAAGCTGAGATTTTAAACAATCTAGGGACTTGCATTGTCTCATACTGTTCGGGAGATTGTCTAAAAGAACCTCCGCCCAATCAAATTGTCTGTCGCTGTACGTCTTCGTCCGCACTTTTGGAACGGTAAGTAGTTGTGTAGAGCCTGAACGTAGAGATCAATTTGGCACGTGTATGTTGAACAGTTCCCAAATGTTAGCAGGGCTGATCCCATTCAAAGCACAGTACACGTAAATAAGTATTTTGTATTTTGGTCTGAATTGGACGGATAACCGATTACATTCGGCAAGTATCGGCGAAATATGTTCATGTTTCCTTTTCTTGCTGATAATTTTAGCTGCTGTACTTTATACTTTTTGTAATCTGTTCATTTTAGTCTTGTTGATACCGTATAGCAGAAAATTCTTGTAATCTAGTCTGGATGTTACTTAACAGTTCAATAGTGTCTTAAACACGTGTTACATGCGGCTGTTGTTATAAAGCTGCGAATGCGTCTATTATTACAGATGTGAAAATGACAGGACTTCAAAATGGCAAATACTGGCTGATGGAAATCCAAGACGTTTATCAAAGAATACTTCTAGGTTTTTCACACAGGATGCACTACTTATCACAGTATTGCCGACTTTGAGTTGAAGATTTGGTAAACTTGCCTTCAGATGTTTCGGTGTGTATATGATGAGCTCAGTTTTGTCTTGATTAAGTTTTAACATGTTTTCTACATCAATGAACTAATATCGGAAAGACACAGCTCAAGTTTCGGAGAGTTATTCTACCAGTTGTCTAGCGGCTTGATGACCATGTATACTTGTGTACCGTCCACATAGCAGCGAAATGTCATACATTGACAACGGCATATGCATTGACTTAAAGAAAAGGCATTACAATGTCGTGCCTAGCACGGAACTTTGTGAAACACCGAACGTAAGAGGACATTTCCTAGATGTAGTTATTCCAATCGCTACACCCTGATATTTTCCCCGTCAATACGACTTTAATCAGTAGAGAGCGCAACCAGTTATGTCATACGCAAATAACAGACGTTCCAGAATAATTCTGTGATCTATGACGTTGAATACAACAGAAAGGTCCAAGAGCACCAATACCGCTGTTGACTGTTTATCTTAAGCATCATTTATATCGAGATGTACTCTAGTTCATGCAGTTTCAGTTAAATGAAGTGGTCTGTATGCGGACTGAAGTAGATCACACAATTAATTAGAGTCCAAATGAACATCTAGTCTGTTATCAACTAACTATTTGAGAACTTTTGAAATGAAAGGTAAGTTGAACACTGGTCTGTAGTTTTTAAAAATATCTGAATCAAGTCCGGGTCTTTTTTTTTTAAAAAGGTCTCACAAGAGCCTTTTCAAAGTCTGACAGCACGCTTTTCTCATCAAATGATGCACTGACGATATCGGAAATTAATGGCTCAATCAGAACATTGTCAATTGGTTTGACAGAATTGGATCAAGCTCATAGGACTTGGTCGGTGTCTTTTGAATGATAGTTCGTATTTCATCATTGGTTGTATGTTTGAATGACAACAAAGGTGTTCCAGTGAATTCAAGATCAGATGTAGAAATGCGATATTGTCACCATTCACTTCACTTTGGTTGACGAAAAAAATCAGCAAATGAGTTTAAGAGTTCAACATTCGAGGATTAACTGGGAAGAAGGGTTTGATGTTGTTCACTCATTATATGTTTTGTTAGTTTAGATAACCGAAGATTGAGATTAAAACTTTCTTATCTTAAATGGTATTATATAATTGACTGTATAGATGACGCTGTTAAATATTTTTAAAAGTTTATTTCAAATTAATTTTGTATTACCATCCGTAACCGTTAATCGGTCTTTACATGCAATTCATTTACTTATAACTGATAACTATTCTTATACGATTAAGGTCGATTAGTTATCAACATGACGTGCAAAATGCAGAAGGACTCATTCGATTGAGAGTCCGTAGTCCAGTCGATACATTGTTAACTTTGAATTCCTTGCAGTGAACTCGCAAAAATTGAAGAAGATATGTGTTGATACTTTTAAGTTGAAACCGATGATTTAAGGATAAGTATCTGCTGATCATCGTTTAAGAGCAAAACAAATAAGAATTAAAAGGAAGACTGATGGGTATGATGTCGGGATATTTGAAAAGAAAGACGAAAATATTTCAATTTAACAAAAAAACAACTTTTTAACTTAAAAATTGAGTATAATTTTGTATTTCCTGCAATAATTTACTAATTAAATGTCTTGTAATTAAGTTTCATGAGTAAAGTTATCAGAGGTATTAATCGACCATGCATTTTGCCGTTGCTATCAGAAACTAGCTACTGTAAATTCAGAAATGCGTGCATTTATTATTGCGATTTATGAAGAATGGACAATAATACGATATTAATAATTGTGATTTTAGGAAATTTTGCAAACAGATGCATATATCAGATATCAAAATGTGAGTTCTAATTATTGTGATACTAACCCAAGTCGCACTATTCACATTAATAAAAACCTCGCAATAATTTCTGTATATACAGTATCTATTGCAGGGACTACATTTTAGGCATAAAAATTGAGGAGGAAACATGCAGTAAAGATACAGGGTCATACGTTTGGTTCCATGGCCGTATCACTTCATTTTATTATACTTGTAACTATCATTTACAATCAGATTACTACGTCATGTAAGGTACCGGTGCACCACACTATGTTTTCCGTAATACAGTATATGGTTTTCATTTTGACATTCATTTTGTAAACTTAGTGAAAATTAATTTATCTACATTCGATGCAACTAAAGAAAATGGGCAAATCATATTGTTATTGAAGTTGTGTGTAAGCTTATATTCCTTCAAGGCATTTGCCCAACTTAATGTACACATTTAACATCTGTACACAATTCAAATCGCTATGTCGTTGAAAGGCACGGTTGTCTTAGTTTCATTTGATATAACGTTGCTTAAAGCAAAAATTCTGTACCTTTTCCAGTGTATCATGAGCAGAAATGCCGTGATTACCAGTATTTAAACAAAGGAAGATTTGCTTGTCATTTAAACAAATGCCAATTGTGTGCAAAGTGGTTTTACAGAACAGTATTTACATAGGTATTTTCAGCAGACAAAATGTTGATACTGCACACCTGTGTTTCGTCATACATATGTTTTTCAGAGTTGTCTAAATCTAAAAGTTGATAGGAATTTTCGTAGTCTTGTTGTTCACTTGCAACATATATATTTCTGCTTGACATGTCGTCGCTGCTATTAGCTTCACTTGAAATCTCAAAGCCACTGTTTTCTGATTCTGGTTCTTGAACTATCACAGAATCTGCATCAACTGGATGGGTAGTGGGTTGT
This sequence comes from Mytilus californianus, assembly GCF_021869535.1. NCBI lineage: Eukaryota > Metazoa > Mollusca > Bivalvia > Mytilida > Mytilidae > Mytilus > Mytilus californianus. The sequence goes on from NW_026262712.1 coordinate 30,828,665, forward strand.
GTTGGAGAACTAACATTGTTGTCTACTAGCTCTATTTCATCATAGTGTACCTCTTGATGGACTTGCTGTCTAGCATTCGTCCTCCTTCGCTCACGACACAAACCCAAGAAAATGGTGCAAGCAATTCCAAAAAGAAGTCCTCCTATGGAGCTACCAGATATTTGCCAGGAAATGTTTAACGATTGAGCAGATTGTTTTTCTGAAAACAAACAGCGAATTTTGATTATTATTTTGAATGCAGCACTATTGATTTTTTTTAGGTTTGTCTGATCTCATTGATTATACAAATGTGATTGAGTGTTAACATCTTGATAAACATATAAGTTAAGTCTACAATTTATTTAACTGCGTTATGGTATAATATTTCATGTTGTGAGCACAGGAGCTATCATAGCTGCTTATTCAACTGTAAATATCACGAGGTGTATCACAATTTATGCTTGAAAATCCTTTAGCATGTTTAATAAGTATTATGCACGTAAACATTTACTTTTACTGTAGGTATTAAAAAAATGAATAAATTACAATTACAATGTTGCGATTCAATATTGCTTTTGGTTCCAGGGTTCTAACAACCTTCCCAATAATACAGCTTATTGGAATCGGTTGTTAATATACCCGGTATTGTCATAGTTGGAACGTTGCTGAATCTTTTTGATTATACTGTCATTTAACAGATTCAAAGTAAATTACAAAAGTTATTGCTGCAAACATTTGATAAAATGTAATAAAATTGTTTTGATGCGATATCAGTATGTTTATCATTATTTGGTTTTCATCATATTAGATTAGAAATATTTTTTCAAATGTGTTAAAACTTTATAATTCATCAATTGAAATTCGGTATTTGTAATTTTATCAACATTTTTGATTTATTGCCATAACAAACTATTTACTGAATGAAATCGTCTTTGACACTCTCTCACTCTCTTTTCACCATATGAAAATGATATCAAAAGTTAAAACCGACAGCAGATCTCAGGAGACAGCAAAGATTTCCTATGTTCAAAGTTTTCGATTTACTGACATAAAGAACTCTAAGAAATGAAAATAAGCGGCCATGATGAATAAATAAAAGAGTTTCTATAATACATATACTCTGCGAAACAAAAACAAATAGTGGTTATACAGGTATAAGTCCAATAAAATAATAACATCATTCCATTATAAATAAAACTTTACAACACCATGAACACATTGAGTCACTATGCACGATATTTTACGATTCGAATTGTAAAGCTGTTGAAAATAATATAAATTGATGTTTCGAAATTCCAGTGGATAAACGGATAAAGAAAAATGGAACGATACTGATAATTATATGTTCTGTTATCAAAATGAATTTCCATCTTGTCCATATATGTTAACGTTTAATGTTAGAATTACATGTGTTGTTAGCTAATCACAAGTAAATTTCAACGATTTAACATACCCAACATACATAAACTTAAATGTTTTGTAATTTTGTTACCAAGATGGACGGTCCAATGCTTCGGTTCTGTGTATATTTTTAAAAGAATGTTAATTAGCCGATAGCATTAATATTGCAGGTATTCTTTCATCACGCTGTATTAATATATTCATTTACTTGTCAATTTTTGAAATTTTTACCTATTATGTCTGTTTGTTTTGTTCCCATATTGTTGTCAATATAATGGATTTTCATGCGACTACACGTGAAAGGTTTAGTTAGCTATAAATATAAATAAGAAGATGTGGTATGAGTGCCAATGAGACAACTAACCATCCAAGTCACAATGTGCAAAAAGTAAACAATTATAGGTCAAAGTACGGCCTTCAACACAGAGCCTTGGCTCACACCGAACAGCAAGCTATAAAGGGTCCCAAAATGACTAGTGTAAAACAATTCAAACAGGAAAACCAACGGTCTAATCTATATAAAAAACGAGAAACGAGAAACACTTATGAACCACATCAACAAACGACAACCACTGAACAATAGGCTCCTGACTTAGGACAGGTGCATACAAATGCAGCGGGTTTTAACGTTTTAACAGGCGCCAACCTTCACCCTTACCTGAAACAGTAGTGTAACATTACAACATAAAAGAACACACAATAAAATATCAAATGAAATGGCTTAGCTCGATCAAAAAGACATATAAACAAAAACAGGTAAATATACACTGAACGAATAAGTTTGATCTATGACACAATATAAATAAAAAAAGATGAAACAATGTAAAAGAAAGACGACGTTAACCTAGGACAAAAATGGCGTTAAATAAAGTAACGTACACAGGTAAGTTTAAATATAATAATTTTGTTGTTAGGAGTATAGAAACATTTTTTTGAAAGTTTATCGTCATACTAAATTCTTATCAAAGGAGGTACATATCAAAAATAGTAAGACGAGATGTAACACAAAATAAGTAAACATTGAATAACAGAAATGCATTACAAATTGTGTCAACAGGTCAAATTAACACGGAAGTACGATTTGAGAGTACTCGCAGTTACTGAAAGCTAGTTAAAAGCCAAACACAATTAATAATAAAAATTCATGCATCAGAGACTAAAATCAATTAAAACACATCCCAGGCAGGGATTTGGTGTTTTAACGCCATTGACAGTCAAAGAAGACATGACTTGTGCAATGCCAAAATAAAAGTAACGACAGGCAGTAGGATAGTTGGGATTTAACCTTATAATAAATATGTATGATGTTATATATAGATAAAACAATTTATAAATAGAAAATAAACGTGTATGTGTATTTATATATCCCAAAAACCCATTCGAAAAGAATACAAATTTAGTTATGTTTAATTTGTTGATGACAAAATCGATGTTAGTGCCAATGTAAACAATATTCATTAATGTGATAACCTTTACTAATAAGTTTGTTCGAAGGGTCGATGAGTTTACACGGATCACATAGTGATTTTCGCGCTTTTAGTACAATATTACCGTAAAATTTAGGATGTGAAATACCTTTTTTAATAAGTTTTCTACAGGTACAGCCAAATTTACTTATCAAATCTTTGTATCTATGAAAGAATTTAGTAAATGTTTTAAGTAATTTATGGTAACGAAATCCCTGACTTCATAATTTACCAGTGATGCATTGATTACGTTCGTTAAAATCTATGACATAACTATACATACGGGCATAACGAACGAGTTGGGATATATAAACACCGTATGATGGAGCCAAAGTGATATCGCCGTCTAAAAAAGGAAAATTAACAATAGGGAATGAAAAATCGTCTCTTTTGTCGTAAATTTTTGTATGGAGTTTCCCTTTAGAAATTGAAATGTCTAAATCTAGAAAAGGACAACTACTGCTGTTTATGTTAAATTTATTTAAAGTAAGTTTCTTTGGGTAAATGTCGGTAGTATATTTAGAGAACTCTGGATTATTTAACGAAAAAATATCATCAAGATAACGGTAGGTATTGTTGAATGTGTCAACCAAATGTACCAATGACGTGTCTTTACTGAGTTTGGCCATAAACTGTGATTCATAGCAATATAGGAATAAATCTGCTATTAAAGGGGCGCAATTAGTGCCCATAGGAATACCTACTACATGTCGATACACTTTATCGCCGAAATGTGAATATATGTTGTCCAGGAGAAAATTTAAAGCTTCAATCATATCTTCACATTTCCAGTAAGTGTATCTAGATACTTTCCTTTTTCGTTACAGAAATAGGCTCTAAACGAGTTACAGCAAATAAATTTGCAATGAGATTTTTCAAAAGACCATTTAATTAAATATGAAAACTTTTTCTTGATAAGATTGTGTGGAAGTGTAGTGTAGAGAGTAGAAAAATCACTACTGTCAACATAATTAAAAGGACCACCAAAAGCACGTATTTTACCTAAAACCTCTAAAGAATTTTTAACACTCCAAAAATAGTTAATTAATACCATTATTTTCATAAACTTTATTACAAAAGCTAATAACAAGTTCTTTGATAGTAGTAAGGGAGGTAGTCAGAAGCACTGACAGATTAGTAGTAGTTAGATGCGGAGATGAAACGAAATTTAAATGGTTGTTTGTGTAATTTAGGTAACCAGTACATAGTAGGGACTTTCAAATGTTCGGAAGAGGCTTTAAGCTGGGTAGTGGCAGTGATATGCCTTTTTACAATTTGACTCTCTATGGAGCATACGGACCTGAATGTAGAAGAATTGATAATTTCGTTTTGGAGAACTTCCGTGTAGTATATGCGTCACACCACCACTACATTATTGGCTGCTTTGTCTGCCGGTACGAACACAAACCGCTTTGCGAGTACTTGGAGTTTATTTTTTATTCTAGAAATTGGTATATCATGAACCCTATTATTAATTTCAGAATTGTTTTCAAAATGGGATATACGAATATCAACAGTATTCATAGTTGTATTCAAATAACTGTCTAGAGATTTTTTATCAGATTTTTCACGTTTACATCAATTTTTACAGTAGGCAGACAGAGCGTCTTTAATGACATGACGACACTGTTTCCGATCTATGATGGAGGACGATATTTAGGTCATTTCTTAAGAAAAGTTTTGACCTCACGGTCTTCAACGATGTTGAGGTCTCCTGTAATGACATGACCATAGGAAACATATCTAAAACTAGATGTTTCACAGTCTCAAGTGGAAGGAGCATTATTTTCTTTATTGACGTCTGATGTTACTGACGTATAATTAAAAATCAAACTCCTGCTGTGTTTTTTGTACGAATACAAAATAATAGGTGGTTCTGTATTATCAAGATAAACCAGGTTTAATCCACCATTTTTTACATAAGGACATGCGTGTACCAAGTCAGGAATATGATAGTTGTTTTCCATTCGTTTGATGTGTTCGAGCTTCTGATTTGCCATTTGATGAGAGACTTTCCGTTTTGAACTTTCCTTAAAGTTCGGTATTTTTGTTATTTTACTTTTTGTCACTTACCAGCATCTATAAGGTCGACAGTAAAGTTAGCATTACCAAGAGAGTTTTCTATCCAAAATGTGTATGAAGTGAAGTCGTTTGCTTCAATAATAAATCCTAGAAGTGTTATTTTGAATCCGTTCATTCGAAAATCTTTTGAATAGATTTTGTCAGTAACAACTGCATTTTCAATGGCTATATAGTTGTGTTCAACTGAAAAAATTCCACGAGTTTTAACACTCAAGTTGTTGAACTTTGGATAACAATACACGAAGACTCTTATATCAATTTCCGTACCAGTTCTTCCATACTGTATATGTTCGTTTTGTTCCACAAACACTGGTTTGTCTGAAATATTCATCATTTGTTTGTTAATGAAAAGAACAAAAACTTGGTTTGCATTTCAATGTATGAATAATATATCAATAAACATGTATAATATTTCTAAATATTTTTCCATTTCTTGCCTGAAAATGTAGTTTTCATCCTTTTATTAATTGGATAAACATGACTACGGTTCTTACTTGCATTTTCAACATGTCTGTATAAGCTGCAGAAGTATGCTGTAAAACTTAGATAATATGTCTTACATCGAATAAATTAACACTTACTTCATTACAGAAAAAACAAAACGTCATTCGTTTTTAATGTTTGACATTCGAATAAATTTGTTACTTGATTGCATACAATATTTCGTTAATGATACTATGTAAGCTTACACTGGCACATCACTTGTTCCTGTTTTCGACATTACAAAATTATATTTAAAACAACATAAGTTTCACCCATCTCTTATACTTTTACTTGTGAGTACTGTTTAATAATCCTAGTAGTTATAACATTCGGTTCAAATTTGGTTGTCAAATACTTCTGCTTTATGATTTTGGTAAACCATGCGCGCGTTTCGTCTACTTAATACTCATCAGTGACGCTTCAAACAAAGCAGTTAAATAGGCCGAATCAAGTAGTTAATCATACGAAGTTGTAAAGCACTGAGGACCCGATATTTCGAAAAGTTTTGCCAAAAACAGCTGAGGTAATCTTTTCCTTTGGGTAGAAAATCCTTAGTATTTCGAACAATGCAAAGTTTTGTAAACATCTAATTTATGAGTATGACTACATTAATGATTAAATTTCATATCATATGCTACAAATCAATACTACTCTGTTAAACAAAGACATCATAATTAAAATGACTTTTTTGTATACTTTACGTCTTTAAACTAGCCTTGTGGAATGTAATATAGCTTAATGCAAAATGAAAAGTGCTGGTCAAATTCAGTTTCATTTCATGACATTGATACATACAAATTGTAATGTTTACACATGGTAAACCAAATACCTATTAAGATAAAAAAAGAAAAAAGAAAAAAGAAAAAGCAAAAAGTCGTTACAAGATTGGCTTTCTGTAAAAAGTCTGTTCCTACCATTTTATTTTGCTCTAAAGGAGATCGAAAATTATTCTCAAGTGTTTTTGTTAGAGCAAACATTGGTTGAGTGTGAATGATTCATTAAGTTGTTTTTTTTCATTTGACCTGCAATGATATGATTAACTGACCATTTTGCCTCACGAACACTTGTCCTGACTGAATTTCCGTAGCATTTTCATATGACACACCATTCGCTGCTCTACAGACATATATCCCATTGTATTGGTACACATTCAATGTGGCATCGTTTACTTGCAAGTTGATCGTTTCTGTGCTTTTCAGATAACGGATAATCTCTCCAAATTCTGTCTGGTGTATCCATGGATAAAATGTATAATGTTGAGGTTCACCATTTGGTATGCATTGCAAGACCTTCTTTTCCAAGTCTGTTTTAATTACAATTGATGGCGGGTCTACAAAATCCTAATTTTACTTGTTGTACGATATTAAAAACGTATAATACAAAATCTGTGTAAAATTCAATATCACTAAATGAATGATAGAAATTGCAGTGATCAAAGGTAATATAAATAATGTATAACGGAAACAACTATTATAAGTATATGTCAATCAAAACATATTCTACTCAATTCCACATGAATATAACGATTTGTATACATACTATATAAAAAGGAATATAAATAAGAATATGAAATAATCGAAACAATACATATGAAGCTTTAAATTGCTTAAGCTTTAAATATATTAAATATAGGAAATCAAACCTTCGGAAAATTGAAATGTAGAAAGCATGATTCATACATTTTCATTAAGAATTATGTGTTTACATTAAAAAAAGAAAGCACTGCCTCACCTTGATTTAGAACATTAACATTTACGATTGTTTTAATATAAGGCGTAGGCAAACAAATCATTTGTACGTGAAAAGTAAAATGTCGTCTTTAAACAAAAGATTTGAATATATTAAGTTTGTTTGTAGTATTTTTTCCAGTAATTTTTTTTATCCTATTCTTTTAGCTCTGGTGTACTTTGTCTTACTAAATCAATCGGTTTTAATGCAAACTTTATATTTCTCCTTTGATTTGTACAATTATTAAATTACTAGTTTAGGTCTCCGCGTTTCTCTGTTGAAAGCAACATATCACTAAAAATGCTGTTTTGAATTTCAACAATGAATACCCTAAATCATATATACATACATTGAACAATGACTGTAATACTATCGTAGCCTTGACCAATAACATTTGATGCTCTGCAGGCATATGTTCCTGAGTCATCCCGACTGAGATTGAACAGATCCCAGCTAAATGTTGATGTTCCTTGGCTAACATGATATATTGTGGAATTTCTCTCCCAGAATATTGTAGTTATAACAGGATTACTATCGACCAGGCATGATAAAGAAAGATGTTGTGCCATATTTATCCGTAAATAATCTTTTTCTTTGCGTACGGTTACATATGGCCTATCTGCATAACAAATATTATGTGTATGTTCTACATAATACAAAATCTGTGTAAAATTCAATATCACTAAATGAATGATAGAAATTGCAGTGATCAAAGGTAATATAAATAATGTATAACGGAAACAACTATTATAAGTATATGTCAATCAAAACATATTCTACTCAATTCCACATGAATATAACGATTTGTATACATACTATATAAAAAGGAATATAAATAAGAATATGAAATAATCGAAACAATACATATGAAGCTTTACATGCTTAAGCTTTAAATATATTAAATATAGGAAATCAAACCTTCGGAAAATTGAAATGTAGAAAGCATGATTCATATATAACATGATACAAATACCTAGCACACACATGATTGTGTATTTTTTTTACATATGACTATTGTATGCCATTTCAATTAGCTCTTCACATCTTTATGTACTCTTTATATCTTTGGCTTGACACATTATAGGTTTGATCGGCATATATGTCTTTTGCTCATTGATAATAGCCAAACGACTAATACATCGTAACGCTGACGTTTTAATGAAGATTATTTTGCATTATTACTTTTCGCATTAATTTTGGACTCCGTCATCAGGTTATATGTGTGATTATGTATACAAGGGATGTAACGGCAGTCTGTTGAGAGAAATTTACATTATCTCTAAAACTAAAGATACAATAAGAAAGATTGGTATATTTGTAACACTCCCAAACGTGTTCATCCCCCTAAACGTGTCCGATTCCCCCCAAACGTGTCTATTTGGCCCAAACGTGTCCTTAAAATTCGAAATTGCCCAAACGTGTCTGATTTCATAACCCCAAAACGTGTCCAAGAATTGTTATTCACCAAAACGTGTCCAGTTTAAAACGCAAAAACATCTCAAAACCTTTAGCGCTAATTTGTTCTCAGTGACGTCAATAAAGTATACGACAATTCAATGATAGGGAACATGATTGAAGACGTCGGGTTTCGGTTGGATTCATAAAAAAAAAAGACCGAAGACGCTATCCAAAAACATCCGGAGGAAAGGTGTAGTGATCCGTATAGACAAATGTCCAAGATATGGTACACTATGCAAAGTGACTTCTGCTTTCAAGTGAAACAGACACCAGATAAGAAAAAGAATTGCACAATAAAAAGTTGTTTTTACTTGCAGCGGTTTTATTTTTATCAATATGATTATCATTGTTTTAAATTCTAGATGGAGGTACTTCACAATTAAGAAATCTAATACTAGTACATTTTTTTAAAGTTTGCAAGTTTTCTCAGTGCTTCACTATTAATAAAAGTGGTCATTTATTAGCCTTAATTAGTTTGTTCAACGCCGGTTGTTTATATCAGGCATAATTGCAAGCTTAATTCGCAAAGCATAATTAACTATTGACTGTTGAATGCTTAATGTCCAGTGACAAATATTTCATGCATATTTAGAGTAAACATAAATATTGCAATTAACTAGTTTTAAACAGTTTAGTTCATCGTTTACTTAGTAAATTATTTTGTACTAATATACTCCGGTGCTGCCTATCTGTTATTGCACGACCGGCTTCTTGCAGAAGTGGTTTCTGAGCTTTTTGAATAGGAGACGTTTTGGCTTCATATGGACACGTTTGGGGGGATTGGACACGTTTGGGTGTTTTTAAAAAAATTGACACGATTGGGCGTTCATAAACAAAACACGTTTTGGCACCCTTTAGCAACAAGACATGTTTTGCAGTTCAGTGACGTCATATGGACACGTTTGGGGGAATCGGACACGTTTGTGGGGATGGACACGTTTTTGAGTGTTACATATTTATAGTAAGCAGTAAATGTCGCTCATAACACTGGCTCGTTAAGATTACTTTACTATTACAGGTCTATATTGAAACCATGTCGACCATTGAATCCACTTAAGAAATAATTCATACCAGATTTCAAAAAGGGTGAAATTTAGGACTGTTTTGGTGTTTTATGAACTGTTTAGGTGTTTTATGGACTGTTGTTTGTCATATCTTCATTTTTCTTTATGGTCCTGTTAGAAATAAAAAACAGTCGAAACGTCACCTCATTGCATGTCATAATATTGCCATAGTCGAACCAATAATTTAATCGTGTCATCATGGAATGCAACTAATCACCAACGTTTATTTGCAATACATAACAGAACAGGTGCAGTAGGAAAAACAGACAACTGCTCACCCTTCCCGATAACCTTATTTAACGTCCGCTTTTTGGTGGGGTTTGTGTTGCTCAATCTTAAGTATTCTTGGTATTATTTTGATGACTATTGTTGGTCTTTTGGACCTTTTTCGTTTTGAAAATAGTTGTCTCCGATTATCTTCTTTTTAACATTTCCTTCTTAGAACATGATCCCCACCAGTGATGCAAACCATTATTTGAAATTTCAAATAAGAAGCACTCTGATCTGGCATATTACTATTATTTAGCTTACATTTAATGTTCAACTTGACAGTTATCTGAAGATAATTACTTAACGCACTACTGTTTACAGTGCAGATGTATATTCTTCCATGGTCATATCTCTGTGGAATAATGTTTAGTTCATATGATCCTGGTCCTCCTATACCAAGCAACCATGAATCATTAAACCACCTTATCGCTTCTTTTGGTTCACCGCTAGTCACACTGCATCTTAAAACTAAGGAATGATTTTCAGTCCCATAAAGAACTCCTGTATCTTCATCATGAATTGTTATATTCCTTGGCGGTACTGAAAAATATAAAGAGGATACCACTGCTTGTTGAATTTCGCTCCCATATTTATCATCAACTCAGTAGTCAGCACTTTTGCGTCGACATACAATTTGAGCATGACAAATCAGAGTTTCCTGAAATTTAATATCAGGCCCCATGTGAACATGTTGTACCGTGTGGTGCATTTTCATATTCAGCGCTTGTCCACTTCTCGTTTACCGAAATTTGAAATGTTGAATCATTTAAAGCACTAAGGTTTTTATACCCCAGTCACAAATAACATTAACCTTAATGTTTGCACTTCAACTTCGTATTTGCTTGGCCTTTCTTTTGTTTTGATTCAAGCTCTACTTATTAGTCTTGTGTAGATGAAACGTGCATTTGAAGTACGTTTTCTTGATCCTCGTACCTTTGATGAGTTTTTGTACACAATAACGTTCAAAATATACAAAACTCATTATTTAATGTAAACGAAAATTCTGAAATCAGTAGGTTAACTTGGTAAACAAACCAAAAATCTGAAGTTTTTAATTCAGTACATTGTTTATAGTTGTTGTTGGTTGCTGTCCGTCATATTTGCTTTTTCGTTTATTGTTTTAGGCTGTTGTTTTTTTTTTCTTTTCAAATGTTTTATATTTTGTCATTCCGGTGACACATAAAGCTCACTTTACAGTATGGATTTTGCTCATTGTTGTAGATCTTAATGTGACATATAGTTATTTAACTCCACGGAACGCGCGTTTGCGTACACAATTTTAATCCTGGTATCTGTGATGAGTTTATTTGATCCTGAAAATATAATTACTTTAAGATTATTACAATTTCAAAATATAATTAGATAGAATGTGGCTACCCAGTACACACGAGAACATCTTACACGATACGTGGACGCACTAACGAAAGTACAAAATGAAAACATCATTTCAACGACTCCAAAGATTAAAAACGTAGTCGGTCTAAAGTTTATCATCATATAAGAATAAGGAGATGTGGCTTGTTAGCGAATGAAATAACTTTCAACCAGAGTTCAAATGACGTAGATGTAAGCATTATAGATCGCCGTACGACCTTCAACAAACCGTATAGTCAACCATAAAAGGTCTCGACATGAAAATATAGAACAATACAAACGAGAATACTTACGGTCTCATTTATAACAATACCATTTACGAAATTCATATATGACAGACATGAAGCAACGAAAACCACTCAATTACAGTTTCCTGACTTAAGACACTAATTTTTCGCGATTTACACTTAAGGAAAACCACATGAATATCTTTTGTTTTTATGTTACTTGGTTTTTTTTGTGTGTTTCGTACGGATATTTTGAGGTAAGCCATTTGCAAACTGATTTTATAGTTTGTTCTTATGTTGCGCTGTTAAAACACTGTCTTACATGTTTAAACCCGCCACATTATTTATGTAAATTTTCATGAATGAACACGCTCATATTTCCTCTTTAGCATTTGAATAAGATAGTGTATACATTAATCAACATAGTTACAACTTTCTTTCACTTATTAAAACATCAAAAGATACATATCTCTACTCAATTAGCATGATTAGGAAAGGTTAACCTTTTATTTGATATTTTTGCTCTTTGTGTATATTATGATAAATCACGATATGTGCTACAAATGCAGCAATTTCTGTAGGTTTTTTTTCGATATCAATTTTAAGCTGTTTAAAATATATACCTTTGATTTTTAGCTCAACAAATCTTTGTTTATATAGTGGTCCTATGATAAATTCAGAACATCTGTAGAGACCTTCTTCGTTTAAAGATGCGTTAAATATTTGTAAATCATACTTTCCTGTACTGATATTTCCAATAATTATTAGGTTTTCTGCATTCGGAAGATTTTGGTTAATTAAATATCTATCAGAGTACGTAATAAATCTTTCATTATTCGACCCTGGTCCATCCCATACTGGCCAACTATTTGGAGTAACATTGCAGAATAAGATTACTGAATCTCCTGTTCGAACGTAAATAGTTTTGTTTGCTCCAGTGAACTCTGTTTAATTTCAAAATACTGTTTTAAAATTATCGTTATAACGAGAATATCCGAATATATAATTTGTTGTCATATAAAAGTTAAACAAAGACGATTTTTGAAGTTTGATTATATTATTTTCAATGTATTGATAGATATAAGAAGATGTGGCATGAGTGCCAATGAGACAACTCTCCATCCAAGTCACAATTTGTAAAAGTAAACCATTATAGGTTAAAGTACGGCCTTCAACACGGAGCCTTGGCTCACACCGAACAGCACGCTATAAAGGGCCCCAAAAAAAGATGCCTTTTTAACTATCCACATATGCAAACAATTGAGAGTTTCTATAACTCACATTATTTTGGCTAAATCCTTTGTTAATGATGTTTCGTTTTAAACTTTTTCTAAATATTGTGTTACCTTTCGCCTTTTCCTAGGCAATGCGACAAATATTTTCAAACACTATTACTTAAAAACAAAACCTTTTTAATTCAGAAAAAGGACAATTTTGTCATAGCATGACATACACATAGCAAACTAACAGTAAAATGCAAATGCAAAGACAATCCTAGAAAGTATAAATACTATTCAGTACAAAAATAACAAAATAGTACTACAGAAATTAAAAAAGAGACAGTCATCAGTTCAAATGACTATTCGTCTTGTGTTGATTTATTTAGTATTTTATCATTTTTGATCATTTTCGTGTGTTTAAAACTTTGAAATTTGAACAATGTTTGTATTTGTCTTGAAAAGCAGTTCTCTAGTATTTACATTTCTTTAACATTTTAGAACTAAATGGTACTCATGGTCAATTGTTTATTTTTTCTAAATAACATTTCAGATCGCATCTAGTTTTGTTTGGTTTCCGATGATAAACTTGCTGCTAAAACCTTCCAGTAGCTGTCAAGATAATGAAAATCATTCGATTCCTAAATTCAGAATAACGATATTTTCATTGATGAAGGCTTTTTCAATTGATAATATATAATTCATCAACATTGTGGAAAGTAAATAGATAGGTCCATATTGTTTTTGAGATTTCAATGCATTTGAAAAAACTAAATAATATGAAATATTTAGAAGAACTGAATTCAATTGCATGAAACTAACGCCAAATTAAAAATATTTGATGTGAAATGTGTTTGAGATATAAGTTGTTATCTCTTTTATTGTGTCAAAGAAAATTAAATTATTGCATAAAATAGGCGAGTTGGATTGAAAAATTTAAAGATAAATTGATTGCACGAGAATCAAGTGTTCTTTAGGTGTGGTTCCTGAGATATATTCATTGCTTCCTAGTACAATACGTAATTGTTGTCTCATTGTCATCCATTGCACATCCTTTTTTTTAGTGAAATCAATTTCCCAATGATTAAGTACTCAAAAAGGTGTACGGAAGATACAAACGGGCTATATATAAGTCGATTAAAAACTGACAACGCCATGGCAATATATAAATATGATCAAAAGAAAAACCCAATATGGAAAATTTAAGACTGAGCATTTCGAAACCCACCAAAAACAGTCGAATTACATATAAACATCATCTTTTGGTTTCTATTCTAAAGGTTAAAATTCGTAAAAAAACTATATGTTTCTTCTTCTTTTTTTATTTTACTTAAACTCTTTATAGACATGAATACATTTGTATATATGTTAATGATTTTACACTGATTTTTGGTTTTCAAGAATTATTATACGAGACATAACTTGTAAAAAAAAGTTATTTGTTTATAATTCAAGAGAAGCATTAATTCACAGTTCTTTACTTTACATGTTTAATGCATTTTAATTTCCTGCTACAGTAGAATATGCCAGTATATGTCTGCAGTTATATGATTGAAATAAGTAATGCATAAGATCATAATGATTTCCATCAATACAAATGAATGGTTATTCACCCGACTAATTATATCATAATATAAAGGGTGCCACATGTATAGTAGGGACTGCGTACCCTTTCTGTTTTTTTTTTCGTTCTTTGAAGGAGGGTGTTGTTGATTTTGTCCTAACATCTTTATTTTGTATCGCCCTGAACATGCATGTAATAATTGCAATTTTATTCATGTTCTTTAATGTTATTAAACAAATTTAAATACAAATCTTAACTTTATTTGTAGTACCTGAAAACACCGGAAAAAGGACTGCAAACAAACCAAGGAACAACTGCATTTCGAATGAAAACAGATAATTCACAAACTACAAAAGTACAATATTTACGATAAGCTTAATATTCTATCGATATATTAATTTAGTTGTTTCGTTCTTCTACGTAAAATTTTCTTTTATCAAGCAAATCCCCAAACCCAAAATTAAGAACCAAGTAATGTCTACTGAACTTTTCTCGTCCTAAATGGAATGATATTCTAGATCTTCTCATTAAGCAGACTGTATAAGAAAAACTGATCACAGATTCAACTTCGAGAAGAAGAAAAAACATGCATCTTTACGAACAGCACGCCTTCCAACTCATTTACATCGATTCAAAAATAATCGATATCCAGAAAATTTGAAGGCAACATACTTGTAGAGATTGCTGGATTGATATTGCTAATAAATCACAAATCCAGCAAAACTATTTAAAGAATTACAGACTCGACAGGGTCAGAGTCTTTTTTTACGCATGTATGTTATTGCAGAGAAATTTGAGGTAGACAATTGGAAAGTTAAAATCATCACGTTTGTCATAGATTTCATATATATATAGTTTGAAGTCGTTCATCTTGGCCAATGCTAATACCAAGGACAAGATAAAGATATGATATACCTTCTAGTTTCGGTAGTATCCTTAGTTTCAACTTTCCTCAGGATATAAAAGATGTAAGAACTCACTGAAATGTTTATTTTAGCATATATGAAGCTGATGATTTTCTCTTTGGAATTGATTGGCATTTTGTCTTGATGGGGCCCTTTAACGCTTACTAAAGTGTATGGGTTTTGCCGATCGTTGAAGCTTGTACGGTAAGCTATAATTGTTAACAGCCTTGTCGTTTTGGTGTCTATTTGATATTTGTCTCGTTGGTAATCATGCCATATCTTTTTAATTTTAATTTTTAAATATAGTGCGAAACATGCGTCCTCGTTCCTCGTTTGCTATGAAGTTAGCGCATGCTTTGACTAAGACCATTGAGGTCTACATATTCAACCAATGGTTTTTTCAACTAATAATGAAGATAATTTTTAATTGCGATTGGTTTTTAGAGAGAGAGAGAGAGAGATAATGTGTAAATTCTTGAAATTTCGTCTATGTTGTTATTTAAATACCTTGTTTACCTATTTGGCTCGTTGTTGGCTTTCTGTAGCTCTCAAATCCTTTAAATGAAACTATGTCCTGGATATATATTTATTCGTCAGTTGTCAAAATTGATAACCAGTTATTGTCAATTCACTATTTATTCATTTCCTGGTAACTATAAGAATTCAAGCGTTTGTTTAAACGATTTATTATTTCCGTAATACATACATTAACGAGTTTCATTTGTTTTAAGTACATATAAAATGTTCGATATATTGAATTCTCGCGGAAATCGTCAAGGAATTGTAAATATTCACACATGTACCGGAAATATGAAGAGTACGATGGCCTAGCTCAGAAACCATGATTTACAGTTAAAATATACAACAGTATATAAAAATAAGGAGATGTGGTATGATTGCCAATGAGACAACTATCCACCAAATTTCAAATGAAGTGGATGTAAGCAAGTATAGACCACCTTATGGCCTTCAACAATGAGAAAAAAATTATACTGTATAATCGTCTGTAAAAGGCCCCAACATGAAAAAATATGAAACAATACAATTGAGAAAACTAACGGCCTAATTTATAACAAAACAATTTACGAAAAACAAATATAACAGACATGAACTAACAACAACCACTGAACTACAGGCACCTGACTTCGGACAGGCACATAAAGAATGTGGCGGGGTTAAATATGTTTGTGAGCGCTCAACCCTCCCCTTACCTTGGACAGTGTTGTTACAACACAACAGAAGAACAAGCTATAAAAATCAGTTGAAAAGGGCTTAACTCACCAGATCGATACAAAGCAGAAAAACATCTAACAAAAGCACAGACAAGACGTGGCAGAGTATTCATACATTCCTAACAACAACAAAAGAAACAAAGTACAGATCTCAGAATACTAAAAAAAATCATGTATCTAAGACCAATATACATGTATCAATTAGTACACAGCCAACATCCAATGGATTTAGTGTAAAGACATCATTAACAGTAAGACAAAAACATGACCTTGTGCAATGCCAAAATATAGGTATTGACAGATTGTAGTACCGTGAAAGTACATATGTGTATAATAATAATAATCAGTTTTGTTTTAATTTACTGATAGCAAAAAGTAAGACTCCAAGGAAAATTCAAAACGGAAAGTCCTTTATCAAATGGCAAAATCAAAACCTCAAACGCATCAAACGAATGGAAAACATCGATCATATTCCTGACTTGGTACAGGTATTTCCTTATGTAGAAAATGGTGAATTAAACCTGGTTTTATAGCTAGCTAAACTTCTCACTTGTATGACAGTTGTAAAATCAATATATATACCAATAAAAACAATATTTAAAGATCTAATTGCAGTGTTGAATTGGTAACCTTTAAGAATAAGTTATTTAAAGGATTGATAAGTTTACCCGGATTGTATCTAAATTACCGGGCTCGGTAAACAACATCACCATAAAATTTAGGATGTGCTAACCGCATTTGTGCCGTTTGAAGTAAGTTTTCTACAGGTACCTAAGGAAGAATTTAGTAAAGGTTTAAAGCAATTTGTGGTAACGAAATCCCTGACAGTACGTTTTCTATGTATTTCACAAGGAAAAGAATAGGTATCCATCCTATTAAAAATTATTACTTTTGACATGGAGCTGAATTTTTTTTCCAAGCAAACTATTTGTCTACGAGCAACAATATTGACACTCTAGTGACATAACCACTAATATATTGTGATACCGCAGGTGCTACGGAAGGGAAGTATTTTTAATCCACAAGTGGCACCCGTCGTGTTGCTTATTGCGGGTTCGATGATGTCGCAATCGCGAACATACTTTTCTAAGTTCTTGTTCTCTTTAATTCTTTGTTCGTCTGATGTTGCATTCAATTTATACACTTGGAATATGTATCATGTGTGATTACTTTGGCTCAGATTAAGTTCATACAAATGGAAGGAAATGTTGGTTAAACATAAATGCGACCTTAACCCAAAGACACAAATGCAAAGACATCTAGAAGTCAAATTACTAAAAAAAAAAGATATAACAGGTGACTTAACAATATGTCAAGCTTTAAATCGCCTTTTGTTTGAAAAAGTTGTGAGTAAATTCAACAGAGACTGCCAAAGATTGTGAGCTGCCTTCAATACCAAAATCTCAAAATGATGTAAAAGGGAAGAAATGTTACTAACCAATATTACTCACGCTTATTCAAGTGTTTTGGAAGTTCGCCTCTATTAATCAATATTTTCGATTCATCCAAACATAAACACCTTATTCAAATAAACATGTATTATTCATGTTATTTGAATAAGCATTCTTGGTTTGAAGTATGGCAATTCGTAATCTTGCTGTTAAATTCCAACACATACCGATTGATTAATAGTAATCACAAAAAAAAACATGATCCAGCTATTGTAATGGAATTGATACACTTTCAGTATTTTATAGCACCGCACATGTGTTACAGAAAAGGAGGTAGTCTACATTTTTTAATCTAGATGTTTTGAGCTATTTAATTGTCTACATTGCACAACATATAGCTAGTTCGAAAACAATTTGTATTCAAAAGTAAAACATTACAATTTTTTCCTAGTGTATTTCTTATAAACTAAAAATGCAAAGAGAAAACAAAAATGAAACGGATTGCCTTTGAAAAAAACTAGAAAGCATTGTGTCCTGGAAAAATAAAATCTCTTTAAAAGTACATTCAACATCAACCATGACATGAGTGTTGTCTTATTAATGGCACAAGAAAATATCAGTAAACGTTTCAAAGTTCAATCGAACAGTATACAACATAGCTTTCCGAACCAAATATATTAATTTCGTTTTTCTTACAGCCCTATTTGAACTTCTTATCAATTACAAAATTCAAGTCTGTGAATAAAATGTGTATTTGCTTTACCATTTCTCACCTATCAGCCTTAATTGTGTACAAGAAAAGATACACAGTGATCCAGTCTAAAATCCATTACTGAACTGGTTCTCAAGGCCCAAAAAAACATTTAGACATTTGATGAGGGCTAGGTAGTGTGGAAGTCTCCTTTATAAATTTAGAAATCACCGAAAGAGCAACATTAGTGCAATTAAAGACCAAATATATAAAATTCTAAAGGAGATAAATCTTTAAGAAAACAGATACTTTTAGCGTACTGAATATTACAGACATATTATCGGATGAACATGATTATATCTAGTTTCAATATCATATTTAAAATCTTTTGTATATTGGAAGAAAGACTAGTTGCATTTTTTCTGCAACAGTGTTAATGTAATTCAGAGGAGAGGGTAGTTTTTGAGTCTTGAACGGCCATTTTGGTCATAACATCATTATAATAGTCTCTACTAGAAAAATAAGTCCTGTTATGACCACTTTAAAAACAAATTCTTGTTGTAAATTCAAATCTGTTCACCCATTCGTCTTTTTGGCAGCCTGTACTGCTCTGTAGATTTTCAGACAATTCAGAGCATTGTTATTTTTTTTTAATGTAAATAACATGATGATGGATGATTGTTTAACGTCCAACGGCAAATTAAATGCATATTCAGGACGAAAACATGCTATTGCGATATGAGTATTAACCCTGCTTTGTAATAGACCGACACGCTGAGCCAAATTTGTAACGTGCTTTTTCACAAGCTAACAGTCCTCAAGAAGAGATGTCACCCACTACCCGTACACATTATTATGACTCCAAGCCGACACATTTTTACTGTTAATCTTTAATTACGCGTGCTTAGCGGGGAAGCAGCAAACACCAATTTTACAGTTTTTGGTGTGAACCGGCCGGGGCTTGAATCTACGACCTCCCGTACTCAAGCCAAACACGCTACCACGAGACGACCAGGGCGGTAAGGTAAATAACAACTACTAAACAGACTAATTTAAAACAAAACAATTTACGAATAACAAATGTGACAGACATGAACCAACGACAACCACTGAACTACGGGCTCCTGACTTGAGACATGTAGCGGTGTCAAACATGTAAGCGTTCAACCCTCCCCTTGACCTAAACACCAGAATAACAATAAACATAACAACAATAAACACAACGCACATTTAAGAGTACTTGCAGTTAATTAAAGCAAGTTAAAGCCAATTACGACTAATAAAGAAATCATGTTCTCCTAGTCTAAGGTATCAATCAGTTTGCTCAAACGGAATTAGTGTAAAGACGTAACAGTAGGAGATACGGATGAATTTGATTAATAACATACTATAAGTGGTATCGAACAGATGTAGGATCATGAGTTCTCAAAACTGTGTGTATATATATATAGCAGTATAAAAATAGCTATGCTTTAATTTATCAAAAATAAAAAACAAAGTTTGTATCGATAAAAACAATATCAAAAATTTTACTCCTGTGTTAAATTGATAACCCTTGGAATCAATGATTTTACATGGATCGTAGCTTAATTTACGGGCTCTATAAAAGTCACTGTAAAAAACAAAATGTGATATACCGTTTTAAGAAGACTTCTATAGGTACAGCCAAACTAAATCTTTGTACAAAAGAATTTGGTAAAGGTCTCAATTGAATTGTGGTAACGAAATCACTGACTATATATAGCCACTGTACCAGGTTAGGAGTGTTTCCTATTGTATGGCAAAACAATTGACCTATTCTCTGATAGTAATGATGTAGAAATCTGGAGGATTAACATCGTAGTGTCTGGTGTAACAATCGATATTTTCGAACGTTATTATGCTTGGAAGTACAATTATAAAACTTGAAAGTAACATAAGCCTACAGAAAAGCACAAAACAACTTTTAACCAAAAATGATATGATGTATTGTCCTGATGTCTTCTTTGACCAAAGATAGCAATCCATTACTTTTAGCTGCTCCGATAAATATACCAATACTAACGCCTACTGTTAATTTATTTAAAGAGCTGAAATGGTTAAATTTCAAATCTAGGATTTCTTATCATAAATTGATTCTTGTTCATAAAATTCTCAATAATAAAGGAACTTATTACCTTAAAGAGCTATGTTGTCCAATTATAAATCTACACAGCAGAAATTTAAGATCTTCTGCAAATAATAATCTAGCTGTAGTGAGGCCTAATACAAATTCGATGAAAAAATCATTCACATATAGCTCCTCAATACTTTGGAATAAACTACCAAATGAAATAAAACTATATGCAAATCTAGGTACTTTTAAAAGAAAATGTGTAGATTTTTTTAACTATAAATGATATGTAACAACTCTCTAACTCTATCATGTCTTTTTAATGTTTGTGTATAAAGTATTATTTGTTTTTCTTTTTCTACAGACAATTATCTAACATGAAAGTTTAGTTATATGTTCAAAAATTGTAATATCTGTTATATTTGTTCTGTATGTTTTTGTGAGGGCCTCAAGGTAGATAAGTGAATTCTAATTGAGTCACCCTCTTTAAATAAAGTCATTATTATTATTATTATTATTATTATTATTATTACTATTAGTTATATAGTTTGGTTCTGACCCCTAAATATCAATAGAGGGTTAGTAAAATCCATAGGCGGTGATGCCGTAGGGAAAGTGTATAACGAATTTATCGCACAGTGGACTCCTGCTAAGTATTGTATAAATTTTTTTAATTTAACAATGAAATAAAATAACAATAATAGAAGACGTGACGTCATGATACCCCTATGAACACTACTGACCCCGTACGGATCCATAGGCGGCCACCACGTGATAGCGTGAAACCAATCACATCGTCATTAATTTAGCCGAGGTGCAATTAATACTTTATCGGTTATTGATACATGTTTGACGATATAACAATGTACACTACAATCTGAAATCACCACACAAAAATTCTTATCGCAAAATGTATTTTTTTTTAAATTTTCTTTCGATGGTCAGAAGAAAAATGACAACCGTGTGAATGCACTGTCACTGGGTTCATACAACTACGGAAAGATTGCAAACCTTAAGGAGTTCATCCATCTTGGGTTAGTATTTTCCATGATTTATTTCTTGGTTTAGTTTTGATTCAGGTCCTGTATGGATATAACGCTCTACGTATATCGATTGTCGTAAGCTTTTTTCTCAAATATCTCTTGTCAGATCATGTTCACTGAACGCTATTTTTTTTCAATCAATTTATGACTTTTGAACAGCGGTATACTACTGTTGCCTTTATTTACTACTACGTTACGGCCACCTATGCAACTTAAGTAACAATGAGCCCACTTTGATATGTACACGCAATACACACAAGCACCATGTATATATTACTCTAAAAAGAAACTAATTTTTTAAACTGCATGCGTCATGAACTTTTGTGTTTATTTTATGTTGTTGTCTGATTAATCAAAATCTATTCTTGTAACAGATGTTTTATTTTCGTAAATCCCCTACTTTCAAACTGCATCGTAACAGTCTTCTTTTGTATAAATAATCTGTAAATCCTTGCTTAGAAGAAAGGGTGTGTGCGATGATCGCCGTGTTTGCTGATCCGTGTTTTCCATTATTTTCGTCTCTCCGTGCAATTCCCCAACGCTAAACAGACTTAAGAAATTGATTTAATATGGTTTCGACTATTTTTATACGCTCTTGTTCTCAAATAGATTATACTTTATTTTTCTACATAAGGAAATGCCTATACCAATATAAGTTTATGTAAAAATAAGGAGATGCGGAATGGTTGCCAACGAGACATCTATAAACCAAAGTTAGAATAAAGTGGATGTAAGTAATTATAGGCAACCGTACGGCCTTCAGCAATGAGAAAAACCCATACCGTATAGAAGTAAGGAATATGACAGTTGTTTTCCATTCGTTTGATGTGTTTGAACTTTTGATTTTGCCATTTGATAAAGGACTTTCCGTATTGAATATTTCTTGGAGTTCGGTATTTTTGATATTTTACTTTTATTGTGTACAATTCGTTATATTGACAATTTTTTTGGAACAACCCAAACAGACATCATGGGTTTACGTGATATATTTGGACCCAGCAGCAAAATCGTGTAAAAATATATTATAGATATACAACATAACTGAATCAAATAATTCAATTAACATACAATTCAATCTAACAAAGGCACCAACAAACACAGTTTTTTGAAGTAGATAGAAACTATGATCTAATACGGTGTTAGTATAGAAGAATATAATGACATTAGCACACGTCCCCACACAGTACTATAAACATAATTAAAGTGTTTATATGTTGTACAAGGAGGAGTTTGTCCAGAATAGAACCTACTTGATCCAAATAAGTTTTATCCTGATAAGGCTCAGGTAGAAAATATGTGAAAGACTTTTGTGAATTTCTTTCGCTTTCTTTTTTTCCCTCTAACAATCTTTTGTTTTTACATCATACTAGGAAATGCTTAACCCAAATATTACTGTGTTCATTCATTTCAAACGTCATAAATTCATCCTGAAAAGATTAGAATGGCGATAAAAACATGTACGTGCAAAATGACGACTCTATTTAAAAGATTTTTGGACAAACACATGTGCCCGATATTCTCCTGTCAGCTACAACATAGTAAAATATAACTTGATGATTATCTTAAATTGTTTATTTTTATTATTTGGTGGCATGAACTATAATATTCAGCAACTAGTCCGCATACTATATAATAACTAAAAAATATCAACACGACATTTACAAATTATACATGTTTTTTCTTAGTTTCTTTCAGAGGACTTCAAGGATCCAAGTATACTTTTCGGAACCCAAATATATTCAACAAGCATTTACAAATGGACTTCCTGTAAAACAATATTGATTGTATGATACTATACCAATAACTGATGTATACTCTGTAAAAAGGTGGAAAAAAAAGTTACGCCATAACCGGCCCTGTGAAGACATTCAATATTGTCTGCTAAAGGCATTTTGTTTACGATGCTGTTGCCAAAAAGCTCAGTTTCTTAAAACTGTTTTATAAAAGTACAGTTCAATCAAATTCGTTTTATAAAATGATTACATTACATGTATGTTTCATGAGGATCCGTGAATGCTTTTTTCAAAATAAAATTGTTTAATAAGGGATTACTCTCTTTAGTAGGTAGTCTTGCCAAATATAATATAAACTGGACTCTAATTTATATATAGTTTTTTTTTATTGATAACCTTATCACTTTCAGTCGAGTTACTACATTTGTTGAATATTTTCTGTAACACCCAATTTATATGTAAAACAAAATGGATCAACAATGTTGTTATCACAGTTTGTACGAGGTTTGCTCTTTCTACATGCTTTCTACTTGACATATTTACACACTTGTTATTGCTTTGTTTTTTTTTTCTTTTAAAACAAATCATATGAATTGATTTATTTGACAATAGAGTTTTGAATCCAGTTGATTCCAATATAAATGTTTTAAATCTAGTGTTTTAGTGCTAAACGGGAAATAACTGCACCATGATTTAAAATATATTCAACCAAACATTACCTGTGTCAGCAGATTTATAGCATATATACTTCCCTGTTGACCGACTTCATTTTAATATTGGTCTCGGGTGTTTCTCTTAAACGTAAGCCTTTGCAAGGTGAGTACAACATTGCCATTTCTCTTCATTTCGCTTTGAGAAAAAAAATTTTGTTCCTATTTACGAACTTTGTTAACTCAGAAGTGACATATATACAGTGGCGGATCCAGGATAGCGCGCATAGGGCTTACGCCCCCTTTTGGTAAACCAACCACTCATGTTTCTCACGATTTATATGATTTTTAAGCATACAATTGTCAATTTTATTTAATCTAATCAGTTTTCTGGAATTACACCCCTATTTAACAAATACTGGATCCACCTGATATAAAGTCCCCTTAAATAAGCAAAGTGATGATATACATTGTACAAAAATTAAAATACGCACATTTACTTAACATATTTAGCAGTAAAATTTCAAGGTAAATATTAAATGGGTCAGTGATTTTCATCTTTCGATTAAATGTATGTCTGTATATGTATGCTATTTCATCCTTTTAGGTCAAATTAAGATGTAAAAATTGTAAATGTGATAACTGAGAAATATATGAATGGGTTATGATTTTGCCATGACATATATTTATAGGTCGTGATTTTCACAAGACCTCAATATATGAATTGGGATATTTTTAAATCTCAACCGCACGTATACGTTTTGTATTTTTCAGTGTCAGTTTAAATGGTTGTCAAAGTTTGTTTCCTGTCATATCTGTTATTAACTGTTTTGGCATCAATCAGGCCGTTCTAATTATTTTTTCCTTTAATTCTCTCCTACAAAAATGACGATATGGTATGATTGCCGATAATACAAATATCAACTACAGACAAAATGACATGGATGTAAGTCTATTTGTTATGCAAAACTCAGGTATCAATTATTATAGTATATGTGAACATCGTGACAATGATTCATTTTCAGGATGGCATCTTCTACTGGAAGGTTGTGTGGTCCATGTGAAGCAAGACATACAACTACGACTGCTATTAGCTGGTGTATAGACTGTGATGATGGGCTATGTTCTTCATGTTTAGAGGACCACAAAGTCAACAAAGCAAGTAAGACACACCAGACCATTCCAGTAAGTCAGTACGTAGAAATAGAATCGGTTTCTTCACTTATTAAGCAAGAATGTGAAGAACATGATCAGAGACTAACCTTTTATTGCCTTGATCATTACCTCACAGCTTGTGCCCTATGTGTACTAGAAAAACATAAACAATGCACCAGACTAAAACCTATCGATGAACTTGCCCGTCATGCTAAGACGTCGACAGAACTGTTTGACATTGAAAGAGGGATCAAGGAGCTGGATAAAACTGTAGATGAACTACAAAATCACCGACAAAGAAACATTGATACAATAAGAGACCAACGAAAAACCATTTCAACGGAGATAAAATCTTTTCGAAAACAGATAAACAAGCATCTAGATAATTTAGAATCGGATTTGTTAAAGAAGTTAGAATCTAAAAGCGACCAAAATATATCCGAAGTAAACATGCTTTTAGCAAAATTGAAGGGAAGAGGAGCAAAAATAAAGAGTCTTGGAAAAACAATCCATCAGTTAAAAGAAACACTATCCGATGTTCAAGTCTTTTTAGCAACAACAAGTCTCGGTGAAAAGTTGCAAAAAGAACAAAATTGGGTTTCAACGTTATGTAACCAGAATGCCGCTAAAGAGTCTGTACTAGAACTATCTACTGATCCACAACTGAACAATTTGTTATCCGACGTGACATATTTTGGCACAATACATGTTGTAAGAAATCCATGTCAGATTAAGACAGGAGCATGGGAGCAGCCAAGAGCACAGCTACATGTTCCGATAACTGCAGTGAGAGACATCGATCAGACAGAACTGGAATTAATCCGCGAGATTTCGTTTGAGGACGGTTCAGAGTTAAGAGATTGCGTCATTGTCAATGATGGTAGAATGGTTTTTGCAGATTTCCAGAGAAATAAAGTATTAGTTTATACTCGTGATGGACAGTTGTCGAAGTCCATCATTGTCGACAAGTCTCCTTTCGGATTGGCTTTGATAAACCCTCATACTGTGGCCGTTACATGTGTAGAAGATAAAACAATAAACATTGTGAATATTGATGAAAGTGTTGCGAAGCAGAAGATAAATGTAGGAAAACCTTGCTCTTGGTTATCTTTCAACAATGCAAAACTGTATGCCCTCGTTACAAACACAGGAATAATGGAGTTTGATTTAGGAGGAAATCTTATCAAAATAATACCAGTAAATGTTCTAAGTAATGACGGTTATTTATCATCTTATAAAGATAGATTTTGTTATACATGTTATAATTCATTATTGACATGCTGCGATAGTAATGGAAAAACAATCTGGGAGTCGAAAATTGCTGATTCAGGTGTAGCAGTTGACAATTATGGAAATTATTTCGCTGCAAAGTACTTCGATCGCACATTGCACGTAGTATCAGCCGACGGAAAAACAACAAAACAACTTCTGACCATGGAAAATTGGAAAGATTGTCTTGAAGGTGTCTCCTTTGACAAAAACAGCAGTACATTACTTGTAGCATGTACTTCAGGGACTGCAAGGCTTTATCGTGTGAAGTAAAAAATGAAATGCAATGTATGTTTACCGGATCCAAAATTTTCCATTCGTTTAATGTGTTTGAGCTTTTGACTTTCCGTTTTGAATTTTCCTTTGAGTTCGGTATTTTTGTTATTTTACTTTTTTCTATAATTTAATATAAGCAAGTCCTTACAAAAAGTACAGTTAGTGGATTTGACAATTTTAAAATGGAAATGGAATTGTAATACAATATCAATTTTTATGTAAAGATGAATTAACGGATATGTGAATATACATCGATCAGATATCAACCAAACCATACAAACAACAAGAACGAAACTAAACATCTAGGAGTGGCCAATATCTGGTTTTAACAATAGACATCTGTGTATATATATTTGTGCGATTCCGACGCATACAATTTTTATAGTGTATTTTCAATTTGTTTATCCTTGTATGTATTATTTAATTAATTAGTATTTTATCAGGAAAGTGTGTAAATGTAATTATGTTTTACTTACTTTCTATCATCTGCAACTACTTTCTTTTCCGTCTTTCTTAGAATTATTTGCAATATTATAGAAAATGGAAACGGGGAAGACGACAACCTTACCAAAGAGCAGAAAACTGCCTAAGGCCACCAATGTGTCCTCAACGCAGCGAGATAATCCTGCACTCGCAGGCGGGCGTCATCTGGCCACCCATAGAAATGTATATTAAATGGTATTAAATTGGTAAATTCAACAACACGTACCGTTATCTTGATGATATTTTTTTGTTAAATTATCAAAAATTCTCGAAATATACTGCCGAAATTTACCCAAAGGAACTTACTTTAAATCAAACAAATGTTAACAGCAATAGCTGTCATTTCCTGGATTTAGATTTTTTAGTTTTACACGATAAACTCTACACAAACATTTACGACAAAAGGGACAATTTTTCTTTCCCTATTATTAATTTTCTTTTTAGGACGGTAGTGTTCCTTTGACATCGTACCCCATCTTACTGTGTTTATATATCCTAACTCGTTCCCTATGCCGTGTCTGTAGTGACGTTTTGGATTTCAATAAACGTTATCTATGTATTAATGGTTAATGAGGTCAGGTGCTTCGTTATCACAAATTACTAAAATTCTTTACTAAATTCTCCCATAGATATAACTATGTGATTAGTAAGTACCTGTAGAAAACGTATTTCAAACAGAATAGCACATCCTAAATTTTTACAGTGATTTTGAATTGCTTACCGAGTCCGGAAATTTAGATACGATCCGGCTAAACTTATCAATCCTTTAAACATGTTAAATAAACTTATTCTAAAAAATCAATACTGTAGATAGATCTTTGTTTTTATTGGTATGAATATTGATGTTGCTCTCAGTTAATCAAAATCTTGCTTAATATTATTGTTATACGCATATGCAAATTCACAGTTCTACAATCTGTCAATACTTATATTTTGGCATTGCACAAGGTCATGATTTAACTTTGACTGTCAATGACGTATTTACACTAAATTCATTGGATGTTGGATGTGTAATGATTGATACTTGATGTTATTGGCTTTGAACTAGATATCAGTAACTGCTAGTACTCACATATCAGTAACTTGTGTCTTTTTTGTTGTGAGGGATGTATAAATTCCCTGACACGTCCGGTCTGCGTGTTTGTTAGATGTTTTTTATGCTTTGTATCGATCTGATGAGTTAAGTCCTTTCCAACAGATTTTTATAGTTTGTTAGTATGCGGGTTTGGCGCCATAAAACTTGTTTAACTCCGCCACATTCTTTATATGTCTGTACCTAGTCAGGAGCTTATAGTTCAGAAGTTGTCGTAAATTGTTTCATTATAAATTATGCCGCAAGTTTTACCAATTGAATTGTATCATATTTTTCACGTCAAGGCCTTTTATAGCCGACTATACTGCATAGGTTTATCTCATTGTTGACGGCCGCATGATTGCTTACATCCAACTCATTTGAATTTAGGTCGATAACAAAGGCTAGAGGGTCTTGACTTGGGACAGGCGTAAACATACGGCGGGGTTAAACATGTGTCGTGAGATATTAACCCTCCCCTATACCCCTAGCAAATGTAGAATAAACACACAGCAATACACACAATAAAACTCAGTTCAAAAGATGTGCGAGTCCGATGTTAGAATAGGTAACATAAGAAATTAAGCAAAATGACAATAATCAACATACATTAACAAAAGACTACTATAAGTTAGTGACATGCCAACCCCAGACCTCAATTAAACTGATCGAACGATTAAGTCTTCGTCACATAAGAATCAACAACAATTCCTCCTGTTAAGGGGGTTCAGTTTCCTGCAATCATACAATCATGCAATTATACGAGAAAAACATAACCTGTAAGTTTTTTTTTGGGTTTTTAATGTCAGTTCTATGATTTTGGCTGTTTAATCCGAATTATTGTCAGTTTAACCAGATACGTCTGTTTGGGTTTCTCACAAAATGTTATTAATATAACGGAACTATAAACAACTGTCAAACATATGGTTGGTTTAGCAAGTTGCACAAACAGATCGAACCCCATCATTCTCTTAGGAAAATGCCTGTTCTATGTCAGGAATATGAAAGTTGTTGTTCAGTCGTTCCGTCGGTTGATTTAGATTTATATGGTTTTCTGGACTTCCCTTTTTTGGAATTTACCATTGGAGTTCTGTATCTTTGTTAATATGAAATTACGAGACGTGGTATGATTGCCAATAAGACTATTTTCCACCAGTGTTAAAATGTCACGGATATAAGCAATTATAGATGCTGAAATTGAGAAAACCCATTGTGCAAAGTCAGCTATTTAAGAATCTGATATAAAAAAGTACAACAATTCAAACGAGAAAACTAATGTATTTATCTATAACAACACCATATACGAAAAACCTATATGACAGACATTAACCAACAACAACCACTAAATTACAGGCTTCTTACTTGGGACAGGCACATAAAAAATGTGGCAGGTACAACTTTATTTGTCAACAATGAGAAATAGATTTTACTATATCATTCTTTCCATATCTATCTACAGGAATATGACAGTGGATCCAGTCGTTCCGTTGGTTGACATATTCAAACGTTTGGTTGTCGGGTTTTATGGGCTTCCCACTTTTAAGCTCACCTTGCCCGATGGTGATGTGAGTTTTTGCAATCCCTGTGCGTCCGTCGTTTCTCGTCAGGTGTCCGTCATTTACCGCCTGGTGGCCGTCATTTGTCGTCCGCCATCCTTAAACTTTTTAAAAATCGTCTTCTCTCAAACTGCTCAATGGATCTGGTACATTTTTTTCAGGTTAAACAATCTACTTGGCCGCCGTGTTTAAAAATATTACATATGGGTCAATCTACAGTTTTGGCTAATTTATCTAAAACTAAAGCAATAAGAGCAAAACCGGAAGGATAAAAATGATCAGCATGGCAAAACAAGTTCCATAGACCATGAAAAATTGCAAAAAAATGCCTATCTATTTATGCAACGGAAATGGGTTTTGTTTTGGCATTTCCTTGCAATTTTTTTCAAAACTATATGAGCTTACTTAAAATAGTAATAGCAAAAATGATCAGCATGAAAAGATATATCTTCATTGAAAATTAGAGAAAAATCTAACTACTCATTTTGGATTTATTACCACTAAAATATATATTTTCCCAATTCTTAGCAGCTATTTGCTCACATCGTGAAAGTTATAGGAGCTTGATTAAAAGTGTTATCTGCAAAAAGGGTCAGCACGACTGGATATATCTATCCTGACAATTAAAAAAATCTGCCAACTTATTTTTGGAGTGATTGCCCCCAAAATATTCGTTTTTGGCAGTTTCTGGCTGTTATCATGAAAAGTATAGGAGCTTGGTTAAATATGTAAACTACAAAAATTATCAGCATGACAATATCTATCTACTTTGAAAGTTGCAGAACCCTTTTTGGAGTAATTGCCCCTTAAATGTTGATATCAACTGTCCTTTTTGCAGTTTCGGCTGTTATCTAATACCTATATGAACTACGTTAAACATGTGAACGCAAAAAATGGTCAGCATTACAAAATTAACTATACTATTCGCATATAAAAGAGTTAATAAGTAAATTGGTCATTTTTCAACAAGTTGAGCGATACATGCAAATGTGCTGCTCTTGTTTGATTTATCTTGGAGATCGGTTTTTATATGTTTATGACGTCCTTTCACGTTTGTATTTAGTTTTGATTTTGAAATATTTCGGACTTGATCATCACTAAAGAGACATTAATTGTCGAAATGCGCATCTAGTGCAGACAAATTTGGTACCGTAATTTTTGTTTGAAGACGTCGAAGCTATTAAAAAATATCATTAATAATAACGAGTAATCCTGTGTTAGGATGCTAACAAAAAAGTCGCCAATAACGGCTCCTAACCATTGTTCTGCTGTTTCCATAGTAACGGCAGCCGTTTTGGAACATTTCAAAGTCGGATAGTACATGTACACATGACAGGTCACATAACTGTTTAGTTTCATAAAGATTAAACATGTTCAACCAAATTCAAATTTTAGCATTTGTGCTGTTTTCATAGTAACAGCGGCCATTTTAGAAATTCCAAAGTCAAATACCACATCTACAAGTACAAGTGAACATCTGTGTAAAGTTTCATTAGAACTATTTAAAAAAAATTCACATTTTTGCAGTTTCCATTTTAACGGTGGCCATTTTATAAATTCCAAAGTCGAACTGCTGCTATATATGGTGCTTTACATGATATTCAACCAACATATAATATTTTGTATATCGAGGAATAATAGAACACTAGTGTTCTAGCATGTTCCATGAAAATTGACCCCCCAAAATTAAAGGATATGAGAAAAACATGTGGTAAATTTATTTCATTCTGCATTTTTCCTCTTTCAATCTTTTCTGTTTTTATCTTCATAACAAAGAGGGAGTAAATGAAATTGTAACTTTGTTTGTGCATTTCAATTGACATTATTTCTTGTCTGAAAGTTTCGATTTGCAAAGAAACAAGATCTACAACATTTATGGGCAACACGGCGATGTGAATTAGTGAGTAATTGTTCAGTATGTTTCATTCTTGCTACATCATAGCAAAATAAGACAATTTTGACTGTCATAAATAAATTTTGTATTATTTAGATGCTACATTCATACATTTGTACGTGGAAGTAACCTATCAAATACCAATTAATCTATAAATATAGTCACACTCAGTCTAGTTATACCGTCTTGCTGTAGTTGATAAACCAGGAGAAGTACAAGGATCTAAGTCTCACTTATGATAGACTGGTACCCGGCCTTTATTTGACAAGTTTGTTAATATTTGTATATTCAGAAGGCATACTGAATATTTTACGGAGGGGACCAACCTATACTTATGGTAACCCGTCATTTGACGCAAGAATGTGTTTTACGAATGGAGTTCCTGTATAACAATATTCGCGATATGCTGATAATTTCTAACAGTAACTGCATGGTACTAAACCAATTACTGGTACTACAGTATATTCTATGGAAAAAGTATTAAACAGAATAATGCAAAAGTAACGTCATGACGTCTAAAGGCTCTTCTTTGCTAATTTCAGGTCAAAATGGTAATTTTCCTTAATATAGTTCGTCAAAGGCACAGCTCTCTTTAAATCGTACTATTTCAGGAAAACAACCTATTTGATAATATATCAATACCAACTACAACAAAAAATGCCTGGCTGATAATTTTGTTACAGAACCATTTCCGGTCATATGACATTGCTTTGATTCAACAGTTCTATGGATTTTTCAATGATTTTTCGAAAATTGAGTTACCATGATAGCATTTTTGAGGACAACAGAGTGTATTATCTAGCTGGTGTGTAAATTATCACAGAAAATATACGGAAACCCTAGTAAACTGCGACATTTTCATTCCTGTGATTGATGTTCATCTAATTCAGAAACGATCTCACCCCGAAAGGCCTCTATGGAGCACAATAATGTTTGAATTATTCAAAACAAATGTGGTAAAGGCAAATATTTAAATAGAGCAATATATCCGTACATTTCACTTGTTCATCTTTGAATGGAAGTTTTAACAATATATGCACTATCAACATCCATATGAAAGTGGGATTTCGTTGATTTATATGTTGCTGAGTCTTCCAGCCACCCCAGGCAAATCTAACCTTATGTGGACTACACTAATCTTATAAGGTCAATATGACGATATTGCTCTTCAAGTATCAAGTATTTTGGCGATTGCTATTTGATATTCGCGGATAATGCAAAAATGATATTTTTTATATTAATATTTGCCTCATTTAGGTGACAAAATCCAAACCCTCATTTTTCATATAATGCATTACGGTTACGCAATTTGAATTTTATTAATGAGCTAAGAATAGTAAATTTTGTGCGTCAAAAGCGATTTTCTGTATTTACAATCATCGGGAATGCTAAAACCTAAAAAAATTAAAACCCCATGATATACAAATCTTTATATAAATACACTGAAAATGACATTTTTTTCTTCACCGCTTAAAACATTTATCTGCAATGAATTGTGTTTGCGTTAAAAGGTAGACAACGAGTATGTATATTATGTATACTTCCTTGACGCCTGACTACGTTTCAATTTTGATGTTGGCTATGACTTCTAATATATACATGTGTTACTTAAGACAGTTTAAAGGTTACATTTCTAAATTTAGAAGGGATAATTATCTTGTTTCAATGTAGTTAATTTTATTTGAAATCATAGATTGTAACGCCGCTTTACACATTTTCTAGCTACCGAGGACTAGGTAGCAAAATAATGAAACTTAGTCTTTATCAAGGATACGATATTGCTGATTTAATCATATAGGTTTCCAGTTGGTAATTGGGAACTGAATGCTGATATCCATATTTAACTATGCCATTCGTAATGACGGTCGATAACTCTGTATGATACTGTTTGGCGATTATGTGTAATAGATTAGTAATAGTGTGATCAATTATTTAGATAATTAAGCAATAGATAATTCGTTTTTTATCCTTATTGCTATCTTTTTTTTTAATTTAAAATACAATCATAAACTAATGATATTAAAATCATTTCAAATTAAATACATAAGTAAAAGCTTTCGAAAAAGCTTGTTTGAATTTAGCATCTATTTTAAATGTAATCAGTAGTGCTTTGCTAGATGTTAGTCAAAGTTATGGTATAGATTAAAATAACTAAGGTTGGTTAAGATTGTGATTTAATGGAAGATGTCAATTGCATGGTATATTCCAAAATCTTAAAATTAGAGATGTATTCTTTGTAATTGTAATTTGTAATTATATTCCTAGATTGGACATTTACAAAGCAGTTAACCTTGTTGAATTGTTGGATGATAAATGGCTGTATAACGCACTGTGGCAAGTAAAATCCATAATCAGGACTTAATTTATATATAAGCCTTGCTTTGTAATAGATCGACCTATTGAGCCTGATTTTCAATAAGCTATTTCCAATGGTAACAGCCCACAAGAAGACCTTTCTCAATTACCGAACACAAAGTTCCTAATTTTTTTTTTCTGAAGACTGCCGACGGTCATATAACTCGTTACAAAATTAAATATAATATAAATAGACAGGCAAGCATATGCAATCGTATTATTGCGATTTGCATAGATTTTTTGTGGACCGGTTCAGTCAACAAAAAGGTTATTCCTGGTGTCTCCTTAGATTCTTTATTCAATATTGACATTTGTTTCTTTTTAAAGAATGAACCACATGGTCAACATGGTCAACCGATCTCCACTAAGATCAAATCTAAATGTACATTAATACGGATCCAAATGATTCCCCGTATGTGACCTACCGACATAGACTTATCACTGGGTGTGTACTTACATGAGCAACTCGATGGGTGGAGCAAATTCTGCTTACCCTTCCGTCATGTCCGTAGCACATGAGATCACCCCCAATTTTTGGTGGGATTTGTGTTGTTCAGTCTTTAGTTTTCTATGTTGTGATTTGTCTACTGTTTGTCTCTTGGTCTTTCTCTATTTTGCCATGGCGTTGTCAGTTTATTTTATGATGTAAGAGCTTGAATGTCCCTTTGGTATCTTTCGCCCCTACTTGAGGAGAGTTCGCCAGTAAGAAATAATAAAATACAGCTTCCTTAAATTTCTGAATAGTGCATCCTTTGAACGAAGCATCATTTCATATTCTTTAGGAAACACATGTATAAATCTATCGGCTTTCTATGTCATCATGTTTTTCCTCAATTCTCTAAACTAAAATCAGTGGTCTGGTTACTATAATTAGATACCAATAAACGTTGATGTAAGTTTATTTGATTAGCAACACTCTACGACAGGTATCAAATATTATAGAACATGTAAACATCAAGACAATTAATTATAGGATGACATCTTCTACTGGTAATCTATGTGGTCCCTGTGAAGCATTACATAAAACTACGATTGCTGTTAGCTGGTGTATGGACTGTGATGATGGTCTATGTTCCTCATGTTTAGAGGACCACAAAGTGAATAAAGCAAGGTAAGAAACACCAGACTATTCCATTCATTCAGTACGTAGAAATAGAATCGGTTTCTTCACTTATTAAGCAGGAATGTGCAGAACATGACCATAGACTATTATTTTATTGTGTTGATCATTACGTCACAGCTTGTGCACTATGTGTCACAGAAAAGCATAAACAATGCACCAGACTAAAACCTATCGATGAGCTTGCCCGTCATTCTAAGACGTCGACGGAACTGTTTGACATTGAAAGGGGGATAAAGGAGCTTGATAACATTGTAGATGAACTCAGAAACCACCGACAACAAAACATTGATACAACCAAAGACCAACAAAAAACTATTTCAAAGGAAATGAAGTATGTTAGAAAACAGGTAAACAAGCATCTAGATAGTCTAGAATCGGAGTTGTTAATGGAGTTAGAATCTAAAAGCGATTAAATTACATCAAAAATAAATATGCTTTCAGATAAAATAAAGGAAAAAGGAGCAAACATAGAGTCTTGGAAAAACAATCCATCAATTAAAAGAAACTGTTTTCGATTTTCACCTCTTTTGAGCAACAAAACGTATCGATGAAAAGAATGGGTTTCTGCGTTATGTATCCAAAATGTAGCTAAAGAGTCTGTTCTAGAATTATCTATTCATCCGCAACTGAAATATTTGTTATCTGCCTTGAAACGTTTTGGCACGATACAAGTTGTCCAAAGTCCGTGGCAGATTAAGGTAGGAGTCTGGGAGCAACAAAGAGCACAGACTAATGTTTCGATAACTACAGTCAGAAATATTGACAAGACAAAACTAGAACTGATACGAGAGATTTTATTCGAGAACGGTTCAAATATAAGAGACTGTGTTATAGTCAATGATGGGAGAATGATTTTTGCAGATAATCAGAGAGTAAGGTATTAGTTTATACTGGTGATGGACAGTTGTCAAAGTCAATCACAGTCGGCAAATCTCCTTTCGGTTCGGCTGTGATAGGAACCAACACTGTAGCCGTAACCAGTCGTAAAGAAAAAAACAATAAACATTGCAAATATTGAAGAAAGTGTTGTGAAACAGAAGATAAATGTTGGGAACAGTTGCTCTGGTTTATCTTATCACAACGAAATACTTTATCTCGTCGTTGAAACACAGGAATAATGGAGTTTTATTTAGCTGGAAACCTCATTAGAATAATACCCGTAGAGGTTCCAGATAAGGAATGCTATTTAACGTCTTTTAAAGATAGGTTTAGCTACACATGTTATGAAGAATGCTGTGATAGTAATGGAAGTGAAATCTGGAAACTAGACGATGCTAATTCTGGTATAACAGTTGACAATTACAGAAATTATTTCGCTTCAAATAGTAACAATTTCAAATTGCAACTAGTATTAGCCGATGGTAAAAAACAAAACAACTTCTATCCGATAACAGTTGTATATCATATCCTGAAGGTATCTTCTTTGACCAAACAAGCGTTACATTACTTATAGCTTGTTGGTCAGGGCATGCATGGCTTTATCGCGTCATTTGATCATGTAAAACGCGATACTATACATTTTTCTAGTTTTATTTTTTTTATTATCTGAATGGTATGTAATTTCTATAGATTACATCCTTACGATAACATGTATAAGTACACTTAACCAATTAAACAATGAAAGTATAGAAATGAAATTAAAAAAAAATTTCAATTCATATGTCGAAATGATTCAACGGATAAGTGGATAGACATAATTCATGTATCCACCAAACAAGAAAAAAAAAACTAACATCTCGAGATGGTCAGTATCCGGTTTGAACAATAGACAGCTTTTGATATATTTTGTCAAACTCTACTTTGCCACTGAGTCTAGAAAGTAATGAATATATTTAAGGGAAACTATTGATAATTTGCTAACCCATACATTTCCGATAATGACAAAGATCCTCAAAATATAAGAAAAGACAACCAATGACAAATCTCCAGACAGGGGACAGGCAAATGGTGATATGATAGGATTATTTTTTTTAGTTGAACTACGCCCTTTGTAATCTCGATCATTGAACTAACAAACATTTCACAAGAAAGCATCCGGAAAAAATAGTACATGAAAAGAACTTAAATCTATAATATGGCTATAATTGACAACAAAAAACATATTTATTTGTAAACAAAACAATGCTAAAATATACTTACAAACAGTATGGAAGACGTTTGTCAATACATATATATATAAGTAGGACTTAGCATTCCAAGTTTTACTACTTGTATTTTTTCATTCAATTAAAAAATCATGCTTGGATGTATTTTGTGTTCTTATTTTTATCTGAAGTTAAAAACAAGTTGCTGCAAAGTTAATAGTAAAGAGTTAAGAAGAGCAAAACAAGCCGTACATAATCAAACATGTATTACGTCTGTTTTGGTCAACACGAAGATCAGAATAAACCTGTCATTTGTTTCGGAAGGCCGATCATGTAATATGTTTAACATGTTTAATTTTAATTACAAGCCACGCTAGACGTAACCTTCAGTTGTCAAACCCCCCATGTATCGCTTGACCAGACTTCAAAATGTTTATAAAGTTTTTGAATTTCAAATATTTCATCCTCGAACATCGCTAATGAGATATTAATAGTCGAAATGAGCATCTAGTGGTATACATTTGGTATCGTAATTGTATTTCAAAGACGTCTCAAATACTAGGAAAATATTATTAATAATGATAACGCGATACATTATATGTACAGATACGTTACTGAAAACGACTGTAAAATTAAACATGCGAAATGTATGCAAAACTCGTTATAAGAATAATAACAATTCTTTGAAATCCAATCACTTTGCAAAACAAAATATTTTTGAATGCATCCCTAACGACTCAGCAACATTTTTGTCACAGTCAGCTTTTCTATTTATTGATTGGTTAATCGACAATGTATGATGCATTTAGTCTTCCAATACCTGAACAGTCTGCCTCTAGGACGCATCCACACACACACACACACACACACACACACACACACACACACACACACACCAATAAACGTGTATTCTCTTGATACGTTTATGACATTTTAGTATGAACCCATACATTACTCAAGGAATATATCTTAAATGGAAATAGTTCATATTAAAAATGTTTAAAATTGGCAACACACCATTCCTCAACATAAGGCAATATACTTATAATACATAATATTCGTTATTATGTTCAGTCGACGGAAATCGTGCGATAAGTGCAACAATATATATCTAAAATAACAAAAATAAACAAAATATGTTATCATATCTTAATTTAGACGCTGCTGACATAATATTTTCCTATGCTCAGTCAATTACGTTATTGTTATTGAAAAAAAAAAGTGGTTGCAAATATTATTTTTCTGAATATAGTTGTTATGTTCTGAATTTAAGAATGCTCAACTTATGAATGCAAAAATTATAAGGTCTTAATTTCATTCCATGCGATAGATAGCTACCGCTGCTAATGCAACAAACTATAACAAAAATACCGAACTCCAAGGTAATTCAAAAATGGTAAGTCAATAAAAACCGACAAAATCAAACTTAATCAACCAACGGGAAGAGTGGAAAACAAATGTCATATTCCTGACTTGGTACAGGCATTTTCCGAAGAATATAGAGGATTAAACCTGGTTTTATAGCTACTAAAACCTCCAACTTGTATGACAATTGTTTATAGTTCCGTTATATTGACAAAATTGTGTAAGCAACCTAAACAGACATAATAGGTAAATGTGACATAATTCAGATCCAGCAGCCAATTCTGTGTAAACAAACATAACAGACATGCAACACAACTGAATTGAGAAATTCAAACAAACATGCAAATAAATCTAACAAAGACGCCAACAAAAAAGGTGTTGTAGTTGAAAGTTGATCTTTCTGGATTTTGCTATTCTATTTACGTCCCTTTTAGTCATAAAGCTTTTCACGTTTTAAGTACTTATACATCCTTCGATTTTGAAATTTTTTTGGGTTTAAAGATTCTTAGTGAAGGTTTATCAGGAAAGCCCTTCGGACGCACTAAATGTGTAAAGTGCTAATCTAATGATCTGCGTAATAAACCTGATTAAACTTGTATTTTATAACTTTTACATTTAAATGCATCACAAGTGTTATAAGTAAAAAAAGGCTGGCCAAGATCGTTTCTGTGAGTGATGTCGTACAGAAACTTATAGGTTTTTTAATGTTTTGTGTTTTCAAATGCAATATGTTGCTATTTTAGAAAATCTCGACGGACAGTTGTAATTGAGTGACGATGTTGGTGGACTTGGAGAAAACCAGCTACCATCGACACAAACATACAAGCCCTGGCAATGTACATGAATAACTTAGAACACCTCGTCCTTTGGTCTCTGTAAGGTAAGTTTTGCATTGCCATTTATTCTACATCTCCCTATTTGTATTCAAAGTTTTGTACACTGCACTAGTTCGGAAAAATATTTACTCACAATTTTTACTTTTACTAAATTTCTTTACACTGAAAATAAGAGAATGATAAAATAAACACCATAACTTTTGCAAAATCGTGCTAGGGATTCAATAAAAACTTATCAATCAAATTAGATGGTTGTTTGTCCAGACACAAGTGATATTATCGTAAATGATTAAAGATTTAATCTATTTAACTAAATATTACCCTTACATTATCGTCGTAAGTAGATGTATTCTACATTGTACCCATATATTACCTGTATCAGCAGATTTATAAGATAATGTACCTATAATCACCTGATC
The DNA here is from genome assembly GCF_021869535.1 of Mytilus californianus. NCBI lineage: Eukaryota > Metazoa > Mollusca > Bivalvia > Mytilida > Mytilidae > Mytilus > Mytilus californianus. Next base: position 30,868,602 of record NW_026262712.1, read on the forward strand.
AGTTTTTCATAAATATTGAAGATAGTTTCTCTAAAACGTTGCTGAATCAAAGTAAGTGAGATACTTAATAGTTTTCTATCTAGTTCAACAACATTTGTCTTTCAGATCTAAACTTCGTTATTCAGATACTTGAAATAAAATTGAGAATGGAAATGGGGAATGTGTCAAAGAGACAACAATCCGACCATAGAGCAGACAACAGCCGAAGGCCACCAATGGATCTTCAATGCAGTGAGAAACTCCCGCACCCGGAGGCGTCCTTCAGCTGGCCCCTAAACAAATATGTATACTAGTTCAGTGATAATGGACGTCATACTAAACTCCAAATTATACACAAGAAACTAAAATTAAAAATAATACAAGACTAACAAAGGCCAGAGGCTCCTGACTTGGGACAGGCGCAAAAATGCGGCGGGGTTAAACATGTTTTTTGAGATCTTAACCCTCCCCCTATACCTCTAGCCAATGTAGAAAAAACAAACGTACAACAGTACGCACAGTAAAACTCAGTTTAAGAGAAGTCCGAGTCCGATGTCAGAATAGGAAACAAAAGAAAATAAACAAAATGACAATAATACATAAATACATTGAAAGAACGTTTCACTGTTAGTATTACTAAAAGATATGAAATGAGGACCAAATGTGGGAATTAACGTTAACAAATCTATAGAGACTTACACTTTCTGTACGTTACTGATTTAATCTTTTGGGATCTTTGTGTAGACGCACATTTTATTGAATTTGCACTGTATTGGAAAATTATGTACAAGAAAGAGTTTGGTCAGACTGCAACATCCTTGGCCATAGTAAGTTTAATGACAATGGAAAAAAACTAAATTATGATCCCCCCCCCCCCCACCACCACCACCACCACAAGATGATGCTAAGGTAATAGAAATGTAGTTGCTTTTGTACATCAAATCCGTAAAGGCATATTGACACAACTATCACGTCGTTTGTGCATTTCAAAAATTCATAGAGGATTTCGCAAATCAAAAAGATCTACTAAATTTATGGCGGAAGGAGTAAGTAATTACTGGACATTCATATGTGTACCCTGTATTCTACTGTTCAGCTACAACATTCAACAAATGACTTAAATGTTATTTCAAATTGTTTTTTTTTTGTCTTTTGGTGGCTAGATCAATAATTGGCAGTAACTGTTCCTTATACCCATAAATCACTCAAAAAAGACACACTTCATTTACAGGTAACAATCATACCTGTTTTTTCTTCGATTGCTCAGAGGACTTCAAGGATCCAAGTCCAACTTTCGGTAGCCCAACATATGCTACAAGAATTTACAAATGAAGTTCCTGTAAAAAAATATTCGACCAAAGCTGCTTCTTTTAGACGATAACTGCATAGTAGCTAACTACTGATGTATAAAAAAGGTGAAACAAAGTCGAAGTTTCATCATAGACTGCCATGTGAAGACGTTCAATATTGTCTGATAAAGGCTTTTTGTCTACGATGCTGTTGTTAGAAAGCTCAGTTTCTTAATACTGTGTTAGTGAAAGTACATTTCTATTGAAGTCGTACTACAAAATAAATGAGAACCCGTGCTATTGATTGACTAAAAGCAAAAGCAAGGCATTCCAAACTATAATTATATAAAATTCCACATTCATGGCTGCACGTGCTTCCCATGACAACTTGACAACAATGCATGCTTCATACAAAATCAACGCCATATTAAAATCACAAAACGAAGCATACTGTTCTTAAAATAACACACCAGACTCCCCATATACTTACAATCATTATGAATAACTGATTATGCTCCTTAAAGAACCACCAATTTATATAAATGAATATATTGGATAAAAGTCAATAGAACAGTAACACACACAAAATAGATGCACTACAATAAACTTTAATGAAAATCATGCTTCAATGTCACGTGTTAAGCTCTAACTGCTGCTGAATTTAAACAAGTAATGTAAACACTTATCGTCCAGCTTGTGACTTGTACAGACGTTAACACTATCAAGGTCCTGATATTCTATATTTCCACAGGACTTACATTTACAAATACATTACGTATGGTTGTCACAGACAGCTTCAATAATGAGTATACGAATTGAAGGCATCCCGGAAACAAAATATGAAGATTTGAAAGTTAGAATATATGCATCCAGATTAAAAAGCAAACTGATTGCTGAAATTTAAATGTTCGGAACTGTCCGTGCAATTTCCGTTAGACATCCGGTTTGCAGGAATTTAGAATTGCAATAGGATTAAGACTTTGTATAGTAAACACCAAGAACATGTACACTCCCAAGTAATAAATGAATAAAATAGTGAAGCCTTAAAAGTAGATTCAAATTGTAGCCGTATACACTTTTCTATTTACAATAAATTTCCAACAGCGCATTGACTGAATTGTACAAGAATCTACACACAATTACACATTTTCAATAAAGGTATTTTAACATCATCATTGCCTTAGTTACAGTCAATTGTTGCAAATCAAAAGCCAAACAAACAAAAACAGTAAGATTTTTTGTTTACCAGTCAGCGGTCACTGGTCAGAAAGCAACTTGTTTTCGTTTTATTTCCCTTGTATAGTCTCGCGAGTAATCTTTAAGGATAATAACACTATCAGCAGACGACTGGTATGTCGGAAAGAATCACCCATGGTCAATGAAAATACACAGCTTTAGATGAATAACAAATTATTTAAGACTTGACTGCTTCTTTTTATACTTTTTTTGGGCGTAAAAGCGTTGAGCGATGCACATTTTGTATGATGCGCGGTTCAGCTGTAAAGAATGTCAATGAGACCAAGTGACTTTGGTGTAAGTTTATTGCCCAACAACATTCTACGACAGGAATCAATTTTGATAGTAAAGTAAACATCATAACAATGATTTATTTTCAGGATGGCATCTTCTACTGTAAGGTTATGTGGTCCATGTGAAGCAAGGCATAAAACTATATGCATAGCTATATGTATAGACTGTGATAATGGACTATGCTCCTAATGTTTGGAGGACCACAAATACAACAAAACAAGTAAGAAACACCATATCATATCAGTAAGTCAGTACGGAGAAATAGAATCGGTCACTTGAATTTTGAGAAGGAATACGATGAACATGATCAGAGACTAACTTTTTATTGCCTTGATCATTTTGTCACAGCATGTGCCTTATGTGTACCAAAAAAAGCATAAACAATGTTCCAGACTAAAATCTATCGATGAACTTGCCTGTCATGCTAAGACATCGACAGAACTGTTTGACATCGAAAGGGGGATTAAAGATCTTGAAAATACTTTGGATGAACTACGAAATGACCGACAACGAAACATTGATGCGATTAATTACCAGAAAGAAATAATTTCTGGCAAAATAAAATCTTTCAAAAATCAAATAAATAAGCTTTTAAATGAACAAAAATTGGAATGGATAACACAATTAGAATTTCATAGCGACAACAATATATTCAAAATAGACACACTTATAATACAATTGAATGAACGGGAAACAAAAGTAAAGAGTCTTGGCGAAACAATCAATCAAATGAAAGAAACATGTTCCGATCTTCAAGTATTCTTAGGAACAAAAAGTCTCGGCGAAAAATGAGTGAAGAATTAGAATCGGTTTCAACTTTATGCAACCGGGACGCAGTTAAAGAATCACTCGTTAAATTGTCTATAGATTTACAACTGGAAAATTTGTTATCCGGCTTGAGAGGTGTCGGTGCGATACAGGTTGTCCAAAATCCTTGTCAGGTTAAGGCAGGAGCATGGGAGCAATAAAGAGCACAGTTAGATGTACCTATAACTGCAGTGAAAGATATTGACCAGACAGAACTGAAGCTGATACGCGAAATCTCATTTGAAAGCGGTACAGGTATTAAAGATTGCGTTCTTGTCAAGGATGGTAAAATGATTTTTGCAAATGACAATAACAATATGGTATTAGTTCAAACTCCTGAAGGACTGTTATCGAAGTCAATAAGCGTCGACAAGTCTCCTTTTGGATTGGCTGTGATAAGCTCCAATACTGTGGCTGTAACATGTCGTGAAAATAAAACAATAAACATTGTAAATATTGATGATTGCGTCGTGAAACAGAAAATAAAAGTTGGGAAACCTTGCTGTGGTTTATCTTACCATGATGACAAACTTGATATCCTCGTAGCACTCACAGGAATAATGGAGTTTGATTTAGCCGGTAATATCATCAGAACAATACCAATAGATGTTCCAAACAGTGAATGTTATTTATTTTATTACAAGGATACATTTTGTTACACCTGTTACCAAATCCTCGATGAAAGGTACATAGCATGCTGCGATAACAATGGTAGCGAAATCTTGAGGCTTGGCGTTGCTGATTCTGGTGTCACAGCTGACAATTATGGAAATTATTTCGCTTCAAACTCTGATAGCACATTGCAAATAGTATCACCCGACGTTAAAAAAATAAAACAACTTCTAGATCTGCGTATGGGATCTTATCTGGAAGGTGTCTTCTTTGACAAGAACAGCAGTACATTACTTGTATCATGTAGTTCAGGGATAGCAAGTCTTTACCGCGTCATTTGAACATGTTAAACTTGAAACCATGAATTAAATATGTGTTTGTATAATTTATGGAATTTCGACAGATTAAATATATGCATGTACTAATTATAAGAACAATTAGTCAATTTAACAATTTGACAATAGAATTAGATTTTAGATACAATCTCAATTTATATGAATTAAAGGTGTAAGTAAACATCAACCAGATATCAACCAAACGTCAGGAAAGAAACTAAACATCTAGGAGTGGTCAATATCCGATTTTTTTTCTCTCAACTACATTCTTTTTAACCTCAATTATTTGACTAGCACTCAGTAAACACACGATCTTTCGGTAAAAACCAACAACACTCTATAAAATAACTGTAATTGAGAACGAAACTACAAATATCATATTCCATACAAAATATTACAAGTACTTACCTTATAATGGCTTTACTTCACAGTAGACAGAGGGACAATATCCGAGCAGTACAGGAAGACGTTTGTCAATGATAAGGACTAATCATTTCATGTTTTTCTATATTCTTTTTTTCATTTAATAAATAAATCAAGTTTTGCATTTGTTTTTTTGTTCCTATAGTTATCTGAATGGCTAAATTAAAGGCAATTTGCCGCAACGGTAAGATATATAAAGAAAGAAAAAAGCCGTACATGGGCGAATTTTTAAATCTTTGGTTGATGTCAATTGTTAAGATCTGACAAGACCTTTCACTGATACTAGTTGCTCCAGAAGGGTAATCATATAATATGTTCAACATGTTAACATTAAATTGTTTACATAGTTTGGGCTGCTGAATCCTAATTATTGTCACATTAACCTATTATATCTGATTGGGTTGCTCATCTAAATTTGGTAATATACTGGAATTATAAACAACTGTCATACAAGTAGGAGGTTTTGCTAGCTGTAAAACCAGGTTTATCCCACCATTTTCTTCGGAAAATGCCTGTACCAAGTCAAGAATACGGCAGTTTTGTTTCGTTGATTGATAGCGTTTGATTTTGTCCGTTTTTATGGACTCCCCATTTTTTCATTTACCTTGGAGTCTAGTATTTTTGTTATATTTTTTTTGCAATCCACGCAAACCTATCATTTATATGTGACCAAGTTTAATAATAAGGACTTTTCTGTACTGATTTAAAAGGACGAGAACTAATTTTTAAGATTCTCAGTAAGATTGACAAATTTGTTACGTATAACGTGAAGTATAGGTTGACAGTTTAGTGAATATCTATTTGATCATTGAACTTTTGAAAAAAAGACAAATTCAGATGTCTCCAGTCCTGTCGAATGGCAATATTCACCTATAAGTGATACTAATACCAAATATAGTTATGGTAAATGACCTTGATTTGATTTTATTGACTATCCAATTACAAATGCTAAATGTACATGCATATCATACGGCACACATGGATTTTATCTTTTTCACCGTTTCATGGTATGAGTTGACATAACTATAGATGTTCCGTTCCCCACCCCTCAAAGTGGACATGCTATTTCTTTTTTATTAACATAAAAAAAAATTTCTATGCAGTACTTTGGAAACAATAAAAGCTATTGAAAAAACGTGGGAAATGAATGTTGATTATTGTTACGTTTAAAGAGGTCAAGGTTAAATTAAATATGCCAACTAACAACCATTTTATAGATCTACTTGATTAATTGTTGATTGATTAACGTCCAGTGGAAATTATAGCATGCATTTTCCTGATCAGAAACTATTAACATTTAATACGTTAGTTAAGTGGGTTTTACAAGGCACATCAGTGTATAGATCTCCTATAGTTGTATATGGATAGTGATCATAGCGCGAAAACTTAACGTTGATTAACTAACTGTGATTAAAGGTCAAGGATAAAGTGGAAAAATACGGCAAGACTGACATTTTTACCTCATAACCATGCTGTTGACCAAATAAATTTCATTATGATATTTGAAAAACGAATATGAGTACTAATAAGATAAGGTTAATCATTGCAATATGAATCTTGCAATACAGACCTATACACCTTACTGTCATACTGTAGACCAAGTGCAATTCACACATTATACTAAATGAGAAACAGCTTTGAACGCTAAAGAGATACATTTAATCATTGTGAACGGAAGTCAAGATTTTGATACCTTTTCAAACGGAACTATAAGAAAAGCAAATCATTTGTAAACAACACATGTATTGCTTGGCTCATCAAACTTAAAGTCATTCTACAACGAAGATTTCAGAATAGAACCTCCCTAGTCATGGTAAGCAGAAAAACGTTTTATTAAAATTGAAGATAAGCAATCATGATTTTTTTTCAGATAAGGCTGCCATAGTGATTCCAACATTTTTTTCATCGACAATGCACAAAAGAACATAAGTATGGTAAATTGATTTTTCTCTCTTTCCCCCTTTCTCAATATATCTTTGTGGTTTTTTAATTTCAATTCAAGAACGGATTAAATCCATGTGTAATGTTAGTTGCGATTTCAGGTGACATACATTGATGACGCAAATTTAAGATTATTTAAAGAAAGAAAGAAGATATACCACATTTTTTGGCAGAATGGCGATTTGATCTAATAAGTCATCATTTCATAAAATCCCTCCATGCTACAACATCGCAATATAGGATATAAATGATTATCTATAATATTTATTTTGAATATAGTATCTATATTCGTTAGTTATGATAACTGGTCCGTTTACATGTCGTCGAAACCACACTAAAATAGCTACACTAGTTATATCTGCTATTCTTGATTAGTAAGTGGACCTAAATGAGCATTGTTAACTTCTGGAAACCAATCATATGCTACAAAATATGATTTACTAATGGCTGCTAATTTCTAACGGTAAATGCATGATACTATAACAGCTATTCATACTACAATGAACTATGTGGGAAAAGTATTAAAAAATACCAAAGTAACGCTATTACTAAGACGTTCGTCAGTATCTGGTATCCGTCCGTCTAAGGTTTTTAAATAACGATTATTAAAGTCCACTTATGAATCGAAAAAAGCTGTTGTCAAAAAGTGTCTTACGTGTCTTAAGTAATTGTTTTCAACAAAATTATACGTATACGACATATAATTATTGCCAGGCTTAAGATTTGTGTACACAACAATTTCCAACCATACGTAGCTATTGCTTTTATAAAACACTATCTTTAGATGTATCAACAAGAACACTTTCTTGAGAAAATCAAATGCTCATGATAGCTTCTTGAAACGAACGTAATATTTTTTGGCGTTTAATTTACAACAGAATACATACGGAAACAAAATAAACTAGGACATTTCGATTAGAAAGAATGATTTCTATCAAATTGAAAGAAAGGTACCCACCCGAAAAGGATTTTATCAAGAAAAATCATTGTAGAGTAAAGTGATATCTATGGCAAGCCGTTCTCGTCGAAACTATGTTTAAACCATTTTTTTTCGAAAAAATTACACACTGAGAATTAAAAAAATCACACTGAGATTTAAAAACCTAAAATAACACACTGAGAAATCGAAATTACACACTGAGATTTTAAAATTACACACTGAGATTTAAAAAAATTTGAAAAACACACACTGAGAATTGAAAATTACACACTGAGATTTTAAAAAGACACACTGAGATAAAATAAATTGAAAAGCACACACTGAGAACTGTTAATTACACAATGAAATTTCAAAAATACACACTGAGATTAATATGCAAATTACTATTGAATATTCATGAGATGAATAAATCAACAGATTAATATCTTGGTCTCCCGAACTCTTGTCATTATAATGAAATGCGGTTCCTACAACCAACATTCGTAATAAATTTCAAGACGTAACAACTTTTCATATTCATAAGTTTGTTGCCTATAATTCAGTTTATTACTATCAGTATATCGGGATTTTTTGCTTAAAACTGTTAAAGCATGTCCATTTTCAAAAGTCTTTCAACTGTTACCCTGATTTCGCAAGGTAATCTTTATATTTTTGTTACGTATATATGCTATAGTAGGCACTTGGGGAAAAATTCACTGCATTGTTTGTATTATTGCAGATTGTTCCAACTTTTTCTTATAATTTTAATAAAGTTTTTCACCATTTGGTTATATTTTGTAATGAGAGCAAGTGGGTATTTTTCTTGTTCTATTGGTCTTTAATAACGTAGTTTTTCCATACGTTGTATTTTTAATGTTTTTTATAAAACATTTAGCGCCAAATTGAAGGACTAACGAGTTCTGTCCCCTATTTGTTTTAAGGATGTTCGCTACTCTGTTTCAAAATAACAAGCCTTTTTAAAGACTGTTATAAATTGATAGTATATAAATGAAGGAACTAAAACAGCAAAAAAAAATGAAGGGTCCGTGTGCTTGTTTTCGAGATATAAGCCATTGAAAATTTGGCGGGAAATGATTCTCTCTAGACTTTTCATACATTTAACATTGGCACCATTTTGCTTTCAAAAACAATGAAAAAATAACAAGGATTCTATAAAATTTTCAAATATAGCTTTTTAAACTATATGTAATAAAATTATGAAAAGAAAAGTATGGGTTACTGGACAAAATTATTTTAATGGCCAAACATGGATAAAACCAGAGGATTCCGAAAATCTGGCAAAAATTCAAAAACAAGAGGAGCGAACATCCTTAAGCTTGTAATAGATTCAGATTAAGTATGGTAATTAGATATGTGCGCATAAAAAGTGCGCACAAATCTCAGTGTGTAATTTTAAATTCTCATTGTGTAATTTCAAATTCTCAGTGCGTGTTTTTCAGTTTATTTCATCTCAGTGTGTCTTTTTGAAATCTCATTGTGTAATTTTCAATTCTCAGTGTGTAGTTTTCAATTCTCAGTGTGTAATTTTCAATTCTCAGTGTGTGTTTTTCATTTTTTGTAACCTCAGTGCGTTTTTATGAAATCTCAGTGAGTAATTTTCAATTCTCAGTGTGTGTTTTTAGGTTTTATAATCTCAGTGTGTTTTTTTTTAAATTCTCAGTGTGTAAAGTTTTCGAAAAATGATTTAAACATAGTTTTGACGAGAACGGCTCGCCATAGATATCCGTATATTATTGGTAGCACGTCTTTGAATGAAACTAAACTCGAAAATAACCTTCATACATTTTTGAAATGTTTAAACGTGCACTATACATAGGTCATTCCTTAAATTTCACAAGAGTTAATCTTACACTGTTATAGAATGTACGTGCAGTCACTCATAACCATTTATCTATTAGAAAAAAGAACTCTCATGAACCGGTCTATATAGATCTATATAGGCTTAAATAAAGTTAAACACATACACGCATAGAATGTTTATTGAACATAGGGCTTACATCCATAAAGGAACAACTTTGCTTTTACATTAAGTGCAAGAGTCATCCAACCAATCGCATAATGGTATAGGTATATAAAGGTACACCTTTGCCATATTCAACTTCTGCATTTGAAGTATACATTTGATGATAAAATATGTTAACATATTTGACAAAGTTCTGACAGATTACAACAGTAAGGATGTCAAATGTGACGTCATAAATGTACACTCGTAAGATAAAAACATAATTTTGAGTAATGTTTTGCTTCAGACGACATTGGCCACATGCATCATTGTGTATGAACCACCGTAAAATTTTGTTAGGATGTCAATTTTACCCATACATTATCGGTTTAATATGATATAACAAATTAATTTGATCGAAGGAAATGGACCACAGTATTAAGTTAAACTGGACAAATTACCAACAACCGGCCACAAATTATACCTTAGAAGCTGTCAAACGTGTTGAAAAAAATGTATAGTTTATTATAATATGTATATATTATAGATACTAAATGTTGTTTAACAATATAAATATATTGCAAAGTCCGATAAGTCCGATTTTCAGGGCTAAATGTAGGCTTTCCGTGTTCCTACTTGTTTCATGTAAAAGCACGACGAATGCATAATACGTATTCTCATAGAATTATATTAAGTTAATACACTAACTAATAAAGTTTTCAGATAGTTGGAATCAATTCTAAACTCTCTTAAAATCTGTAAGGAGAGATGATCTAAATCAGTATGACGATGTCAATATCACACAAACAAAAATATAATTATAGCTATATATAGTCGATGTCAATTTCGATTTCTTTTTAATTTTGTAAGAACGTTTTTAAAAATTTTCACAAAAATAAAGCTAAAGAACATTGTCATTCTTGCAGATATTTTGAAACACTCTTTTACATCCAAATAACAACAATATGTACTTTTTTTTGAGAATATTCCAGTTCGTAACTACGTATTGGTCTTTTTGTAGACGTTATAATTATATCACTTTAATTTTCATCAAATGCATTCATCAGTGTCTTTATTTCAGCTCTATGTACAATGATATTAAATTCTACTCATTTTATAGTTGGAATGATTTAACATGTATGAGTTAAATCATGAAATATGACAACTGTATGGTTTTTGTAATCGTAGGTTACTTATGTAACAGTATGGCATCATCGGTGGATAAATTGTGTGGTCCATGTGAAGCTAGACATACAAAACAGATTGCAATTGACTGGTGCATTAATTGTTGATTATGGCCTATGCTTCTCCTGTTTGGAACACCATAAAGTTAGCACGGCAGGCAAGAAACATCATACCATCCCAGTTAGTAAGTACGCAGAAGTAGACACAATTTCGGATCATTTATTATGCAGAAGTGCGAAGAACATGATCAGAAATTAAGTTTTTATTGTCTAGATCACTAATCGCCTGCATGTGCTCTTTGTGTACCAGAAAAGGACAAACAATGTTCCAGTCTTAAACCCATAGAAGAACTCGCTCGTCATGCAAAAACCTCAACTGAGCTTTATGACATAGAAAGAGGACTTGAGGACGTTATTTTATTTGGCAGCATTTTGTCCAAGGTTATGGTTGTCTTTCTGATATTGTTAAACGTCTAACCCCCTTGTTTTATTAATATTGTATTTACATTGTGTCATAGATCAAATTTATTCGTTCAGTGTATGTTCACTTGTTTTTGTTAATATGTCTTTTGATTGAGTTAAGCCATTTCAATTGATATTTGATTGTGTGTCTTTTTATGTTGTAATGTTATACCACTGTTTCAGGTAAGGGTGAAGGTTGGCGCCTGTTATAACGTTTAAACCCGCTGCATTTTTATGCACCTGTCCTAAGTCAGGAGCCTGTTGTTCAGCGGTTGTCGTTTGTTGGTGTGGTTCATAAGTTTTTCTCGTTTCTCGTTTTTTATATAGATTAGACCGTTGGTTTTCCTGTTTGAATTGTTTTACACTAGTCTTTTTGGGGCCCTTTATAGCTTGCTGTTGGGTGTGAGTCAAAGCTCCGTGTTGAAGGCCGTACTTTGACCTATAATTGTTTACTTTTTACACATTGTGACTTGGATGTATAGTTGTCTCATTGACACTCATACTACATCTTCTTATTTATAACTAAAAAAATGTAATTTTAAAGCTCCAGACATTTGAACCTGTATTACGATTGTGCATTTTTAATGTATTCATTCTACCCTTTAATCGGTTATTTTGCATTCCTTGAAATGGGGGAATAATAATGACTTTTATTTGGTCCTTTCAATTACATTAAATATAAATGATGAACTGATCACATTTATTCAAGCCCGCATTATAACTCTTGAATGGTAAACACACTCCATCAAAATCGAACTGCACATTATGGCCGTGTCTGTTGTAACGTTTTGGATTTCAATGAACGTTATATATGTATTACTGGTAAATTATTAAGTCAGGGATTTCGTTACCACAAATTACTTAAAACCTTTACTTAATTCTTCGATAGATATAAAAATTTGGTTTTGAAAATTGGTTGTACCTGTAGAAAACTTATTTCAAACGGGCTAGCACATCCTCATTTTTAAGGAAATGTTGTTTACCGAGCCCGGAAATTTGGAAACGATCCGGGTAAACTTATCGATCCTTTAAATAAACTTTTTCTAAAAGGTTATCAATTCAACACTGTAATTAGATCTTTGAATATTGTTTTTATAGGTATATTATTATTAGATGTGTTTCTATTTGTATCCATCTGATGAGTTAAGACTTTCTCAACTGATTTTTTATAGTTTGTTCTTATGTTGTAATGTTACACCACTGTCCTAGGTTAGGGGAGGGTTGGTGCCTTCAAACGAGTTTAACCCCGACACATTCTGTATGTGCCAGTTCCAAGTCAGGAGCCTGTAATTCAGTGGTTGTCGTTTGTTGCTGCGTAACATATTTGTTTTTTGTTCATTATTTGTACATAAATTAGGTCGTTAGTTTTCTCGTTTAAATTTGTTTACATTTGTTATTTCGGGGCCTTTTATAGCTGACTATGCGGTATTGGCTTTGTTCATTGTTGAAGGCCGTACGGTGACCTATAGTTGTTAATTTCTGTGTCGATTCGTCTGTTGTGGAGAGTTGTCTCATTGGCAATCATACCACATCTTCTTATTTTTATAATCATCTTTTGTTTAGGGTATGTTTTTTTTTCTTAACACACTATTCCTTCAATTTTGTTTTTTAAAGGAAAGACTGATCGGTTTTGTTATCGGGATATTTAAAAAAAAAGAGGAGCTATTCCAATTTAACAAAACATATTTTAGGCTATAATATTGAGAACTATTTTGTATTTCATATACTAATTTTACTAATTAGATGTCTTGTAATTAAGTTTCATGAGGAAAATTCAAAACGGAAAGTCCTTTATCAAATGGCAAAATCAAAAGCTCAAACACATCAAACGAATGGACAACTACTGTCATATTCCTGACTTGGTGCAGGCATTTCCTTATGTAGAAAATGGTAGATTAAACCTTGTAAAGTTATCATAGGTATTAATCGACCATGCCTTTTGTCATTGCTATCTGAAACTAGCTACAGTACTACCTGTGACATTATCTTATTAATGGTGGCCATAAAAAATATGGTCACCATGATGGCCCTAAATGTCCATCATTATACCTCCTGTTGCTTTAATACACAAGGTATTAATCAAAAACAAGTCAAGGATAAAGGGAAATCATGATTGCATTGAAGTGTTAAAATTATAAAACTTACAGGTAAAGTGTCTCAGGTAAAATATATGTGTTTGTCAAATTTAATAACTGTGATTATGACAAGAAAATTCTAAAATAAAATGAAATAATAAAACTAGTTGAACATATAGCTTCCTAACTTTTTTTTGTAAAAATTTTCTCATGACTGTTTGTTTTGATGTTATACCTTTTAAATAATTCTATCAATTTAAGTTATTTTTTACATGTATTTTTTGGCAAGTGAATAATAAATGAATATCATCTTCTAATATAATGCAAAGTTTCACAACGCCTGCCTTTTTCCATTGAAAAGGTGTTTCTCAAATTAATTTTCTAAAATCAAAATTGTTTATACTAACTGCATTTAACATTGTTTAACAAATGTTTAAGATTATCTTTAGGACTTATTCTAAATAAAATTTAGGTAATTCATTAATTCTCTATTGAATAAATACATGTATATTCAAAATATTCATTACAGAAAAATTTGATAATATTACAATTTAATCAAGTTTCTGACAAACCAAAAATACATACATTATAATGCAAAGAAATAACAATTCTAAAAGAAATCAAAACACATGGAAAACAATTATTAGGTTTCTGCCCTCAGTTCTAATGACTTTTTTTATAAAGGAACCAATATTTTAAACATGTTCCATGTTATAGAGGTTTAGCATTTCTTTTACTTTTTGTTCTTGTGTAAGATTTTATTCATTAGATTCAAGATTTTATTCATAAACTGGTCAGAGACATTATTATGAGAAGGTAAACAATTTTCAAATAGATTATCTCTAAGTTGTTATGTTAATTTTACAAACAATTCTATCCTTTATAGGAATTTTTATCCACCATTTTCTATTTCAAAATGATGACCACTAATTCTTTACTTAGTGAAGCATTTGAGTTTACTGTTTTCATCATAAGTTTTTATTTTATTTTCAAAAATATTCTTATTTTTTTTCTTAAAATTCATTTTTAATCAAGGGCTGCAATTATTAACTTTATCTAAAAGGCCTAAGTTGAGTGAAATATTCTTTGCAAATGTATACCCAAAAATATGTATCATGAAATGCCCGTCCTGCAGTTTCGACAATATAATACACAGAACAAAAAGTGATTTAATTAATAGACCATAAAAATGTCACAATCTATATAGAAGTGTACTTTATTTTTCCTGGAGACAAATTTTGCCTGTTAACTCACAAAATGAGTCAAACTGAAGATAACATATTTGATAAGTTTACAATTGTTTCAAAAAGCAAGACAATTTTTTCTATAAATAATTTCTTTTCATAAGATTTACTTTATTCAGAGATAAGAACATGTTTAATTTTGATTAGCATTATGATTAGCATTTATCAAAATTTGATGATAACTAGGTAGCCATTTGGAAAATTTAAGTCTTTTTAGTGATTCTTCATGTACAACTCCAGTTTTGGGATTTGAAAATATAAAAGATAAACAAAATTAGTTTATTCCTATACCATATAATGATATTTATAGTTTTCCTGAATAATAATCATGAAAATAGATTATACAACTTTGTTAACAAAATTGATTGTAAAAGGATTGATATTCATGACATTGATGATAATTTTAATTTGTTAAGAAACAGGCTTGTTAAATTACTTGCATCATGGTTCCTTTAAACATATCAGTTGCATGACTTAATATAAGTTATAATTAATAACAATTCATTTAATAATGCAAACGAACAATTGAATATCATGTACATCGTGTAGCATTTGAAAACAAAACAGAGAATCTTTTAAATAATTATTTTTTCAGTAAAAAAAAGTTATTTAAAGGATTCTCTGTTTTGTTTTCAAATGCTAGTCAATAACTTATCTTTGAATTCTTGTCATTTCTACTCAATACTCTTTCCAAAAAGAAATTAAAAGAATAAGAAGCAAAAAAAAAAATAAAAAATAACATAAAATAATAAAAACATTAGAAAAAAAGGAAAATATGTAAATTTAAAGACAGAAAAATCAACAAATGATATGAATTTATTCACCTTTTATTGAAAATGTAGAATAGAATGTTGTTTTAGTCCTTGTTAATTGAATTAACAAAGACTAAAACAACATTCTGTTCTATATTTTCAAGAAAAGGTGAAATGTCAATTTGAGAAGAAACCTGAGTTACCTGTACAGGTAAATTTTAAGGAAACATACAAGCTGAAAACTTCAACCCTGATTGATTTCAATAGGTAACATAATTAGATAAAACTTTAACCTATGTTTTATGACCCCAATAAATGGCCACCATTCGATGGTGACCATTCAAGAGGGTGGACATAACTAAGAGGAAGTCACAGGTTGTACTGTAGGTCTTGCAGGGACTATATGTACATTTCAAACATAAAAATCGAGGAGGAAACATACAGTAAAGATACAGGATTGTTCATCGAAGTATCATTTTATTTTAATATACTAGTGACTATCGTTTACAATCAGATTACTACGTCATGTAGGGTACCGGTGAACCACACTAAGTTTTCCGTAATACAGCATATCGTTTTTATTTTGGAATTTAATTTAAACATTCGCCAGAAACATTTCTTTTTTAACCAACCACCTAGCCTCAATTACCTCTATTATCTAGAGGTAAACTTAGTGAAAATTAATTTGTCTACATTTGATGTATTTAAAGAAAATGGATGAATCATGTTGTTATTGAAGTTGTGTGTTAAGATTATATTCCTTCAAGGTATTTACCGCAGCTCAATGTACCTATTTTAACCGATCCTGACTATGAACTTACATATATAGCCAAGATCTTACTAAAGAGATATGCAGTCGAGGGCTTGAAAAAGTGTTACCCGGAACCAAACTTTAGTTCAAATAAAAACGATTGTATCAAAACT
Organism: Mytilus californianus; assembly: GCF_021869535.1. NCBI lineage: Eukaryota > Metazoa > Mollusca > Bivalvia > Mytilida > Mytilidae > Mytilus > Mytilus californianus. The sequence goes on from NW_026262712.1 coordinate 30,885,041, forward strand.
ATTGCATGGTATTAAAAACCCGTTATAAGGCGTTCGAGCATTACTCATTCATTACTTATGTGACGGAGCTATCTGACATAACTTATCATACATGTGATGGTCACCTGAGGATTTGAGGTCCTTTTGGAGTTTAGATTATTCTTTTATATTGGAAAAAATCCATGTTGAACCGTGTTCAAACGCGCTGTTTAGGTGTGTTACGTAAGAAAAGAATGAGAAATATCGCGAAACTTCAGACTTCTCTAATAAATGGAATTTAACATCTGAACACAATTCAAATCGCTATGTCGTTAAAGGGCACGGTTGTCTTAGGTTCATTTAATATTTTTGTCAACATTGCTCAAAGCAAAACTTATGTACCTTTTCCTGTAAATTATAAGAAGTAAATGTCATGAGTATTCAAACAAAAGACGATTTCCTTTATATATGAAAATTGTGTGCCATGTGGTTTTACAGAACAGTATTTACATAGGTATTTTCAGCAGACAAATTGTTGATACTGCACACCTGTGTTTCATCATAAATATGTTTTTCATAGTTGTCTAAATCTAAAGGTTGATAGGAATTTTCGTAATCTTGTAGCTCACTTGCAACATATAAACTTCTGTTTGACATATCTTCGCTGCTATTGGTTTCACTTGGATTCTCATTGCCATTGTTTCTTGATTCTGGTTCTTGAACTATCACAGAATCTGTATCTACTGGATGGCTATTGTGCAGTGTTGGATGACTAGGATTGTTGTCTGCTAGTTCTACTTCATCGTAGTGTACCTCTTGATGGACTTGTCGTCTAGCATTTTTTCTACTTTTCTTACGGTAGAAACCCAGGAAAATGGTGCAGGCAATTCCTAATAGTAGTCCTCCAATGAAGCTGCTAGATATTTGCCAGTACATATTCAATGATCGAATGGATTGTTTTTCTGAAAACCAACAGCGAGATTTGATTTTTCAAAATGCAAGACGATGAACGGATTAAAAAAATAGCAAACATAATGATCGTTATATGTGGGTTTTTTTTTTACATTTACTACATTCATTTGAGAATTTTCTATGTTTTTCATATATTTTCTTGTTAATGGTAAATTAACATGATTCTTTAACTCATCACAAGTAAATTTTCACGTTTTTACATAACTAACATAAATAAACTTAAATGTTTTGTAATTGTGTTACCAAATTGGACGGTTCAATGCTTAGGTTCTGTATATAATTTAAAACAAATGTATATTGGCTGAATTTAGTATTAAACGATTCAGGCATTCTACCATTATGATATATTCATTTAGATTTTCACTTACCAGTATCTATAAGGTTGACAGTGAAGTTAGCATCACCAAAAGAGTTTCCTATCCAGAATGTGTATGAGGTGAAGTCGTTTGCTTCAATAATGAATCCGTGAAGTGCTATTTGGAATCCGTTCATTCGAAAGTCTTTTGAATATATGCCATCAATTACAATCGCATTTTGGATATCTATATAGTCGTATTCAACTGATAAATATCCACGAGTTTGAACTTTCAAAATATGGAACTTTGGACAACTGTACACGAAGACTCTTACATCAATTTCCGTACCTATTGTTCCATACTGTCTCTGTTTGTTTTGTGACACAAATACTGGTTTGTCTGAAATAGTTATCATTTGTGCACAAGTGAGAAAATCAAAAAAATTGGTTAGCAATTTAATGTATTAATGGTACATCAATAAACATGAACAATTAGATATAATATTTTTGTACGTTTCACCCGAAAAAGTAGTAACCTTTATTATATTATCTCTTCATAAATAATCAGAAAAAAGAAAGAAAACTAAAGTCAAAATGATTAACAACTATAAAAGTCACACAAAATATTAAGTAAAAACTTGTTAAGAAGTTTAAATAACCAATTTCTTAGTCGAATTTAATTTTGTAGCTTAGTCTCGACACATATAGAAATTTAAACATTTAACCCCAGGTTTCGACACAAAACGGATTTACAATATCTGGTAGATTAGAAAAAAAATGTAAGATGACAGTTACTTCTTTTTAGTTGCCTCCCGAAGAATACCAGTATGCTTATATACTATACCCTTTTTAGCAACTAAGAATAATTTTATCCATCAGATGCTTTTACTCTGATTGTACTTTTCTTATGAGTGTATTCATTTATTTCATTTTTTCTTCAATTTGCAGAGGTGATGATGAATATCTGACAAGAGAGTCGAACGATACCAAAGGGACATTCAAACTCATATGTAAAAAAAAATAAACTGACAATGCCAAGGCAAAAGAAGAAAAAGATCAAAAGACAAAATAACAGTCCACAAAACACAACATCGAGAGACAAATAAACTATAGTAAAACTCTGTGCAACAATCCTATTCCATATGTATAATTTCGTGCTTAAATTAAAAGATGTTTGATCTTTACAATGTTCGGAAAAAAGTAATCGCAATGATATTATTTACAACTGTAACTCTCCAAAAACAATTATAATTGGATATTATCGAACAAAATGTAGACAAAATATACTGATCTGATGATCATTTTAAATGATGCTTATAACTGAAATTTTGTTTTAAAATAACTTAGAGCATATTCATTTATATGAATTATATGTCTCTACCACTCCATTTTCCTGTTAGAATGAGCTTGTTGTATGACACGTAATGAGGTAAAACCTTATGTTTCACTGATTAATGATTTTACACAATATTTAGGCCATCTTTTGTGATCATTTTCAAGTTTTTTACTTTGGGAGTTCTTAATGCAGAGGTGACCAGTTCGGGGTTTAGAGACAACTGTCATACAAGTGTGAGGTTCAACTAGCTATAAAACCAGTTTAAACCCATCATTTTCTTCGGGAAAATGCATGTAACAAGTCAGGAATATGACAATTTTTCCCCCATCTTTCCGTTGGTAGATATGGTCGATCATTTGGTGTATTGGACATCCTCTTTTTAAATTTACCTTGGATTCGATATTTTTGTTGATACATTTTTTTTCTATTGACACATGTCGAAAGATTTAAGGTTTTTTTTGTTGTGACTTTATGTTTTTGTTTCATTCTATAACAATATATTTGAATTTTAACTAAGGAAGATGTGAGCGCAAACGAACCACACGTTTGTCATGATATAAATATTATCTGGAAAAGTATAAGAATTTGTGAAATACTTTTTATTTCCGAAAACTAACTGTGTTCAGGTAAATCGATGGTTCAAATAGTTTAGTAAGGTTTTAACTTTTTTAAAGACACATTTTATAAAATTTAGGCAAACTGCAAAAATCTTCGTGCAATTTACAATGGTTTGAATTTCTTTGCTTGATGCATCCAAGAGATCTTCCCATCTATCGTAAAGCGATTGACAAAAAAGAGATGTATTGCTTTGTTATCATTAACTACAAAGATTTTAAAAGCGACCTCTTTTTCCGACTGTATTGATTATTTGACATTCAAGAGAGAGTCGATACTGTTATGTGTTTTTTATGAATGTGATAAATATTACGTAAATATAAAGATAAGATGATATTGCACGTATGACAATGAGACAACTCTCCACCAGAGACCAAATGCCGTACAAGTTAACAACTATAGATCACCGTACGGCCTTCGACAATGAGCAAAACCGATACCGCTTAGCATCATATAAGATCCTCCGTAATGACAGATGTCAAATAATTAAACGAGAATACTAACGGTCTAATGTATGTACAAAACAATAAACCAAAATCAAATACGATATACAGCAACAAACGGCAACCACTGAATTACAGCGACTCTTTTCACAAAAAAATCTTACGATTAAAATTGATCGTGAGTTATACTGAAATGTGCATGACTTACGAGTATTTTTACTCTTAAAATTTTTTGTGAAAAGATCCGCAGGCTCCTAACTTTGTACAGGCACATATAGCATGTGGCGGGGTTAAACATTTTTGCAGGCGCCCAACCTGGGACAGTGATGTAACAGCATAACATAAGGCAAAAATATATAAATCAGTTGAAAAGGCCCCTAACTTACCAAATCGATACAAACATAAACACAACTAACAAAAACAAATAAAAAGGTACGAATCCGAGAGCACTTGCAGTGTTACTGATAGCTAGTTCTTAGCCAATAACAAATAATAAAACATCAATTAATTTTTACACATCCAACATCCAATGGATCTAGAGTAAAGGCTTCATTAACTGTCAGAGGGAAACATGGCCTTGTGTAGAGTATACCGAAGACAGTCACACATGGTGACACACAGTTGAGATTCAGTCTTGTAGTTTGGTTCGAATTTGATCGCGCATAATGTAAATGTTGTAATCTACGCTTTTAAGACAATCTCATATAATTCAGCTCGATTGGTCCTGCGCAGGTTATAAAAGATAACAAAATTCAGATGTAAACTTGTCTTGTGAAATGTAGTACAGTTAAGTGTAGCAAGTAGCTAGTGCAGGCTAAAATGAATTTCATTTTACGACATTGATGCTTACAAAAGTTAAATTTACACATGTTAAAAAAATACCTGTCACAATTTAAGAACACATCCCAAGATTGCAAGAACTCTAGCTGTTTTTTTCCTTTTATTTTGCTTGAAAAGAGAATTGGAAATAATTCAAAGGTGGTTTTATATGAAGCAATGATAGGTTTTGTGTAACAGATTCATTTAAAGTTTATATATTTATTTGACATGCAATAATATGATGAACTGACCATTTTGCCTCACGAAAACCTGTCCTGACTGGATTACTGTACCATTTATATATGACACACCGTTCTCTACTCGACAGACATATATTCCATTATATTGGTATAAATGTAATGTGGCCTCGTTTACTTGTAAGTTTATCGTTTCTGTGTTTTTGAGATAACGGATAATCTCTCCAAATTCTGACTTATGTAACCACGGATAAAATGTATAATGTTGAGGTTCACCGTTTGGTATGCATTGCAAAACCTTCTTATCCAAGTCTGCCTTTATTTCAATGGATGGCGGATCTACAAAAATTGAAATTTCACTGTTGAATACTGGTAAAAAAGAAATTTATAAAATTGGTGAAAAATACGATTTAACTGCACACGCATGGACAATAGAAATTGCACTGATAAAAAATAATATATAAATATAAATTTACATAGGAAACTTCTTTCCACATCAATAAAACGTTTCGTACACCGAATATATAGATATAAAGAAATCGAATCAGAATAAATAGCACGATGCATCTCAAGTTCAACACTGGTTCAAATATCATAAATTTTAACATTTGGAAAATTGTAATATAGAAAGCATTAATGATATTTACTAAAACATGTATACATCATGTACATACATTGAACAATGATTTCAGTTCTGATGTAGCCTTCACCAATACCATTTTCTGCTCTGCATACATATGTTCCTGAGTCATTTCGACTTAAATTGAACAAATTCAAGGTGAGTGTTGTATTTCGTGTGCTCACTTGATATAATTTGAAATTTTTCTCCAAGACTATTCTAGTCGCAACAGGGTTACTATCAACTATATATAATACATTCAAACTGTGTGTCTCATTTACTCTAAGCAAATGCTTCCCTTTATAAGTTGTTATAAATGGTTTATCTATGGAAAAAAAATACATGTCTTAATCCTAATTTTAAAACAAAATAATATGAAACCACCTATAAAGAAAAATAATCATATATTGCACTCGATAACAAAAGTTTGGAAAACCAAAATACAAAACATTTCGAGCATCACATTTAAAATGTTATTTACAAAACAGCCGACATTGCCAAGGTTAACTGAGGGACTTCCAAATCTTAGTTTTATAACAATGACAAAAAAAAAAAAAAAAAACAAACAGTAGAGTAAAAATCTCTACCAGAAATAGGCCACTATAAACAACAGTTTACGACACATGGATTCGTATTAAGTTAAACGTATTCTAGGATACTTTATTTACTATTTTACGAAACATGTCTCACTGATCTTCTATATCATTTTTTAACAGCTATGACTAATATATAACATGTATAAGATTCGTTATTATCCATGTCAATCATTGACTTTTTATTTATTTGGAAGCGACAGTCGATACCTTTGTTTGAATATTTTCATATACAAATTATATGAATAAATCCCATGTAAGTCATGACACTACATTGTAACTCATGATGAATCTCAATCGTGTTAAAAGAGTTGTAGATTTTGTAATAAGAGTGTCGTACGACGTAAATAGTAGAATATTAAGTAACAACCCCATATTTCTTCACACACATACACACACACACATGCAGTTGATAGTCAATGTAGGCTTTGAATTGATTTAATGTACATTAAACTTAATATTCAGCACGTTAATTTTGTTATGAATATTTTGCATATAACGCTGAAAAATGAAATATACAATGCTGTCCTTACAAATTTATGAAACGTGTTTTAATATTTACACTATACGTGATTCTTCAAAATGCTAAAAGTCATGATTGACGTCACAAAAAAGAATTATAACTTCAACAATTCAACCAATTCAAAACGAAAAGTTATCATTACACTGCAGTCTATAACGTGTTGTCTTTTGAATATCATTGACTATGTAGTAGTAAAATCATTTAGGCCAAAACTATTGTTACAGTCGAATCAATATATTTAGTATTAAAATTTAAATTTTGCATTTTATTATGCATCGTACTGACAAATTAATGTAATATTAAAGTACAAACAGGCAGAACACTCATGTATTATACAAATTATTATATTACTATTTATCTTACATTTAATGTCCAGCTGGACATTTTTCTGAAGAGAACTCCTTAACACGCTGCTGTTAACGATGCACCTGTATATTCTTCCATTGTCATATTTCAGTGGAATGATGGTCAGTTCAAAGGTTCCTGGTCCTCCTATTCCAAGCAATAATGAATCATTAAACCACATTATCGCTTCCTTTGTGTTTCTGCTATATACACTGCAATTTAAAACGAGAGGTTGATTCTCAGTTCCGTGAAGAATTCCCGTGTTTGCATCATTAATTGTTATATTCTTTGGTGGCACTAAAATTAAAAACAACTTTGTTTTAAATCAATTTATACATTGTATCAATGATTTATTGAAGATAATAACGTGCAAAATGCATGATAAGTTTCATATGCATATTCATTGTTAGATAATGTAAATTTTTCATCTAGCTTTACAGTAGAATAAGATGAATGATATGAATTTAACATGATTATAACGTTCGCCCATTTCGTTAGAAATTTGAAAAAAAACAAATGTGCAAAATTTCTTTAGGAAAAGTTTATGTTTAATAGGTTATAGGTTATGGTATTTATAGAATAGCTCAGTTTAAAGAGCTCTTCTCTTATGATTGTGGTCTGTTATCTATTTCTTGTATAAGTAGATAGTTCTCGTATCACACTACACGGAGTGTGATACGAAAAAGTGATACGAAAACTGCGTTTATTCTGATTGGATCATCCAGCATCAGGAGACGATATTACGACATTACTATTGGATATTCGTTTGGTCATTGATAACTTTCAAAGGTTAAGGCGATGTACATTTCGTCCATGGCAACGGACATATGTGATTTCTTCAATAATATACAAAACACACACACTTTTCACTTGGGAATCTTCTTTTAATTAAATTTTATTACATTCTGAAACGTACAAAAATATTTAAAACGGCTGATGTTAAAGTTTGACTCCGGAAAAGGTCATATGACGTCATACTGGTATGTGTGAAGGACTAGATCAAGGATTTGCGGACATTATGTTTTTTTAATTTAACACAATGAGAGTGTTGATCATAAGAGAAATAGGTTTAACAACTCGTGAAAATTGGATATTGCTTGATATCAACTCTCGTTATTTAGATAGTAATAATAAATTCGCCGAAGGCTCGTTTATTATTATATTGAAATTAAATAACTCGAGTTGATAGATAGCGATATCCAATTCTCACTCGTTATGAAACCTATAAATATGAACGTTTTGACGTTTAGCTCGCAATGTTACTGGTTAAGACATGTGCGCCGGGTTAAGAAAAGTCAATTCATGTTAGTATCATTTTATAAAACATACATGTACACTTAGTATACTTTTTTAATATTATATAAATACCTTTGATTTTCAGCTCAACAATGTAATTCGTGATTTCTTCCCTTTGATTTATAAAAGAACACATGTAGTGGCCTTCTTCGTTTAAAGATGCATTCTTTATTTGTAAATTATATTTTCCTTCACTTATGTTTGAAATAATTTCTAGGTTACGTCTATTTAGAAGGGCTGGGTTTATCATATATCCAATTGAAAACGAATCGTAATTACTTTCATTATCACCTAGCCAATACCATTCTGGCCATCTGGTTGGCGTAATATTGCAGAATAAGACAACTGATGCGCCTGCTTCAACGAAAACAGTATCATTTTCCCTAGAAAACTCTGTAAAATGTACAATAGTATTCAGGTTAATATTCATCGAGCCGATATTAACTGCACTGTTAGGCAGCTTTTATTATAAAAAGTATAACAAAATAACCGAACTCCAAGGCAAATTTAAAAAGGGAAAGTCCATAAAAACTGACAAATTAAACGCTATCAATTAACAGAACAAGTGAAAAACAACTGCCATATTCCTGACTTGGTAGAGGCATTTTCCGAAGAAAATGGTGGGTTAGACCATCATTAAACCGTTTTATATTTCTATTCATGACTTTTATATCCTATACATTAGGCAAATGAAGATAATCTAGAAAAGCTCCTCTGACTGTTGTTAATTCACTTCGATTTTAAACGTTGAACATGTTGAGAAAGATTTCCTGTTTATAATTCAATTTTTCTAAAAAATTGTCTTTCCCTTCCCAGTATATGCCGAGGACATGTAATCAACATATTTGCCCTTTATTGATGAATATTTAAAGAAAAATCACCTGCAATACTTTCGATTGAACATATCATTTTTAATTGATGAAATTTATATCGCATTTGTCATGCTGATAGTTTTTCCTTTACACGAAAAGTCAGAAATGCGAATTAAACACGTAGTATTCTGTTACAAAATCGAAATTAATTATAACTTCCTGCTACTGTAATATATTGGTCGATACATCTTATGATTCAACTATTTAATGCATAGCAAAATTGAATCCTTAGAACCTATATTAACAGTTACCTGGCATATCAACTCCAGGAATTAACGGTTGCCACTAGTAGAATTAGACTGCATTCGCGATTTTGGGTTGTCGCTCGTTGTTGATGAAGAGTATAAAATTTGCTTTCTTAATGGATTAAATATACGTTTTGGGTGTCTTTCAGTTTGGTATTTTTGTTATTTTACTTTTTTCAAATATTATTAACAAGGATCTTTTCCCACAGTGAGCCAGATCGCTCCCTAATTTCAGTTGCCAATAACCTATTTATCGTATACATTTGAAAGTCAACTTTTCCAAACTGTAGAGCTTTGTATAAGATTGCATACACCGCCTTGTTGACAATGACAAAGCTATATATATATATATATATATACAAACGCATTTTTTTAAAGGATATTGGATAACGTAAGACGTAATTAGCTTGTTAAAAGATCTTTTGATATATGATAAATATAGAAAAAAGAAGATGTCGTATCATAGGCAATGAGACAACTATATATCCACCAAATACCAAATATCATAGATGTAAGCACTTATAGGTCACCATACGGCCTATAATAAGGAACAAAATCTATACCGTATAGTAAGCTTGAAAATGCCCGAAAATGACAAAGTGTAAATCGATTTTAACGAAAAATCCAACGACCTGATTTATGTACAAAAAAATTAACAAAAAAAAGCATATGAAAACAGCAAACAACAACAACCACTGATTTACAGGCTCCTGACAAGAACCAGGCACAAAACTAATTTGACGGGGTAAATACATGTTATCCAGCGGTCACCACGACCTCCCACTCAACCTTGGACAGTGGTGTTACATCTCAACATAAAACAAACACTGTACAAATCAGCTCATTCATCAGATCGAGGCAGCGGAAAAAAATAAAATCAAAAAGACGAAGGACACAAATATTCGATCTAAAAGTAACCACATTTACTGCAAGATAGTTCAAGGTCAATTGCAACTAATAAAGAAATCATGTCTTTCAGGCTAAAAACAATCAGTAAACGTCCAGTGGATTGAGAGTAAAGACATAATAAACAGGTTAGGAAAAAAATTATTTTGCGCAATGCCAAAATATAAGCATCGAAAAGATGTAGAACTGTAAGTGCTCATAACTGTATAGGAATATATATCTAGTTATGTTTTTATTTATTTATAGCAAAATCAATGTTAAAACCGATGCAAACAATATTTAAAGATTTCTTAAAGTGTTAAATTGAAAACATATGAGAATAATGTTTTTCAAATGATCGATCCGTTTTCTTGTATCGTATTCATATTTACGGGCTCTATCAACAACATCTCCGTCCCAAAACGAAAATTTTACAAAAGGGAACGATATCTTATGTTGTTAATATTTGTATAGAAAAATTGTGTTGAACATGTCTAAGGAAAGGACAGTTATTACTGTTTACATAAGATTTGATTACAGTACTTTGGATACATTTCGGCAGTATATTTAGAGAATTCGTAATTATTTAACGCATAAGGTTTATTTTCAATAGTTTGGAGTTCAGACGAATCATTCGATTCCGTATATTTACGCTCATGTTTGTTTGTTTTATACTTAGTAAACATGAAATGTTTGCTTTATTAGTAATAACACTATTGATAATTTTTATGTTGACGATACTTTTAAATGTTTATAAAAGTTGTATTTGTACAATAGGAAACGGTTTAACGTGTTTTAACTAAAATGTTGTTCTATACTGCAGTCATACTTCAATGTTTTTTTCGAAAAACGTCGTACCCGAAAACACCGGAACTAGGAGTACCAACAAATTTCCGAATAACTGCATGTGGCACAGAACGTCTTATTCATAAAACTGGACACTAAAAAAGAGAAAAGAAAAATCAAAACAAATGAGATTAAATCTGCCGTTAATGCTATGAATTAAAAAAAAACATAAAGATGAGAATGCATCACAATACATATTATTTAAATTTTCATCCTCATTTTAATGATTATATTTATTTTTTGTTTAATGATTTATAAATTCATCATTTAGTTGAAACAGAAAAATGTTATACAGCATAATTGTCGCTCAAAATATTTTTTTCTGATTGATACCCGTTATTTTTCTTTTTAATTGATATTGATGGATAACTGAAAATTGAAGAAATATTAAAGATACATAAAGGCAAATAAACCCGAGGAGAGGATGTTTTTATACGAATTCAAAATCAGCATTTTATAAAACACAACATAGAAAACTAATGACTGAGCAACACTTATACATCAAAAGCTGATGATAATCTGGTGGAAGTCTATTTGCGTACATTAGTACGTACATATGCGATTGCAATTCTCATTCGGGGGAAAGAGAACGGGATTGTGGTTTCGACAATTGGATCATATTCAATTTAATCTACGACACATAACCACCATGGTGTTCAACCAACTAGTAAAGGCGTCCGTAAAACGTTCGAAGGGCTGAATTCAACTTTACCACTTTGAATTCTTGGTATAAGAGCTTTCATGTAAGCAGCAACCCTCTATCAAGGCAATCATGGCGGAACGTACCAAAACGGATATCATGACTTAAACGATAATCAACTATTGTTCATAATTGTTTTTTTTTGCTTCCTTGTATTAAACTCCAAAGTTCAAACAATCTATAATGTCCGTATTACATTTTCTAACTAATTTCATTTGTTTTTAGTATGTTTAAATTAATTAAAATGTTGAATTCTCACGGAAATTAACAAATAAATATATGTGTTCTGACTAGATGTGTATAGGTTTATGATGTCCGACCTTAAAAAGTATGATTATTGTTGAAATATACAACTTTTAAGAAGCTGTAACATTCATCCCAAATTTAAACTGGTACGCCCCCTCTAGAAACATGTATTGGGTACATGGTCAACTTTTAAAGAAAATTAATCAAATTTGGTCAAAATTAATAATTTGTAACAAACAATAAGTGCCAATGTCACTCTTATTGTGTTGATTTGGTGTCAATCGAATAATTTGAGACAGTTTTTCCTGTTTTAATAAATATTATAATTGCTTCCTTCAACATTCAAATTTTGTAAAAATTCTCCTCTAAAAATATTAACTGTTTAGATTTTTATTATCTGCTCCTCTGATTTTGCATTAAGCAGTTTTTACTTTTGTGATGTCACATGTTTCGTTCTTATCTCTAAGATGGAGTTGATATGTACGGAGAAAAATGATCCAATGAAAATAAAAACCACCTGCCAAATGCATATAAATTGACATGAAGAGGTCAACTTAGGGCTTTCATAATAAATCGGTGTCAATCATTTAATCGGTGGGTCTAAAAGACAAATAAAGATTATCAAAGAAACGTCTCGTTTATGATTTACATTAAGTATCTTTACATTTTTGGCATTAGTATAGGAAACACGTCTGAATTAGACATCATTTAAGTGTTTATCGTTTACTTAATAAACAAGAGAACATATGATATTTTAATTCGTAACAAAAATTAACTTTGAGGCAAAAATCAACCAAATAATTGCTGTTGGTTTTAATCTCGAATTCACAATGGTCTTCAACATACCCCAAAAATTTTAATTTCATTATAAACTCAATCTTGATCTTTTGTGCAGGTTTGGATGATTGTTTTTGGAATATCTTGGTAATGCTACTTTAAAGCTTTTTCTACTTTTCCGATAGAAAAAAAAAAACAGTTTTATATATTTTTCTAACAATATATGTATAGTGTATATCATTATTATTTTATCATGTACTTGTGGTATCAATTTGCATTTGTTTTAATCCGTAGTCATTTTCTTAAGACATTAACATTGCTTAGAGCGCATTGCGAAAGGACACAAAAATGCAATGAGGTTAACCTGGTTAACAGGAATTTATGAATAACAGTTTGCCCGTAACAGAAGCAGGATACTAGTATATGATATATGTAGAAAAAAAGGTGATCGTTTTGGTTTAGATATACACCTTTCATTGTAAAATGATATGGTCAGTTGCAGGACAAAGATTCTATACCGATTCCGGGAATGAATTCCAATTTGGTTATTGTTTAAATCTTGGTTAAGCATAGTATTTTCACACTTCTATTATTTTGTCAAATTGTATTGTTGAGATAAACATTTTGCACAAATGAAAGTTTATAAAATACAAATGAATTTGGCAATTTTCATTTGAGTTACATAATCGTGTTGTTATCTTATTTTTGATTGTGTGTTAAACGTAATAAAAAGACACTCGTGATAACATTTTCTTGCGTTGAAATCCTTATAATCTGTCTGATACGACGAAAATATATTTTTTAAAGAATTGAATTGGCTGATAAATGTTTCCTGATAAATACCAACAAAATTAGCAAGGGCAGCAGTCTTTATGAATGTAAAGGGTAAACAATTGAATGACAAAGCTCTACGAACAATTTACCTCAGGAACTGAATCTATTAAAATCGCATTAATCCATTAAGAATACAGAATCGCATGAACTTAAAAAAGAGCGAGTCGACAGGAGAAATGAGAGGTTGACAATTGAAAAATTTAATAAAGTCTGTCATAGATTTTATCTTTATATTTTGAATTTGTTCATCTTCGTCAATATCAAAGGTAGGTACAAATTCGGAAGCAAACCTTCTCTTTCGGTGGTATCATTGATTTAAATTCCTTGGGATAAATAAGATTCAAGCAGTCGCTGAAATATGGGTTTTTTGAGTGGCGGGACACAATTTATATATATATATATATATATATATATATATATATGTCCCGCCACTCAAAAAAACCATAATATTATTTGAAATAAAGTGAAATTAACGAACTTTGTCTTTAAGAAGCGTCGACATAAATATGAATTTGAAGGCCAGAAGGATATTTACATCCCATTGGAATATTAATCCACCAAACTCAAAAAACATGTTACCGATAAGCAAATCCATTTAGATAATAATATATTTGTGTATTTGTTGTTATAATCAGCGTGATTTTCACAAAGTAAGATTATACATAAGCAAGAGATTTTGTATCTATGATGTAAAGATTTTGTTTTATTTGAAGGAAAAAAAACCCACTGCTTAATTAGAAAGTCTCCTTCCATTGAGCATAGGTAAAAGTAATGTAAGGAGTAGAAAAACAGTCTTTTAAGTATAACTGCAATATTGTAAAGATTGTGATTGAAGATGTTGAAGTGGAGTCGGTCTTTAGAATATTTCAAAATCCACATCGGACTGAAACCACTGGTTGAATATACCCGATCGAAATATTTTTGATTGCCATCTTTCACTGTAAAAAAATGGAAGTGATAAATTTAGATAGATGTTTAATCGAACATCTAGACGACCCGGGAAAATATCGTTCTTATCATGATTTATCTGAAATTTAGGCATCTAGTATAAAGACGGGATATTTTTATCGTCATTAACATTTGTTTTTTCATAGTTCGAATTTGTATTTCCTACTTGATGTGATTTTTATGTACTGTGACAGGTGATACATACGTTCCTTATCAAGTTGATGGACCTTGTCTCATTCCATTTAGATTTCATGTATCTAATTGTATATGCATCTTAACAACATAAGTAAGTTTCAATATTGCATACAAACAATGCACAGTATTTTAAGACGTTTATTCGCGCTAACGTTATGCTAAAATACATCAATCGTTGAATGAGATTAACGTTAAAAAGATAATAAATTGTAAAAAAAATGAAAGTGGCGAAAAAAATATTGTTTTGGCAAAAGGGCTAGCGAACGCGTCGTTTCGTCTCTGGTGGACTTTTGTCTCGTTGGTTATCATTCCACCTCTTTTTTTTATATTTTTTTTCATACTTTCTCATTTGTAATTAGATCAGCATATTCTTTGACTCGTTAAAATGAGATATACAAATTTATATCGTTTAGATTGCAATTATTTTGTCTCTAGGGAGTAAATGCAACTGCATCAAAAAAGAAGAGAGAGAGAGAGAGAGAGAGCAATTCAAAGAAAATATCTTAGGAATTAACACTTTGTTTACTAAGCAAAAGAAATAACATGTAATGTAAGTGTCAAGTATTCATTTTAGAAATCCGTGTATGGTTCTATTTAATACATTCGTCTTACTTTACCTTTTTAGCTGTCTATTGGTTTCAAAGAATATATATAAACCTAAAGTCCTGATTATATATGTGTTCATCTATTGTCAAAAATGATAATAAGTTATTGTCCATTCAATATTTATTCATTTCCTGGTATAAGAATTAAAACGATGTTTCAAATGGTTTATAATTTCCGTTATACAGCAATTAATGAGTTTTATTTGTTTTGTGTATATATTTAAAGTTCGATATATATTGAATTTTTGCGGAAGTCATCAAGTAAATATTCATACAGGAAGTATGAATAGTACGATCTCCTTGTTCAGAAACAATAATGTACAGTTTAGATATACAACGTTATGTTACCTACGTAGTTTACCAGGAAAAGGTACACATCATTTTACAAATGATATGTTCGACATGCAAATTACCATATTTGCTCCACTAGTGGCACCCATCGTTCTGCTTTTTGCAAGTCAAAACTCGGTGATCAGTCGCACACATAGACACAATCGAGAAAAAGGACGGGTGTGTCTACAACACATTTTAGGTGTTGGCATTAACATTTCGTGATTTGCTCCTCTGAACTGTTATCCTTTTTAATTCCCTGTTCGTCCGATTTTGCATTAACCACTTTTGGACTATGTATCATGTGTGATTATTTAGCCTCAGATGTAGTTCCTACTAAACGAAGGCAATGTTGGGTAACTCACATGACCCATAGACACAAATCGAAAAAACATCGAGATGCCAACTTACTTAAAGACAGGTGACTAAGCAATATGTCAAGCTTTAAATCGCTATTTATTTGAAAAAGTTGTGAGTAAATTTAACAGAGACCGTCAAAGACTGTAAACTGCCTTCATCAGCCAATCTCCAAATCATGTGTTGGCGAAAGGATGTTGGAAGCAAATATCACGTAAGATAAGAAGTTTTCTGAAGTTCTTTTCTGGTAATTACATTTTTTCCAAACAGATACATTTATGTCAGTCTAACAAGCATTATTTAACGGAGCATTCTTGGTTTGAAGTATGACATTTTTTCAGTGATGTAAGTCCTGTTGTTACATTCTACCAAAATAGCAATTTGAGTAGAAGTAATCAAAAGATAACATGATCGCGTTATTGCCATTGAAATGAAATTCACAATTGTTAACCATTGGGCTTCCATGCATATTTTACTGCTCAATAGCTTTTCAGACAATTCAGAACGTTCTTGTTATTCTACTTGTAAGTAACATGAAGATGGATGGTTTTTTGTTAAACGTCTAGTGCCAAATTGAACATTCAGGACGATAACATGTTGATGTGTAATAAATATAGACCCTGCCTAGTACTAGACCGACAAGCTGTGCCGAATTTGTGAAGTGTTTTATCTATGGAAATATGTTGTTTTTTTCAAAATGTATGTTTTATCTATAATGTGTATTTATATGTAGTATCTATGTCTGTTTTAAAAGAGCTCCGTACATATCAGTGAAATCCTACAATAAAATGTCTGCTTCTAGATTAAGATACAAATTTGTGTTACCAACTGCTGCTGAAATACGTATGAAAATAATCGATAAACGTGTTTTAAAGGTACACAAGATAAAATAAATCAAAAGCATGCACTGCTCGTGAACTCCGATCAAAACATCAATTACCTATAGTGACAAAAGAAATACGTTATGTGCTATTCCGTCGATATACATGTTGTCTGTCCAACATCTCCACCTAAAAAGATATAAATATGCTGCTATATCACAAGTTAACAGTCCAAAGAAAGACACATCATTCTGATTCCGAGCCGACCAGTCTTTGCTCTTATTCTTTAATGTCGCGTGCCTATCGGAGAAGCAGTAAACACCAATTTTACAGGCTTTGAATTGAACTGGACGGGGTTTGAATCTACGACATCTCGGGCTCAAGCCGAACAGGTTACTGTAAATTCAGAAATTATTGAGAGGTTTTTATTAATGCGAAAATGCGACTGGGTGAGTATCGCAATAATATAAACTGATGACTGAAATATAGACCTGTATGGAGATTTTTCGAAATCGCAAAAACCGCAATAATTAAAGTCGCATTTTTGTCCATTCTTAAAAAATCGCAATAATAAATGCACGCAATAATTTTTGAATTTACTGTAACGGGAGATCAACAGGTCGGTAAATTAAATAACAACTACTAAACAGATTTCAACTGACTGCAGACGTACACAGTGGAAGATTTGAAAATAGACTGAAAGACTGAACAAGACTTCACAATTTTAGTTGTATTATATAAAGTTTTTTTTTAGAACAAAATGGTCTTTTTCGTTCGTTCAAAATAGGGTTTCTTATGACTTTTACTGCCGAAATTATTTCAAATGTCTTCAAATTTCAAATTTAGTGAATGCAAAGAGCAATTCATTTCTTATCCATGTTATCTGAGGTAACGATATTTACCTGAAATTTGATTCATACATCATCCATGCTACTACCATGATTGAACAAATAGTTTGTGAACAAAAAAATTTGTATGGAGTATTTCTTTCTTAATTTCTATCAAAATAATGATGAGACAGGTACGTAATGAATGTATCGGTGTTTAACATGTGAGCGCACAACCCTCCGCTACCCTGCGACAGTGGGGTAACAGCACCACATAAGAACAAACAGTAAAAATCAGTTGCAATTGGCTAAACTGAAAAAAAATTCGATACGACTCATAAAGAACAACTGACATTCAAACAATATGGAAATACGACGATATAAGAATACTCGAAGTTATTGAAAGCCAGTTGAAAGCCAAGTTCAAATAATAAAGAAATCATGTTCTTCTCGACTTAAGTCTCAATCAGTACACATCCAAGGGATTTAGTGTAAAGACGTCATAAACAGTATGAGAAATGCATGACCATGTGTTATGCCGCAATATATTAAAACAGTAACGATTGGATGTAGGATCATGAGTTCCAATCACTGTATATATATATATATATATATATAGCAATATATGTCTAGCTGTGTCTTAATCTATCAGAAACAAAATCAATGCTAGTAACGATAAAAAAAAAACAATATCTCAAGATTGTACTATTGTGCTAAATTGTCAACCTTTGGGTTTAATCTAAGAACCAATGAGTTTAAAGAATCACATTTAAATTTAAAACAACATGATAATAAAAATTTAGAACATAATATTCCGTTTTTAATAAGAATGATACATTAACAGCCAAACGTCCTACCTAAATCTTTATATAAAAGAATTAGGTAAAATTTTTGATTAATTTGTGGTAACGAAATCTCTGTTTTAATAACAACACTGTACCAGATTGGAACGATTTGTGAGCACTCATTAACATTTTTAACCCCGCAACATTATGTACATTACGTATGTGCTTGTCCAAGATCAGGAGCCTTTGATTTAGACAACATAATTAAGAAATAATTCATGGCAGCCATAGATTTGTTTTCATGTAACCAGGGGATGGACATTTATTTTCCATTATTTCATTCCGAGCGATAACGTTTGCGCTTAAAGTAGATATACTGTGATTATACTGGTTGACGATATATAGGTCGTCATATTAGAATTGTTTTTCGTTTATTATTTTGCACATTAATTAGTCCGTTTGATTCCTTGTTTGAATGGTTATACTTTCTTCATTTTCTTGTCATATCAGGACTTTTATTGTTTACTATACCATGTATACGGTATGGGTTTTGGTAATTGATGAAATTTGATTAATTGAATACTTTATCATATGTATCAGGTATCATGGCTTTCTTCATCAAAATAGTTTTCTTTTCATTTCCTGTTCATTTTATTGAGCAAAAAATCTAGAATGACATGTATCAATAATAATTTTAATTCAAGTGATAAGTCCATAAAGATGGACACAAATCTACGACGGTTGGTAGTAGGAGTATGAACTATGAGGATTCTCCCCGTATGTTTAAAGACCACACAGTCCATCAAGGATATAAGAATCATCAAATACCAGTAAGTCAGTAAAAGGAAATGAAATATGTTTCTTTATAGATTAAGCAGGTATGTAAAGAACTTGATCAGAGAATAACATTTTATTGTCTTAATGCCTACTTCGAAGTGTGTGGTACATGTATAAAAAAAAACCAGAAACATTGCACAAGTCTAAAACCTATAAGAAATATTGCACAAGTCTACAACCTATCGAAGACATTAGTCGTCATGCTAAGTCCCCAACGTAACTGTTTGACAACGAAAGATGACTTTAGGAGGTTATAAACACTCTAGATAAACTCCCAAATGACAGAAAGCTAAACAATGATGTGATAAAGAACAGACACAATATCTTAGGAAGAATATTTTATATAAGAAAACAGATAAACAATCATCTAAAATCACTAGAATCGAATTTTTTAAAAGTAGTTACTAGAAACCAGAACTTATCCTAACCAGACATGCAAATAAAAGGAGATACATATAAAGAGATTTAGAAAACTAACAAAATGGTACCGATGTTTACGTATTCCTAGCAACAGAGGATTACGGTGAAAACATGTGTGAAAAGGATGAAAAGGTTTACCCTTTATGTGACCAGGATTTGACCGAATAAGCAGTCCTAGAATTATATCATAATCCACAACTTGAGCAGCATATGTTTTCAAACTTGAAATATTTGGAACGGTACAAGGTATGATTCTTGCAATAGGAAAGAGCGCAAGAACTGTAGTTCGGGATATCGAACAGACAGAACCCGAACTGGTCAGGAAGATTTCGGAAATACATCGGAAAGTGCTTGAATGAATGGAAATCAACATCATATTGAATAAACGATCATACTTGTAAATTGATAATAACATGAAAAGAGCGGGCTTAATTAAAGAATTTGATTTTACATAGTCTTTTAACTTTATTCGATCGATAATTGACATCAGTTATTTCATGCCATGAATAAAATAAAACATGTCCTCCTTTTTTGGAAGCAGACTTGGAGTTAATTAAATGCCAAATTAATTGATTTAAGTATGTGTTATCACATTTTTTTTCCATTAAAACAATTTGAAAATTATACTTCATTTTATGTAATTTCAGAACAGCACTAAGCAATATTTTTGAGTAAAAAGGAAGGAGTCTTACATATATGATATGATATTTTTGGATCTTTTAGTATTGTTTGTACACTGCTCAAGATCGGAAAGGAAGTGTATTTATTGAAATACTTTTTATACACTAAAAAGGAAAATAAAATAAACCCCATTGATTTTGCAAAGAAAAAGTTTGTGCCCTGGTTAAACGCAAACTTCTAAATAAACGTACAAAATTATTCTCGACAATAAAATGTTAAATGTCTTTGTGATAGAAGGGAAATAACCGTAACAGGTTTATTGTATCCTAAATATTACCTGTGTCAGCAAATGCACACTTGATGTAATGTCCTTGTCATCTCATCAGAGTATTATTCATATTTTTGGTACTATCTCAAAAAATATGCCGTATTAAGGTAGGTGATTTACACTATCGTTTTTCTACTAAGCACACATGGTTTCATTTGTTTTAAATAAATAATTACTTTTTTATATAACCATCAACTTTTTAATAATGAAATGGCAAAGACGACTGATTGAAAGAATTAAAATCAAATTAAGAAAACCTATTTAACAATGCAGTCATTCGCTGTTTTTTTTTATATCGTTTTGGAATCTTTCTATCGGCGTCCACTCTGCAAAACAGACCATAGTGGAACTATCATTACATGTTTGTAATAACTGGTTAAAATATTCATTTATACAAAGCATATTTAACCAGAAAGGATTGATTTTGTGTTTGTTTGAAATAATCGATATGTAAACTTAGATTCAGTTAATTTGACCGATTTGTGAAATGAATGTGTACCCTGTCCAATAAAATTAAAAAGGAAGTCAACCATACGTGTCATTGATGTTCATAAAAGGTAAACAGTAAAGAAACAGATCACCAAAACACATCAAGCGTACAAAAAAGAGTTTCTATTAAATCCATATTTTTACAAAATTTGGCTAGAATTCACTTATAACTTGTACAATAATTTATATGGTTTTGGTTAAGAGAGCATTAGTACACACTCAGGCATTTCTATTTAATGATCACACAGTAAACCTTATTTAAAAATACAAAAAAAGTTCTGTATCATTTGTTTGAGCATGTGCTAGTATTATGGGATCGAGAATTATTTGAATCTGGAATAATTTTAAACTCTGGAAAATTGATAAGAAATGTATAATGAAAACTAACCAAACTTTAGTGCATGGCTAAGGTTCAAGTTACTTTCACTGATATTTCTGTATGAACTAACTAAACCCATTAACCGTGCATGCATGGCTAACCCTCCTCAATTATCATACATTTCTTATGAATTTTCCAGTATTCATAATTATTCCAGAGTGCTGCACCTACTTTGCATTTACATGAAAGCAACCCCTGATCACCAGTTTGAAAAAGCTTTTCAACTACTTCACATAGCGAAAATTGAAGCTCATGAACCGTTTCTGAATATAAACATGTATCTTTAACAGCATCAATTTGAATTCTAAACAAACATCATGTAAAAATTCCCACATCTGTTTCAATGCGGTGCAAAACATTGCGCTTTCATGTATTATTCTGCACTTGGTTCACAATTTCTTGGACAAATTTATATTATTGATCAATAATGCTGGCCATGTTTACACTATATCATTAAATGGGTAAACGACCAGAAGAGTGATCACAAACACCGGATCTTTGACAACGTATTAAACAAATGACCCCGAATAATAAACAATCCAAAAGTTTTCAAGAGGATTAAATGTATTTCTGTTAAAAATATATAAAAGGCCATATTTTTATGTTAAATTATCATATATGATTTGTACAATTTATAAGTGAATTTTAGTAAAACTTCTGGACAAATTATAATGTGTAGAAGGTTAACATACACATTATAATGTGTACAAAATGATAACTTGTACACAACATAAATCCATATATAAAATTGAGAATGGAAATGGGGAATGTGTCAAAGAGACAACAACCCGACCATAGAACAGACAACAGCAGAAGGTCACCAACAGGTCTTCAATGCAGCGAGAAATTCCCGCACCCGGAGGCGTCCTTCAGCTGGCCCCTAAACAAATATATATACTAGTTCAGTGATAATGAACGCCATACTAAACTCCAAATTGTACAATACATAGTGAAGATCGATTCAACTTAACTAAGCCATGAAAATGATAAATTAGTATATATATATATACACATTTAACACATGTTCATAGTCATAAAGAGAATACATAGTATAAGATACAGATATATATGAAGTAAACAAAAAGTTAACACTCAAATATTGATTAAATGTTCAAACATGCCCTGTGAGTGTTATCAATAAAAAATCAATCTTTAACGATTAATCAGTTTTAAAAAAAATTTCCATGCTTGTGAACAAGTCTTAAATAAAATGAAGTAAGTTTAAACAAAGATGAATATGCACATTCATAGAATGTTCATCCAAACAAATAAGTCCTACAAAAAATCATAAAGTTAAGAAACAATCACTTTTCATATCCATTAAGTGCAAAAATCACTCAACCAATTTGAGTTGATAAGTATTCAGTTGATACAAACATAAAGAAATGACCAATACTTACACTTATAATCTATAATCTTATATCAGTTACTTAACTATTTAATACAGTTGAGTTAAACCATTTCCAACTGGTTTGTACAGTTTGTTCTTATGCTGTGCTATTACACAACTGGCCAACGTCGGAGAAGGGTTAAGCACTAACAAACATGTTAAACATCGCCATATTCTATTTTGTCTGTCCTACATGTAAGTCAAGAGTTTGTAATTCAGTAGTCGTCGTTGGTTGCTGTCTGTCATATTTAAGACAACTGTTCAACAAAGTCAAAATAAGGTGGATTTAAGCAAATACATATCATCATACTGATTTTCACAATAAGCGAATGCCATGCGGTCAGCTATAAAGAGGCATGTCAAAATTTGAAACATTTGATATTTAATGATCATGATATCTATACTTATACCCTTCCGGCGCACCTGAGATCACCCCCCGTTTTTGGTGGGGTTCGTGTTGCTTGGTCTTTCGTTTTCTATGTTGTGTCTTGTGTACTATTAATTGTCTGTTTGTCTTTTTATTTTTTAGCCATGGCGTTATCAGTTTATTTTCGATATATGAGTTTGACTGTCCCTCTGGTATCTTTCGCCCCTCTTTTATATGAAATATTGAAATCACAAATATACATTCTAAAACAAGACCAAGATAATTTCTATTGCGATTGAGAATGTATCTAATAATCGGGACTGGCAGAGGAAAGAATATCTCTTGCAGAGTATATATAGACGGGTTTTTCTATAATTAATATAGAAAACATGAGCGCATCAATTTACTTCTCATGGGATCGATCAGCCATTGCGATCGTGAAATATAAAGGAAGTGCATTACAAGCAATCAAAACATTATCGGTTTTTAGTTTGCGTTTCATTTCCTTTTTTCTGATTTATTTTATAAGGGATAGTATCGGTAGGTATACAAAAGGTGGAAGGAATTATTGTGCAGATAATTGTTGTACAAATAATCGTAGAAACTTCAGATGTGGAAAAAAATTAAAAAAATTGAATTACACAAATAGCTGCACAATGACTGCCCTTGTCTGATATTCCATAAGTTTCATTTGATGCCTTCTGACGAGCCAACAAAATATTGAGTGGATCAAAGCTATAAACAGACAACTTTGCCTTAGAAGGTTGTGTATTATTGAAATGTTTTTCTTGGTGAGCCGCCGACTGCATAACATCCGTTTACTCAATAAAACTTGGTTATGCAAGTAAAGTTACACCTGGCAAACGAATGTCGACACGTCGTGAAACGACTGTGAAAAAACTTAAATGTATCTATGAAAATGAATCCAATGATTAAAATATATCTGTCTCTTCTTGTCTAGAAGCTCTACACATTTCGTTAGATTATCCACAGCTTACAGCTACAGCTTATCCCGTTATTGTAAGCGAATCACTCCATCATGAAGAGACGAACTTTTTAATCCATGACTACTATCTTTATGCTGCAAAACGAACAGACATTCGGACCACTCAGTCAAAAACAAATAGTTAACAGAGGAGAACAGAGTTTAAAGTAAAATAAAAGGGGGAACACGACATCTTACAGAAAAATATAACTGACAGTGATGCCTTATTATATTATTGTCAAACTAAGGATGTTTTTTTTCCACTTTGACAAAAATTTACTATTCAACTTGATATTGCAGATTCATTCAGACACACCAGACAAAAATATAGTTAACAGAGGAAAAAGGAGTTCAAATAAAATAAAAGGGGGGACCACGTCATCGTATAGAAACATTATAACTGGCAGTGACACCTTATTGTATTCTTGTCTAACTAAGGATGCTTTCTTTATTTTAGTGGAATTCAAATGATTCAATTTCCAATTTCATTTGTTGTTCGTACTGGTGAGGTAAAAACTTAATTTGATATTTGGTTATTTTGAATGCGTCGTCATATTATAAAATATTCAGCTTGTAAATCATTTTATTCTTGGATGCTAGTTTTTGCTGGAAATCTAAAGGTTTTACAAACAGCCGTATCATAGACAAATCCAAAAAAACCTTATCATTACCCTTGCTTATATACCTCGAATTCATGGTCCATATATGTAGCCCTTTGTTTTTTAAGTATATATATATTCACTTCGTTTTTGTGTACGACGTGTGCAGACACATCTGTTCGAACTGGATTAGACCTTAGTTCAGTAGATTGTTTTTGTGTATAAATTATAAAAAGAATACACATTTATATATTTGAAAGGAATTTTCACAGGTCTGTCGTAATTGAATAGTTTATTAGAATTTTAGATTCTAACAGTCAAGTAGTCCAACAGTCCGATAATAGAATCCCAAATGTAATACTGTATTTCACTGTACTATATGCAATTAGATCTATATAGGAGTCTCATGCAGATTCAAAAATTCACAAAACGAGTGAAGTCCATAAAACCTGAAAAACCTAAACGCTCGAATATATAAACTAACATTTTCTCGTTGTTGATGGCCGTACGGTTGCCTATAATTGTTTACATCCACTTCATTTGAACTTGGGTGGATAGTTGTCTCATTGGCAATCATACCACATCTCCTTATTTTTATATTAACAGAACGACTGGAAACCAACTGCTGCATTCCTGACTTGGTATAGGCATTTCAGAAAATAAAAATAATGGCATAAACCTGGTTTTATACCAAGCTAAACCTCCAACTTGTTCAAAAGTTGGTAATAGTTCTAAAGGGTGATTTTTCACTGTTCATGCTATTTTGGTTAAATGAGCTCTTGAATATTTGTATTATGTCTTGGATTTTAAAAATGTTTGTCTTCGAAGATCACTGATGAGACATTACTTATCGAAATGTGCCCACAAGTTATATTCCTAAATTGGCCATACAAATTATATTCCTAAATTGGACATTTATAAAACAGGTAACCTCTTTGAATTGATTGATGATAAATGACTGTATAACGGCCTGCGGCATGATAAATCCATAATCAGAATATTACCTATATATGACCCTTGCATTTGTAAAATATCGCCACATTGAGTCGAATTTTTTACAAGCTATTTTTAATTGTAACAGTCCAGAAGAAGGCATATCACCGCAAACGGATACAATACATTATATTCAGAAATTATTGTGAGTTTTTTTGGTAATGCGAATAATGCGACTTGGTGAGTATCGTAATAATGAAAAATGCTGGCGTTTTGTTCTTTGTCCTTTTTTAAAGAGTAATCATAGCGGATAAGCAGAAAAATCCAATTTGCAAGTCTTTGGTTAGCTACGGACAAATATAAAACAATTTAAACTAGAAAACTAACTGCCTGAAAAGTATACTTCCATATAAAGATTATTATGAGAATATGGTAAATTGTGACTTAAATTGTTAATGTTTTTGTGTTTATCAAATGAATACAACAAGAACTACAAAACTTTTGTAAAAAATACTGTAATGGACTTTATTTATTAATTCTGCTTTTATTGGTTTAAATTGATAATCAAATATAAAAAAAACTACAGCTATTAACACAATATAAAATGTAAAATTAGACACCAAATGATGCAAAATATCAAACAAAACAGATTTTATAAATGTATGGTGTAAAGGATTACACGTGCATATAGATCAAAACTGACTTTAACTATTTATGATGATGACTGTAGAACAGATTGAAGTTTGCTTCAAATATCATTTAGGAGATGATTTTATTAAGCATAATTATGAAAAGGTACAGATATAGATTTATGTACATGAGAAACAAAACAGAGCAAGGATTGGTATACATCTTTGATGGAGGAAAAGGGGGGCTATTTATAGGTAATAAACAGACTTTCATTATACAAAACTGGTATTGTCCATTGAAAAACCTTTTTTTCAGATTTCAATCCGATCAACAAATGTCTTAAATATATTTAGACATGTACCATTACTTTCAAAACTTACGTAGATTAAATTTGTTTAAGTTTCTACCGCTTCTGGTTGTAAATGAAACCAGTTCACCTTCGGATTCAGTACTACATGTACCATTTTGTTATGTTTTATCTTAACCGAAATGTAAAACCAACATAGATAAGATCAAGCTGAATTTGCAGTTTTGAACACTATATCAAAGCAGTACCATAAACCAAGTGTAAAAATATGAAAACAGGAACCATGTCATATTGTATTTCTCCAATGGTATTGGTGTATTTTTTGTATATAAACAACAATTCTCTATCGATCCTCGATCCTGTGTCATGTTTGTCAACTCTCCCCTTTTATTTATTTGTTTGGTTTTTTTCTGTTAATTTTTTGTTTTTCTCAATTTGAAAGATCCCCCCTCCTTATTCAGGTTCAAATTTTGTTCTACCCCCCCTTTTTTTTTAGTTGTCGGCCCCTGGAGCTAAATGATGACCTGTCCCTAGATAAAAAGATCACTAAATATGTATTGATATGCAACCATTAACCCTTAAGGACCTACATCCTGTTAAAATGTGGCACTGTAAAAGGTCATGTATTCAATAGTATGTTAATGACGGCTTTTAACTAAATCAATTGGTTGTGTACATATTGATGTCTTAGTCCGGGAGAACATGATTTGGTTATCAGTTGTAACTTGCCTTTCACTAGCTGACAGTTACTGCAAGTACTCTAAGTTTTGAAATGTTTGTCTTTTTTTTTTTTGTTGCCTTTTTGTTGTTGTTGTACTTAATGTCGATGTGATGGGTCAATCACTTTTCAAATGAATTTTCGTCTCACATGCGACGAAAGTCGCAGAATGCGAAACATAGGGATAACAATCCATTGGCGTAAACTATTTGTATTAGGCTTTATATTTCAGAATGTAGAAGACCTGGAGGATTCATATCTTGTATAACGATATGTGTTACTAGTATGTTGGTTCCATGCAAGGTAAACATGCCTGTCGGACAGGATTCATCTGCCCTTTACCACATTTCATGGAGCGATGATCATGGTTTAAAATCACAAGATAATGATTGTTTCTCGGATGCTGTAAGCTGTAGGTCAACTATATTTGGTGTATGGTATGATTGTAAGGTGTACATATCAGTCTGGCATTTATATGACATTGACCTCATTTACACGGTTCATTAGTCAATGTATGTTTTTGTCTGTTTTTATAATAATATAAACAATATTCTAACTATGTAAGGTGTAAGAAATGATTGTAAGGTGGACAGGTCTCTCTGGTCAGTATCATCTGTTATTGAACTTATTTTCATGGTTTATTGGTCAAAGTTAAGTTTTCCTGATTCAGTCTGTTTCTTATATATCATAAACAATAAAGTCAACTTGTTTGATACATGGAATAGCTATAAGGTGTACATGTCTGTCTCGCAGGTTTGATCTGAACTTGACCTCATTTTCACGCTTCATTTATCAATGTTAAATTTATATATTTTGGTCTTTTCTTGTATACTTTAGGCAATAGGGCAACTATATTTGGTGTATGGAATGATTGTTAGATCAACATGTCTGTCTGGCTTGGTTTATCTGACATTGACATCATTTTATGGACTATCAAAATGATATAGATTATAGTCAGTGAAGCAAGTGAGATATGTCAGCGTGTGCACTCTTGGTACTTTTCGTTTTTAAGTTGTATTACACGATCGTCCTAGGTAAGGAGAGGATGAGCTCACGAAACATGTATAACCCTGACAAATTGTGGAAGTAGCTGTCCTTAATAGAGTGGTTGTGGTTGGTTGTTAGCTGTCATATTTGCTATTCAGTCATTATTTTGACATAAACTATTCCGTTAACGTTCCCATTTTAATTGTTTTACTTTTATCATCACTATACGATATTGCTTTTGCTTATTGTTCACTGCCATATACTCACATTGCCTTTCGCTAATGAATATCCAGAGTATGTTTGCGTGATAAAATAATCATTCCTTTTGTAACAAGCATAATTTGTGAATTTGCATTGCTATACGACGTGTCTCGGTATTTTGTACATCCAACATTCATGTATTTATTTTTGATGTTTGATTGTTTCGGTTGGATAATGTGTTATATCTTATCGTTTGTAGTCCAAATAATTATAAAATTGCCTTTCAATACCATCATTGTCATGAAAATTATTTGGACGAGTATTGTGAAAATAATTGTATATAGTTCGAGATTGCATGTTAGTTACGTAAAGGCGTCATTGTTTGTGATATCCTGTGGTGTTTCTTGTTGGTGGAATATGTTGTTGTTCTGCGGTTTTCATGTTGTGCCGACTATTATATTATTTGTTCGTGAGTTTCTCTGTGATGAATGTTCTTGTGTGTGTTTGTGCTGTATTTCTGTCATGTAGTGTTGTCATTTTAGCGATATTTTTTTACATTGTCATAAAGCGGGAGGTTTGTCCAGCCATTAAACCAGGTTCAACCCACCATTTTTTCTTAAAATGTCCTGTACCAAGTCCGGAATAATAGGCATTGTTATCAAATAGTTAGTTTCTATGTATGTTGGCGTTTGTTTTTGTTGCAAGTCAGTGTTCCTGTTGTTCCTTTGTTTTCCTCTTATAGTTGATGTGTTTCCCTCGGTTTTAGTTTGTAAATCGGATTTGATTTCCCTCAATCGGTTTATGATTTTTGAACACCGCTATACTACTGTTGCCTTTATAAGATATATTTCGAAGTTGTATTCGGAACCAAATGCCAAAAATCCCAAATGATTACCACATCAAAAAAGGTTTAACCACATAAGATTAAAAAAAATAATAAAAGGTCAAGAAGGAAAAAAAAAACATAAAACAATAGTTACAAATTAAAGATGGCGTCCCGTTATGTTTTGTGTTTGACTCTTTTGAAGAAAATTTGTCAGTATAAGGTTATAAGATTCAACCTACTTTAAATTGTAAATAGTGTATCATTTGTACGAGCAACTTATTATATTCCTTACGAAACACGTGACTGCATAAAACCTATAGGCATTCCCTGTCGTCATGTTTGTTTTCAATTCTCTAAAACAAATGTGAGGATGTGGTTGGATTGCTAATCTGAGAACTATCAAACAGCGACCAAATGACATGGATGTAAGCTTATTTGTTCAGAAACACACTACGAAAGGTTTCAACTATTAAAGTACATGTAAACATCAACCCATTTAATTATTTTTACGATGCATCTTCAACTGATAAGCTCTGGTCCATGGGAAGCAAAACATAAAACTACGACTGCTGTTAGCTGGCGTATGGACTGTGACGATGGACTATGTTCGTCATGTTTGGGGGACCACAAAGTGAACAATTTGAAAGCAAGTAAGAAACACCATACTATCCCAGTAAGTCAGTACGCAGGTATACAGGATTAGAATCAGTTTCTCCATTTATTAAGCAGGAATTTGAAGAAGATAATCAAAGACATTTTATTGACTTGATCATTACGGCACAGATTGTCCCCTATGTGTACTAGACAAGCATAAACAACACCCCCAGACCAAAACCTATCGATGAACTTGACAGTCATGCTAAGTTGTTGACAGAAATGTTTGAAATTGAGAAGGAAAATAACATCTTTCAGAAATCAGATAAATAAGCTTTTAAATGAGCTAGAATTGGAATGGTTAAAAGAGTTAGAGCCTCATAGCGACCAAAATACCTCAAAAATAGACACTCTGATATCACAATTGAAGGAAAAAGAAAACAGACATAAAGAGTCTCAGAGAAAAATTCAATCAAATTAAAGAAAAAATATCCGATGTTTAAGTTTTTAGCAACAAAAATTCTCGTCGAACAGTTTCGTGAAAAATCACAAGGGGTTTCAAATGTATGCAACCAGGATGCAGCTAAAGAATCAGTCCACAAATGGTCTAAAGATCAACAACTGGAAAGTTTGCTTGAAAGGTGTCGGCGGGATGCAGGTTTTCTAACATCCTTGTCAGGTTAAGGCAGGAGTATGGGAGCAGCAAAGAGCACAGTTAGACATGTTAAATGTGCATATAAGTGCATGAGAAATATTGACAAGACAGAACTGGAGCTGATACCCAAGATTCTTTTTGGGAAATGTTCATCTATGAGAGATTGCGTTATTGTCAATGATGGGAGAATGATTTTTGCAGATATCGAGAGAAGAAAGGTATTATTTTATACTAATGATTGAATGTTATCAAAATCAATAATCGTCGGCAAGTCTCTTTTCTGTTTGTTTGTGATAAACTCCAATACTGTGGCCGTTACCTGTTGTGAAGATAAAACGCCTTGGCATTGTCAGTTCGTTTTTGACTGATGAGTTTGAATATCCCTTTATTAAAGTTCGCCTCTCTTTTTTGAATATATCAAACTTGTACCATGCATAGTATAGTTTAATGTGTATAAAAGGATTCAGATGGGCGGATATAAAGCGCAATATCCACCTAGTACGTGTAAAAATCTTATAAAATCGTTAACAAATACATTCGATAATTGAACCGTTTAAAGGGGTCAAGGTATGATGACCTATGTAACTTACTTGCCATTTTGAAGATCTAGTTAATTGATTGCTGACTTTTTAGCGTCCAGTGTAATCATATCGAGCATTATTATTCAAAACGAGAAACTATTATCAATTATACATATGGAAGGTTCGTTAAGGTGGGCAACAGTTTAGAGATCTAGCATGATAGTAATATTGTATAAGTAAATTCACCGGAGTGCGAAAAGTGGACACTCCCAAAGCAAAACCAAACAATGTTAATGATCATGATATGTCTATGGCATTTCCTGATTAGCGCCTTCATTCACAAAACAAACGAATACGTGAAATGGAAGTAGGTAATGTTAAAAATGTTTGGGCAACAAACTTATCTTCATCACAGGATAATATAATAGATAAACATAATATGTCGTTAACATATTCAGATGACGGAATTTCGTGCGATTTTAACATTTATGATTCACCACTTTTTGCAAGAAGGCGATCCATTCGTCCTAAAATATGAGCAAGCACAACAATGTATTTTGAACTACCGGTTCAAAATCAAAACAAAAGTTTAAGGAAGAGCATACATGTATGCACGTTTGAAATTGAGTTTGTGATGGGATTAATCCAGTTGATGAAATAAAGCATAAGACATTTTCAGTAAGTCAAATTTTCTTATGTTGTGTTTAAAAAAATGTTCCATAATTCTAATTTCAGTATAATATGTAGAAAAACTAAATTCATTCATATGAGTAAAATGTAACTTTATGAGGATTAAATTTACCTCATAGAGCCATTTTGTTTTTCTTGGTTGAGATAGTTGTTTGTTTTTAAAGTGATTATAATACAATCTTGACTGCTGTACCCCAATTTTGACATTTTTACCTAGTATATCTGTTTGTTTTGCTCACACGTTGTTGTCAATATAATGAAACTCTATGCGGATGCCATACAAGTGAGAGGTTCAGCTAGCTTTAAAACCAGGATAATGCACCATTTTCTACATAAGGAAATGCCTGTCAGAAATATGACAGTTGTTTTTCATTCGTCTGATGTGTTTGACTTTTTGATTTTGCCATTTGATAAGGGACCTTTCTATTTGATTATTCCTTGGATTTTGGTATTTTCTATATTAAACTTTTTAGAAGTTTGATTATCAAAATATCAACAAATTGTCAGCATGTCATTTGTTAATTTCATCAGCTTCGTGTTTGTTTGAGACCAAAACTATGAAAAGACAAGCATTTTATTTTTTGAGAAGATTAAAAGTAAATATACATGTATTCTTAAAACAATTTTTAGAACAAATCTGCTGTAATATATAGTACACACGGCTGTCATTCGATATATCGATCAAAATGACCGTGAAAGAAAAGTAACGATGGTCAAGCATTGCGATCGGGTAATGTATCGGATCGTGAAAGCTATTAAATACAATGTAACTGCAAACTCTTTGAAAAT
Source organism: Mytilus californianus (assembly GCF_021869535.1). Lineage (NCBI taxonomy): Eukaryota > Metazoa > Mollusca > Bivalvia > Mytilida > Mytilidae > Mytilus > Mytilus californianus. Next base: position 30,917,591 of record NW_026262712.1, read on the forward strand.
ATTCATTATATTATCAACAGGCGGGAAAAATCAGAAAAAAAGAAACATTTCTTTTAAATTGTTCAACTTACTGTAGTCCGGGGTTTGCAAGGCTTAATCGCGTCATTTGAATATGTAAAACGTGATACCATGCAATATAATATTTCATTTTGGATGATTTGCGAAACACGAATTTTTTATAGATGAAACATAAGCATGTGCAAGCTACTAGGACAATTAGCCGATTTAATAGTTTAAGAATAGTAATATGATTAAACAAACATATACTATACTTTAATTAATATTTTCATATCAATTGAAATAGTATTTAAAATTCTATGAAATTTATATGTAAAGATGAATTAAAGGTATTGTGAGTATACATCAATCATATATATAAATAAAATGACAATAAAGAAACTAAACGTCTAGGAATGGTTAATTTCCGGTTCCAGCAATCGATAGATTGTATTACTATATGCCAAACTCTATTTTGCCCCCGAGTAAAGAACGTTAACGTTTTGAATACCTTCAGCGAAGAATATGGATAATTAGCCCAGTAGTCAGCACTTCAGTGTTGACTTGAGTTATCATTGATATGGTCATAATTATAACTTAACTGTTTACAAAAATTTGAATTTTTGAAATACTAAGGTTTTCTACCTCAGCAATAGATAACCTTAGCTGAATTTGGCAAAACTTTGAGGATTTTTTGGTCCTCAATGCCCTCAACTTCGTACTTTATTTGGCCTTTTTAACATTTTTTTATTCGAGCGTCACTGATGAGTCTTTTGTAGACGAAACGCGCGTCTGGCGCAAATATAAAATTTCAATCCTGGTATCTATGATGAGTGTATTTACTATTCCACAGATTCCCCTAAATGACAAAAGACGATTAATATTTGAAAAAGACACTTGACGCATTTCCTGATTGTGGACAAACAAATTAATATATGGCGAGGTTATATTCTCATCTACACCCTTTTAAATATCGGTCCTTCAACTAACAAAAATGACGTGCATTAGCCTTCAGTAAAAACCAGTACCTAAAAAAGAAACTTGACTCATTGATATGGTAATATTTGTAAAAAAAACCACTTGTACCTGTAAACAAAAGATTGCTGAAATATATAATACCAAAGAACAGTTTAATGAATGCAAGTACTTATAGTATTATGGATTTACTTGACATTAATCTAATACAAACAGTATGAAGATATATGTCTATGCATATATATAAATTAGATTTCCAAGTGTTACTACTTGTATTATTTCATTCAATAAATAAATCGTATATGTTCGTATGTTAATTGTGTTTTTATCTTTATTTGAAGTGTATAAATTCTGTGAATATAGTTGTTTTAAACTTAAAATTATATAAATGAAATAGCTGATTTTTTTAATCTTAACTTTTACGTACTAGTACATAAAATAAAAATAAAATAACTGTAAAAATAAGGCAAGATCATGTAGGATCAAACAGTAAACACACATGAAAACAAACAACATCAAACAAAAATAAGCCTGCTTTTGTCAATATTTAACATACATCGATTATGAAGTCGGAGTTCCTTCAGACAATTGTTAAAAACAAGAAGATCAAAAACGCCAGATCATTTAATTTCACATTCAGATATACTAATGATGTTCTTTCCATTAACAATCCAAACTTTTTTGATTGGGTTACATTAATATATCCTCTAAAACTAGAAATTAAAAAAACAATAGACACGGCTTCCTCCGCCTCATCTTAGACCTATACCTCCTTTAATTTGACATCTCAGTACACGAATCTGTGACAAACGAGACGATTTTAATTTTGAAATTATCAATTTCCCCCACCTTAGTAGCAATATACCAACTTCACCTGCATATGGGATATACATTTCCCAACTCATTCGGTATTCAAAGGCTTGCACCTGCTACGCAGACTTTATAAAACGTCACCAGTGTCTGTGCAGAAGGTTGATGAACCAGGATTATGTCAAAGAACGTCTCGTCCTTTTTCTAAAAAAGTTCATCGGAAGATATCAAGACCTTGTTGATAAATATTCCGGTTCAACTTCACAAATACTACATGATGGTCTTGAAGTATAGATTCTAAGTACTGACGTTGTTTATCATTTTAATTACGAGTTATAGTGTTCTTATATTTGTCTTTGTAAATTATTAACCTTTACTGTTTACATTTGTGGTGATATCCTTTTGGCGTGGCTGGGTACTTATGCATCCCGCCATTGTGTTGTTGTGCTGTCGTGAATTTTTGCATTGTTGTCTTTCCTGTTTGCTTATGTGGTTTGTCTATATGCCATTTTGTTTTTCATTGTTGACATTATTGTTGGTTTTCATAGTGATTAAGATTATAATACAATTTTGAATGCTGTACCCCTAATTTTTACATTTTTACCTACTATGTTTGTTTTGGTCACACATTGTTGTCAATATAATGGAATTTTGTGCGACTGTCATACAAGTGAGCTAGCTATAACACCAGGTTTAATCCACCATTTTCTACATAAGGAAATGCCTGTCAGGAATATGACAGTTGTTTTCCATTCGTTTGATGTGTTTGAGCTTTTGAATTAGCCATTTGACATATAATGCAGTAAAGCGTAGTCTTGTTTAATTGAAAAATATACGAGTAAATCGACTAATATATTATTTATTATAATTCCATTCTTGGCAAATATTTACATAATATACGGATTACAAAATATACATTTCGAAGGCTCTCATAGAAAAAATGTTAGGCACCCAGGCACTCTCGGTACATCACTTTCACAAGTTACCAAAACGGATTTCATTACATTCCGTATAACAAAATGGACCAACAGTGTCCAATACTGTGCAAACAAAAACCACGAATAGTGTCCAATGATATGCAAACAAAAACCACGCAACAGTGTCTTATACTGTGTGGACAAAAACCACGCAACAGTGTCCAAAACTGCGGACAAAAATCACGCAACAGTGTCTAATACTTTGCGGACAAAAACCACGCAACAGTGCCCAATACTGTGTGGACAAAAAATATAAAAAACAAAAGTAATATTACACAACTTTCTCCGAATTTATGAATGATCTGCCGAAATCTGCCAATGATCTTCCATGAATAAAAAAATTTATATACACACTGCCACCGAAAAAACTATGTACCAAGAATTTAACCTAAATTCTACTTGTTTCTTTGACCTAAGTTATCTCCAAATATGCACCAACTATGCACACACTTATTGAAATATATATAAAATTCTACTTAAACTAACGCATACTAAAAGGCTGTTACATCTATGAAATCGGATACATAATCATGATAATACACTACTGATAACTACGATACAAAAATTTAATTTTATAAGAATGAAATAAATAACTTTAACAGATAAAGAGTAATATTGTCTCATTTACATTTTTTCATTTACACAATTTTAATACCGTTTATATTACGAGGGTGTGTTTAACAACGTTTACTAGCCATAAGGGTCTCGCATAATTGGTAAAATCTTTATTTTTTTCCATTTTTTCACATGTATTTTCATCTATTATAGTTATCTTTGAAACTTGTCATTTTGCTGTTTTTTTGTTTTTTGTTTTGCTTTTTTTTTGTGTTATTTGGACAAAACAACTAAAGAATTTTTATTTCTATATCAACCATTTGGTTGCAATAGCAACAATGTACCGGAATCTGCAATCTAAATAATAATGACTTAAACACTTTTCTTTCCCTTAAGGAAAAATAAATTAATGCTCACAAAGTGAATACCAGGATATTTTTCTTTACAAAGTCAACTATGAGATTACTCCAAAAACTTATTCATGCTGCAATCTGTATTTATTTAGTAATACATTAGAGAAAAGTATAAACACTGCACTTTGAAATGCCTATAATGATCCAAAGTATTTTCAGGACCCATTGAAAATTAATTTTAATTCAGATCAATGCAATGAAATCTAAAAAATGAATTGTGCGAATTTAGAACGCGATTCTTAACAGGATTCAACGTAAATAACTAATTTTATGTTAAAAAAAATATACTTGTCTTGTATATCTTAACATAATATTCAAATGTCCCAATATCAAGAAAAAATTAAACTTCATTTTACCGCATAATATGATAGAAAATTCAATATCAGGTGCCCCGATTGCGTTACGTGACTTAGTTTAGTTTAAACATATTTTATTGTCCAAAAACATTGACAATAGGATTAGACACAAGTTTTGCAACTTAGAACGTCTTCTCCATATCGTTTTCTTATTATGACGTTTACCGCCATAAGCCTGGAAATGTCATGGATGGTCACATATATCGTCTTTAGTTGTTTAATAAAAGTTTATGTTTATTGACCAATGCGCGAAAACTTTACGTTGATAAACAAAGTTTGATAAAATTGTCAAGTTTATGTGAATCATTGGTAAACAAAGCATGAATTGCTTAGCTCATCTAACTTCAATTCCCACTTTCCAGCATAGAACCTCATAGGTCATGATAAGTCAAAGAGAGTTTTCTAGGAACTGAAAAAAACCTCTTTCATCTGGATAAGGCTCAGGTAGTTATTTAAGTATCCATTTCCTCGAAAATATGCGAAAAAAATATGTGGTGTATTTGTTTCATTCTACATTTCCCTCTTTCAATCTTTCCTGCTTATTTCATGTATTTATTTTCATATCAAAGAAGGATTGAATATAATTGTAACTTTGTTAGTGCATTTCAATTGACATCATTTAATGACAGAAAGTTAAGATTTAGCAAAAAAAAGAAGATCTACAACATTTATGGACGACATGGCGATGTGACTTAGTGAGTAATTATTAAAATTTGTTCTCTTCTGGGTATAACATAGCAAAACTTGACAATTATGACTATCTGAAGTGTATTTTTTGATTATTTAGATGCTAGATACATACATTTGTACGTGACAGTAACTTGTCTACATACTCATTAATCTCGTAACTATAGTCGCACTAGTTATACCGTCTTACAAATGATAGACTGGTACCCGGTCGTTTTTACAAGATCGTTAATATTTGTATATTCTGAAGGCATATTGAATATTTTACGGAGGACACGAAGCTCTATACTTATGGTTACCCGTCATGATCATATGACGCAAGAACGTATTTTACGGATGGAGTTCCTGTAAAACAATATCCGCTATATGCTGTTAATTTCTAACAGTAACTGCATGATACAATCAATACTAGTACTACAGTATACCCTATGGAAAAAGTATAAAACAAAATGATGGAAAAGTAACGTCCTAACGGCCTTATGTTGGATGTGTACTGATTGCATGGATTGATTATTTAGTCTTAGATGCATGATTTTTTTTATTAGTTGTTATTGGCTTTGAACTAGCTGTCAGTAACTGCGAGTACTCTCAGATCTGTATTTAGTGTCTTTTTGTTGTTGGGATGTACACGTACCCGGCCACGTCCACTCTGTGTTTTTGTTAGATGTATTTCTATTTGTATCCATCTGATGAGTTAAGCCTTTTTCAACTGATTTTTATAGTTCGTTCTTATGTTCTACTGTTACACCACTGTCACAGGTTAGGGAGAGGGTTGGAATCCCGCGAACATGTTTAACCCCGCCACATTCTGTATTAGGTCCAAGGACACAGTTATCGTCCTTAGGTTTTCGTTGTCTACGAATATAGTCCCTAGTGTGAACAGTGTATAATTTGCATTTTTTTTTATACACTTTTCCAAGTCATTTCTTTATATTTTATGCATGAAATATTAAGTAAGGGGATGAAATTACATGTTTAAAAAATTTGGGTGCTCAATCTTTATGTTAAGTAGTGATTTGGTCCAGTTAAAAAAGGTCAAAAATTAGAATGTCTGAAGATGTCAAACTGAATTTTAGCCCCCCTTAACACAGAATTGTCAATATTTTGAGTTAGAGCTGGTAGAAGTTTCTATAATTTTGATAGTATTTGTATCAATAGTAGTACACTACACTGTAAAAATCTTTTTCAGATAGAGCAGGTGCGATTTTTTTAATTTGAATTTATTGTCTAAAAGAAATGCACTACGAAATAACTGTGTTCTCGGGCCGTATGTATGTGCCTGTCCCAAGTCAGGAGCCTGTATTAGTGAGGGTCTTCAGTGGTTGTCGTTTGTTGCTGTGTTACATATTTGTTTTTTCGTTCATTTTAATGTACAAAAATTAGGCCGTTAGTTTTCTCGTTTGAATTGTTTTACATTTGTCATTTCGGGGCCTTTTATAGCTGACTATGCGGTATGAGCTGTGCTCATTGTTGAAGGCCGTACGGTGACCTACAGTTGTTAATTACTGTGTCATTTGGTCTCTTGTGAAGAGTTGTCTCATTGGCAATCATACCACATCTTCTTTTTTATATTATGAAGACTTTGGTATTGTCTGGTAAATTGGTACGTCTACGGGCTCTTCATTTCTAATTTAAAGTGCTGTTGTCAAAAGGGTAAGTTTCCTAAATACAGTTCGTCAAAGGTACAGGTCTCTTAAAAATCGTTATTTTTCAAGATAACAACCTGTTTGAAAATATATCAATCACAACAACAACAACAAATGCTGGGATAATAATTTTATTACACAAACATGTCCGGTCATACTTATAAATTGCTTTAATTCAAGTTTCTCTGGATATTTCAATAAGAACATTTTCGTTCGAAAATCAAATTCCCACGATCTGCCGAAATCTGCCAATGATCTTCCATGAATAAAAAAATTTATATACACACTGCCACCGAAAAAACTATGTACCAAGAATTTAACCTAAATTCTACTTGTTTCTTTGACCTAAGTTATCTCCAAATATGCACCAACTATGCACACACTTATTGAAATATATATAAAATTCTACTTAAACTAACGCATACTAAAAGGCTGTTACATCTATGAAATTGGATACATAATCATGATAATACACTACTGATAACTACGATACAAAAATTTAATTTTATAAGAATGAAATAAATAACTTTAACAGATAAAGAGTAATATTGTCTCATTTACATTTTTTCATTTACACAATTTTAATACCGTTTATATTACGAGGGTGTGTTTAACAACGTTTACTAGCCATAAGGGTCTCGCATAATTGGTAAAATCTTTATTTTTTTCCATTTTTTCACATGTATTTTCATCTATTATAGTTATCTTTGAAACTTGTCATTTTGCTGTTTTTTTGTTTTTTGTTTTGCTTTTTTTTTGTGTTATTTGGACAAAACAACTAAAGAATTTTTATTTCTATATCAACCATTTGGTTGCAATAGCAACAATGTACCGGAATCTGCAATCTAAATAATAATGACTTAAACACTTTTCTTTCCCTTAAGGAAAAATAAATTAATGCTCACAAAGTGAATACCAGGATATTTTTCTTTACAAAGTCAACTATGAGATTACTCCAAAAACTTATTCATGCTGCAATCTGTATTTATTTAGTAATACATTAGAGAAAAGTATAAACACTGCACTTTGAAATGCCTATAATGATCCAAAGTATTTTCAGGACCCATTGAAAATTAATTTTAATTCAGATCAATGCAATGAAATCTAAAAAATGAATTGTGCGAATTTAGAACGCGATTCTTAACAGGATTCAACGTAAATAACTAATTTTATGTTAAAAAAAATATACTTGTCTTGTATATCTTAACATAATATTCAAATGTCCCAATATCAAGAAAAAATTAAACTTCATTTTACCGCATAATATGATAGAAAATTCAATATCAGGTGCCCCGATTGCGTTACGTGACTTAGTTTAGTTTAAACATATTTTATTGTCCAAAAACATTGACAATAGGATTAGACACAAGTTTTGCAACTTAGAACGTCTTCTCCATATCGTTTTCTTATTATGACGTTTACCGCCATAAGCCTGGAAATGTCATGGATGGTCACATATATCGTCTTTAGTTGTTTAATAAAAGTTTATGTTTATTGACCAATGCGCGAAAACTTTACGTTGATAAACAAAGTTTGATAAAATTGTCAAGTTTATGTGAATCATTGGTAAACAAAGCATGAATTGCTTAGCTCATCTAACTTCAATTCCCACTTTCCAGCATAGAACCTCATAGGTCATGATAAGTCAAAGAGAGTTTTCTAGGAACTGAAAAAAACCTCTTTCATCTGGATAAGGCTCAGGTAGTTATTTAAGTATCCATTTCCTCGAAAATATGCGAAAAAAATATGTGGTGTATTTGTTTCATTCTACATTTCCCTCTTTCAATCTTTCCTGCTTATTTCATGTATTTATTTTCATATCAAAGAAGGATTGAATATAATTGTAACTTTGTTAGTGCATTTCAATTGACATCATTTAATGACAGAAAGTTAAGATTTAGCAAAAAAAAGAAGATCTACAACATTTATGGACGACATGGCGATGTGACTTAGTGAGTAATTATTAAAATTTGTTCTCTTCTGGGTATAACATAGCAAAACTTGACAATTATGACTATCTGAAGTGTATTTTTTGATTATTTAGATGCTAGATACATACATTTGTACGTGACAGTAACTTGTCTACATACTCATTAATCTCGTAACTATAGTCGCACTAGTTATACCGTCTTACAAATGATAGACTGGTACCCGGTCGTTTTTACAAGATCGTTAATATTTGTATATTCTGAAGGCATATTGAATATTTTACGGAGGACACGAAGCTCTATACTTATGGTTACCCGTCATGATCATATGACGCAAGAACGTATTTTACGGATGGAGTTCCTGTAAAACAATATCCGCTATATGCTGTTAATTTCTAACAGTAACTGCATGATACAATCAATACTAGTACTACAGTATACCCTATGGAAAAAGTATAAAACAAAATGATGGAAAAGTAACGTCCTAACGGCCTTATGTTGGATGTGTACTGATTGCATGGATTGATTATTTAGTCTTAGATGCATGATTTTTTTTATTAGTTGTTATTGGCTTTGAACTAGCTGTCAGTAACTGCGAGTACTCTCAGATCTGTATTTAGTGTCTTTTTGTTGTTGGGATGTACACGTACCCGGCCACGTCCACTCTGTGTTTTTGTTAGATGTATTTCTATTTGTATCCATCTGATGAGTTAAGCCTTTTTCAACTGATTTTTATAGTTCGTTCTTATGTTCTACTGTTACACCACTGTCACAGGTTAGGGAGAGGGTTGGAATCCCGCGAACATGTTTAACCCCGCCACATTCTGTATTAGGTCCAAGGACACAGTTATCGTCCTTAGGTTTTCGTTGTCTACGAATATAGTCCCTAGTGTGAACAGTGTATAATTTGCATTTTTTTTTATACACTTTTCCAAGTCATTTCTTTATATTTTATGCATGAAATATTAAGTAAGGGGATGAAATTACATGTTTAAAAAATTTGGGTGCTCAATCTTTATGTTAAGTAGTGATTTGGTCCAGTTAAAAAAGGTCAAAAATTAGAATGTCTGAAGATGTCAAACTGAATTTTAGCCCCCCTTAACACAGAATTGTCAATATTTTGAGTTAGAGCTGGTAGAAGTTTCTATAATTTTGATAGTATTTGTATCAATAGTAGTACACTACACTGTAAAAATCTTTTTCAGATAGAGCAGGTGCGATTTTTTTAATTTGAATTTATTGTCTAAAAGAAATGCACTACGAAATAACTGTGTTCTCGGGCCGTATGTATGTGCCTGTCCCAAGTCAGGAGCCTGTATTAGTGAGGGTCTTCAGTGGTTGTCGTTTGTTGCTGTGTTACATATTTGTTTTTTCGTTCATTTTAATGTACAAAAATTAGGCCGTTAGTTTTCTCGTTTGAATTGTTTTACATTTGTCATTTCGGGGCCTTTTATAGCTGACTATGCGGTATGAGCTGTGCTCATTGTTGAAGGCCGTACGGTGACCTACAGTTGTTAATTACTGTGTCATTTGGTCTCTTGTGAAGAGTTGTCTCATTGGCAATCATACCACATCTTCTTTTTTATATTATGAAGACTTTGGTATTGTCTGGTAAATTGGTACGTCTACGGGCTCTTCATTTCTAATTTAAAGTGCTGTTGTCAAAAGGGTAAGTTTCCTAAATACAGTTCGTCAAAGGTACAGGTCTCTTAAAAATCGTTATTTTTCAAGATAACAACCTGTTTGAAAATATATCAATCACAACAACAACAACAAATGCTGGGATAATAATTTTATTACACAAACATGTCCGGTCATACTTATAAATTGCTTTAATTCAAGTTTCTCTGGATATTTCAATAAGAACATTTTCGTTCGAAAATCAAATTCCCACGATAGCTTCTCTGAGGACAATAGAGAGTAATATCTCGCTGGAGTGTAAATTACAATAGGAAATGTACGGAAATTTTAACTCAGTGAAATGGGACATTCCGATTATTATAATTGATCTTCATCAAATTCAGAAACGATAATATCTCAAAAAGACTCTTTGAAGCACAAACATATTTGAGTCATTTAAAACAAATATAATAAAGGCAACAATTTGAATAGAGTGATAATCTTTTTATTTCACTTATTTGTCTTTGAATTGAAGTTTTAACATTATATACACTATAAATATCTACATGAAAGCAATGATTTCATTGATTTATGTCTTAATGCTGAATGCTCCAGCCCCCTCTGGTAAATTTGACCTTATGTGGACTCCACTTATCTTGGTGCCAGTTGGACGATATAGCTCCTCAAGTGTTCAAGCATTTTGGCGAACTGCCATTTGATATTCATGGATAATGCAAAAATGTTGTGTATTAACATTTGCCCCATTCATGTTACAAAATTCAAACTCTCGTTTGTGATATAATGTATTTCAGATAACGATTATGCAATTAAAGCTATAAACTCTGAAAATGGCATTTCTTTTTGCCGCCGCTTAAAACATTTATCTTTAATATCTAAATCCCAAATTTACATTCTAAAACACGATCAAAATATAATTCTGATCTGATCGGAGCTGGCAGGGAAAAGAATCATTCTTGCAAAGTATATATGATTATATAGATATTAATTGTTACATATATATTATCATGATTATAAATGCGTAATCCTGTTACTTATACACATTAGGTGTTGCCATGTGTTTTTTTTATTTTGTTACAAATCAGATATATTGATCTATTAGACAATACAGTTTTTTTTAAATTTAGATTAAAAAAAAATCTATCTGCAAAGAATTTTGTTTATATCAATTATGTTTGTGTTAAAAGGGAGACAACTGCCTTATGTTTTAGAATTCATTCAACCAATCATTACCTTTGGCAGCATATGTATATTATATATACTTCCTTGTCGACTGACTACGTTTCAATTTTGGTTTTGACTATTTCTTCTAAAAGTAGGCATTTTCAAGGTAAGCTACATATACATGTGTTACATTAGACAGTTCGAATGTTTCATTTTTACAATAAAAAAAGGATATCTATCTTGTTTCAATGTAGTTCATTTTGTCTTTTGGAAACCGTTGATTAAAACGCCGCTTTACATATTTTCTAGCTACAGCGGCTTAGGTGGCATAATAAATGAAACTTAAGTCAAGAATACACGCTTGCTGATTTAATCATATTATCTTCCAGTTCGAAATCGAGAACTATGTGTCTAATACAGAATACTGAATTATATATATACAACTATGCCATTCGTAATTACGGTCGATAACTCTGTATGATACTGTTTTGTGATTATGCATAATACACTGGTTAAGAGTGCTGAATTATTTAGAAAATAAAGAAATAGATAGTACGTTTTTTATCATTCATTGCTATCTTTTTTTATTTAAAATACAATCATAAACTAATGATATCAAAAATCAATCAAATTAATAAACATAAGAATAAGCTTTCAAAAAACGCTTGTCTGAATGTCGCATCCATTTTATTTTTAAAATGTGATCAGGAATGCGTTACTAGATAATAGTCAAAGTTTTGGTATATATTAAAATAACTAAGGAAGGTTAAGATTGTGATTTAATGGTATAGGGTCTATTGCATGGTATATTTCCAAATCTAGAAATCAGATATGTAGTCCATTGTAGTCATGAAAAATATATTGTTTACAATAGTTTAATGTTGAATTATAACATTTGCTGTCGTAAAGTCATCCTCTCAGATCTTTTTTTCACACACTGAGAGTTTTTATATCTGCCAAGTATATACAAAGTGTTGACGATATTGAAGTGATTGTGTAATCTCTTAAATAATTTCTGTTTAATTTTGAATTATAAAATTTGCTGTCGTGAAGACGTTCTCTCAGATCTTTTTTCTGATATTCATATAGACAATGCTATTTTGTTTTCCCTTAAACCGAAACTTGTGGAAAAATGATAAATTTCAACTAGGTTAACTGTTTTGTAAATGTCCAATTTAGGAATATAATACAGTTTGCTATGACTTTTTTTTTCATTGATTTAACCGCTTGAATTTTTATCTAAAATGACAATTCAGTGTCAGTTACAATTGCAACACTGAAACAAATTGTAATCAATGACATGAGAATGTGTCCAAGTAAATTTACGATTGAAATGTTAGTTGTTATCTATTTTGGTGTTACTTTAAAGTTTTGTCCAAAACATATTGAAGTGTATGAACTTTTTAAAAGATAACACTTATTCGGTTTAAACTAAACTGTTGTTTGGAAACGTTCCCGTTAATAAAATATTCAGTAACAACAAAAATAAAATATTACAAAATGTCAGCATTTTCACACGTCGAGGTTCTGTGTCAGTGTAAACAAAGCCTGTTCGATGCACACAAATTTTACTTGAAGTACCAAAGTTCTTATAAAAACAGTATAGTGAAAATGAAATATATTACTTCTAATTCACATCATAATTCTTATAATACATTGTATACACTGTTTTTTTTTTCAAAAACATATTTTGGATTTATGTCATGTCGACCTTTATACGGGTTGAGATGATATTATTAAAAATATATTAGATAAGAAAATTGGTGTTATAAGAAGGTCCCATTAGATTTTTATCGAGTATTTACGTACATGTTAACGAATGCTGCGTTGTAAAGACATCTAGATTTGCAAAATCAAGTTAAAGCAAGAAATCTTGTTTCTTAAATGTTATTTCGAATCTATTTAGCTGCAAAGAAGAAATATATCTAAATAACGCGGGGTTGGGAGCCTCAGTACACAAGATATAAGTAAAAGATATGATCGTTTAATCGGGCATTACTTGAAGCCGTAAAATAACCAAAACTAAAAATAAACAATTAACAATGCATGGACTGGTTACAATGTATCGATCAGCGTTTTGTGCGTATTTCATATCAGACGCCATATTTAATACATCGAAATGACATCTGAAGACGGAAGACGGCCCTAAAATCTGATACAAACATTAACATAATTTAAATAGAGAGGCAATCATGTGCAATCGTTTAATTATTACGATTTGAATGAATCTGTTGGTTGCATGTTTTAGATTGAAATATAGGTATATAATCGTTTAATCTGTATACGAAATATTTAATAGAGGGCCAGGTCAGTCAACGAAATGGTTATTCCTGATGTCTCCCTTTTTCTTTTTTCAATGACATTCATTTTTTTTAATGAACCACATGGTAAAAACATGCGCAACCCATCTCCATTAAGGACAAATTAAAGGTTACACGACTACGGATCAGAAATCAAAGCCGGGCTTCAAAGTTATTGAGAAACTACCTATTCTAGAGGCAGGGTGAATCAGATGTAGGTATTGAAAAATCCAAAATATCCGATTGAGTACATACAATCTAAGACTCTTTCATCTTGCATTTATACACTTTACACAAGTATTCTTCATTCCAAACTAAAAGACAAATTGAAAGAGTTGGTCCAGTCTCGTTAAATAAAAAAAAGTGCAACGTAGATATAAGTATCTCGTCTTCCGGAAATTAATCTTATTTTAATGCCCCCGCCGTAGCGGAGGGGCATTAAGTTTTACCCTTGTCCGTCTGTACGTCCGTCCGTACGTCCCAAAGTTGGTTTCCGTTCTTTAACTTTAGTTTGCCTCAACCAAATGTTATGAAACTTATACACAAAATGCTTATTATCACAAAGTACAGATCAAATTTGAAAATTGGTGGCGTCACTTTTACTGTTCTAGAGTTATGCCTCTTTACAAATGGAAAAATTGCTGAACTTGTCGTTTGCATTCTCTAACCTAAGCTTGCCTTAACCAAATATTATGAAACCTTTACAGAATACTTATTACCACAAACTCAGATCAAGTTCAAATTTGGGTAGCGTCACTTTTACTGTTCTTCTGTTATGTCTCTTATAACTTTATATGATATGCAAGCGGGGGCATCATCACTGTCCCATGGACATATTCTCCATTTATGTAAAAATAAATCACAGTGATTCAAACGAAAAGTTCTCTGACACTGACATTATCAAAATGCTAAATTTCGTGATTATCAACATATTTTTAACATTTAAAGGACGTGTTTTCTAACAAACAATCAGCATTTTCATGGAAACCGAATGTGCACCTCTTCTTGCCGACTTGTTTATTTGTTCATATGAGGTTGATTTCATATAAAAGCTTCTTAATAGGAAGAATGAAAAGAAGCTAGCATTATTCTTTAACTTAACTTTCCGCTATAAAGATAATGTCCTCTCACTAAATATTTAAAAGTTAAAAGTCTTGTGACTACGTTAAACGTATCCTTTCTACTGAACTTAAAATAAAGGATACAACATATACAGTCAAGTCTGCCGCATATCGTGACTGACAATGATGGTCGGTTGATAACAAGACTTTACCACAAAAGAGATGATTTCTGCTTCCAAATTGTGAACTTTCCATTTTAATGTTGCAACATTCCAGCAGCCCATGTAGACAGAGTATTTATCTCTCTTTTGATATGATATTCCAGGGCATGCGTTTTCTATTACGATTTCCTTGATAGAGGGTTGGTGTTCACAAGGAAGCTGTTAATCAAATAGTTCCAAATGGTAAAGTTGAAATCATCACTTGGAAAATTTTATGGACGCCATCACGAGTTGGTTGACTGTTATGGACTATCTGTTTTACAGATGATGACGGATATGTCCCACACGTCGTAAGCATAATCCCGTTCTCCTATTTTACGAATGTGACCTACCGAAATAGATTTATCAACGGGTTTGTACTTATATGAGCAAAATGAAGGATGGGGCACTATATGTTTACCTTTCCGAAGCACATGAGATCTTCCCCGGTTTTTGGTAGGGTTTGGGTTTTTCAGGCTTTAGTTTTCCATGTTATTTTGTCTACTGTTTGTCATTTGGTCTTTATTTTGCCATGGCGTTGGCAGTATATTTTCGACGTAAGAGTGTGAATGTCCTTTTGTTATCTTTCTTGAGGAGAGTTTTCCAGTAAGAAGTAAAAAGGTACAGCTTCCTTAAAGATCTGAAAAGTGTTTCCTTTGAACGGGGCATAATTTCATATTCTTTAAGAAATACATGCATAAATCTTTCGGCATCTCCGTCAACATATTTTTCTTCAATTCTCCAGATAAAAAACAGATGGTATGGTTACCAATCAAACAACTTTAAGCAGAAACCAAATAACGTGAAAGTAAGTTTATTTGTTCAGCAACATTCTACGACATTAATCAATAATTATAGAACATGTAAAAATAAACACATTTAATTATTTCCAGGATGGCGTCTTCTTCTGGTAAGATATGTGGTCCCTGTGAAGCAAGACATGAAACTACCACTGCTGTTAGTTGGTGTATGGACTGTGACGATGGACTATATTCTTCGTGTTTAGAACACCACAAAGTCAACAAAGCAAGTAAGAAACACCAGACCATTCCAGTAAGTCAGTACGTAGGAATAGAATCGGTTTCTTCACTAATTAAGCAGGAATGTGAAGAACATGATCAGAGACTAACGTTTTATTGTCTTGATCATTACATCACAGCTTGTGCCCTATGCATACCAGAAAAGCATAAACAATGCACCAGACTAAAACCTATCGATGAACTTGCCCGTCACGCTAAGACGTCGACAGAACTATTTGACATTGAAAGGGGGACAAAGGAGCTGGATAGTACCATAGATGAACTTAAAAATCACCGACAACGAAACATTGATAAAATTAAAGACAAACAAAAATCCATTTCAAGGGAAATTAAATCTTTTAGAAAACAGATCAACAAGCATTTAGATGATCTAGAATCGGATTTGTTAAAGGAGTTAGAATCTAAAACCGACCAAAATATATCCGAAATAAACTTGCTTCTAGCAAAATTAAAGGAAAAGGGAACACAAATAAAGAGTCTTGGAAAATCAATCAATCAAATTTAAGAAATACTATCCGATGTTCAAGTCTTTTTAGCAACACAAAGTCTTGGTGAAAAGTTACGAGAAGATCGGGATTGGGTTTCAAAAATATGTAACCAGGATGTAGCTAAAGAATCTATTCTAGACTTATCTTCTAATCCACAACTGGAACATTTTTTAACCGACTTGAAACGTTTTGGTACGATACAGGTTGTCCGAAATCCGTGTCAGGTAAAGGCGGGAGTCTGGGAGCAGCAAAAAGCACAGCTTAATGTACCGGTAACTGCAGTCAGAGATATTGAACAGATAGAACTGAAACTTATACGCAAGATTTCGTTTGATGCCGTTCCCATGATCAAAGATTGCGTTATTGTCAATGATGGTAGAATGGTTTTTGCAAATTCTAATAACTGTCAAGTTTTAGTGTATACTCCGGAAGGACAATTATCGAAATCAATTAGCGTCGGCAAGTCTCCTTTCGGATTGGCTGTGATAAGGTGCAATAATGTGGCCGTAACCTGCCGTGAAGATGAAACAATACACGTTGTAAATATTGATGATGGAGTTTTGAAGTAAAAGATAATTGTTAGGAAACCTTGCTCCGGTTTATCTTACCACAATGACAGACTCTATGTAGTCGTTGCAAAAACAGGCATAATGGAGTTCAATTTAAGTGGAAATCTCACCAGAACAATACCGGTAGACGTTCTAAGTGATGACTGTTATTTATCTTCTTATAACGATAACTTTTGTTACACATGTTTTAATAAATTCATAACATGCTGCGACAGTACTGGAAAAACAATCTTGAAGTTAAACATTGCTGATTCAGGTGTAACTGTTGATAGTTTTGGGAGTTTTTATGCTTTAAACTACCGTGAGAAAGCCTTGTACGTAATATCGCCCGATGGTAAAAGAACAAAACATCTTCAGCTAGTGGAAAATTTGAAAACGTCTCTTGATTGTGTTGAAGGTGCTTACTTTGACAAAAACAACAGTACATTACGTGTAGCATTTTGGTCAGGGTACGCAATGCTTTATCGCGTTATGTGATGTGAACATTTACATATATATTTGTCCTTATCATAAAGAGAATTTATATGGTAAGCTTGTATAGTCGATTCAACCATTTAAGGTAGCACTACAGTCTAATGATGATTTTTTAGTGAAATATTTTTAAGTATATTATCCATCTGAACATTTTGTAAAAATCCCAAAGTCATTTGGATGTCACAACAGGGAGTAAGTTAATAGTTAAATTATGTAAATAAAAGCACATTGTAAATACTTCATATATAAAGCATATGGGAGGAGATAATCATTCAATCATCTGTTGATACCAAGTGTCCAGCTGTTAATCTCTGACCACAAGAAAAATAATATGGACTTATCTTATAACGTTGCAATCAAACTTAATTTTTATTATAATGGAGGTAAACAAAGAAAATTTAAAAGAGAAAAAAATGTAGAGGGAATAAAACCTAAAGGGAATACAAATATAGATAGATATAAATGTGTAAAAGTAGCTAAAACAATTTTAAAAGCCTCTGACTAATGTTCTTACTACGGCAAAAGAATCTGTATCTGAATCTTGACACCAGCAACAATCCTTATTCTCGACAAATCACCTGGTCAAAAGTATCTTTTTTAATTGTACTATAAGAAATATCAGTTCTATTTTGTAGAGGACACTAGGTAGTATGAAAATATCTTTTATTGCATAGTTTTAAGTTTTTAGTTGATTTCACAGTACTATATATTTCTATTTAAATATGAATGATGATTATTATTTCGAGATTTATGTTAAATATTGATTATATGCAACCGATCACTCTTAATATTCTCTTATCTTATACTGTTTGGACAGAGGAGGAGCTGGACCATATTTTAATTACTTCATTACAGATGATAATCAAATCTGTGACTTCAAACTCCTACCAAATGCTAAATTACTGTTGTTTAGGGATGGACAGTGCACAAACCGTGCACAATTTACAGTTTTAAGTGTACAAAAGACACCAACTGTGTGGTGGTATTGATAAAATAATGGTGTCAGAACACTAATGGGTGTTTCAAGATGAATGTTTATATTTATGCCGCATCTATAAGGGTTCAAAGGGGGATATTCAGTTTTGAGGTGATTTTTCAAAACAATATTTCAATTGTCTTCAAAAATTTTTAATAGATTTGCTATGGGTGCCCCCTATGGTTTGTTTTGATATATGTGATTGTGTACTGTATTTTCTACAAAACAGAGTCCCAGATTTTGGATAATTCGTTTCTGAATGAATTCATAGGTCTCCAAAGATGGGAGGTGAAATGAGGTTGGCTTCCAGCAGATAAATCAATATATCTTTTAATTAGAGGCATATATCGAGAATCTGAGACACGGTTTTGTAGCTTGTTCATGGTCAATTAAGGGGATGAACACAGATTGTTATTACCATTTGACCTGAGTGTGCTTTTTTCATCCAAGTTGGGAGAGCACTTATTTGGCAGTTAATGAGATATATTTTTTAAATGATAATACCAAAAATATGTTTTTCTATAGATTAAGAAAGATTTATATTTCAGCTTTAAAATGAATTAAAGATTTTGAAAAGCCATTGCGTAATTTGGAGAAATTATTCTTTAAAGACTGTTGGTTGGAGTCAGAAAAGTCAGACTGTAGTGCTACCTTAATAGAAGTAGATTTTTCATACAATTTCAATGATATGGAGATATGATTACAATTAGATAGCAAAGACTATCAAAGACTATGGATAATTTGCTATCCGATCAACGACAAAGAGCATTTAGATACGGGGTTAACTATTTTTTACTCAACTACCCCCTTTTTAATCTCTTTCGATCATTTACTTGATTAATGTCGAGTGGCAATTATATCTTGATCATTCATGACGAAAAACTATTTAATATTTGAATCGTAAAGTAGGTTTTACAAGGTTGGACAGCAATTTATAAATCTTCAATAGTTGTACAAATATATTGAACAAAGTGAGAAAACTTTACGATGATTAATTAACTGTGATTTAAGGTCGCCAAAGGTGAAAAATCCTGCAAAATGGACATGCTTAACTCACTACCATATCGTAGCCCTAGCGATAAATTGTAAATTAAAATTAATTATTTAACGAATAATTAGTTAATACAGTATTAATGGGACTATAATAGAATTCAAATACGACCTTAAAGAATTTCAGACAGTGTACTCACACAAAACAAAAGCAGATATAGGTTGATACTGGCATGGTGAAACCGACGATTTAAAAATTTGTATCAGCTGATAATTATTTAATTGCAAAACAAATAAGAATTAAAACGAATACTGTTTGGTATGATGTCGGGATATTTGAAAAGAAAGAGGAAACTATTTTGATTTAACAACATGACAACTTTTATGCTAGAATATTGAGAACTATATTGCATTTCATACAACAATTTACGAGTTAAATGTCTTGTAAATAAGCATCATGAGTAATATTAGCAGAGGTATAAATTGACAACGCTTTTTGTCATTACTATGTAAAAAAAAAGCTATGTCTTGTAGGGAATAGATGTCAACCATAAAAATCGAAGAGGAAAATACAGTTAAAGATGTAGAATTTCATACATTTGGTTAATCAGCGTCGTAAAATTTCATTTTATGATAACTATCATTTAAAATCAAGTTATTACGTGATGCAAGGAAACCATGTTTAAATATATATTATTGATAGAAAATTAAGCAGCCATTTTAAATAAAAATTATCACAAGCATCAGAGGACTCCCATTTGTCTTCTTTCTTATATTATTGTTATGTCCCTTTCAAAATAATTTATCATATGCATGACTTATTTGATTGAACTGGAAATATGACATCATACTGCCACGTGTATTGTTGACACCTTTTTAATCACCTTAATTTAAACTAATAACTGGCACTTGTACTGTTGACACCCAAGTGAGAACAAAACTACCTGTAATTACTTGAAATTGTA
Organism: Mytilus californianus; assembly: GCF_021869535.1. Taxonomy (NCBI): domain Eukaryota; kingdom Metazoa; phylum Mollusca; class Bivalvia; order Mytilida; family Mytilidae; genus Mytilus; species Mytilus californianus. Next base: position 30,937,800 of record NW_026262712.1, read on the forward strand.
ATTAACTAAATACCCAGTAACTTCACAGGGTGTCTTCCTGGAATGCCTACATTGTATACAAAATCTATTCCTCGAATGCCTATAAAAGAAATTAAATAGATGTTGTTTTAATAAACTGGTGTTGTTTTAGAACAAAATTTGAAAAGGAGTAGTTTAAAGGTAAAAATTATTTTTAACTTTAAAACATTTTTTTTTTTTAATTTTTTTATTTGAATGAAATGGAATAATAAAATTTATTATTTTTAAGTGAAAGATTAATGATTAGAAAAATAGTATTAAAATTCAAAGTAAGAAATTAAAATTGAACCAAATAAATGAAAGAACGACTGTTTACATATAAAAAAAGAAGATTTGGTATGTGATTGCCAAAGAAACACTCTCCACAAGAGACCAAATGACACAGAAATTAACAACTATAGGTCATTGTACATCCTTCAACAATGAATAAAACCCATACCACATAGTCATCTATAAAAGGCCCCGAAATGACAAATGTAAAAAAATTCAAACGAGAAAACTAACGGCCTGATTTATGTACAAATAATGAAAAAAAAACAAATATGATATACATTTGTACAGCAACAAACGACAACCACTGAATTGCAGGCTCCCGACTTGGGACAGGCACATATAGAATGTGGAAGGGTTAGACTAGTTTAAAGGCGCAAACCCTCCCCCTAACCTGGGGCTTTGGTGTAACAGTACAACATAAGAACAAACTATAAAAATCAGTTGAAAAGGGTTAAACTCATCAGATGGATACAAATTAAGCAGAAATACATCTAACAAAAACACAGAATGGACTTGTTAGGGTACTTAAACATCCCCACAACAAAAAGACACTAAGTACAAATCTGAGAGTTACTGACAGCTAGTTCAAAGCCAATAACAAATTATCAAAAATATCTTGCATCTAAGACTAAAATAGGACATTTATAAACAAAATTCATTTAAATTTTAAAAAAGTATTCATAGAAATATGTAATGTATAAGCAAACCAATAAGCAAAAACACAGGGAAATTAGAGATGGACTTTCCAACCTAAAGATCCGACACCAGAACGTAGAGATCTCAACAGTTCAGTTTGAAGATGCTGTTTCATACTTTGATATTTTTGTGCTTTTTTCTTATCTTGAATATTATCTATATTCTTGATCAATTGAACAGGAGTAAATATATAGTCCTTATTTTAGTTCTCTTTCGTTAAAATTTATTGAGCTGTCAAAGAAGAGTGTTTTTATAATCCTTTAACAAAATTGATTTCAAACATACAAAAAAATACAAAACATTAATTTATTGCAAACAAACAGGAAAATAAAAAATATCACCTGGAATTTTATTTGGGAAACTCAGCTTACCTGCACAGATTAATAATTACTGTTTGTTTTGACTACACTTAATTTTAATAAGACACTATTCCTTGAATGCTTACATTTTTTTTACCTGTATTTCGTCGGCAGATCAAAAGGTGTTGACATTCAAGGAATACACCCTTCACATTAATGGCTTGGGTCGATGTATATAACTGGCGTTTTTATGTCCCTTTTGTTTTTAGTTTGATTACAATTCTTTTTTAATTATAGGACAGTGTAGTGACTTATATGTATCTGCTCATACTACTATTAGACATTTGCGGAAACTGTCATACACCTACGATTAGGATTACAAATACACTTACAGGTAGCATTTAAATCGTGGGTCGTCTCAAAGTGTTAATATAAACCGTCGTTCAAAAACAAAGTCTAACTCCTATGAGGTATTTCTTTAGTTGAACAACGTGGTTTTCAGGCAATGTGTACCCACTAAATATTGAACATGGTGTAATCCAGGTTAATCATGCTGTAAATGAACGCACTATGATAAAATTGACATACATCATTTTATAAATTTTACGAGACATGCAAAAACATATTCGCAATTGTCTCTGCAGTGGCTAGGTTGGAACAATTAGAAATTATTAGAATGAGTGTTAAGAAAGGGGCGATCAACTAAGGAGTATGTTGACAATATCTAAAAAGAGAATTAGGGGATACAGTGGGTGGGTGATTTAGAACTATTTGCGCTTCGTGGCATTTCACTTGCGGTTTGGTATATTTTTTAATATCTTTTACTTTTCTGAATTGGACAAACTCTTTTGTCTACGTTTTAGGTATTAATAGAAAAATAAAACTTAAAGATATACGAAAAAGAAAAAATCAATTAACATCTTTATGTAGAATATATAATTTAAACTATTCTTCAGACTCTGTTGAAATGAAGAATAGGTGTACTCAAATAGCTGGCATTTCACTATCTTTTCAAATTAAAGATGACAACTGGGTTCTAAGTAGTTTGTGTTTGTGCAATTTTTATAAAGATCTTGTGTGAATCATAAGGATATGCACGTTTTCTTTCACAATGTCGATAAATCTCTCCCATGAACATGTATGGGTCTAGTTATCTCGAACAATGATCAGTAACTCCTGATCCCGACACCGGAACAATTTATAGAGTGCACGTATGACGGTGTTCATTTCAAGTTTTCCGCAAAATTATTCCTTTGATTAAATGGGGAAATGGTGCCAAAGGTATATCAGGCGAAAAAGTCAACATAAATCACACACTATTTTCGTCGGTTAGGTAACAGTTGCGGCTACAAAAGGGTATTTGTGTAAAAGAAGCCCAACACCAGACATTAATATTTCAGAAGCACTGCACTGTGGTGTGTTTAATAATTATTTTGTGTAATTTGTTTATCGCATTTTCCTGTGGTTTTCAAGTCCACCGTTTGTAGAGTATCTTCTAAACGAAATTTTAATAATTTTGCTATACTTAAAACCATACCATGAACAGAGGTATTACATTTCCCGTGGAAAGCGTACGGTTCTGTGCTAATTGTTGGTGCGCGAAAAAATATATCCAAATAGACAGCAAGTGTTGACACCTTTTATAAGACAACAAATTGTCCTAAAACTCCAGAATATGTAGAGGAAGCGTAGAAATTAAATAGACTTATTGCAAACTAAAGAGTAGAGGTTGAACACGCCATCGGAGTACTAAAAAAATACAAAGTTATGGGGACTTTGTGACGATATGTAAGACAGAGATTCATTAGTGTGTCCTCGAAAAAATTATCTAAATAAAAAAAATCATTTGGTTTTATATGTACCTCTATTACTGTTTTTTTTTATTTTGAGATGACCCCTTGTTTTTCGTCAACTGTAATCGTATGCTAAGCGTAATCCTAGGTGTAGGCCTAGTTTCTGCAAATGTCTATATTGATTGTAGAGATTCAATAGTTTATTAAAGTCTCCCCACATACATAACATATATATTATATACAGTAAAATACATTTCAGATTAAGAAAAAAAAACAAGAATAAACAAGTTACAATGTATGTGCCATTATTAAAAGAACTATGAGAGACTATATTCATGATATTATTAAAATATATACATTTACACAAATTATAAAACACATATTTTCATAAAAATTCTTATATTTAATATATACTTATAGAATTTCTTCTTAGTAAAATATTGTGGCAGGTTTTGGCAACAATATGAATAATAATATAAATTTATCTTCATTAGCTAATTACATAAAATCATTATTAAAAATTGACACTACAGTGAACATATTTTGTCTTAAATCGTTATATAGAGGACATTTTAAAATCATATGGTTTTCATCTTCTATTTCGCTAGTACAGTTAAAACAGGTTCGTTCATTAACTTCTTTTCTTTCAAACCGACCAGTTTCAATTCTTAATGGTGCTACTCCACATCTTAATTTTGAAAAAGCACTTAGATACCGCAGTGGTAAATTCTGTTCCAAATATGGTTCAATACAAAATGAAGACTTAAAAAGCTTATATGTTCTAAACGTATAACCTTAATTGACCATATGAAGCAACCCTTATACACCAGTCATTTTTATATTTATCAAATATTTTTTTCTTCAATCTTTGAAATTGTATTTTTATCAAGAATAAAATCATTAATATTACAGAATATTTCATAATCATAAAATTTCGACATATCCATTGCACGATAACTCCAGTTTTTTTATTCTATTATTACCTTTCCTTACACACCATTTAAAAACCTTATAATTTGTTCAACTATGGTCCATTTTTACACATATCTCCTATAGCTGCATCATTGGTAGTATATTTTTCAACCCCATGTAAAATCTCATGGCTCGGTTCTGTATAGCATTGATGCATGAAACGTTTCTTGTGCCCCAGATTGTCGAGTCATAATTTATGACTGACCATACCATAGAGTCAAAAAGCTTTGTGAAAATACTGTGTTGGAAACCACCATGGGCTTTACATTTTACAATTTATAAACCCAATGATCTGCTTGCAGATCTTGCCATTAATTACCAAAACACATCCTTGTTTTAGACAGGTATTAACATTAAACCATTCAGTCATGTGACCATTTAATCTTACACAGCATTCAACATTTGAACAAATAGCCTTTAAGGCAAACATAAATTTTGTACTTATACCCATATCTTCTAATTTGTTAAATAAAAGTGTTCAATTTATTGAATCATATGCCTTTTTGAAATCAATGAAAGCAACTAAGGTTGATAATTTACATATTTTTTTTTCGAGTTTCAATAATAGAGGTCAAGGTGCTGATATGATCTATAGTGTCTATTCCCCTAATGAAATCATTCTGTTCATCATTTAACATCTCTCTTTTTTAACCAGTGAACCAGTCTATTATTCAAAATACCACAAACAAAAATTGTATGTACATGGTGCAAGAGTAATACCTCTATAAGATAAAGGATCTCTAGGTTCCGCAGTTGAACATTTAGGTATGGGCGTAATTATACCTTTATTCCACATATCCAGAATTTTACCATATTTAAAACATAAATTAAACATTTGTTTGTCAAGTACATATAACAGTATAATTTTGCATAATTCAGACTGAATGAATGGGGAATGTGTCCATGGGACACAGATGATGCCACCGCTTGCATATCATATAAAGTTATAAAGGGACATAACTGAAGAACGGTAAAAGTGACGCTACCCAAATTTGTACTTGATCTGAGTTTTGTGGTAATAAGTCTGTATTGTGTATAAGTTTCATAACATTTGGTTGAGGCAAACTTAAGTTAGAGAATGGAAATGAAAAATTCAGTAATTTTTCTAATTTTTCCATTTGTAAATGGGCATAACTCTAGAACGTTTAAAGTGACGCCAACAAAATTCAAAGTTAATCTGTATTTTGTGGTAATAAGCATTGGGTATAAGTTTCATAACATTTAGTTGAGGCAAACTAAAGAAAGGGAACGGAAACGAAAAAATCAGCAATTTTTCCATTTGCAAATGAGCATAACTCTAGAACGGTTAAAGTGACGCCACCAAAATTCAAACTTAATCTGTGTTTTGTGGTAATACGCATTGTGTATATATTGTGTTTCATAACATTTGGTTGAGGCAAACTAAAGTTAGAGACCGGAAACCAACTTTGGGGCGTACGTACGTACGGACGGACGGACGTACAGACGGAACAGGGTAAAACTTAATGCCCCTCCGGTACGGCGGGGGCATAATTAAATATATACCTCGACTTTTTCCAATTTTTGCATTTATAACAACTTTGTATACCTCATCTAAAGTTATCATTATCTATTAAAACACAATTTATATTTTCTTTAACTGTAAAATTATTAATATCACAATTTTCTATGCTACATGTATCTGAATTTAATAAGCTACAAAACCTATCTTTCCATTTAATTAAGACCGACTCAAAATTGTCTGTTACACGGCCATCATCTTGTGTCACCTCATTCGGTATTGTCAATTGCCTTTCATTACCAATACCATTTTTTTCCAAAATTGTTTTGGATCATTACTATAAGAATTAACCAGTTCCTCTTGGCAACTATGCCAATATTGACGTTTAGTTTGTTGTACAGCTTTATCAAATTCTTTACGTTTACTAAAAAATAAATGTCGTCAATAAGTTTTACTGTTTGTGCCCAAAACGTACATACTGTTTTTCGGCTAAACATACAAAATTCCACTTTTCCGTCAGTTCATCATTCCACCATGGTTTCTTGAAACGACGCCTCTTATTGTTACTACTAGTTATAGCTCTAAGTTTTTTGTCTAGCTTTGTGTGCATTTCATTATGTAATATATCAAGAAATTCACTATAAATATTATCTACCTCAATTTGATTACCAATAGAAGATTCAATATTTAGAATGCATGAATTTATACGATTAATAACACTTTCATCTGCCATCCAATCATTTGGAATATTTTTAACATTATATACAAACTGATTTTTACTATTTATGTTGGCTTCACATTTATTCACTTTATTTTCAATACCATCACTATTTTGATATACTGCACTTTCCATTTCCCAACATATAAACGAATGATCAGGGATATACTTTGGCTCAATTGATCCAGTAGTTACACTACGGCTAGCTAAATTACTAGCACGAATCACTTCGAAACCATGAAACATATTCATATTTTCATATGATAATACACAGTAATCTACCACAGATGATCCACGTGTATCTCAGTGTGATTTATTTGTAATACTATTTAATAAAGAACACATAAGATTTACAAATTTTATTCCAGCAGATGTCAACAAACATAGCAATGCTTTCATCATTCAATAATTACATTACATGTATGTTTCATTATAATACGTTATTTTTGATTGGCTAACAGCAATCTCGCGTCATTCTGAAATTAACATTAATTTCAATATGAAATGCAACATTCATGATGACACGAGCTTTCACAATAAAGTGCACAGGTAAATAAAAGAAACACTAGATAGAAATCGTGTTTTCATGATCCTAGCAAAAAAATGTAATTATAAGTATTGAATGCTTCTTTTAGTAATTTTATAGGATTGTAAAAGCGTTGACCGTGCGCACATTTTTAGAATGAAGCGCTTCCGCGCTTCATACAAAATGTACTTCGGTCAACGCTTTTACACCCCAATAAATTTACAAAAAGAGGCATTCTATTCTTAAATAATATTTAATTACAGAAGAAGAATATGAAGCACATATAAAACACATGAAGCACATTTAAAACTCAAAGGCAAACATGTATCTATGAGACATCATGCAGAAATAAACATCTCTTATACGGTGACCTATAGTTGCACACCTTGCATCATCTTGGTCTCTGGTGGAAAGTTGGGTCATTGGCAATCATAACACATCTTCATATTTCTATATTTATATACTAATGAAACACTATGAATATAAATGTATCAACTTTAAAAATTACAACACAAACAGATATTACAATTGTGAACACCAATGATTAAACACAATACAAACACACACACACACAAACGCAAATCATTAAAACATCTTTTACCAATAAAAAAGCATAAAAGTACAGATGAGAAAATCACAATAATATTTCAATAGAAGTTAATTATCCTCATTCAAAAATATCAAATTCAAATTTTATATTCCACTTATACTGTATCTCATATAAACACATCATATAAACATATATTTTATATGATGAATCTAAGTTTATTTGAATACATTTCTTGTACAATTTGTATAATAGATTTTTACAATTAACTAAATAGACACATTTGTACATGTATTTTGATTAGGACAATGTATTTACTATTAATTTATTCATGCAATAATTTCCACCTTTTATCAAGATAACAAACATGTGGTAATTATCAACTAACAAAATTATAATTGGAGTGACAGATTTATTGTTGATTTTGGGCCCAGTTTTCAAGTTGGTCCAAATCGGGGTCCAAAATTAAACTGTGTTTGATTTCAACATACATTGAATATATATAGGGTTCTTTGAAATGCTGAATCTAAACCTTGGTTTAAATTTGGGATTTTTGGGCCCAGTTTTCAAGTTGGTCCAAATCAGGGTCCAAAATTAAACTTTGTTTGATTTCGAACTCGAACGTATGGAATTTAAATCTGAACACAATTCAATTCGCTGCTGAAAGGCACACATGTCTTAGTTTCACTTACTAGTAACATTATGTAAAAAAAAAACATCTGTTCATAAATCATAAGCACAAATGACTTGCGCATTAAAAGTTATCAACATTCCTAAATGAATTGATATGAGTTTTTTTACAACCTAAAGTGACCCAGTACACCATGTGGCCAACTGAAGGTGTTAAAAACCCTATACCTACGGATAAAATCGTAGATAGCTCATTTTCACCCATTCTTAGTCCGAATAGAGTGATGTTTAGAGAAAATAAGGCAAAACGCGTAATGTTAAAGCATTGCTGTATTCTATAATTCAAAAATTTTTATTGAAATTTGGAATAGAAAGCCGAGATACCAAAGGGACATTTTAACTCATATAAAAGTCGAAAATAAACTGACAACGCAATGAACTAAAAAAGAAAAAGACCCACAAACAAACATCAGTACACAAAACACAACATAAAAAACTAAAGATTCAGGTGATCCTGAAGGCTAACCAGATCCTGCTCCACATGTGGCACCCGTCATGTGTAAATTAGACATATAAATACAGGGTGAAGATAGAACACTACAGGTAGTCAAATATAAGACTTTAAAATTCAGAGACAGAAAAATTATAAAAAAAAAACAAGTTTTGTGCTCAATGTTGCAAGCCTTATGTCATAAACGATATGACATCAACGTGGGTCATTTGCATCACTAGGTTAGTAGACCCGTTCATTGATGACATAATAACAAAGTGATACAAAAGTGGGATAAAGTACTTAATGGATTGCATGTTTAATTACAGACATCATGGATAATTTACAGAATTCAATTTTTTACTGGAAATAACCACGGAAGTAATGAAAATGCCATTAAGTTGCCCTTGGGTATGGGTATCAACACCCTGGTATATAGGCTAGCAACACATTGGGTTGTGTATTTCATTAAAATATGTTATAAGTCATTCAAAATCATAAAAACGTACTAAGGTTGGATAATTCAGCTTGTCCTTTAAACAAATAAACTTTGTTGGCCATGTAGTGTTACAGAACAGTATTTACATAGGTATTTTCAGTAGACACAATGTTGATACTGCACACCTGGGCTTCGTCATACAGATGTTTTTCAGAGTTGTCTAAATCTAAATGTTGATAAGAATTTTCGTAATCGTGTTGTTCACTTGCAACCGATAGAGGTCTGTTTGACATTGCTTCGCTGCTATTAGATTCACTTGTATTGTGAGTGCCACTGTTTCCTGAATTTGGATCTTGAACTATCATAGTATCTGTATCTACTGGATGGTAAGTTTGTTGCTGATTCAAAACGAGGTTCTGATCTACAAGCTCTACCTCATCATAGTGTACCTCTTGGTGCACTTGTTGTAGCTCAATTTTCCTCCTTTGCTTACGGACGCAATTCCAGAAAATAGTACAAACAATCCCTAACAGTAGTCCACCAATGAGGCTGCTTGATATTTGCGTGTAAATATTAAATGTTCGACCGGATAGTTTTTCTAAAAACAGGCAGTGAGATTTGTTCATAATTCTTACAATATCATTATTTATTTTTTACAATTTTTTTAAACACATTGATTTTGCAAATACGACTGAATGTTTTACATCTTAATAAACATATCAGGGAGGTCTACAACTAAAGTGCCTTCGTTATGGTATAACAGTTGATGTTGTAAACTCAGAAGCTGATTTAACTGCAAAAGCAACTTTAACACGCTTTTATAAAGAACAGTATTTTCAATTTATGCCTTTCGATCATTTCGTCAGCATTATACATGTAAACAAGTGAACCTATCAACGTGTATTACAGTTGATTTTACTATGAATATAGGAAAATACAATCAGATCAATTACACATATAATGTTAAAATCAATTGTTTTGAAAACATGGTTGATTGATTGCTGACTTGATTAAATTTTTACATGTCACTGTTTTAACGATGCATCTGATTTAACGGTCTTATTCTGGTCGAACGTGGCTGCGCTTTTAAAAATCCCTCACAACCAAATGGACGCCCTGGATGCCCCAATGAAAACAATTCTTGCATCTTCTTATCTGTAAATTTTCTGTGTTGTGTGCTTTTGTTTAAATTGGGCGTAAATGATTTAATTTCACTCGAATACGGGGAATACCAAGTAGCACACGCTTGGACGTCACCAAGCACATACACTCATATATAATTTAATTCTTTGCATATGATGATGTCGTCGACGCGTGTATTAACAACATACTGAAAGATTTTATTTTATTTTATTTACTGGCAAATTGATGTTTGTTCCTTGATATACTTTTAATGTGTGTAGTTTGACAAAACGTTTTTCGACTATTTCAGAAAAAATACATGCAATGGACCAGAATTTGGGTTGATTGATAAGCTGAATAAGCTTAGATACATGTACAAAATGATAGTTAAATAGCTATCGTCAATTTGTTGTTTTGACCATTTCAAGGGCATTGACCCCAACATCTGCATACCATTTTAACAAAAATGTTCCACGTATGACATGACTCGATTAACATTTGGTAAACTTGTTTTGTCGATATATATAACTCTTTTCTGAAAAGAAGCCATATGAAGAAAATTAAGACCATGACAATAACCTTTTGCCTTGACCTCCTTTTCCTACTGGTGTTTTTTTGTCCATAAGTGTTTCTCGTTATTTATATAGATTAGACCGTTGGTTTTCTCGTTTGAACGGTTTAACACTAGTAATTTTTGGGGGTCTTTATAGCTTGCTGTTTGGTGTGAGTCAAGGCTCCGTGTTGAAGACCGTACTTTGACCTATAATTGTTTACTTTTATAAATTGTGACTTGGATGGAGAGTTGTCTCATTGGAACTCATACCACATCTTCTTATATCTATTTACTAGTTACAAATACGTATCACTTATATAAACTAGATATGGAGAAATAGCTTTTGATATGGAGTCTCCGGTTCGCTTCAGTCAACTACATATGGAAGAAGTGATGGGGTTTTGAAAAAAAATGTCCTCTTTGTTACGGTTGCTATGTCTGTTCAGTGTCAATGGGTGTTCGGTTGAGCTGTGACCTTTTTAAAAAAACATTAACTGTTTGATAAAATATACAAAAGAGCTGAACGACTTCTTTCGTAAGACCCAAACAGCTCAAAAACAAAAAGTGGCGGAAAAAAGTATAATCAGAACAAAATCAAAAGTTCTTTCTACGGAAAAAGTGGAAAGATCTAACTATTGGTATGACTATAAGAATCTTAAATCTTAATAACATAACATAACGTTTTTCATGTTACTAAGATTTCAATAATTTGTTTATCGTTTGGTTTCCACCAAATTATACGAAAACTTCTTCAAATGCTTTTATGGTGCATCAAAGAACATTCGGTATTTTGTGATCATATCTATATTTTGCTTGATTGCAAATTACTAATTACAGGTGGAATTCACTGTGATTATATTTTCACCAGGTCTGATATCAATAGTCAAGATTGACAGCAGAATAAACGAGACAGTTGTGTTTTCCTGTGTTCGAATCAATATTTAAGTCATTCCTGATATCAGGAACTGAGTGGATAGGATGCTTTAGTACAAAAGTTTATATGTTTAACATTAATGACTTGAGAATTCATGAAGATACGCCACTGTTACGCTGTCTTCATTTAGCTTATAACTTACCAACATCTATAAGGTCGACAGTGAAGTTAGCATCACCAACAGAGTTTTCTATCCAGAATGTATATGAAGTGAAGTCGTTTGCTTCAACCATAAATCCATGAAGAGTTATTTTAAATCCGTTCATTCGAAACTCGTTTGAATATATTCTATCAAAAACAGTTGCATTTTCGATGTCTATTTTGTTGTATTCAATTGAAAACAATCCACGAGTTTTCACTTTCAAATTGTTGAACTCTGGGTAACTGTACACGAAGACTCTTATGTCGATTTCCGTACCAGTTATTCCATACTGTTTATGTTCGTTTCGTGAAACAAATACCGGTTTGTCTGAAATATTTATGGTTCGTAGACAATTAAAAAAAGTATAAAATTGAGTTGCATTTCATCCTATGAATAATACGTCGATAAACATGTAAACTAAGTAAAAATATCTTTGCTCTTTTTACCCGAAAATGTAGTACCAATCGATTTAATAACTGTATTAGAATTTTCAACCTTTCTGCATAAGCTTCATAAATATGCCTCTGCTGGTGGAGATTTCCACCCGAGGGTATCAGCAGCTAGCTGAGAATGTGCACTTCTTTGTTGACATGAATTATCATTTATATGGTCACAACAACATGAAGTGATTACAAATATTTGAATTTTTTTCAAATAGTAAGAATTTTCTACTAGAAGAAGAGATTTATCTGTATGTGTCAAAACTTTTTGGAATTTAGGGTCTCATTGCTTTTCCACCTCATCAAAGATGGTTTGCTAATACTTTTTGTATGCCAAGCGCATGTATCATTTACGAACGACTTGATAATCAGTGACGCTCGAATAAATACAAATTAAAACATGTTAAAAGAGCCAAATCATTTACGAAGTTGAAAAGCATCGAGGGCGGACATTTCGAAATATTTACTGAAAACAACTACGTTAATCTATTCCTGAGGTAGAAAATACTAAGAATATATCAAACGAGGTATGTAAACAGTTATTTTGATTATTATCATATCAATGATTAAATTTAATATTATGTTTTATAACTGCAATTTACTTTGAAAATAAGAGGCAACATAAGATATGTCAGAAAAAATTCTTTTTTTAAATACTTAACATATCTAAACTACCTCATGGAATGTAGTATAGGTTAATGCGAGATGACAAGTCATGGTCAAAGTCAGTTTTATTTCATGACATTGAAACAATTTATTATATTAACACATGGTAAGCCAAATACCTGTAAAAATAAAATTGATAATTCAAAAATTGGCTTTCTGTAAAAAATATTTTCTAACCTTTTAATCTGCTCTGAAGGAGAAAAGAATTAATCCAATTTTTTTTGTATGAGGCAAATAACGCTTAAGTGTGAATGATCCATATTTGTCATGCAATAATATAAAGTACTGACCATGTTGTCTCACGAAAACCTGTCCTGACTGGATTACTGTACGATTTATATATGACACACCATTTTCTACTCGACAGACATATATCCCATTATACTGATATAAATTTAATGTGGCCTCATTTATTTGCAGGTTAATGGTTTCTGTGCTGTTGAGATAACGGATAATGTCCCCATGTTCTGTTTGATGAATCCATGGATAAAATATATAAGTTTTAGGTTCACCATTTGGTATGCATTGTAAGACCTTTTTATCCGAGTCTGTCTTAATTTCAATAGATGGCGGATCTACAAAAAAGTCGAAATTCTACGGTTGAATGATGATAAATATAAAATCCTAAAAGCGATGAAAAAAGTCGATATATCGGCATGAATAAAAAAAATAGAAGAGATAAAAAAAAATATATAAAAAATGTGCAAATTGTAAAGGAAACTTTATTCCACATCTATACAAGGTTTTGTACACAATGATATATATTAAAGTGTAAAAATCTATCAGAACAAATACGGCAATACATATAAATTTCTACACGCCATATAATACAACAAATATATATATATATTGAAACATTTTGAAAATTGAAACATGGAATGTATCAATGGTATTCCCTAAAACATGAATACATACATTGCACTATGATTTCAGTTCTCTCGTAGCTTACACCAATACTATTTTCTGCTCGGCATAGATATGTTCCTGAGTCATGCCGACTTAAATTGAACAAATCTAAGGTGAGTGTTGAATTACGTTTGATAACATGATACAATTTGGATTTTTTCTCTAAGACTATTTTTGACGCAACAGGATTGCTATCAACGATGCATGACACAGTCAAACTTTGTGTTTCATTTACTCTAATAAAATGCTGTCCTTTATTGAATGTTATAAATGGTTTATCTGTAAAAAAAATAATACATGTATTAAATCCTAATTCTGATACAAAATAATAGGAATTCACCTAGCTTACAAAAGTTTATTTTTAAGTTGTATAACGTTTTTCATCAAGATATTGAAAAGCATTTAAAAAAAACAGTTCTATGATCAAAATGAAATATGAATTATTTAAAAAAACAACGTATAATATGAATTCGTTTCCAGTGTTCAAAATAGGCGGTTACAAAATAATAACCATAATGTGCCCTCGATATCAAAAGTTTAGCAAACCGAAATAAAAGTATTGCGTGCACCACATTTAAAATGATTTTAATAAAACAGCCGACATTGCCAAGGTTCTCGAGGGACTTTCGAATCATAGGTTGATAACAATGGCACACTGTGTGGACTGCACATATACAAAAGCAATGATTTAGATACTTTTAGTACTAATGCATTGGCTTTTAGATGATTATAACTTGGGGACTTACAGTCAATACGAACCATATGTGTCTGTTTTGTGTATAATTAATTGTGTGTTTATTATAATTACTCGTTGATTGGAAAATGTCATATTATATTTTAAACATGATTGGCGTTGAGAAATATAAGTAAAATTAAAACAATATTTAATGCTTTGTTTATAATATAACTTAAACATGTTAAAAGGGTATTTTAGAGGTAGATAAATGTTCCAATACAATCCTTTTGGCTGCACAAAAGTTGATATCTGCTATTGAAGCTATATCAAATGATTGGAGACTTCTAATCAAAACTTAGATAATTTCTGTTCTACAAACATATAACGTGTTGTACGGTTGCATATTAGAGTGACAAAAAATTCCTACAAAAGTGATTAATTCGGACCTGTATGTGTTTCTTCATTCACTTAGGTATTAAACCTTAATGAAAATCTCAGATTCTGATGATATATAAATCTTTGTCTAAAATATGCCACTTTGAACTATAGGTCACACCACATAGACTCGTTTCAAGTTTAACACAATTCGAAATTTAAATGTGACTAACATTTCAGACTGGACTTTATGTTAACCTCTGACTTTTTATTAACTTGGAAACGACAGCTGGTGTTTTTTGTTTTTTTGGACGTAAAATTAGATAAAGGGTAGGACTCATTGTTTCACAAAACACGCCATACAATGACAAATTCAAACTCCTACTTTAAATGAAATTTATATAGGTTTCAAGAACAATAAATCACAACTTTTACATATAAGATATGGAAAGCAATCGCTTGTAAGTCATAAACAGTTCTATACAGCTTTTTTCAATTTGATGACAGGTACGACGCTTGACAAATCAAACGTTAGACCAGTTTTGGGATCCGTTGTTCTTACTTTTAAGTTCTTTTTAAAATATGAAATATTAATGTAATCTTAATAAGGCTGACTTAGATTGCATTAAAGTAGATGGGGGGTCTAAATTAAAATCCATCGATGTCAAAATGTAATTTATATCATACTGTATTTAAAAATATAATAAAAAAAAAGTATGGGTCACGCCACATGTTGTGCCAAATTTTCAGATTTTTTATAGATTATCCATGGAAAACAAAATTTTGTGTGATAAAAAAAAACTGCACCATGGAAATTTCGGATAAAATATGAGAAGATAGCTCTAATGGTATGCTTTCAGATAAGAAAATGAAAAAAAAAATTGGGTCAACGGAATCGTTTCCTTGCTAGTATATAATAAAATAGTTAAATTCACTATACATTCTATAATAAAAGTTACTTTATCTGAGTTATCTCCTCTTATATCTGTGTTATTTCCCCTAATGTGGCAAAGTTGAAAAAATGAAATGAATAAAACAAAAAATATTCTGTTATTTTGTGAAGTACAGCCGTAAATATGATAAAACGCATATTTTACTGTATTAACATGAAAAGTCTTGCACCTGATTTGAATACTACACTCGAAATTTACAAATTTGATTAAAAACCTAGACCGATTGTTATCTGCAAATTCAAAATCTAAGATGGAAGAAGACATCTCCGCTACCTTAAACCTAATTGTTTGCATATCAAGGACCACTACACTGCATGCAACGACATAGGTCAAACAAGATTTTTCGTGTGACATTACATTTCGGAATGTACGTAGTCATATAATACCACCAGGGGAGCTAACTCAAATGAATTTGTATAACCATGAATAAAGGCTCCGCTAAAGAAGAAAAATTATACCCTTGAAAATAATATTTTTCTTGATATACTTTTACATTTTATTTTGTGTAATATGTGAATGAAGAGAACAAGACCTATAACTCAAAGGCACACCCGATGTGTTTCTACTCGTCAAACATATTCCTATCCTCCTATTCTGGACCTCTTGGTTTGTTATATTCCCACAAGCAAGCCAGTGACCGAAAATGAACCACTTATTAAAACACAATTTTTTAGAAAAATGAGTTTTGCATCAAGCATTAACTGAAGATATTGCTAGTTGAAAAAAACCATTTGGGGCATACTAAGGCACCGGGGGTGGGTATAGTTTTTATTCCGTTTTATATTTGTGTCATGCAGTCTGAAGTCTCGCATATGTTTGTTTTGCATTTAATTTTTAAAAATGGAGAAAACAAGCTTGATCACAACATTTGTTTTTCCTTTTTCGAGACTCTTGTTCATAATATATATCATATATTAAAGCAGTTTTGCCCGGAAAATCTTGATGATCCAGGTTGCCAATCTGATGATGGCAAAATCATTAACAAATAAAAGCAAAAGTGAATTTTGTGGTTAAATGAAGTGTATCATATTTCAATAATTTATTAAATTATAAATGGTTTAAAATTGAAAGACATGCATGCTTAAACAATTCCCGCTCAAATGTGTGTAAATCGTGCTTTACATAAGCAAAGTGTCGGACGTAAGTGTATTTGAAACTAATTTTCTTTCTTGTTGTTGCAGATAATGAATGCACGTTTTATTTACGATATGCTTATTTTGTTAAAGATACGATTTATTCAGACACAAATGTCGTTTTTACGGCAAAAACGAAGACTCTCTGTGTAAAAATGTAAGAAACCTCGATTATAACTCATGGTAAAGTTTAATCGTGTGAAAGGAAGTGCAATAGTCTCGTTTAAACACCAACATGTACAAATCTTTATTTGGTATATTTAATGAAAACCCCGTCTTTCAAAACAGCAAAGCATGGTTTGTAAAACAGCCGCTTTAACATTTTAACATGTTTAAACTTATTATCAAAATACAAAGGTATTCGCGTAAAGGAATTTTTTATCTAACTGCTTTTGGGATGATAATAAGACTTTCAGTCCTTTATGCATTGGATCGGTAAAAATGGGGAATTTTCTCGCTGTGTTGAAGACCCATTGGTGGCCTTCGGATGTTTTTAACTCTTTGGTCGGGTTGTTGTCTCTTTATTCCCCATTCCCATTCTTTATTTTATTTATTCTGATTTTTATTGAAAATCGTCATTATTAAATGACTTCATTTATGCAATCAATAATACTATTAGTCAATTTGATTTAGAAACTCCAACTTGAATTATTAAAAATCATAATCATTAGTTTCATATTGTACAATTAAAAAATCCATAAACGCTACATAATAAGATTGATTTAAACCACTTTAAAAAAACATCACAAATTAAAATAATTCCTTTTTTTCCATTTTTATTGGATATTCTATATAATGACTGTTGAATCAAGAAATGTCGTTATAAAATGTTTAACACATATTGATAGAAAAGTTTTAATAGATTTCAAATTGTATGAAGAATATGACTCCCAAATATTGAACAATACTATATTTGTAAAGAATATTACATGATTTTGTTTCGAAACGCGAATAGTAATGATTTATTTTATATAGAGGAACAATACAATCTACCATTGAAATCCTCTGGAATGTTATAATCATCACCAAACTGAATAATGGTATATCGATAAATGACGTATCAATATATCCATTGTGTATTGTATACGCCATAATAGTGAAAGGTCTTGAACGTTTAAACCCGCTGCATTTGTTTGCACCTGTCCTAAGTCAGGAATCTGATGTTCAGTAGTTGTCGTTTGTTGATGTGGTTCATAAGTGTTTCTCGTTTCTCGATTTTTATATAGATTACACCGTTGGTTTTCCCGTTTGAATGGTTTTACACTAGTAATTCTTGGGGCCCTTTATAGCTTACTGTTCGGTGTGAGCCAAGGCTCCGAGTTGAAGACCGTACTGTGACCTATAATGGTTTACTTTTATAAATTTTGACTTGGATGGAGGGTTGTCTCATTGGCACTCATACCACATCTTCTTATATCATTGTTCATTTTATAATAATAAGAATTGTTTTCAACTTACATTTAATATCAAGTTGGACTTTTTCATGAATAGTACTCATTAACACACTGCTGTTGACAATGCACATGTATATATTTCCATGGTCATATTTCTGTGGAATGATGTTTAATTCAAATGTATCTGTTCCTCCTATTCCAAGTAGCAATGATTCATTAAACCACATTAACGGTTCTTGCGGCATTCCACTCATCACACTGCAATTTAAAACTAGAGAATGATACTCAGTCCCGTGAAGAATTCCTGTGTCTGCACCATGAATTTTTATATTCCTTGGTGGCACTGAAAAATAAAACAAATTTGTCTGAAATCCATTTTTGTATATGATTCTTTGAATTAACCCAAATCAAAATATTTGTTTATGCTTGAAAGGTTAAGGTTTGCTTTACAACAAGTAACCATAGACTCTATTTTTAATAAAATCCTTATTCTATTCACATCTTCAAAAAAGTTTTTTGTAACATTACACTGTTCTCATTCTCTAAGTAACCCACAGCTTTTTCGTAGACGGTGACTTACTCATGACATAACTCGTAAAAATCCGTCAACCACACAGTGCAAATGCGTGGGAATAAATGTGGTTAGAAAAAAATAAACAAAGGTGGAAGGGCGATATTATAAATAATTCTAAAGGAAAATCATTTTAATACACCAAATCATTCAACAACTATTATGATAAAGTTTAAGTGACATGTTCATGGATAGTATAGGTGTAATACCATAATTGATTTTCCCCTATTAGTCTTTGTTAAATTTGCACTTTTATAAAAAAAATGTGCAGAATTTATCTTTGTTTCACATAAAGAAATAACCAAGATATATGTTTATGACCCAGAAATGTTTTACTGCAATAAAATGTAGAATTATTTAAACTGTCAAATTCAAGGGAATATTTTTTCGACCTATTTTCGTATGCAACCGGATGCAACCGGATGTGACGTTCCATGATTTGGTGGTATTACACCTATATAAAAAAAAAGAATAAACACCATGATTCTGTGTTTTGTCTTTATAAAGGTAACAATGAATAAACTTGTTTTAACGTCTTTGACAGTACAGGTCAGTAAAATAAAGGAAATGATATGAATATAAATATAAACTAAACATAAACACAAGAGTGTACAGTTACCCATTTTGTTTAAAATAACGTCATTTGGATTATGTTAGTTTCTTGCCTCATCGGCAATCTTATAACATCTTTTCATCTATGTCAATAAATTTCTATCATTTTTTGAGACTATTTAAAAAAATCAAAGGTTCATTTTCCCTAAAATTATTGTATAGATATAATAACATGTGGTATGAGTGCCAAAGAGACAACTCTCCATCCATGTCACAATTTGTAAAAGTAAACCAATATAGGTCAAAGAACGGCCTTCGACACGGAGCCTTGGCTCACACAGAACAGCAAGCTATAATATATAAAAAGAAGATGTGGTATGATTGCCAATGCGACAACTCTTCACAAGAGACCAAATGACACAGAAATAAACATTTATAGGTCACCGTACGGCCTTCAACAATGAGCAAAGCCCATACCGCATAGTCAGCTATTAAAGGCCTCGAAATGACACTGTAAAACAATTCAAACGAGAAAACTAACGGCTTATATATGTACAAAAAATGAAAGAAAAACAAATATGTAACACATAAACAAACGACAACCACTGAATTACGGGCTCTTGACTTGGGACAGGCACATACATACATAACGTGGCGGGGTTAAACATGTTAGTGGGATCTCAACTCTCCCCTTAACCTGGGACAGTGGTGTAACAGTACAACATAAGAACGAGCTATAAAAATCAGTTGAAAAAAATGCTTAACTCATCAGATGGATACAAATACAAATACTACACAGAGTGGACGTGGCCGGGTACTTGTATATCCCAACAACAAAAAGACACAAAGTACTGATCTCAGAGTGCCCGCAGTTACTGACAGCTAGTTCAAAACCATTAACAACTAATAAAAAAAATCATGCATCTAAGACTAAATTATCAATCAGTACACATCCAAACAGTGTAAAGACGTCATCAACAGTCAGAGAAACACATGACCTTGTGCAATGCCAAGATACAGGTATCGACATATTGTAGATCCATGAATGTGTATATGTATATAACAAAAATAGTTAGTTTGCTTTCAATTTACTGATAATTAAATCAATATTAATACCAATAAAAACAATATTCAATGATCTAATTACAGTGTTGAATTATTAATAAAATTGAGAATGGAAATGGGGAATATGTCAAAGAGACAACAACCCGACAAAAGAGCAGACAACAGCCGAAGGCCACTAATGGGTTTTCAACGCAGCGAGAAAATCCTGCAGCCGGAGGTGGTCTTCAGCTGGCCCCTAAACAAAAGTGTGCACTAGTTCAGTGAAAATTGACGTCACACTAAAATCCAAAACATATAAATGAACTAAAATTAAAAAAAACATACAAGACTAACAAAGGCCAAAGGCTCTTGACTTGGGACAGGCGCAAAAATACGGCGGGGTTAAACATGTTTTGTGAGATCTCAACCCTCCCACTATACCTCTATCCAATGTAGAATAAAGAAACACATAGCCATACGCACAGTAAAAATTCAGTTCAAAAGAAGTCCGAGTCCGATGTCAGAATAGGTAACAAAAGAAACTAAGCAAAATGACAATGATACATAAACGAACAAAGGACTACTAGCAGTTACTGACATGCCAGCTCCAGACCTCAATTAAACTGATTGAAAGATTATGTCTTCATCATATGAAAATCAAGTACAATCCCTCCCGTTAGGTGTTTAGTATTATACCATCATAAAATATATGAGAAGAACATAACCCGTATCATGCCAACAACCGGTTTTAGAATAAATGTGTTTATTTCCGATTCAAAGACCCTATGAGTGAATCAATATTAATACCAAAATATGCAATCCTTAATGACTTGACAACAGTATCGTAACTATATCCTTTCCGAATAAGGCTGTTTAAAGGTTTGGTTAGCTTTTGGGGTGAATGCCGACATTTTGTGCTTTGTAAAGAATATTACCATAAAATATTGGATGTGAAATACCTGAACGTATAAGATGTCTCCATGTTGATTTATATTTACGAATGATGTCCTTGTACCGATGATAAAATTTAGTAAATGTTTTGACTAGTTTGTGATATCGAAAACCCTGGTGTAATAATTTTAAGTAATACAGAGATTTCTTTCGTTGAAATCAAATACGTTGTTACATATACGAGCGAAACGAAAAAGTTCAGATATATAAACACCACAAGATGGCGACAAGGGAACGTCACCATCTAAAAATGGATAATTAACAATAGGAAATGATATCAGCTGTTTTATCATAAATTTTGGTATTAAGCTTCCCGTTAAAGATAAAGATATCAAAATCCAGGAAAAGGCAGTGTTCAGTGTTAGTATTAGCTTTATTTAAAGTCAGTTCGACAGGATAAATCTCTTTAGTGTACATACTGAAGTCGTCATTATTGAGAGCCAATATATCATCTAAATATCTAAAAGTGTTATTAAATTTTTGAATCAGATGTTGTTTCGATGGGTCTTTGCTGATTTTAGTCATAAAATGTAACTCATAACAATACAGAAACAGGTTCGCAATAAGTGGTGCACAGTAAGTCCCCATGGGAATTCCGATAACCTGACGATATACGGAATCTCCATAGCGAACAAAAGTGTTATCTACTAAAAATTCAAGGGCATTTATAGTATCAAAGCAGGTCCAATTGACATAGTTCTTTTGTTTGTTGTTACTAAAAAATGACCGAAAAGAGTTTGAATATATATATTCGCATTCCGACTTTTTAAAATCCAATTTAATAAGGTGTTTGAATTTTCTTAATAAGATTATGAGGCAACGTGGTATATAGGGTAGAAAAATCAAAACTTTAAACAGATTAGAAATCACCAATATAAGCATGCAATTTATCAAGTACTTCCAACGAATTTTTGACACTCCAAAAGTAAATAATTCCACTATTTTCAAAGGCCTTTTTTGAACAATTTATAACCAGGTTTTTTATTGTACCAAGAGTACTAGTAAGTAGAATAGATAGTTTAGTAGTGGAACAATGGCTTGAAGACGAAATAAATCTATATTTGTAAGGAGTTTTGTGTAGCTTCGGAAGCCAGTACATAGTTGGAAATTTCCTTGTATTTGGTTCTACTTGTAAAGAGATAGCTAAAAGTTTATGTTTGTTACAGATGTCATTTTCCAAAAATGGAGTCAGTTGGAATGTTGGTGAATTCGTGATTTCCTTTTGTAGAACATCAATGTAAAATTTACGTCAAACAATAATGATATTGTTAGCAGCCTTATCAGCCGGAACAAAAATATATTCCTTGGCGAGTTCTTTTAACTTATGTTTGATACGGGAAATTGGGCTATTATGGTTGTTGTTAGGAGTAAAATGATCTTTAAAATGTTGAATACGTATATCAACTATTTTCGTTACCGAATTAAAAAGAGAAATGATTTCTTGTCAGCTTTTTCTCGTTTTATCCATTTAGAGAGGTAAGTACGGAGTGAGTCGTGGATGATGTTACGACACTCATTCCAATTAATAATTGACGGGGGACAATATTTAGGTCCTTTACTGAGGAATGATTTCAACTCTCAGTCACGAACGATGTTAAGGTCTCCTGTTATAACATGGGAACTGGGGCCATAAATGTATTCGGATTTACTGCAATTTCACGAGGTAGATGTATTGTCACTGATATTAACATCTTTACACACTTCGCTGTAATTAAACATATATTTCCGGGTAGATTTTTTGTAAACATAAGAAATAAGAGGGAGTTCAGTATTATCAAAATATCCAGGAATTTATTCTTTAACAGAATGATCAATTTTTTACGTACTAATTTAGAAACTTTATCCAAAATGGTAACATAATCCGTTCTAGATATATTACCAATTCCCATGATATAGTCGTTAAGACCGAGAGGATAGACTGTCTGTAATTTTTTAATCCAATTTAATTCAATTATGTTTCGTGCTCGTACAAATTTTGAATGAGATTCCCCAGGCTGCTTATTAACTACTTCTAAAGGTTGAACTGTTAAATATTTAAAAGGATGATTGTGCTTCTTAAGGTGTTGATAAATGAAACTTTTGAATTGATGGGGTCTTTTAAAACGATAAAAGTGTTCTTGCGTGCGTTTAGGTAAATATCGTCCAGTTTCACCTACGTACTGAATACCGCATCCCGGTTTGTTTCATGTCAGTAAATATATAATACTGTTAGTTTTTCAAGTGATATCAGTTTCAAAAATTTGGGAAAATGTGCGACCATTAAACGTGGACCTTACCGTATTGTTGTTGGAAAGACGGGGACATGTAAGTCATTTTTTGGCACTTATAGATAGAAGGGTAACCACGATTTTTGTTATTAAAAATATTAGCGATTGTAGTATTTTTAAATAATCGATTTTGAAGATTGAGACGTGTAGATACCCTTTGAACGAGTTTAGTATTAAGTATTTTTCCATTTCGAAGTTTCATGATTTGTTTTTTGTTATCTGTTTACCAATTGAAAGGAGCAAAGAATGACGTCCAAAATATGAACGAATGGACAACAACTGTCATATTCCTGACTTGGTACAGGCATTTTTATATGTAGAAACCTTGTTTATTTAAAGGATCGATAAGTTTACCAGAATCGTTACTAAATTTCCTGGCACGGTAAACAATATTTCCGTAAAAATGAAGATGTGCTATCCCGTTTGAGATAAGTTTTCTACAAGAACAACCAAACTTCAAAACCAAATCTTTATATCTATGGAAGAATTTAGTAAAGGTTTTAAGTAAAAAATAAAATCACAAAAATACTGAACTCCGAAGAAAAATCAAAACAGAAAGTCCCTAATCAAATGGCAAAATCAAAAGATAAAACACATCAAACGAATGGACAACAACTGTCATATTCCTGACTTGGTACAGGCATTTTACTATGTAGAAAATGGTGGATTAAACCTGGTTTTAGAGCGTTAAACCTCTCACTTGTATGACAGTCGCATCAAATTCCATTATATTGACAACGATGCGTGAACAAAACAGTCATAATAGGTAAAATTGTCAAAATAGGGGTACAGCAGTCATCACCATGTCACAATCTCAATCAGAACAAAAACAAACAAATATTTAACATAAAAGCACAAAAAAAGCATACATCAAATTAAACAACCATGTTCATTGCTTACTTATTTTTGTATTTTATTTATGTATGCTAAATCAACTCATAAAGGATTGAAATATTTTAAGTCCTGTGATCGAATGGCTAGATTAACATCAACTCTGGTGTAGAATCGCGTGTTTGACGTACGAGTTTGATAAATAACTTAAGAAACTTCAAAATTATCTCGTTATACCATCGCGACCATGTGAATCTCGCGTTATTTCAAACATCCTGTTGTGTGCCAGAAGTGATCAAAATTTTTTAACATTAGTGTTGTTGAAATTATTAATTAAATGCAATTTAGACGGGTCTTTACTGAGTTTGGTCATAAACTGTGATTCATAACAGTACAAAAACATGTCTGATATTAAAGGGGTGCAATTAGTGCCCATTGGAATACCTACAACCTGTCGATAAACTTTGTTGCCGAAACGTACATAAATACTATCAAGGAGAAAATTAACAGCTCCAATCATCTCATCATACCTCCAGTAAGTATATCTAGCATATTTACCTTTCTCATTAGAGAAGTAGGCTTTAAATGAGTTGCAGCAAATATATTTGCATTCAGATTTACCAAACGACCATTTAATTAAATAGGAAAACTTTTGTTTGATAAGATTGTGTGGAAGTGTAGTGTAAAGAGTAGAAGAGTCAAAAGGACCATCAAAAGCACGTAATTTATCTAAAACATCCAAAGAATTTTTTACACTCCAAAAATAGTTAATTCCACTATTTTCATATATTTTATAACAATAGTTTACGATAAGCTCTTTGATAGTAGTAGAGGAACTTGTTAAAAGCACTGAAAGATAAGTTGTAGAACATTTACTAGAGGCCGAGATGAAACAATATTTTACTGTATTTTTGTGAAGTTTAGGTAACCAATACATAGTAGGGACCTTATTTTTAATAGTTTGAGTGCAGTTCGGTTATAAGCTCGCAATGATATGTCCACATTTAAATGCAAAATTAATGTTCAACTGGCCAAAAAATGTGTGCCGACTGCAGAAAAGTCGTTGAGCGTTAGTTTTACATATTATATAATTAGATATATAAATAGTTTAAATACGCCTAGTATACATATAAATCATTTTTCAAGTACCTTTTATTTTCAGCTGAAGAATGTATTGCTTGATAAATCCCTCTGGATAAACAAAACTACACATGTAGAGACCTTCCTCGTTTAAAGACGCGTTCTTTATTTTCAAATTATACTTTCCTTCACTCATGTTTGCCATAATTTCTAGTTTTCGTGAATTTTGAAGATCTAGGTTAATACTAAGTCCAACTGAGTACACGTACAAAACGCCTTTATCGACACCTGGACCTATCCAGTTTGGAGCAAAACTGTTTGGAGTAACATTGCAGAATAAGACAACTGATTCTCCTGTTCCAACGTAAACAGTATCATTTGTTCTTGGAAACTCTGTAAAATGTACATTTAAAACAGGAGTATGTTATTGGATTTTAATTTGTTCAATAAAAGTTTCATACAGCTGACATTTACTATTCTTTAAAATGCTTGTTTATTATATTGCGTTCCTATTATGATAAATCTTCAAATCCCACAAAAAAGATGAAGAAAGTAATTTTAGACAAGTAATGGAATGCGTTGCAATATTTACAGCATCATTAATTAATGTGAGTGTCTGTTTTGAGGTTTATGTGGATTTTAAGAGAAAACGACAGATTTCTCTAAAAGACAATACTATTTTCTTTAATCATGTTAATTATCTGACAATTTCATTCGGGTCTCAGTTTCATAAATGTCAGTAATATGAGAGAATATGTGACCGAACAAGAATTGAACTGCAGTCTGAGGGTCACGAGTAAAGCGCGGTAAAACGAAAATGTCACATGAAATAGTTAAACAATCTCGAATAACCCATACTATCGGATCATCCATATACAATGCCTTCTCATCTCTCCTGGTATGTTCTCAATTTTTGATAGATTAAAGAATTAACTGTGTTTGGTTATAAATTGAAGATAGCGTGTTCATCAACATAAATAAATAGTTTTGTAATGCGAGGCAAAAACGCTCTCGTGTCTGTTTGTAAAAAATGAAAACAACACATTATATAAATTGTATGCGTCCGAAGCGCCTTTCTGGATTTACCTGCATCCGGAACGCGCAAAGCCTAATATGTGAAAGCCAAGCATGTATAAGACCTGAAACATGTTACATTGTAAAAACAAAACTTTACGACACAACAGATGATTTCACATTTACTCTTTTGAACTTTCCATTGCTTAATAACTAAGTAAATAAATAAACGACAAATAACTGTTCTGCTTGCAATGAACAACATGATGGATGCAAATAGAAACACAGGAACTGCTTACTTTTCATGAATTAATATGAATGCAATTTTAAACTTGAAAACGATATTCAGTCCGTGAGTTTTATATTTAATTTTAAAAACACTACACATATTGAACAATACGAGTATGGTTCAATATGAGTAGTGTTTTGATGACTCTGTTTTTTATCCTGATGTGTCTTTTTTTGTTAATAGTTTGGTCGTTTTTATTTAACTAGTGATTTTTCATTGCTCCATTGTTAAACAATATATAGTTTGTTCCAGACACCTAAGGAAAGAAACAGAAATCAAAAAGTCACGTAGAATTTTGTAACTAAACGGAAAGTATTTTTATTTCCGTCTACTGTAATATTCGGCAGTTTGTTTTTATGGTTATTAAGATTATAACGCAATTTTGACTGCTGTACCCCTAATTTTGACATTTGTACCTATTATGTCAGTTTGTTTTGTTCACGCATCGTTGTCAATATAATAGAATTTGATACGACTGTCATACAAGTGAGAGGTTTAGCTAGCTATAAAATCAGGTTCAACCCACAATATTCTCCATAAGAAATTGCCTGTACCAAGTCAGGAATGTGACAGTTGTTATCCATTTGTTTGAAATGTTTGAGCTTTTGATTTTGCCATTTGATTAGGGACTTTCCGTTTTGAATTTTCCTCGGAGTTCAGTATTTTTGTGATTTCACTTTATACATTTCATAATTTAAGTATCATATGAATAACACACATACATCCAAATGACGCAAATAAAATAATTATAGAAACTGCAGCTTAATATAGGAACCGAAAAGGGAAGATAAAGTTTGTTTTCATAAATTCAAAGTTATTTTGTGTCATTCGTTTCCATTTGTTTTACTTTCATGTTTTTTTTTCATACAGAGCAAAATAAATCAATCAAAAAACACACATGAAAAATAAACCTATAAAAATAAATCCATAAAAAATCACTGTTTCATTAAAGCCTTGGTGCGCGAGATTTTTTTTATAGCTGATCTGAAAGGTACATGAACATGCTTTGTAAGTGAACTATGATGTGGCGATATTTGTTAAACGTTAAGCGTGACATATCTGTACACTATCAAATTGTTTGACGTGTTAAAACAATTATGATGACGTATACAGAAATGTAATTCTAATTATTACGAAATATTACTAACCCGAAAACACCGGCACTAGGATAACTACCAACATGGACAAATTTCTGAAAAACTGCATTTGGCTTAGACCGTCTTATTCATAAAACTGGACTCTGAAAAAGATTAAAACATCATATCAAATGAGTACATTCGGCAGTTAATGTTATGAATTGTTAAAAATGTCAAAATATTCAGATTAGTATAGATAACAGAAGTTATTATATATTATCTAACTTTTATATTCTTTTTTTACTGAGATAAAATAGTTTTTAATGACAAACTAAGCAAAACTAAGTTGAAGTTGAAAATGTTACATCGCACAATTCTTCCACAAATGTACGCTTTGTTTTACGCATGTCTATCATAAAACAGAGATTTTACTGCTATACATTGATGAAACAGCTGAAAATGAAAGAAATATATACATATGTAGGCTTGAATCATTTAAAAATAACCATGAACAACCCTAGATAAAGACGACGAGGAAAGTTCACCCATTGTTGTCAATAAAACGGAATTGTTTGCGACTGTCATAGCAGTGCGAGATTTAACTAGCTATAAATCCAGGTTTACTCCACCATTTGTCCTTCAGAAAATGCCTGTCACAAATCATGATTATGGGGGTTGTTATCCATTCGTTTGGTGTGTTTGAGCTTTTGATTTTGCATATGATAAGGGACATTCAGATTTGAATTTTAGGTATTGTTGTTATTTTAGTTTTTACGACGTCCACCGTAAGCTACATGTTTATGTAGCCTAGGTGGTCGAGTGGTCTACGGTGCTGGTCACGGTGTTGCCATGATTTCACAGAACCAAGGTTTCGAATCCCGCTGAAGTAAGAACAAAACTTTGCGAACGCCAATTTGAAGATCTAACATTGTTGGGCTAAACTTGAGATGAATTGTATACATATTAAGTTGTTTTTCTTAAAATGTCCTGTACAATGTCTGGAATATGGAAGTTATTATCAAATATTCCGTTTCTTTGTACGTTAACGTTTGTTTTTGTAGCAGTTCAGTGTTTCTGTTGTTCCTTTGTTTTCCTCTTATAGTTGATGTGTTTCCCTGTTTTTGTTTATGAACCGGATTTGTTTACGCTTTATCGATTTATGAATAATGAACAGCGGTATACTACTGTTGTCTTTAGTTAGCCCTGTATGATCACGGGTTATCCCATGGAGAATGTCAGTCTTAAAATTTTCACATGTTTAAACGTATATTTATAAGTAAGCAAGTCAGTAAATTGTTTATTATAGTGACATGTGTAAATCATCATAAATATATAATTTTGTACAAAATATAATCCGACCTACATAATACACCCGGTCCAATAGATCAATAAGTCACCTTTTATATTACTTTCAATTCAATATAAATGTTTAATATCACGTGGTAATTGTTAATTTAAATTTAAATTCGAGAGCCAGATTATAATAATTTATTATATACCTACATGGAGATCAGAACGATAGGTCATTCTTTTGAAGAATCAAGTTAATGCAAATCTTCACAGAAAATAAAATTTTTTGACGGTATATGTTATAGATAATGCAAATTTTAAGGTTTTTCTTGAAGTATAACACACCGAGGGGTGTCAGGATTTGTCAAATGAAAGACCGACCGTGTTATAGTTCAAAGTATGATTTCACATTATTTGTTTCGGAAGTTAATATGTGCGTCAATGATAATTTTTGGTATTTCAGTCAAATAAACGGAATAACGGACTGTTTCTGCCTTAAACCTATGAAATATGAAAAATTAAACAGTTAACCCTCAATTGGCAACACCACACGATAGCTATCAAACGAACTTAATGTACAAGTAAATTAAAGTTTGCATTTTAATCAGGAAAATAATGACCTGATACAAGTCATTATTTTATGCCTTGAAGCAAATCTCATTGAAACTTGGTATCGTCCGGGTTGATTGTTCAAAAGAATGACCTATCGTTCTGAAAGAAATAACTTAATGTAGGCATACAAAAGTCAGATAATGCATATTTTAAGGTTTTTCTTGTCATATAACACACCTCGGGGTGTCAGGATTGCACAAAGAAAGACCTCGATCCCTACGGTCGGTCTTTCATTTGGCCAATCCTGACACCCCTCGGTGTGTTATACTTCAAGAAAAACCTTAAAATATGCATTATCTATAACAGAATTAGCGTTTGTAAAAGTTCTTATATTGTTCTTAAGTTTGTTCTAAAGGTATGTTAACAAGGGTAAACTGTTTGTTTTCTACGGAAAAATGACACTGCTAAATATTTAGCTATATATATATATATATATATATATATATTTAGCAGTGTCACTTTTCCGTAGAATTGAGGTAAATTGTATGGCTTTCCAAATACCGTTTCGATTCCTAACATCACTGAAGAGACATTAATTGTCGAAATCCGGATATGGTGTACAAAAACCTTTGCACCTTTTGTTTGCGGTATAACATCTTTTCCGCAAGTTTATTGTTTTCTGTTTAGTATTAAATTTATATTTAAGATCCATTTATTACATCGGTGATCCGTTTATTTGGCAATCGCCAATGGCAGTCAGCAGGGTTTAAGAACATTTGTTGTTAAACCTGTTAGTCAAATGCGTTTTGTTAAAATATACTTTTTCACTCTTTTGGTCTTTTGGAAAATGTTGTTTGTGCTGTATTTAGACCCCTCTAACAAGAAATTTGTTTTGCATGCACACGTATAAAAATTGCGGTTTTTATCCAACGCAATTATAGGTTTGAACGTTGTTTTCAATTTAGACTTGTTTATATATATATATATATATATATATATATATATACGAAGACACATCAAACTGTTAAAAAAGATGGGCGAAAGATACCAGAGGGACATTCAAACTCAAAATTCGAAAATAAACTGACACCGCCATGGCTAAAAAAGAAGACAAACAATAGTACACAAAAGAAACATAGAAAACTAAAGAAATAGCAACACGAACACCACCAAAAACTGGGGTTTAATCATGGCACCCGTCGTGTTGCTCATGTTAGTAAACCCGGTCACAAGTCTAATTCTATAGGTCACATTCGTGAAAAGGGAACGGGATTGTACTACGACATTAGGAACATATCCGCTATCATCTGTGAAAATGATATTCCATGAGGGTCAACCAACTCGTGATGACGTCCGTAAAATTTACGGAGGGAATATATATTCTAACTTCACCATTTTAAATTCTTGGTTTAATAGCTTCCTAGTGAGCAAAAACTTATATCAAAGACATCATGATAGGAAATACAAGCCCGGGAATATCGTATCAATTGAGAGATATATAATCCGTATGCAGACATTGCTGGAATGTTGCTACAAAGAAATGGAAAGTTCACAATTGGGAAGCTGAAATCATCTCTTTTGTCATTAAGTTTTATTTTCAACCGGTCTACATTGTCAATTTCTAGATGTTAGTCAACATATGAGGCAGACTTAACTGTATCTGTTGTATCCTTTATCTCAAGCTCGATGGAAAAAGATGGGTTAAACATAGTCACCAATGTTTTTATTATTTAGAGAGAGAACATTATCTGTATAGAGGAAGGTAAAGTTAAAAAATACTGCTAACTTCTTTTCTTTCTTCCTAAGAGGTTCCTGTATGAAGTAAGCCTCATAAGAATAAAGGAACCAGTCAGCAAGAAGATGGGCACAGTTGGAATTGTATGGATTTCCTTCCCACTTTTTATCTCGATCAGTGACTTCGGGATACTAGAAGATGATATGTTTGCATTATCTAAGTTTAGGTAAATTACGTTTGTAGAAAAAAAATACCTATTATTGTATATCAAAAATTTTCGTTCGCATATTCGAATTAATGTTTTGTTTTCTGTCTTGTCATTTAACATTTTTCTGTAATGGCGTTTTAAGTTTGTTTGCAATGTATTGATATGCCTATTTTTTGGTTTCCTTTGCCTCTTTATTGGGAAATTTAAAGTAAAACTAAGCAGAGAACAACTGTAGAATGATTTTGAAATTCGATCCGTTTGATTAAAGAAATACGTGGAAGAGGGAGATGCTGATGAAAATGGAAAATGAAAACAAGTAGAGAATAATCAGATTTTAGAAAATGTTCTCAATTTTGTTTCAATTTTTTGTTACCCAAAAGAAATATCAGGTTTTTGAAATTAAATGAGTAAATTGTAAGCAAAGATTCGCTAATGTAACTATCACTTGAAAATATATTTATAAATCTTTACCTATGTAGCTAGCATCCAATTTTGCGTTTGAATAAAAAGAAATCAGTTAAGGGTCTTACTGTCCTCAGGAATTAATATGTCATTCGTTTTTGTCGACACCGTTATTTTTAAAATAATCAGATATTGTCCATTCATTTTTTTTTATTTCCTTGTATTTAGTTCCAAAGGTCAAACAATTGATTATTTCCGTGATTCAATTTTTCTAACTAGCTTCATTTATTTTATGTATGCGTTGATTGATCGACATATTATATTTTCGAGAAAATCACCAAGTACATATAAATAGTTTGCTAAACTAGAACAGTATAATCTAGTAAAAAAAACAATTACAACTAATGCATAAGACACATCTTCTTCCAGACTAAAGTATGTTGCATGAATATATTTTCATGCTCAGCCCAGAACAATAATTTCCTGGACTGGAACGTTTTATTGTTAGCAATAAACAAATTGAATGCTAAATGATATTGATGATAATTTATATCCATTAAAAAATCCTTGTTGTGCGTTTGTTTTTTCTACATTGGCTAGAGGTATAGAGGTATAGGGGAGGGTTGAGATCTCAAAAAACATGTTTAACCCCGCCGCATTTTTGCGCCTGTCCCAAGTCAGGAGCCTCTGGCCTTTGTTAGTCTTGTATCATTTTTAATTTTAGTTTCCTGTGTATAATTCGGAGTTTAGTATGACGTCCATTATCACTGAACTAGTATACATATTTGTTTAGGGGCCAGCTGAAGGACGCCTTCGGGTGCGGGAGTTTCTCGCTGCATTGAGGACCCATTGGTGGCCTTCGGCTGTTGTCTGCTTTATGATCGGGTTGTTGTCTCTTTGACACATTCCCCATTTCCATTCTCAATTTTATTTTTTTTTAAAGTAAATTTAGAAAGGTATCCTCTGCAAACGCCTTATTTGACTATTATTATCGGGTTTGTTTTTTATCGTTTTGTTTTCTTCTGGTTCACATTATCATGATTAAATGCTGTTTATCTTTTCACAAATGCAGAGAGCGCTTTAAAAAAATTATTCATCAGACGAATCTATATTTATGGTAACAAGCCGACCGGGTTTGTGTAAAAAATCGTCGTTGTAGGACTCTTTGCATGAAAAATGAGTGTCTTTTTCTTTGTTTTGTTTTCACACAATGGCTCCAACTGATGAGGTCAGTAGTCTTCATTTTGTTATTAATCGGGCAAAGTGATATCATGACCGTCTATAGTGTAATTGTACAGAAAAATGAGCGACATCGTCCATTTTGAGACATTTTCTCAGCTGGAAACCCGTGATCGGTATCTAATCAATAAACTGTTAACACAGAGATATGTCTCGCCTTTTTGAAATTTTGATAATGCAAATGTTATTTTAAAAGAGCAATACTTAAACATATAAGTTATGCAAATATTCAATGTCAATGAACCATGACTGACGGTGCATGGTTAAACAACCTCAATTGAAATGAGATGTGCCAATGCTAATATATCTGCACACCAAATACCTTTGACTTATCATAATTCGTTCCCTTTATTCAAACCTAAACACAAACATTAACTTGTAAACTATGAAAAAGTTTCAATGTCAATGGACCATGATGAGGGGGTGGGGCTATAAAATCTGGAAACTAGACTTGCAAATGCCAATAAATTTTCCCACCAAATATCATTGACTTGACATTAGCGGTTCATCTTAAACTGATCTAATCACTTACTAATACATGCAAACTAATCAAAAGTATTAAAGTCAATAGACCATGTCTGAGGGGGCGGGGCCAAATATTCTCCATGGAAATGAGGTGTGCTAGTCTTTATACAACTTCATACCAATCAACATTGTCCTACCACTAATGGTTCCCCTAGAACTGACTTAGTCACGACTAATACATGTAAACTAGGCAAAAGTTTAAAAGTCAATAGACCATTACTGAGAGGGCGTACCAAATAATCTCCATGGAAATGAGTCATGCCAATGCTTGTACGGCTGCATTCTAAATATTATTGACCTACCACTAGTGGTTCCCAATAAACTTACCCTATCACAAACTTATACATGAAAACTAATAAAAAGTTTCAAAGTCAATAGACCATGAGTGAGGGGATAGAGCCAAATAATCTTCGTGGGAATAAGATGTGCCAATGCTTATACAACTACATACAAATTATCATTGACCTACAACAAGTTGTTCACCGTAAACTATACCTAATCACAAACTAATACAATTGTCGCCGCCGAACAACGGAAACAACATTCCTATGTCTCGCTTTGTGACTCCGTCAAGGAGAGACATAAATCATTGATTATGACAAGCGCTGGATACTTTGACCTAACAAAATGCCTTTTGTGCTGTTGCATCTCGAGATAAAATACGATTTTTTTCTTTTTAATTGTGCGTTCATTTATAAATGATGAAATGATAACAATAACCAGGGCCTGCAGTTAAACTCATGAATAACAAATGCCATTGGATGCAACAAAATCGAATCACACCATTACACTATGGCAACTTCCATAATGTTTGACTTCAAAATTAAGGCGAATCAATCAAGGTTTATTTGGATACCACAAACTGTCAATTTAAAAAAAAATTGAGGTTCTTGAATATTCTAAGTATTAAAGGTAAAGTTCATTGAAATAATTCTTCACCTAACTAAATAATCTTTGACGCCATGTTAGCCCTTTGGTATCTTACGAGTCCCTTGTGAAACGAGTAAAATACAACAACAAATCAAAGTGCTTGTAGCTACTGCAGAGTAAAGATTGCTTTAATTTATCACTTGGAAATGAAATCAAATATTGCATTGTATTAACCATTAGTACATTAGTTATTGTTGATTAAACTACAATCAATTCTGGATAAAGGAATATTTATAAAGATGACTTTAACAATGCCATCATTGATATTTTTTATCAGATATTAGATTCCTGCACCTTGCAAAAGGTATGCAATTTTCGTCATTTTGTGACTTGAATATCTGAGCATGTATTACATTGATAAATTTCTGGACATTTTAGTGGATAGGATGTATAAAAAGAATATTATCATTAATGCACTATATTTTGTGTATCTAAAAGGTAGTGATAAATCTTGGAAGATATAGATATCAAGTCAGTACCACAGGGTTTATGGTTCCATATTATGCAATCTCTATCCCCCCAAAGACAAACGATTATAACAATGAGTACTATGTGTTATCAAGGAAAATAAAACCTTTTTTTAAAGAAAATTAAGGGACATACCTTTTAAATTTAACTGCAAAAAATAATACATTATGGTTGATAGCTATTTGGATCTTCAAAACAAGTACATGTGTTATCATTCAATTGATATAATTCATAATTTGAAAGAAAATTCTAGTAAATTACAAATAAAACTTTTAAAACATTGCATGTTTTTTTTTATTCACATCTATCAGCATACTTCAGAGATAATCATTTCAATGGCCTCCAGTAACATAATGTGCACAATAAGTTTGTATCTTATAACCATCATAATGTTTTCTTGCATTTATTTTTGTTTTGTCTGGAAATTCTATAATTTGATACATGTTCTAATTTATTCAGAATCCATTCAGTTGGCGTGCATTTACTTTTACTATTCAATTATAGGTGTTTAACTCAGAAATAGTAAATTAAATAGGCACTTTATATTATAGTCTTGTTTTGAAATCTTATGGCAAAGTGGTACTTAAACTGTCATACAGAACTAATAGTATGACGAATGGACAGAAAAGCTATATATTTACCATTTTTTCTTTAAATGACCTGTACCAAGTCAGGTGTATGGCAATGGTTATCAAATATATAGTCCATTTCTATGTATGTTGGCGTTTGTTTTTGTTGCAGTTCAGTATTTCTGTTTCCTCTTATAGTTGATGTGTTTCCCTAAGTTTTAATTTGTAACCTTGATTTGTTTTTGCTTAATCGATTTATGACTATTGAACAGTGATACTCTACACTACTATTGCCTTTATTTAGACAGAAACATACAAATTGGTGAAATTTTCTGTTATTTTAAGAACATGACCGAGATGTAAAAACTGTGTATTTTGAGTGAAGAATTTACACTTGTTTGTCAATACAAGGTCAATGTATCTAAAATAAGATATTGAAACGAAAATAGCAAATTGATTTAAATAATAAGAGATAAAAATAATCAATGACACTAAAACAAGATTCACAGCTTATACCAATTATTTTTCATCATCTAAAATAAATCAATAAAACATGATATAAAATTAGAAACTAAAAATGGACATTATGTAAAATATGAATACAAAAAATCTATCTCTAATTGATCATGTTGATAAGTTTTCACCAATTACATAATGAACCATTTTTGTTTTGGGTTTGTAATGAAGTTTCATAACTATCGTTTAAATGATTATTATGTGATGTAAGGTACATCACACTAGAAAAACATAGTTTGGATAAACAATGCTTAAATATCTATGCAGATATTCATGCAGTCCGCTTTATATGTAATTCTTTTCACAAGTATCAAAGCAGTTTATAGACTTGAGAATTGTCTTTAGTTGCGTCAAATGTTGACAAATCAATTTTGACTCATTTTAACTTTACTGTAAATTCCGAAATTATTGCGATGTTTTTATTATTGCGAAAAATGTGACAGGGTTATAATCGCAATAATTTAAACTCTCATTTTGAAATATTTTATATGAATTAAACAGGATTTTTCTCAATATCGCAAAAATTAAAATCGCATTTTAGTCTAAAATTACGAAATTGCAATAACAAATGCACGCAATAATTTCTGAATTTACAGTAGATAGTTTTTACTGAAATAAAATTGAGTTGTTTACAAAAGAAATGATTCTGGCTAAAATGGTTCAAATAAAACTGATATGCTGTATTACAAAAAAAAAAATTTGTAAGGGTTCAGCAGAACCCAGTGTCTCGCCTACTTTTGCTGTTAGTCACAGGCTCAACAAAAATGGGGAAAAAATTATTAAAAATTTTCCTCTAGATACTATCTTTTGATTGTAGAAGTTCTGTTCAAGTTTGGTAAAAATCCAAGAAGGTTTATGAATCTAATAAATGTTTTAAAAACTTTAACTGCAGACTGTACGTAATATTAACCGGAACAAGAGTGCACACTCGGAAATGTCTTGCCTTCTTTATTAATCATTGATATTATGTTGATATGGACTTGACCACCAAAACTTAACCTTGCCCACTGATCCATGAAATGAGGTCGAGGTCAAGTGAAAACTGTCTGACGGGCATGAGGACCTTGTAAGGTATGCACATAGCAAATATAGTTATCCTATTACTTATAATAAGAGAGAATTTAACTTTACAAAAAATCTGAAATTTTTTTTCAAGTAGTCGCTGAACCATGAAAATGAGGTCAAGGACATTGGACATGTGACTGACGGAAACTTCGTAACATGAGGCATCTATATACAAAGTATGAAGCATCCAGGTCTTCCACCTTCTAAAATATAAAACTTTTAAAAAGTTAGCTAACGCCACCGCCGGATCACTATCCCTATGTCGAGCTTTCTGCAACAAAAGTCGCAGGCTTGACAATAAAACTAAGTCCATTTAAAAGTAATATACAGAAAAACAGGAAATACATTTTTACAAAATTTCCTTCTAGATACTAGCTTTTGATCATAAACAAGCTTCTGTCCAAGTGTGGTACAAATCCAGGATAGTTTAAGAAAGTTATTAAAATTTGAAAAACTTTAACCACAGAGTGAATGTTATGTTAACTGGCAGAAAAACTAAGTCCATACATGAGTAAAATACAGATAAACAGGATTTTTTTTTTTACAAAATTTTCTTCTGGATACTATCTTATGATCATGATGATCATAAACAAGCTTCTGTCCAAGTTTGGTTGAAATGCAGGATAGTTTAAGAAAGTTATTAAAATTTCAAAAACTTTAACCACAGAGTGAATATTTGTGGACACCGCCGAAGACAACGCCGACGGAATGTAGGATCGCTATGTCTCGCCGTTGCAACAAAAGTCGCAGGCTCGACAAAAATGATTAATATATGCATTGTTGTTGATGTATTGTGTACAAATATTTTCATTCAAGGTGTTCAGTCAACCTAATGTACATATTAAGACCTATTGTGAGTATGTATTTCTAAACCTAGCCTAGACCTTTTCAAAATGATATGCAGTTGAGGGCTTGGTAAATTTAGCTATTACCCAGATCTCACTGGCCAGTACAATCAAATGAAAAGTAATATTAAGAAGCTTGTCCCTACTTTTAAAATTAATCCTTCATTATGTTTGTGTCAGAGCTATCAGACAAAACTTACTATACATGTGATGGACATTTGAGAATTTGGGGTTCTTTTTTAGCTTAGATCCTGCTTTTAGATGGGAGACAATCCATATTAAATCTTGTTTGAACGTGCTGTACATAAGAAAATTATGAGTAAAGTTTAAAGTAAGGATGTCTCTAATGTATGGAAATAAAAATCTGTACATAATTCAAATCTTTACGTCGTTAAAAGGCACAGTTGTCTTTGTCTCATTTAATATCTAATTATGAGTTTATTTTCAACATTGCTCAAAACAAAAATTCTTTTCTGTTTCTTGTAAATCATAAGCAGAAATGCTGAGTATTCAAACAAATGACAATTTGATTTTCATTTAAAAAAAATAACATTGTGTGCCATGTGGTTTAACAGAACAGTATTTATACATTTGTTCTCAGTATATAAAGTGTTAATACTGCACACATGTGCTTTGCCTTAAAGAGTATATTAAATTGTAAGGTTCATAGGAATTTTCCCATAATCTTAATGTTCACTAGCACTGGATAAACTTCTACTTGATATATATATATATATAGCTTCACTTGTATTGTCAATGTCATTTTTTCTTCCATTCTGGTTTTTTACCATCACATTATCTATATCTACTGGATGGTAAGTCTGTTGCTCAGGCGAAATGGGGTTCTGATCTTCTACCCCTTCTTCTTCATAGCATACCTCTTGATGCTCTTGTTGGATGGTAATATTCCTCCTTTGCAGACAGATGCAAAAGCAGAAAATGGTAAAAGCAACCCTGACAAGTAGTCCACCAATGCAATCTAACTGCTGGATATTTGCCAGTAAATGTTCAATGAATGACAGGATTGTTTTCTGAAACCAAACAGTGAGATGGGAAAATTATTCAAATGCATCATTTTTTTTTTCTTTTCTAATCCCATTAATTTTGTTGAATGTTTTACATCTTACAAAAGATAAGCTACAATTTACTTTACCTCGTAATGATAAAATATTACATGCTGTGAATACAGAAAGTATAATCACTGCTTAGCAATCTTCTGAACAGCCCATGTCAATTGCTTGCTAAAATATTGTAAATTCAGAAATTATTGTAAGGGTTTAAAGGGAATAATGCAACTTGTTGTGTTTCACAATAATATAAAAAAAACTCAGTTTCTGATAACTGATTCAAATATTTGTATGCAGATTTTCCAGAATTTCAAAAATTAATCTTGCATTTTTGTCCCTTTCCCAAAAACATATTATGAATGCACAAACTTATTTCTGAATTAACAGTATTGTCATAGTTGTGACATTGTTGAATCTGTTTGATGATTTCGTCAAATAACATTTTCCAAATACATTACCAAATTTATTGCTGCATAAAGCATTCCATAACATCACTAGTAAATGAATTTTAGTCTTAAACATTCATTTTGATCTAAACATCATATGCATTGTCTGAAAAATTAACCATTGGTCATGTTCAGTATTTCAGTACATTTTCATAAATCCAGTGCAAAAAATTCAGTATTTTTCTGATAAATTGCTTGCAGTCAATTCAATACTCAAGTCATCACACTTCAGAATTTAAGGGAGAAGTGACTTCTTCCTGGCAGCTTAAATTGAAGGATCTAATTAATGCTTTATATGAATTAAATGTTGTAGCATCTACATCATCTTGTTATTTTTAGGAGTCTTTAATTTGCTTGACAATTGTTAACATGACATACCTTGTGTTCTGAATGAATGAATTGAAAAACAATACATTGATCAAATTTTGCTGCATCTCAAAGCCTTTTTCAAACCAAGCCAAAATTGAGCTAAATGAAATAACTCAAGCAAAAACATAGGACCCCCACCTTCCCTAAAAAATAAATAAAAATGATTTGGAGAAGAAAATAAGAACAAAGAGAAGTAACTCCAATTGTTCAATAAAACTAGTATCTCATTTCCTGCGTCTTCTGGAAATTTTTATTTAGAGTTAAGTACTGCATTTAAATATTAATTTTAATTGGTCATGTTGTCATGATCCAAACAAAAAGAATTCCTAAGTCCAGGGTTTGACACTAACTAAATGTATGTACTAGCCTGCAGGGCTAGTGAAATTATTATTCTACTAGTCCTCTTCCCAATTCACTAGTCCTCCAAGTGCCGAAGGCACAGGCACGACCCTATCTAGGAGGGTCTGGGGGCATGCCCCCCCAGAAAATTTTGATACAAATGAAGCTAAATCCTGTGTTCTGGAGCATTTCAAGAGGGTTTTGAACATGTTTTGTTTCATGAAATTTCACTGGTTTGCTAATAAAAAATACCCCAAAAAAAAAATATTTTCATATTTTAATCATCTATATCAAGAATGTTTTCAACTTATTTTGAAGACCCCTTTAGATCATGACTTCATCATCATCCTCATTTTATTTATCATTATTACTAGTGTCTTTAATGAAGATGGATAAGTAAGGGATTTAAAATTACACCCACAAAAGAGGAAAGGTTTGCCCTTGATGTTTTTTTGTCATAATTCTTCATGGAGTCCTTCTTTTCCCTTGTTGTTTGTTAGTTTTTTTTTTTTTGCAGGACAATATTTTATTCCTAAAATCTGCATATTTTTACCAGAGACCAAGGATTTGTATAGTATACAAATCCTTGCAGAGACCTTTAATTTTGTATATAGGACAATAATTCAGTGATATTGTTTGCCTCAAATTACATTCGAAATACAGCTTTTCCCCCTAGAGGAAATTCCCAATTACTAAAAAAAAATGGCTTAAAATTCCTCCCAATAAGTTGTACATTTTTGCCAAACAGTGATGGTATCGGTAGTAATATATGTAAATTTCGTATTCATGTTATTATTTTGATATTATGAAAGCACTTTTGAGATCCAGGTTTCTGATAAGAATCATCACGGCGTTTGTAACACACGTGGTTTTCAATGTATTAAGTACCATCATTGTGTTCGTTTCTTTCCCCTCCCCAAAAAGTACCTTTCATGTTAAAAAATGTCTGACAGCAATCACAATATTCGTGAATAAACTGTACAATAAAGACTGCTAAGGTCAGGAAAAAATCTGGGATTTGTAGACAATTAAAATTTTGTGAAATTTCAAGTTTTAAACAAAATTTTGACTAGCCCGTCAAACTACTGTGATGAAAACTTTACTAGTCCTCCCTAATTTGTACTAGCCTCGGGCTAGCGGACTAGCGTTAGTGTCGAACCCTGCCTAAGTCTATTAATTTTATGTCTATAGATCTATAAGTAACCATATTAAATGTTAACCAGGAAGTCTCCATATGTTTAAATTATTTAAAATTAGACACTTATTAATCTCTTCAACAAAAGATTGAAAGCATAAATTATATTTAAGTTGTTACTGTAGTCGCATTTCTGTGTTTTTGTCTGATTTGGTGAATCTATAGTTGTCTTCCTGTTTTTATTATCAATGTTTCTTTTGATGAGTAAATGTGATATAAAGCTGTGTTGTTGTCAGACCTGATTTGATGAAAACAAATAGCTGTCTTTCTTTCTTTTTTAATACAAAGAGCATTTTACAACTAAATGTGGACTAAAGCAATTAATTCAATTATTTTACCTAGAAATATTCTAGTAATTTGCCCATGTCTAAGAATGTTTGTACCAACTGTCTTCTGTCTTCTTTTCTAAGAA
This sequence comes from Mytilus californianus, assembly GCF_021869535.1. Lineage (NCBI taxonomy): Eukaryota > Metazoa > Mollusca > Bivalvia > Mytilida > Mytilidae > Mytilus > Mytilus californianus. Next base: position 30,979,822 of record NW_026262712.1, read on the forward strand.
GATTATATTCTTTGCTGTATGTCATTACTGCTCCTTTGTTCTGCAAATTTCCATTACATAAATTTGTATAATATCCATCCTCTGGTTTAAAAGATGTCAGCATCACCTGAAAAGAGAATATTATTTTCTTATCCGAACAGAACAACAAATAAACAAACTGTCCATACCAAAACACAATTTCAACTAAACAAGTTTAAAGTTCGCTCTCCAAACCTCATATTTTTCATACCCCTGCATAATGAAGTGGATGTATAGAGTAAACAAGATGTCCATCCATCCAACTGTTAATCAGTCCAGCAATTTCTCCTAAACCAGTGATAAGATTTCAACAAAACTTTCATGTTATCTTTATTACAAATTGTTTGGGCTAATATTACATTGGTATATGTGCATCTCCAATCCACATCCTCCAAAACTAGTAAAAGAGGGACGAAAGATACCAGAGGGAAGAAAGATACCAGGGGACGGTCAAACTCATAGATCGAAAAACAATCTGACAACACCATGGCCAAAAATAAAAAGACAAACAGACAAACAACAGTACAGATGACACAACATAGAAAACCAAAGACTAAGCAACACGAACCCCACCAAAAACTGGGGGTGATCTCAGGTGCTCCAGAAGGGTAAGAAGATCCTGTTTATGTTATTACAAATCCAGTAAATAGTCTAATTCGGTAGGTCACATTCGTGAAAAGGGAAGGGTAATGTAGTAACGACATAAGGAACATATCCAATATCATCTGTGAATCGGTTATTCCATAACGATCAACCAACTCGTGATGGCGTCCGTAAAATTTACGAAGGGATGATTTCAACTTCACCAATGGAGTAGTAAATGGATTTGATTATAACTTTCACAGAATCTTCATGACGTAATGCCACTGTGCAGCTCTTACTTTACTTTTTTTCAGAATTATTTCTTGGGTTTCAAAAAAAGGAGTGGGAATAATTTGGGATCATTTAGTACAAATTAAATGTAGTATGGGAGTTCAGGTATACATTGTATATTCAAGTTTTTCTACTGATTTTGATCTTTAACCTCAAAAATAAATATACTTCTCCCCCTTTCCTTTATCTCAAACTATATAAGTTTCATCCTAATCAATCAAGACAAAACTTTCTGTTTCATAATGGAGATGTCTCTATTTGTCGTGGGAAAAAAAATATGAGATGCGCATTGGTATTATGTTATGAAGATTTCCTGAAATTTGTTGAAATTAATTTTTTGGTTTAAGAGCACAGATAAATTATAGTGTGAACAATGCAGAGGACAATGCATGACTGTAAGGATCCCTTTGTGTCAACTCTGCTATGCAGGTGAAACAAAAACACAAGACAAAAGATATTTATGCCTGTATATATGTGACAACTATGTCATGTAGTCCACAAAGATTTATTTTCAAAACATTGCTTTGGTTGCTTTAGTTTTGTGAACTTCTATGAATGTTTTACATAGTAAACATGGTAAATAATATTTCAAAAACTTTATCTGTCAACTTTTGAAGTATTGATGATAATAATACAGCTACACCGCAGAAATGTGGCAGAATCTAAGATCTCAATATCTCCCCTTTGCAATTTCATCACATAATTATAATGCCTGCACGTAAAGCCTAATAGCTATATATAGATATATTAAGGTAGTTCAGGGGTACCGTAAATTGGGAAATTTTGGCGTCAGGATATTTTGGCAGTTTTCACTCAAAAGGCATGTGTTTTATTTTGGCGTGTGTAATTTTGGTGCTTCGTCCAATTGATGTGTTTAATTTTGGAACAAATAGAAGTGTGTGAGCTCATTCATATTTGCCCTTATTTACCCGTTTACATTTATTGACAAATCATCAATGACCTACACAAACTAGAAACACAACAAAGTTAACTAAATGAAGGAATCGGATACAAATGCAATTGCAAATATTTCCGTATCGTGGGGTTGAAAGCTAAAAGAAAGTGACTTTAAATAGATTATTTTTTACAAAAATCATATGAAATAAATTTTAATCATTATCTCAATTGCAGTACATGTTAATGATTGACGATCAAGGATTTAAATTTTAATCTTTATGCCTCTGGCAGTACACATTAATTAATAGAAGATAAAATAATACAAGGAGTTTTGATATTCTAATTGCCAATAACGGCGTCTAATCAGCAACAGCCTGGCATATTTATGACATGTGTGAATACAAATTCATATTGTGTTTTCTTAACAATTTCAGAAAATTGACAATTAAGTAAAAACCATATAGTGTTGTAGTCAAATTATGCCCGGTATTTATTTGCAGATTTGGCTATTTATAGAATTATAGGAAATCTACGGAAGTTAAATAGCATAAGATATTTTCCCCAATAATTAACATTTTATCGGTCTCAATTTTTAGTGTGTTTAATTTTGGCACTTTATTTGATGTAACCAATTAAACCAAAATAAAACTACAACCAAAATAACCCTTTATACGGTATATCGCCATCTTGAATTGTACAATCACAGTAAATAATCGGTCTAGTTCTTTGCCCTAATCTGCAAATTTGGAGACAGATTTGCAATTTATTGGTTACACTGCTTATTTATATAAAGAAAACTTAGTTTTTCATTGCATTATCGAAAATGTTTTAACAAATACCAAATATTTGTGCTTTTAGAATTAATTTTTCAAATACGCCATTTAAGGGGAGATAACTCTTTTAGTACAAAATTTATACTGGACATATAGGGAAATTTTCTTTTTTTACTTATAGCAAGAAAACAAGTGCAGTGACACCATTTTTCTTTTTATTTTCTTAAAATATATTATAAAACCTATCTTCACATACTTTATTTCAAAATTTTGTCTCATAGATTTCTTTTTATGCACAAAAATGTGTTTTTCATGAACAATCTAAGCAAATTTTGGCAATTTTGAACGACTCGTACCTTGAAAAATAGCGTGGTGACCCATACTTTTTATCATTTTTTTGAAAAAAGCATAGTAAAATCTTCATTTAGGCAAAGTATAAGAAAATTCTGTCATTTTTTTTCTATACCCCTGAACTACCTTAAGAAGATGTAGTATGAGTGCCAATGGGACAACTCTTAAAAAGTATCCATCCAAGTCACAATATGTTAAAGTAAACCATTATAGGTCAAAGTATGGTCTTCAACAAGGAGCCTTGGCTCACAACGAACCGCAAGCTATAAAGGACTTCAAAAATGACTAGTGTAAAACCATTCAAACGAAAACCAGCGGTCTAATCTATATAAAAAAAAAACAAGAAAAGAGAAACACTTATGAAACACATCAGCAAACACCAACCAGTCCTTTATTATAGTGCATAAAAAATTATCTAACATAAAAGTATAAGTTCTAAACTTTGGATTATAATCATCTTTGCACTTCAAATTCAGACTCAGTGGGGTGAACATTTTCATCATACATTGTACATGCCATGATCTGGCTATAGCTATAGGGACATTCAAATTTTTCAATGCTGTGCATTGTAGTGATAATTGCATTCACCTTGATTGGGTACCATCACACTTCAATATTATCTTTTTAAAGATTTCTATGACTTACATTTGTTCCTTGTACTAGGAATCCATACATTCCATGATTTCCAAAGACTGAGAATGGTAAAGTACATAGGAATTGTCCACCAAGTTGGCCTTTCAGGGAAGATCCAATGTGTTGGGCATAACATGCATTATTTGTACTTCTCAAATCACTGACATAATCATTGCCTTCATCTTCTCTGTACCCCTTCACCTGTGAATGGAAAAATAGATTAAATCCAACTGAAAGGGAAATTAAAGTGGTAGGAAAGTTCAGATGTAAAATAGGATTTATGATAAATACATGTACAAGAATTTTGTTTATATTCAAAATATCAACATTATGCTACAATTTGAGAAATGATTTTTCATTTCATATAAATATTGACTGTTAAACAAAATATTTTTTCTATTCTTTGATCTGTCAAATTGCGTGTTTGGTCCATCAAATACTGTGAGTGTGTGCAACAAAATACACAGAAAACGGTTAATTATTTTTTCACAATGTCTGAAATTGAGCTTACACTGGTTTTCTGAGACAGCTTACCTTATCTTAAGAGACTATTCTCCAGTCTGTGTACATGGTTTATGAAGACACTTATTAACATGAAAAATGCCATTTTGATTTCCTGCATTGTTTAATATACACAACTGACATTGCACTTTCAATTGTGATGTCAATCCCCGCCACATTATGTATGTATGTGCCTGTCCCAAGTCAGGAGCCTGTAATTCAGTGGTTGTCACTTGTTGCTGGGTTACATATTTGTTATTCATTCATTTTTGTGTACATTAATTAGGCTGTTAGTTTTCTTGTTTGAATTGTTTTACATTTGTCATTTCAGGGCTATAAAAGCTGACTACAGTGTATGTGATATGGGCTTTTCTCATTGTTGAAGGCCGTAAGGTGACCAATAGTTATTAATTTCTGTCTCATTTGGTCTCTTGTGAAAAGTTGTCTCATTGGTAATCATACCACATCTTCTTTTTTATATGTCCATTTAATGTATATAATATGTACAACAAAATGTATCAGTAATTTCTGCAGCAACATGAAAAATATAATAAAATTACAAGCTTATTTTTACCTTAATGACAGCACATATCTTATCCTCATTAACATCTGTAGGATGGCATATCAATCCATTTGGTAAGGCAACAATATCTCTGTCGTTTATGTGTGATGTGTATTTTTCAACATTGGAACCACTCCTACAAGAAATAATAGAATCAACAAGATGATATAGCTAAGAGATAACTCATTGACTGATTCCCACGTCACCTTTTTTCTCTAAACATGCTGATGTTCAGTAGTTGTCGTTTGTTGATGTGGTTCATAAGTGTTTTTCGGTTCTCGTTTTTTATTTTGATTAGACCGTTGGTTTTCCCGTTTGAATGGTTTTACACAAGTCATTTTTGGGACCCTTTATAGCTTTCTGTTCTGTGTGACCCAGAATTCCCTTTGTGATATGGAACCTTGTGGTACAATATGTCAGAGAGATCCATACACTAACACACAAGTTATGCCTGGAAGTTACAAAAATGATATTTTTGGCCCCTAATTCCTTAACTGTTGGTAACATAACCCCCAAAATCAATCCCAACCTTCCTTTTGTGGTATTGAACCTTATGGTAAAATTTCATAGAGATTCATTCACTTAAACTAAAGTTAGAGTGCGAAAACCAATGTGTCTTTGGACGACGACGATGTCATACCAATATACGAATAAAAAAAAATACACATATATATATCCATGTTATACTGTAAATAGATATAGGAAGATGTGGTATGAGTGCCAATGAGAAAACTCTCCATCCAAGTTACAATTTATAAAAGTAAACCATTATAGGTCAAGGTACGGCCTTCAACACGGAGCACTGGCTCACACTGAACAGCAAGCTATAAAGGGCCACAAAAATTACTAGTGTAAAACCATTCAAACGGGAAAACCAACAGTCTAATCTATATAAAAACGAGAAACACGTATGAACTACATAAACAGAAGACAACTACTGTACATCAGATTCCTATCTTAGGACAGGTGCAAACATTTGCAGCGGGATTATACATGTTATACTGTAAAGTCTGTTTACTATGTTACTGAATAATATGTTACTGTTTTAAATACTCAAACTTTCAAAAATATTTTTCTGAATCTGTTTGTTGAAACTGAATGAAAATACTACAGGTAATATGATTAATCTAAGTCAATACTTACAAAATATTTAAGCCAAATATTCTTGCAAATGAAACAAATAATTCTTGATACATTCCTTCAGATATTTCTCTTAAATCATTTCCTCTTCGTCTTCTAAGCATATAGATAAGCTGCCTTTTAAACATGTTAAGGTGCCTAGATAAATCTCTACAAATTCTACAATAAAAAACGAAAAAAATAAATAATAAGTTAGATTGATACAGGCATGTTGTTGTTTATTTTACGTTTTGGTCGGGTTGTTGTCTCTTTGACACATTCCCCATTTCCATTCCCTATTTTATGTATAGAATACATATCCCCCACCCGAGAAATAACGTAGGACTACATGCAGATATGAAATCTAATAAATCAGTTGTTTAACAGATAAGTTCTTTCTTACCGGGATTTAGCCAGGATTTTGAGATCATTTATCAGGTGTATAGTCACTTTTGCATATCACATGTACGGTACCATGCATTAATTATATATCATTATATGTTTTTAAGATGTATAAATATATATATCAAAATAATTATATTTTCATGAATAAAATTTTGTGAATTTTGTGGTTAGATGGTGAATTGTTAAATGTAAATAATTACATCTACAAAAAAAATTCTACATATATATATACATGTACAAAAAATGTATACAATGTACATGTATATTAATGACAACTATTAATAAGTACACAATGTATTTACAAAGCTAATTTCGTTGGTATTATTTTTTCAAATAAATGTGGATAGTGTCCACATGTGGACACAGATGATGCCCCCGCTTACATATCATATAGTTATAAAGGGACATAACTGAAGAACGGTAAAAGTGACGCTACCCAAATTTGAACTTGATCTGAGTTTTGTGGTAATAAGCATTGTGTGTAAGTCTCATAACATTTGGTAGACAATGGTAGAGGCTAACTTAAGTAGAGAACAGAAACTAAAATTCTGCAATTTTTCTATGTGTAAACATGGTAAACACGCATAACTCTAGAACGGTTGTGTATAAGTTTTATAACATTTGGTTGAGACAAACAAGTTAGAGAACGGAAACGAAAAATTCAGCAATTTTTGTGTTTATAAAGGGACATAACTCAAGAATGGTAAAAGTGTCGCCACCAAATTTCGTACTTAATCTGTATTATGTAGTAGTAAGCATTGTGTATAAGTTTCATAACATTTGGTTGAGGCAAACTAAAGTTAGAAAACGGAAACAAAAAATTTGTACTTGATCTTAGTTTTGTGGTAATGAATATTGAGTATAGGTTTCATAATGTTTGGTTGGGGCAAACTTAAGTAACAGAATGGAAACTAAAAATTTTGCAATCTTCCAATTTATAAAGGGGCATAACTCAATAATGGTTAAAGTGACACTACCCAAATTAAACTTGATCTGTGTCTTATCAGTGGAAGTCAAAATTAGAAATTGCATTGTATAAAGCATTGATTGTAGTTGATATTTAGCATGTTTAGAAGAAAATAAAAATTTTGCAATTTTTCCATTTATAAAGGGGCATAACTCTAGAACTGTGAAAGTGATGCCACCAAAAATTCAAACTTGATCTGTGTTTTGTGGTAATAAGCATTGTGTATAAGTTTCATAACATTTGGTTGAGGCAAACTTAAGTTAGAGAACAGACACTAAAAATTTTGCAATTTTTCCATTTATAAAGGGGCATTACTCTAGATTGGTTATAGCAACGCCACCAAAATTCAAATTTGACCTGTGTTTTGTGGTAATAAGCATTGTGTATAAGTTTCATAACATTTGGTTGAGGCAAACTCAAGTTAGAGAACGGAAACCAATTTTTGGACGTATGTACAGAGGGACAAGGGTAAAACTTAATGCCCCCACCGCTACGGCGGGGGCATAAAAATATTTTTTTTGGAGCTTGAAAATCATGATTGTTGTTTCTGTTCTTAACATTCAAATGTTATTCAATTTCTAATTCATGTTATTAGGCTTTGGGCATACCTCATGAAGATAAATCCAGAAAAGTGTTTCAGGTACATAAAATTATTTAATATGTTACTGTTATTTAGATTTTTTGTTATACATTGTAATTTCAAAAAAGGTATTTGTGAATTGAATGCTTCTTTTTGTAAATTCATTGGGGTGTAAAAGCGTTGACCGAAGTACATTTTGTATGAAGCGTGGAAGAGCTTCATTCTAAAAATGTGCGCACGGTCAACGCTTTTACAACCCTTTGAAATAACAAAAAGAAGCATTCAATACTTATAATTACATTTTTTAGCTAGGATTATGAAAACACGATTTCTTTCAAGTTTTTCTTTAATTTACCTGTGCACTTTATTGTGGGACCTTGTGTCATCATCACATGATCATGAATGTTACATTTCATTGTGTAATGAATGTCAATTTCAGAAGGACGCGAGATTACTGTTAGCCAATCAAACTAACGTATCATAATGAAACATACATATTATCATGATTATCTTTCATTTTATTTTTGAATTTTAACACTAACCATGCTGACCATGCTAACCATGATTTTACAATTTTAACACACAAAACCTTTAACTTTTTAAATAGGGTGTGAACGTGAAAGAGAGCGAACTGGAAAGGGAGCCACCATGTTGTGCGTTTACTTTTCTACATTGGCTAGAGGTATAGGGGGAGGGTTAAGATCTCATAAACATGTTTAACCCCGCCGCATTTTTGCGCCTGTCCCAAGTCAGGAGCCTCTAGCCTTTGTCAGTCTTGTATTATTTTTAATTTTAGTTTCTTGTGTACAATTTGGAGTTTAGTATGGCGTTCATTATCACTGAACTAGTATATATATTTGTTTAGGGGCCAGCTGAAGGACGCCTCCGGGTGCGGGAATTTCTCGCTGCATTGAAGACCTGTTGGTGACCTTCTGCTGTTGTCTGTTCTATGGTCGGGTTGTTGTCTCTTTGACACATTCCCCATTTCCATTCTCAATTTTATGCAATGTTATTATAAACATGTATACATAATATACATTAGGCAGTGCTCCAGATTGAAATTTAAAGGGGCAGGGTGCCAGTGGAGGGTTTTGCTTAAACAGCTTCAATGTCAATGAATGCCATAGTGTCACCTTTCTTTTACAAGTTGTTACAAGTCTTAGATGTACATGTATGAACTTGGCCTTTGATCATCATGACAATATTCATTTTTCATTTCGTCAATATAATTCTCAAAACACTAAACATGCTAAAAGAAAACTGTTTCTGTTTTCCAACATGTAACTTGATTTTAAAACAATAAAATCATATTATCATGATTATCTTTCATTTTATTTTTGAATTTTAACACTAACCATGCTGACCATGCTAACCATGATTTTACAATTTTAACACACAAAACCTTTAACTTTTAAATAGGGTGTGAACGTGAAAGAGAGCGAACTGGAAAGGGAGCCACCATGATTTATGGCGAACAAACCCTGATTCTGGGGAGCACTACATGTAGCTAAGATTACGGACGAAATGACAGAAACCCAGCTGCATATATTTCTAAATCCCAGACAAATATAAAAGTTGGCATAGGGTCTTATAATACCTTTCACGAGCATTGCGTTGTTTAGTACTAGTAATTCTTTCAACAAAATTATCAATCCATAAATCTGTTTCAATCTGCTTGAGGTCATGGAGGTCTTCATCAGTAACTTCATCAATGTGATGACAGTCGATATTAAATACATCATGTACTGCATATTTGTAACAATCACATTTTTGTTCGTCTTCTTCACTGCGTGATCCAAAATTGCTTACAACGTTTGCACATTTATTTTTATTGTTTATGAAATATAAATAGCCATTTGTGAATACTTCGTATGCACCCATCAGTTCATTCGATGGTACGGATATGTCCGTTTCGATATGAAAGTTTGATAGACATTGTAGTGTCCATTCAGAAGTATTTTTGCTTATGCTACATTGGTGACATTCTGTGGAAATGCCATCAGAATTATCACTGTCCGTCCTGTTGCCTCTACGCTTTTTGATATTTTCAGTTCTGTTGTCGGAGGGGGTGTCAGTTTCTGAGCCACCGTGACTTCTCTTAGTGTGAAGATCAATTTGCTTAGAGGAAGTGTCAGGGCTGCATTTAGTTGAAACACACGACTTGGTTGGAACAGATGCCATGTTATTGTTTTTCTTTGACCGGAAGCAAGACAACTCACCCCCATTACCAAATCGCCCCAGAAAAAGTCGCCCCATTTTCTACAACCTCGCCAAACTTTCCTTCCTTTTTGTAAATACCTTCTTGGAAACAAGAATACCTAATCAAATATACGTGGAAGATTTTACTAGTTAGACTTTTGGCTGAAAATAAAGAGGGGTTCATTGATTCATCATTATTTATTGTTGAAAACTCAAACGGTTTTAAATTCCGGAAAATGTACATTTCCTACGTATTTGGTTGAAGCGGTTAGTTTGCTGATCAACATTTTTTTTATTTCCACCTGTACGGCCAGTAAGGGGAAAGAACTCATTAATCTAATGCAAACATGGCGGCGATCCGGGGAAGATCTAGTTTTGTGTTTACAAAAAGGTTGGTTATGCAGATCGTATGAAGAAGAATGACTTGTTACTTTGCCATAATTTATTTTAGATCATGATCTTTCGATTTATCTATATGCCTATTATAATCACACGGTGCAAATATGTTAAATCTGACTGCAAAAAAGTTGTGCTATTGAAAAATGTTAAAATTGAAATCCCAAGATAATGGGGATTTCAACTTTTTCAATTTTCTGGCGTATAAAAGATATACTTTCATATTTTTTTAAGTTATAACTTAAAATATAATTGATATATTATTGTTACTTGATGTTATATGTTGAAAAAGTAAGATCGGTAAACAAAATAACGAGTTTTCAGTTGCACATGTTGCCGCGATGATATGTTGTTATTTTATTGATATGCTAATGAAACACAACGTCAATAATTGTTTACCACCCAGTACATGTCCAACTCTAGAAATAGTCCCTAATTCTGAAAAGGATGTTCAGAAGCAAAAGTGATTTGCAATTTACAACCATAAAGTCCATATGTAATGCAATAATTAGTGTTTAACATGCATGATGTACAAAACAATATACATGTTCAGCTTGGATGTTGAGTTATGCAGTGTGTCTGGTAGTTATCTGAAGGTATAATCCATAGCCAAGGTCAGCTGCCTTGGCTATCATATATGTGTCCATCTTCTTCTTCTTTTAGTTTCCGCACTCCATCATAATATTGATGACTATGTGCCGTACGTCTGATCATCTATCCCACATTTATATGTACATGTAGGGCCTAGATGTCATTTAGTTGTGTCATATGGTTGCTGTCTCATCATACATTGATATATACCCTGGCTGTATCTTTTTTATTCACATTACCACAATAGAAAAGCTCATATATTACATGTATATGTCTGCACCAAAATCTTTTCCAACTACTAGTCCGAAGGCAAATATTCAGACATTTTCCTTGTGTGTCTAAAGTTGAACAAAGTTTTGCGAAAATTAACTAGTCCAAATAAAATTTTACTAGTCTGGGGAATTGGATTAGTGGCTAACAGTGCAGGCTGCTTCTACATTTACACAAACATGTATATATACAGTTTGTATATGTACAATGTACATGAACTACCTCAGATGTCTTGTAGTAATGTCAGGTACAAAATGTTACTAAACTGTAGTGTGCAGGCATGAATCATGGGAAGTTATAAGTTGGATCTGGGGCCAAGTCAATCTATTGACTTGAAAAATGGTTTTGCTGCTTCTCTGCTAAGCACCCTCTGCTTTGAGGGGTAACTAGAGTAAATACTTGGTCAGCTGAGGACAATAATTAAACTGATGCAGATCCTAGAGTTGAAAACACCCAAAGCTAGATAATGTTTGGAGTGAAACAAGTCTGTATCATATATATTAATTAACCATAAATGTCAATGAATGTAGCTCCATTGGGGGCGGGGAGCAAAATCCATCTCTGTGAAATGTCTGATACCTTAAGCCGCTCATGTCTTCCTGTAGAATGTTTACAGTAGAAATGGCATGTTAAAAAGCTGACTAAGTGGCTAAAGTGCGTCTGTCTAGCACAAAGCAGTGTTCATACTCACATTACATAACATGTAAAGTTTGCCATTGAATTTTACAGGGTTGGCAAATTATTATAAACCTGGTTTTCTAAGGTTAGGCAATACCCCCAGAAGTTGGTGATAAATGCATGTTGTACAGGGTAATGTGGTTGTTGTTTTCTTGACCCATGCTGGATGGGGGATATAGAATATTTTGTACCTTGCGTCCATCTGATGGTAGGTATACATTGTACATTTTTTGGTGTCAGAAGTTATTAAAATCATTATCAAAGGTTAATACCAGCAAGGTCTTGGAACTGTGCTGTCAAATTGTTTTTACAGGAGTTATGGATAATGCTGCTTGTTAATAGATATTATAGGGAAATTACATTGTTAGGGATTTCTTGACTACATTTTGTAAGATATTTAATACATAGAAGTATATAAGAACCCAACAAATTTTTCTCAAGTAATATATAATTGTCCTTGGACAGATAAAATATGTGCCACATTGGAAACTATCTGTCAATATTGTCATGTTTTATTTAATTTTAATTTTACACAGAACAGTTCAAACACATTGTAGTTTCATAATACCATTGCCATATATAAACATTTTACACAGAAAAACCCTGAGTTATTTTAAGAGGAGAAAAAAAAATCAATTTCTTCAATTTCTCAAACAATTTCATATACTAAATGCACAGAACAAGTATTGTATAAAATAAGGATATATGTGGTATGATTGCCAATGAGACAACTATCCAACAGAGTTTAAATGACAGGATTAAAGCAACTATAAGTCAACAAATGGTCTTCAACAATGAGTAAAACCCATACCTTATACAAGACCCTGACATAACAGAATGGATGAAAGAACATTATTTGAACAAAAAACTTTTTTCCAGTTCAAAGAATATTACTGGTAGTGTAATATTTCCATTTTTTTTTTTTTTACAGATTGTTTGTTCACTGTTGGTCACTTAAGTGGGAAAACTGATTGGATAAAGATATTAAACAGTCTTTATAGTACTGGTGAAATAGGTGAGTTTTCACAGTGGTAAATTTGTTTGTTCTTTTTGAATAGGGGACATTTCAATAGTAAAATTAAATCGGTATTAATATTTTGCATTGTAATTGGCCACTGAACCATTTGTAGTTAAATTAAAATAAAGTTTTTATGTTTTGATTTTGATAAAACAGTTTACCTTTTACTGCTATAAAATGTTTTATTCTTTATTTCATCTCTCAATTTCAATTTTTGCAGGAAACTCATCTGATTGTGGAAGTTTGTGTAGTGGAAAGAAGGAGTTACATACAGATGCTGTTTTGAATCATAAGAAATGACTGATATTAATTCATTTCTTCAATTCCTCATTAGCTTCTTCACAAGGAATAAATTGTGTAAGGAGTTCTATATTCCTATTTAAAGACCTAACTTTTTTTTTCCATTTGAGTGTATGAAAGCAAATTAATTGAATTCATTCTGAAAACTAAGCTTAAATAGTTTTATGTACATGTATATGTGACTTTATCTTTACTTGACTTTTTATTAATAAGTTATTTAAACATTAATAATTTTATTCTTTGTATGAGAAGCTATAATCAATCGACTATATATGTTTTTCTCGCCTGCGATGAAAGTCCGGGAAAGTGAGACATAAGGGTTCCTTTTCTGGCGATGATGGCTCTGGCATCAACAATTGTTAAGTTTTTTGCTTAAGTTAGTAAGTTTGACAGGTATTACTTGTGATAGATCATTGATATTTAATTTAAAGTTGTATTACTATCAGTACATATCAGTTTGACAACTATTTTGAGGACCTGTCCCTAGGATATGGTGCAGTGACTTGGATTTAGAGATTTTCAATATTAATAGAAAAACAAATGATATGAAGTATCCATCCATGACACAAAATCAGTAAATGCACAACAAAAAAGCAAAGGAACAGTGCTTTTATTGCTGTTCTTCATCTCAAAGTCACAGTGAGACCTCAACTCGGAGCAAAAAAACTCTCACTTTACTGCAAGTTGAAGACAGCCCCTTTGCAAAAATAATTTGGATAGACTTTGTAAGATGTAACACCACTCAATTGGGTTAAGTCGAAAAAGAACATACTGGAAAGTAGTACATATTTAAAACAAAAAAAATTTACTGCTTAAGCTAGTTTGATAGGATCTAATTCTGACACATACATTACAATATATCCAAAAATAAAGTAATTGTCTGATACAGAAGTTTTATATGTTTTAAATAATAATGCTGTTTTTGCCTTCTTTGTTTTTATTCCCTTTGAAAATATATCATTTTGTCCAACAAATTTTTAAAAAATCTGCATTAAGGCTTTGTAATATTGCAAATATTTGACCTGATAACAATTTAGACTGTTGGAATCATCATTGGCATCATAATGATATCAAGTTTGACCTGACATGAGGAAGGCAAGTGTCATAAACTTATGAAACAATAAAATTGAGAATGGAAATGGGGAATATGTCAAAGAGACAACAACCCGACCAAAGAGCAGACAACAACCGAAAGCCACCTATGAAACAAGTTTGTTTTGGATCAAGAAAATACTCAAATTAATACAATAAACAATGTATACATTGACATATACACACATTAAAAATAGATGAGTTGTGAGAGAATCCTTTTTTTTAAGCTAATCTGGCAAAAGTGACTAATTGTGTCTTCATACTCAGTTCATTGTTTGTCATCTGTAAACCTTTTAGCTCACATCCCCATAAAGCCACTGAACTACTGTATAAACTTACTTGTTGTCCATTGTAAACTTTTTACCAAACTTGAGGTGAATGGTTCTTATGGTGTCTAGTATAAACTTTGTTGATTTTTATTCTGGTCAGTCTGTACACAGCAAACACTTTTGGATGAGTCTTTAAGGAAATATTACCCTTTAATAGTGATTTAATCAATTTTTGCATTTTGGGCAAATTCAATAGTAGTTTAAAAGAGAAACTGTAACCAGCCAAAATGATCAGCAATATGCATTGATTAACAAATAAGAAATGAGTGCTGAATTAGAATGGGGTCTATAATGTAAGAGAGTGGTCATTTTTGAAGATGCAAATACATTTTTGTTTCGCCTTGACGGAGTCAAAAAGCGAGACATAGGTATGCTGTTTCCGGCGTCAGCGGCGGCGGCGTCAACAATGTATTAGTTTGTGATTAGGTCTAGTTCATGGTGAACCACTAGTGGTAGGTCAATGATATTTGGTATGCAGTTGTATTAGCATTGGCACATCTCATTACCATGGAGATTATTTGGCCCCGCCCCCTCAGTCAAGGTCTATTGACTTTGAAACTTTTCATAGTTTACATGTATTAGTTTGTGATTAGGTCAATTTATGGGGAACCACTAGTGGTAGGTCAATGATATTTGGTATGCAGTTGTATAAGCATTGGCATATCTCATTTCCATGGAGATTATTTGGCTCCGCCCCCTTAGTCATGGTCTATAGACTTTGAAAATTTTGCTAAGTTAACATGTATTAGTTTGTGATTAGGTCAGTTCAAGGGGAACCATGAGTGGTAGGCCAATGTTAATTGGTGTTCAGTTGTATAAGCATTAACACATCTCATTTCCATGGAGAATATTTGGCCCCGCCCCCTCAGTCATGGTCTATTGACTTTGAAACTTTTGCTTAGTTTACATGTATTAGTTTGTGATTAGATCAGTTTAAGATGAACTGCTAATGTTAAGTCAATGATATTTGGTATGCAAATGTATTGGTATTTGCAAGTATCGTTTCCATGGAGATTATATAGCCCCACCCCTGATCATGGTTCATTGACTTTGAAACTTTTACATAGTTTACAAGTTAATGTTTGTGTTTAGGTTTGTTTAAAGGGAACGACTTTTAATAAGTCAATGGTATTTGGTATGCAGTTGTATTAGCATTGGCACATCTCATTCCATGGAGATTGTTTAGCCATGTACCTTCAGTCATGGTTCATCGACTTTGAATATTTGCATAACTTACCTGTGAAAGTATTGCTATTTGAATTTCAACATTTGCATTATCAAAATTACAAAAAGGCGAGACATATCTCTGTGATAACAGTTTATGTAGATCCAAGTGAGTGACAGAGACTATTGTCTAGTTAAAAAAGCTTCCCTGAAACTACTGAACCAATTCAAACCAAAGTGACATGATCGATGGTGCTTAGTGGTGTGTAAAATATTGCTTAAATATTGTATGTCAATAAAAGACGAGTTGAAACAAAAAAAGATCAGCATTTTAGGCGCATTGAGCCTGTAGTTTACCGTTTTGCTGTGACTGATAACAGCTTCATATCAGGATCAGTGCTGAACTTATATACTTTGTTGTGTCTTTCTGACGAAGTTTTGTTTATCTTTAAAATGTCACAAAGAGTGGGTCATGGATTAAATTGACCACTGTCTCGAGTCACAGGGAGGACTGGGCACTAACAAACATTATTAACCCTGCCAGGTTCTGTATGCGTTTGTCCCATGTCATGGGGGATCAAATTGAGAATGGAAGCGGGGAATGTGTTAAAAGAGACAACAACCCGACCAAAGTGCAGAAATCAGCCCATAGCCACCAATGGGGGTCTCATTGGGTGGTTCTGATCCCGGATCCCGCTTACTGTTTTGACAGATTCCCGTATCCCGCCTACACTATGTACGTAAGCAATTCTCATTTCCCGTATCCCGCTAGACTTCATTTCCCGTTATTATTTCAATAATTTGACTTTCACGTGTCACGCTTATAAAAAATCGGCAATCCCGCGTCACGCTTAGACCCCAATGAGACCCACACCAATGGGTCTCATAGGCGGATCCAGCCCCCCCCCCCTTTCGTGGGAAAAATTTGGTTGATTATATAGGGAATCACTGAAGCATGACTGGAGCGGGCCCCCCCTTAGGTCAGTCAGCGGGCCCCCCTAATGAAAAGTTCTGGATCCGCCACTGGGTCTTCAACACAGGTGCTGCTGTATTTCGGTGATTGTCGTTGGTTGCTGGCTTTCATATTTTATTTTCGTTTCCGATTCTGATAGTGTGTTTTCAAAACAAGAATCAAAAGAATTTGTAAAGATTTGGGGCGGTCCAGAATTGCTTGTACGATTTAATGCTAAACAATGATATATTATCCAATTAAAGGGGGCGTACGCATTCTACGCCCTCTCCCTTAATCCATACATAATTGGATTGAGGTGAGGGGATGGGTAGACAAGTGGACCCGCCCACCCTTATGGGACTACATGTCTATTGCATATAGACTGTATGCCCCACTCCTGATGTTTTTTAGTGGTTCCCCCTTTTTTTTTAAATCCTGGATCAGCAACGGAAATGGTATATGAAACATTTTGAAGATGAAAAAAGGGTAAAATATGATGTAAAGCAATGCATATATATTACTCTTCAAGGGTATTTTGAAAACACACATTGGAACTGGAGCAAATGCATGTAGGGCTGGCCTACATCTGTGGTAACATCCCTTTTCGTCATCAATACAAATAAGTAGGATTATTTATCCAATGAAAGAAAAATAAATACCTATCGGATCGCTTGCCAACCCGTGTATTAAAAAAGTAAGATATGATCATGAAATAACGTATTAAGGGAAATCATGAATTTATACAAAATATATTCATTCGTATATCTGCATATCCTACCGAGAGTTCAAATTTTTAAATTCATAATGAGAAAAAATACAATCAGTTAAACTGACAAATTCTTTGAAAAGGAATAAACCATAAAGGTAATGAAAACCGTGTGTTAAACTTCAAACACAATACCAATATCAAAGGTTACGGCTACAGCGATTATTAAAAAGAAATAGAAAGGGAGTCATAAAATTTAAATTGCATGAATTATAATATCATAGCCCAATCATTTTATGACCTCGGAGTCAATACTTTCTATTTCTGTTTTCTGATATTTTCATTGCTTATTTTACTATTTCTTATATTTTATTTTCTATATACCGTTTTTACTATCAAATGCACCCCCCCCCCCCCCCCCCAAAAAAAAAAAATAAAGAAAGAAAAATGAAAATATCACCAAAAACCTTTGAAAAAAAAGGATAATGCGCACGTTTTCGGACTAGTGTAACAAGAGAGAAAATAACAACCGTACGTAAAATCATAGCTGTATAAAAAACACACACATCTATGGTAAAATCCAGGATTTGTATAGTGAAATCAAATCCTTGGTAAAATGAAACAGTCAGTCGAATACACCGCGGACCAAGCATAAGGCCGCGTGTACATGAAGTATTGCAGATTAACGACAAACTATCTTCTATTAATTCGATCACACACAAAAAATAAGAAGCAAAAAGCAGAAAAAACAAATTAATTAATAAAAAAAAACACTGTCGATAATGGTTATACTATCTACAACAGTATAATGGAGGAACGACGGTGGCGCGTGGTTGTGATTAATACGCCGCCTAGATAAACAAAACTGTGTATTGACCTTTTAGTGATAGAAAAACAGAGTTCAAATATATAAATATTCATGTTATAACTTATTGTCATACTTCCGTCAAAACTTTTAAACCAATAGCATGACACAAATTATTTTTCGAACAGCTCTGATATTTTGTCATAAATTATAGTCAAACCCAGAGAAGTTCGAACGAAATCTTCCAAGCATAGTATCATTGGTTTCCTTCCCCCTTACTTATATTCCCCTGGTACGGCTGTAGGTTCCTATATACGCTTTTACACATAACACTAGTTAGTACTCTCACAAAAATAACAGATAAATTGTTAGAATGTGTCCTACAATGTATATATGTGTCTTGCTTTTGGTCATAAACAAGCTTCTGTCAAAGTTTGGTACAAACTAGGATAGTTTAAGAAAGTTATCAAAATTTTTAAAACTTTAACCACATCTCAAGTGAATGTACATTTGAAAAATGTTAACTGGCAGAAAAGTCTTTTTATAAGTAAAATAAGGATAAACAGGATTTTTTTTACAAAATTTACTTCTGGATACTATCTTATGATCTGACATCTAAACAAGCTTCTGTCCAAGTTTGGTAGAAATCCAGCATATTTTAATTAAGGATTATGTAGCCTTGTGTTCATTCAATGCTAAACATATGGAAATTTTGTAGAAAATCCACAGCCTTTCCCCTTGTAATCTCGTATTTAGCAATTCAGTGCTTGGTAGATAGAGGATTATTGCATGCAGTACTAGTGCTAGCAATGATTTCCATAAAACAAGTTGATAAAATGTTCAATCATTCAATCCCTCCAACTGTTCAATCATTCAATCCCTCCAACTGTTCAATCATTCAATCTCTCCAACTGTCCTATCATTCAATTAAATTTAATAGATATTGGTTAAAACAAATATAAAATGGACCAATTCAAGTACACCTTCTCGGGTGCGCCCGACTTTAGTAACTCAGCACAAGGTTTTTTTTATTTTAAAGGTTGTATAGAACTTTTTGTTAACAATGAAGACTAGCACATCATAGAAAAACAAGAGAGTAATGGTAATCTATCATGTCTATGTTTAAAATTTTATAACAAAATTCTCTTATTTAAAGTCTGTGGATTTTCTACAAAAATCTTGGGTTTATTTGCCAAAAAATCCCCTTTTTCTATTAAATGCAATGAAACAATAAATAATCATGCTTTGTACGAAGTTTCCCCTTGGTATATGTACAAAATGGCCCATAACTATTTTTCAATATTTTTGCTGTTTTGATACTATTGCAGTTTGAAAATTTCGTAATTCACATGGTACAGAAAGGATCATAAACCTTAAGAAAGTTATTAAAATTATAAAAAAGTTAACCACAGAGTGAATGTAATTATCTTAACTGGCAGAAAAAGTAAGTCCATTTTAATTTTATAAATAAAATGCGGATAAACAGGAATTTTTTTTCACAAATTAAATATACTTCTGGATACTATCTAATGATCATAAACAAGCTTCTGTCAAAGTTTGGTAGAAATCCAGGATTTTTTAACGTTTAACTGTTTAAAAAAGTTATTAAAATTTCAAAAACTTTAACCACCATGACCACAGAGTGAATATTTGTGGACGCCAATGACCGAATGAAGGAATGCTAATAATGCTATATCTTGCTTTAGCCACAAAAGTTGCAGGCTTGATGAAAACCAATAATATTTATTATTCTTAATAAATAAATATTGAAACATACATTAAATTTCTTTTTTTAATATATGACATTGTATGAGAAACAAGAGAATCTTTGGCGGTTTTATTTTCATTATCAACATGATCAAGGATGTGTTTAAGATAATATACAATATACCTTCAATTTACACCATACATTGCCATAGTGCATGTGTACAGATGAATGAATCAATATGTGTGTATATAGATCAGTCATTCCTTTAATAAATATTAGTCTTTTTGTACGTTAGATTTGCATCATCTTAAATCTCATCAAATTCAGTCAGCATTGTCTTTATTTCAATTCTTGAATTCGTAATCATGATAATCATGTTTATATGCAAATATCATGAATATTGAATTCCTTAAATTCATGTTTTGAATATTATATGTGACTGTATTATCAAAGAAGTGAATTGGGACCAGTAAAACAGTAAATTGGAACCACTGTTATGCCTTTATTGTTTTTATGATTGTAGAATACTTATATTTCAGAATATGGCATCTGAGGCTAAATTTTGTGGTCCGTGTGAAGCTAGACATACAACAGAAATTGCAGTTGTCTGGTGTATTGATTGTGATGATGGACTATGCCCCTCTTGCTTGGAACACCATAAAGTCAGCAAAGCTAGCAATAAACACCAGACCATACCAGTTAGTAAGTACGCAGAAGTGGAATCAGTTTCCTCATTAATAAAGCTGGAGTGTGAGGAACATAATCAAAAATTAACTTTTTTTTGTCAAGATCACTATTCCACTGCCTGTGCTCTTTGTATACCAGAAAATCATAAACAATGTACGTGTATAAAACCCATCGAACAACTTGCTCAACATGCAAAAACTTCAACGGAGATGTTTGACTTAGAAAAAGGACTTAAGGAGCTTGCTAATACCCTTGTTGAACTTAAAACTCACCGACAGCAAAATATTAAAGATATAAAAAACCAAAGAAAAACCATTTTAGTGGAAATTAAAACTTTAAGAAAACAAATCAATATGCTTCTAGATGAGTTGGAATCTGATTTGTTAAAGCAGTTAGAAAGTTTTAGCGACCAAAATATATCCGAAATAGACAAGTTACTTTCAAAATTAAAGGACAAAGAAACACAAATTAAAAGTCTTGGAGAGTCAATTCATCGGATTAAAGAAACATTATCCAATGTTCAAGTCTTTTTAGCAACAAAAAGTGTTGGTGAAAAGTTGCGTGAAGAACAAGAATGGATTTCAACTTTATGTGACCAGGATGTAGCTAAAGAGTCAATTCTTGAATTATCTACTGATTCACAACTAAAACATTTGTTATCTGACTTGAAATGCTTTGGCACAATACAGGTTGTCAGAAATCCTTGTCAAGTTAAAGTAGGAGCCTGGGAGCTTCTTAAAGCACAGCTTAATGTTCCAATAACTGAAGTCAGAGATATTGACCAGACAGAACTGAAACTAATACGCGAGATTTCCTTTGATAGTGAATCAGTTATTAGAGATTGCATTATTGTCAATGATGGGAGAATGATTTTTGCAGATATCGTGAGAAGTAATGTATTAGTTTATACTCGTGATGGACAGCTGTCGAGGGCAATCAGTGTTGGCAAATCTCCTTTTGGATTGGCTGTGATACACACCAATACTGTGGCCGTCACCTGTCGTGAAGAAAAATCAATAAACATTGTAAATATCGATGAAGGTGTTGTTAAACGAAAGATAAATGTTGGGAAACCTTGTTCTGGTTTATCTTACAACAATGACAATTTGTATGTTCTCGTCACAAAGACAGGGATAATGGAATTTGATTTATTTGGAAATCTAATCAGAACAATACCGATAGACGTTCCAACTGATGAATGTTACATATCTTCTTATAAAGATAAGTTTTGTTACACAAGTAATAATAATGCTAAAATCATAGCATGTTGTGATAAAAATGGAAGTACAGTCTGGAGATGGGACATTGCTTATTCCGGTGTCACAGTTGACAATTACGGAAATTTCATTGCTTCAGAATACAGTACTGGCATATTGCAAATAGTATCATCTGATGGTAAGAAGAGAAAACAACTTCTACAGCCTTTGAAAACCCGTAAAAATTGGCTTGAAGGTTTGTTCTTTGACAAAAACAGCAGAACATTACTTGTAACATGTATTTCAAAGTATGCCAGGCTTTACCGCGTCATTTGAATCACAAATATGACCTACCAACTTATCTCTGGGTACTTAAATTATAAACATGAAGAGTGCTAGCCACATGTATATCAGGATCTGCTAAGGCCGTGTTCACATTGACCTAAACTCAGTGTTGTGTTAGTGTAACTCGCTTGTAAACTAAACACAATTACGTTCCCGTTGATAAAACTCAATGTTTACATGTAATTTACATTATGTTTTGTCTTCATGCAGTCAATAGTCAATGTAGGCCTTGTGTAGGTTAAGTGTACACAAAACTAAGCATTTAGAACATTAGTTTTACATGTATCATGTATATTTAAGGAAGAAACGATTTGTGAATAAAATATATATTTATAACACATGTAACAATTATTAATAAAGTTCTTTACAGAAATGTTTGTCTAAACTTGATATATTTATTTGTTATGAAAAAACTTTACGTAGCTTTATAAACCCCTTATCAAGACTCAAAGCATCATCATTGCTGAACACATAATTCATTTGAAAAGGTCTTCCCGAATCGACTGGACGTACACAGAAATATTTGCCACTGGTCTTTACTCAAACAACGATTCACTCATAAATTCATTACTAAAAAAAGTGTGGGGTAAATTGTAAAGTTTGTCTAGTGTCTCAGATCTGTAAAAATACACTTAGAAATAAAAAAAACATTTACCCCCTCCCTTTGCCAAATACTCCTTGGGGAAGAAATACCATTTGAAACAAACAGAAAAGATAGAAATGTAGTGATCCTTAACATCTCAATCCTTTTTCTTCGTCTGTAAGCACGCTGCTGCAGCCTACGTTTTCTAATGCGTAATCGAGACATCTTTAGTATCTTTAAACTACTGCAAGTCATCAAAATGGCTTTCATGAAGGAGCAACCACTTAACTGCAAAAGGGGGTTAGATTTTTTTTCACGCGAACATTTTTATTTTTTCGATGCTAGCAATCAAATAATTTTTTTTCAATATTTAACACTATAATGTATGGGGAAACTCTTGATTCAGAAAATTTTAATGCCCCCGCCATAGCGGAGGGGGCATTAAGTTTTACCCTTGTCCGTCTGTACTTGTGTACGTGCGTAAGTCCTAAAAATGGTTTCCGTTCTCTAACTTGAGTTTGCCTGAACTAAATGTTATGAAACTTATACACAATGCTTATTACCACAAAACACAGATCAAGTTTGAATTTTAGTGGCGCCACTTTAATGGTTCTAGAATTATGCCCCTTTATAAATGGAAAAATTGCAAAATTTTTAGTTTCCGTTCTCTAACTTAAGTTTGCCGTAACTAAATGATATGAAACTTATACACAATGCTTATTACCACAAAATACAGATCAAGTTTGAATTTTGGTAGCGTCACTCTAACCGTTCTAGAGTTATGCCCCTGTATAAATGGAAAAATTACAAAAATTTAGTTTCCGTTCTCTAACTTAAGTTCGCGTCAACCAAATGTTATGAAACTTATACACAATGCTTATTACCACAAAATACAGATCAAGTTTGAATTTTGGTGGGGTCACTTTAATCATTCTCGAGTTATACCCTTTATAAATGGAAAAAAAATGCAAAATTTTTAGTTTCCATTCTCTAACTTAAGTTGCCTCAACCAAATGTTATGAAACTTATACACAATGCTTATTACCACAAAACACAGATCAAGTTGAACTTTGGTGGCATCACTTTAACCATTATCGAGTTATGCCCCTTTATAAATCGAAAAATTACAAAATCTTTAGTTTCCGTTCTGTAACTTAAGTTTGCCCCAACCAAACATTATGAAACCTATACACAATACGTATTAATTACCACAAAACTCAGATCAAGTACAAATTTGGGTAGCGTCACGTTTATCGTTCTTGAGTTATGTCCCTTTATAATGTATGCAAGCAGGGGCATCATCTGTGTCCATGGGGATACATTCTCCATTTTTTTTATCAACTGTATGACCAGAATATTTTTTTTTATCAAATTAGGATTCAGATTATTTTTCAAGGAAAAATCCATGCCCCCCCCTTTTGAAGTCAAATGGTCGTTCCCTAACTGAGCAGGAGCAACAAAGAGCACATCTTAATGTACCAATGCATGCTGCAATGAGAGATATTGACGAGACAAAACTGGAACTGCTACGCACGATTAAGTTTGACAAAAAATCATATATTCAAGATTGTGTTATTGTCAATGATGGAAGAATGATTTTTACCTACGGAGATCAGAGTATGGTATTGGTGTATTCAAGTGAAGGGCACTTATCAATGTCAGCAAGTCTCCCTTTGGACTTGCTATAATCAGTACGAATACTGTGGCCGTAACATGTCGTGACGACAAAACAATAAACATTGTTAATATTGATGATGGTGTTGTGAAGCAAAAGATAAATGTGGGTAAATCTTGCTCTGGTTTATCTTACCATGATGACAGACTGTATGTCCTTGTATTAAACACAGGAATAATGGAATTTGATTCAGTTGGAAGTCGAATCAGAACAATACCAGTAGATGTTCCAAGTGATGACTGTTATTTATCTACTTATAAAGATAGGTTTTGTTACACATGTTATGATACACGTAAATTCATAGCATGCTGCGATAGTAATGGAAAGGAAATCTGGAAGATGAATGTTGCTGATTCTGGCGTAACAGTAGACAATTACGGAAATTATTTTGCCGCAAATTACAGGGAACAGACTTTGAATATAATTTCTGCTGATGGTAAAAAAACAAAACAACTTCTGGCCAGGAATGATGGTTTTGATCGTCTTGATCGTCCTCAAGGGATCTTTTTCAACAGCAACAATAACACATTACTCGTAACTTATCAATTCGAGAAGGCAATGCTTTATAGCGTCAATTGAACAATTAAAATGATGTAAATGTACATAACATATATAAAATTGTAAAAGTCTACACTTCATACTGTATCACTTTCTAATTCAAGGTTTTTCCCATTGACATAAGAAAAGGTCAATTATTGTCTCTTCAGTAATGCTCGAATAGAGATTTTTTGGAATACACAAAACCTAGTACAAAATGTACAAACATTTAAGAGCTGAGCTAACTGCTGAGTCCATACCATAGATGTTAGCCCTATGGTTTTCTATTCCATTTGCTGTAATGCATCATTGCTAAAAGTACTTTATGACAAAAAATCATCTTTCATGGTATTTGTCAACTTTATTCACAGGTTTTCTTTGACAATGCTAGGTTCGAGCTTGAAATGTTGTATGGACATGATGGACAGTAACTGTTCCTTGTAGGAAACCGAATATTAGGCCACACGGTTGCCTATAATTGCTTACATCCACTTCATATGAATTTTGGTGGATAGTTGTCTCATTGGCAATCATACCACATCTGCTTAGTAATTAGTCCCCTACCGACGAAGTCGAAGGGGACTTTAGATTTGATGAACTCCGTCCATCTGTCTGTCTGTCTGTCCAACCGTCAGTCCGTCAAATCAGTTTTCCACACTTTTTTCTTCGTTCTTGAAGATATTGATTTGATAATTTGTATATAGTTTTATCATGACAAGTTTCAGATCAAGTTCGAATTTTGTTCCGGTCTGATGATTTTGTGCAGAGTTATGGTCCTTGGACTTAGTAAGTTCACTCAAATAATCAGTTTTCCACACTTTTTTTGCCATGCTTGAAGATATTAATTTAATAATTGGTATATAGTTTTATCATGACAAGTTACAGATCAAGTTCGAATTTTGTTCCGGTCTAATGATTTTGTGCAGAGTTATGGTCCTTGAACTTGGAAAATTCACTCAAATAATCAGTTTTCCACACTTTTTTTGTCACGCTTGAAGATATTGACTTGTTAATTTTTAACAAGTACTGTGCAGTCAATTTCTTTTTTAATAATGACGGATTTTAAAGTATATGAACAAATAACCTTGAATTATAACATGTAAAAAGGCATAATAAACGATACATTCTAAAATTAGTTATATGGATTTTCGTAATCTTTAAGTTCATGAACTTGTGCCATGGACCCTTAATTACTGTTTTCTTTGTAAAGAAATGTTCAATAAAAATTTGTACGATGAAAGAATTGAATGCTTCTAATTTTATTGGAGTGTAAAGGCGTTGACGGAAGCACATTTTGTATAAGATAATTAGAAATTCTGTTTTAAAAATTGAAAACAACATGTTAAATAATTTCATTAGTCCGAAGCGCTTTTTTGGATTTATCTTCATCAGGAACGCTCAAAGCCCAATATTTGAAAGCCAAGGATGTATAAGAAGCGAAACAGTTGAAGAGCTATATGACAAAAAAATACCTAAAAAATAGCCAAATCCGTCTAAGGTTAAAAGTGTAAACAATTTTGTTCATCGAAGAAATGGTTTACAATATTGAATGTGGCAAATTATTTTATCGTTGTTCTTAAATTTCTCCATGTAAACCAGCATGTGTAGGGTTTATTTCTATCATGTTATTCATGTACTGGAGTTTTTATTCAGGTTTATGATGTTGTAATCTTGACCACAACCAGTGGATTTAACCATTTAAGTGTACAAATTGAATTTCTAATACTGTGGATCCATTATTATATTCTTGGAAGTTTTCATGGAAGTCGTGGTGGGAAAAGATAAATCACAGGTGCTAGGATGAAAAATTTTGTCCTGCATTTTTTTTAGTTGTAATCTCTGTCCTGTCATTTTATTTTTCACTCTATTCGGTCCTGCCTTTTTTTTTTAATTAGTTTATCCTGACTTTTTTTACATAAATTGTCATCCTGCTTTTTATTTTTTTGCAAAGTCGCTCATCCTGCCTTTTCTTTTTACTCAAAACACCTGTCCTGCCTTTTTTTCAAATTTCATCCTAGCCCTCCCCATAAAAATCAAATGGTAGCTCCTTTACTTTGAGTACTATCAGATCAGCATCTGTGACTACTCTTAGATTAATTACTGTGACTACTATCAGATCAGTATCGGTGACTACTTATAGATCAGTTACTGTTACTACTCTCAGATCAGTTACCGTGACTACTCTTAGATTAGTTATTGTGACTACTCTCAGATCAGTAACTGTGACTACTCGCAGATCAGTAACTGTGACTACTCTTAGATGAGTTACTGTGACTACTCTTAGATTAGTTACTGTGACTACTCTCAGATCAGTAGCTGTGACAACTCTTAGATTAGTTACTGTGACTAATCTCAAATCAGTAGCTGTGACAATTCTTAGATTAGTTACTGGGACTACTCTCAGATCAGTAACTGTGATTACTCTTAAGATTAGTTATGTGACTACACTCAGATCAGTAACTGTGGCAACTCTTAGATTATTTACTGTGACTACTCTCAGACCAGTAACTGTGACTACTTTTAGATTAGTTATTGTGACTACTCTCAGATTAGTAACTGTGACTACTCTTAGATGAGGGGGTGGACAGCTTTTGAGGGAGGTGGGAGACAAAAAAGAGGTGGGAGAGAAAAAATTATTCTAAAAGTGGGAGGTGGGAGATAGGGGGCGGGAGGTGGGAGAAGGATACCCCCTGTCCGCCCCCTCTTAGATCTGAACATTGTGTCTTTTGTCTTCATGTTAGTTGTTTTTGTGCTTCATGCCGATCTGATGGGTCAAGCAATTTCTTACGGATTTTTAACTGTTTGCTCATATGTTGTGCTGTTACACCACTTTCCCAGGTTAGAGGAGGATTGCGCATAGTTGTCTGTCATTTAGTTTTCGGTAAGTGTTTAACAGTTATAAGTCTGGACCTTTTTTTTTACGTTTGAATTGTTTCACATTATAATTGTGTCATATCGAGTCATTTTGTATTTGACTATAAGGTATTGGTTCTACTCATTGTTGCTTACCTTGCGGTGACCTATAGTTGCTGAAATCTGTTTCATTTGGTCTCTATTGGATAGTTGTCTCACTGGAAATAATACAATATCTCATTATTTTATGTCAATCTATATATTTTTGATATGTATTTTTTTGGATAAAATTCATATGAATAGAAGGGGTAGTTGGTTATACGTCGATCAGACAGAAACCAACCAACACAAGATAAACTATGAGACATTAGAGAGGTCACTGTATTATATGTTATGCTCTGAATTATACCGAGTTCAAACGAAGTTGTGAATAAATTTAACATTGACTTTCAAAGGTAATAAACCTTGAACCAACAAAACAAACTATAATTTCCTCTTCTCGTAAAAACAGTGAAATAGGACAACTTCTAAGCAATAACTAATCAACCATTGATGAATTGCCTGCCTGACTCAAGATAACGTTTCAGTGTATGTTTAAGCATACCTACCTGTTTTTCAAATGTTTTGTTTTGAGCGTTCCTGAAAAATAGAAAAAAAGCGCTTCGGACTAACAAGTTTTTTGAATTATGAATTTGATTGTTCAGGTAGTGACATGAACATTTAGAAATATTTGGCTGTTAATTTTTTTAAATCAAGCCGGCTTCCCTTGTGATATTGATATCTGGCTGGACTACCAAAAAGTACTTTCAATAAAAAAAAAAAAATAGCACATGCTGTCAACAAAGAAATATCAGCAGTTTGTTCTTCAGAATAAATTTCGTACAGCAAAACGAGTTGGTTTGTCCATTAATAAGACTTAGAGAACAACCATTTAACTTCAAGTGGGGGGTTATGGTTTTTTGTTTGAGTCAGAAATTTTGCGCGAACAATTTTATTTTGTTTTTCAACGCTATCAATCAAATTATTTTGTTCAAAATTTAACACTATAAGGTATGTGGAAAATCTGGATTCAGAAAATTTGTTTTTGTCCTCTGCTTGAATAGAATACTTTTTTTCATCAATGTGGGAATCAGAATATTTTTTTAAGACAAAACCATACACCCCCTTGAAGTTAAATGGTCGTTCCCTTACCTTTCCAAGTTCTCCATTCGCGATTAATTTAGTTTAATATAATCATTACGTCTCACTGTGATCTGTAAATGAAGCAATATTTTAGGGCGGAGGACAATACGAAAATCAAAGCAGAAGAGTCGATACGAAGAGGAAATACGAGTCAAACTTTAAACATTTCAGCCAATATGAAGTCCGAAAAACCCATCACTGATATAAAGCGCTTCGGGAGGGCAGCCTTTATTCTTGTGGGAATTCGGGATTTACACTTATCGGGACTTGGGAATTTATAATTAATTTTTTGGGGATCTAGGAAAGAATGCGGTATTTATTGCAAGCGTTCGGGAATCAGCGTTAATTTTTCCGGGAATTCGGGATGACACTCTCCTACCCTCCACAACTCTTCAGTTATACTTAGAAGTAGATTTATTAATTTCCTATATATATATGAGGACATCGAAAAAAAATTGCACACCTTTGTTAACAAGAACATGAAGAAGTCAAATGGGTAAACGCAGCCCACCAAAACAAAATCTTCAGACAATACTTTTCATTTGAAAATTACTAGAGGAGGGTTGTAAAAGTTCAATATGCACTACTTACACGAGAATTCAATCTGACAATGGTCAAAATTAAAATATCATTCTACAAAGAAAGAAAGAAAATGTGCCTTTCATCCACACTGTATTTTTGTTCAACAACATGTACAATAAACACGAGCGCACGGATCTGATACTCTGAAACAAAAAGACAGCAACAAGTTATTCGATTATAATAGAAAACCCGTCAGTTATGAGGGTCTGGATGTGGTTTACAGAATAGAGAATAATGGTCAAAAAGCGCAGACTAAAGGGGGGAAATACAGAATAGAGAAAAGTAGGCAAAAAAATAAAGAATAGAGAATAATTGGGTGCTAAATCATAAAGAGTAGATACTAATGGGCTAAATAAATAAACCGTGAGTAAAGAAATTAAGGACCCCCGATCCAAATCCTCAGTTATAGCATTCGAATCAGGATCATGTAATGATATCAATTGGATGCTTTTTATTTGTAATTTTATTGGGTTTAAAAGTATCGACGAAAGATATTCTGTATGAAACGCGGAATAGTCATTGATTGACGTATGCCATTTTGTTATTCATATCACGTGACTACTTGTTTTTTTTTTCATTCAATCTGATGTGACGTATTCATATGTTGCTTGTTTTCTGTCCAATTGACGTTTTCCTCTATTCTGTTTTTCATATATAATATAGGTAGGAAAATGGAAATTAATTGTCGTTTATTTTGGAGAAATTTAAAAGTTGTCATTATAGATTTTTCGGTCGGCATTTGGGCAAATTCTTAAAAAAAGCAATACAGTTCTAATTTCTAAATTTTCTCATAAATAATGTGCCTTACTTCTTTTAAGTGGTTAACATTGGTTGCCCTTTTTCTTGCTTAAAAGGATAGTGGCGGGAAACATTAAGATTGAAAAAAAATGAATAATTTGATGATTAAAGTCTTATCATGCAATAGCTCTCTGCTTTGAGCGTTCCATATTGAGGAAAACAAATCCAGAAAAGCGCTTCGGACGCATATGTAATAGTTATAAGTTTTGGTTTTATTTTTGTTATAAGAAGGTAAATAGTAAATCGTGCAAAATTACATAGTTACTCTGGGATTTTCTGCTTGCAACATTTAAATGGTTATAACGAAACGTAATTTAGTTGTTCATCCTTTAACATTACAACTTATTTTACATCTTTTTACATGCTTTTGTAAACAAATAATAGAATATTTTATAGGTGAATTTCATGCTTCCAATTACATTAATTTTTTTTTAGCAAGAATGAAATGTAAAATGAGAAATACAGTTTGTCCATATACATGAAATTATACAATCAGTAATAATGTGGTTTTACAATCCAACGCTTTTTTTCTCATGTTTCTAAAGAAATTGCAAATTTTGTAATATTTTACAAAAATCTCCTTATTTGAAAATACAGATGTATGTAAAAATATCGTATGCCAAACAGGTCATATTGTTATTAAGTTAATTCGTTGAATAATTAAGTGCATGCATGTATCTCTCTTCTTTTTTTTTTTTTTTAGCAAGGTTCAATTTAAAACTATCATCAATTAAAGATTATTTAATTAATCACAAATCTATGGTTAGTGTTGTTTTATGTAATTGAGCACACGCACTCTTGAATACACCTGTTGTAATTAATATCTAACAAATACATTATGCCTTAATTGGTAATCACTTAAATAAATCCTCCTCCTGAGTTTGAGTCTACTCGTATCAATACAACAAAGTAACGAGCTCAACGAGATCTCATTTACACAAACAAAAATATATACCTTGCATATATATATAAAAAGAAACATAATTCATTAGATTTCATACAAACCCGAATCAATATTAACCACAAAAATACAAAGATTATCTAAAGTGTACTTCTTTTATCGCTTATCTAAAAATACTACCATCGCTAACATTTTTAACAATAAAAATCGTGGTTACCCTTCTATCGATAAGTGTCATGCCAAAAAATGACTTACATGTCCCCGTCTTTCCACCAACAATACGGTAAGGTCCACGTTTAATGGTCGCACATTTTCTTTAAATTTTGAAACTGATATAACTTGAAAAACAAACAGTATAATTTATTTACTCACATGAAACAAACCGGGATGCGGTATTCAGTACGTAGGTGAAACTGGACGATATTTATCTAAACGCACTCAAGAACATCTGTATCGTTTTAAAAGACCCAATAAATTCAAAAGTATCATTTATCAACACCTTAAGAAGCACAATCATCCTATTAAATATTTAGCAGTTCAACCTTTAGAAGTAGTAAATAAGCAGCCTGGTGAATCTCATTCAAAGTTTGTACGATCGCGGAAAATAATTGAATTAAATTGGATTAAAAAATTACAGACAGTCTACCCTCTCGGTCTTAATGATAATATCATGGGAATTGGTAATATATCAAGAACCGATTCTGTTAACATTTTGGATATAGTTTCTAAAACTGTTCGTAAAAACCGTTCTCATGGTCGTAGAAAAAATCGCAATCAAAGAAAATTTCGGACCAATCATACCAATATTTCGGACTTAATTTCTATTTCAAAAAACAACGGCAGACATTATCTGTTAACAAAGCTCTGTTCATTACCGGTTAATAAGATAAATAAAATTTTAGAGGATTGCAACACAATTTCATATAGCAGTCCTAAGTATGAAATCGTTCAAATTATAATGGCATATTGTTATTCTAAACTGTTTCCCAAAATTGATCGCCCTGAAGATCATAAAAAACAGTTTATTAAAATAAAGTATGTCAATAAAGGTTTTGATTTTGTAAATATTGCCGGTATTTTTAACGACCATTCTGTTAAAGAACAAATTCCGGGATATTTTGATAATACTGAGCTCCCTCTTATTTGTTATATTTACAAGAAATCTACCCGGAAATTTGTGTTTAATTATAGCCAATTGTGTAAAGATGTTAATATCAGTGAAAATACACCTACTTCATGTAATTGCAGTAATTCCGAATACATTTATGGACCCATTTCCCATGTTATAACAGGAGATCTTAACATCGTTCAAGACCGAGAGTTAAAATCATTCCTCAGTAAAGGACCTAAATATCGTCCCCCGTCAATTATTAATTGGAATGAGTGTCGTAATATCATCCACGACTCACTCCATACTTACTGTTTGAAATGGATAAAACGGGAAAAAGCTGACAAAAAATCTTTGGACTCTTTTTTTAAATCAGTAATGAACATAGTTGATATACGTATTCAACATTTTAAAGAACATTTTACTCTTAACAATAACCACAATAAACCTATTTCTCGTATCAAACATAAACTAAAAGAACTAGCCAAGGAATTTGTTTTTGTCCCGGCCGATAAAGCTGCTAATAATATTATTATTGTTTGACGTAAATTTTACATTGAGGTTCTGAAAAAAGAAATCACCAATTCACCAACATTCCAACTGACTCCATTTTCAGAAAACGACATCTGTAACAAACATAAACTTTTAGCTACCGCTTTACAAGCAGAACCAAATACAATGAAAGTCCCAACTATGTATTGGCTTCCGAAGCTACACAAAACACCTTACAAATATAGATTCATTTCGTCTTCAAGCCATTGTTCCACTACTAAATTGTCTATTCTTCTTACCAGTACACTTGGTACAATCAAAAACCTGATAATAAATTGTTCAAAAAAGGCCTTCGAAAATAGTGGAATTAATTACTTTTGGAGTGTCAAGAACTCGTTGGAAGTACTTGATAAATTGCATGCATATATTGGTGATTTTGAATCTGTTCAAAGTTTTGATTTTTCTACCCTATATACCACATTGCCTCACATTCTCATTAAGAAAAAATTCACACACCTAATTAAATGGGCATTTAAAAAGTCAGAATGTGAATATATATGTTCAAACTCTTTTAGGTCATTTTTTAGTAGCAATAAACAAAAAAACTATGTCAATTGGACATGCTTTGATACTATATATGCCCTTGAATTTTTACTAGATAACATTTTTGTTCGCTTTGGAGATTCCGTATATCGTCAGGTTATCGGAATTCCAATGGGGACTAACTGTGCACCACTTATTGCGGACCTTTTTTTGTATTGCTATGAGTTACAATTTATGACAAAAATCAGTAAAGACCCATCGAAACAACATCTGATACACAAATTTAATAATACTTTTAGATATTTGGATGATATTTTGGCTCTCAATAATGACGACTTCAGTATGTATACTAAAGAAATTTATCCTGTTGAACTTACTTTAAATAAAGCTAATACTAACAATGACCACTGCCCTTTCCTCGATCTTGATATCCATATCATTAACGGAAAGCTTAATACTAAAATATATGATAAAAGAGATGATTTTTCATTTCCTATCGTTAATTATCCATTTTTAGATGGTGACGTTCCCTTGTCACCATCTTACGGTGTTTATATATCTCAACTTGTACGATTCGCTCGTGTATGTAACAATGTTTTAGATTTTAACGAGAGAAATTTATGTATTACTGAAAAATTATTACACCAGGGTTTTCGATATCACAAACTAGTCAAAACATTTACTAAATTTTATCATCGGTATAAGGACATCATTCGTAAATATAGCTCAACATGCAGACTTCTTATACGTTCAGGTATTTCACATCCAATTTTTTATGGAAATATTCTTTATAAAGCACAAAAATGTCAGTATTCACCTCTGAAACTAACAAAACCTTTAAATAGACTTATTAAGAAGGGATATAGTTACGATACTGTTGTCAGGTCATTAAAGATTGCATATTTTGGCGTTAATATTGATTCACTTATAAGGTCTTTGCATCGGCACTAAACACATTTATTTAAAAACCAGTTGTTGGCATGACACGGGTTATGTTCTTCTCATATATGTTATGATGGTATGATACTAAACCCCTAACGGGAAGGATTGTGCCTGATATTCATATGATGAAGACATAATCTTTCAATCAGTTTAATTGAAGTCTGGAGCTGGCATGTCAGTTAACTGCTAGTAGTCTGTTGTTATTTATGTATTAATGTCATTTTGTTTATTTTCTTTGGTTACATCTTCTGACATCAGACTCGGACTTCTCTTGAACTGAATTTTAATGTGCGTATTGTTATGCGTTTACTTTTCTACATTGGCTAGAGGTATAGGGGGAGGGTTGAGATCTCATAAACATGTTTAACCCCGCCGCATTTTTGCGCCTGTCCCAAGTCAGGAGCCTCTAGCCTTTGTTAGTCTTGTATTATTTTTAATTTTAGTTTCTTGTGTACAATTTGGAGTTTAGTATGGCGTTCATTATCACTGAACAAGTATATATATTTGTTTAGGGGCCAGCTGAAGGACGCCTCCGGGTGCGGGAATTTCTCGCTGCATTGAAGACCTGTTGGTGGCCTTCTGCTGTTGTCTGTTCTGTGGTCGGGTTGTTGTCTCTTTGACACATTCCCCATTTCCATTCTCAATTTTATATTCTAGTTTCAAATCGAGAGATACACAACATGTTGCTCCAAGAAAATTTGAACACGGTTGTTTCTGGTGAAGATGCATTGTCTATCTTGTCAAAGATTGTAAGTTTTTTTTTATTTATGAATTCACAAACACTGTACAACACGGGATTAATTATTTCAGATTAAAAAACAGACCTAAAGTATTAAAGTAAATATATCATGTCAAAATTTAATAGTATGTTTAATTTCAAATCTCACCAAACCGTCTATATTATAGATTCTTTGTGTCTTTCTAATATTAATTTAATAATAATGTGATGTAGTTGAATTTATTCGTTCTTAATTGACTGATATGTGTACACATTTTCCAATATTTGATATAAAAAAAAACCAAAGTTTTCCAAAAGATATATACAATTTAGATATTTATTTTTCCACAAGACATTATTATATACATGTACTAGTATTTGAACTGAAATTCAGCAAGTACTTTTTTTATCAAACACTTATTGTCTTATAATTTCAATTTGATAACATTTGTTTCTGTTTCATAGGTTCAAGGAAAAGCTGGAGAACCATCACTCGAAAAGAATGACGTTGA
Organism: Mytilus californianus; assembly: GCF_021869535.1. Taxonomy (NCBI): domain Eukaryota; kingdom Metazoa; phylum Mollusca; class Bivalvia; order Mytilida; family Mytilidae; genus Mytilus; species Mytilus californianus. The sequence goes on from NW_026262712.1 coordinate 31,015,363, forward strand.
TATGGGAACCGTTCTAAAACACCTTTCAGCTGCCTTGTTGTCGTCACAGAAGAACAATTTGGACACATCAAGTCTTGCAACAAAGAAACAAACTGAAACTGACTTCATTCGAAACAACATCAATTCATCAGAATGCTTCAGTATCGACGCAAACGACACCGATACATCCTCAACTGACTTAGAACCATGTGACAGCGACGACCAATCAGAACCAGAGATAGACTATGAGGAGGAACTACTCTCTAGAATGCTATACTATGGCCAGTACGAAAATTCAGAGGCAGCCGTTCCACCAGCTAAGACAATTTCTGTTCCAGCTTCTTCGTCTACGCCTCTGGCTTCATCCACTATGATAGAAGATTGTTCTGAATCCACACTAAAGAACAACAGAAGACGTAAAAACCGGTCTACTCCGCTTGCTTCATCTACCATGATGGAAGATCTTATAGCAGACATACAACAGCAGAACCAGGACACACGTGCAGCTAATCCCGGAAGTATCGTGACATGGTCTATCGAAAACAGTGCCAATACAGCATCACTCAAAGAGTACTACAACAGATATTTTTGTGTCGATAGTAACGATTCCTACTCAGAATCAGATACCACTGGTATGTCATCTAGGTTATCAAGCACATTTAAATCCAACGACAGCTTTTCCAGTGATGATGACTCGGAAGTGACGTCATCGGACTTCTGGAACAGAAATGGTCATTTGCCTCGTACCAGTACCAATGCTAACCTCAATGCGATGACCGTCAATCCATCTCCACTAAAGAATTGTCAGAAGAAAAACTCAAAAAGTAGACAACCAGTATCGAAACTGTTATTCTTCATCCGGGGCATCAAAAGGAACATTACGAGAAGAACTTCCTCAAAGGACAATAGAAGACGATAAGTAAAAAGACGGATCTGTGCTAACTTTGGAAACACTTTTGAAGTATATGAAATAGTGCTATATTGTTAAGTTTAAACGTATTCATTGAAATAACTAAAATAAATATAAATATTATTCTAAAAATACTGTCTGTTTGTCTGTTTGTTATTGTTGTTTCAATCAGGGACTCACGTTAGTATGGTTTAGCCTTTATGTGTCCTTCAAGTCAAAATAGTAATTTCACAGAAATTTCGGTATCATCAGTTTATCAATTAAAAAAATCTATAGATTAGTAACTGGAGATTTGATGATTTTAAGACACATTTCAGAACGTTTTTCGCCGAATCTATGTGTACCTTAACATTACTTGCGAAATATACGTTCAAAGTTCAATATTAAAATTGAGCCTGTAACAGTTATCAGATAAAAACAGTTTCATATACACACAAGAAATAAGAGGGAATAATGACAATTTCATACTTGTAACAGTACTAGTAGACCATGATTTGTCTTCAGAAATTGTCATTACACCAGTCGTGGTTCGAAACCGACCATTTATAATTTTGCTTATGGATTAGTAAACCGCCCTCTCTTTTTTTTCTCCGTATCGTTTCAATACCAGCTAAAGAAGTACATGTAGTCCACGTACCGTAAATAACAGAAAAAAAGTGACATTCCCAAAAAGGTTTTCTTCAGTGAGATAAGATTAACACAACGTTTAAAAACACCATTGAAATTCAGTATCTAATAAAAGATCACACAATCGAATTATTGTATTCGTATAGCTTATTCGTAACAAGGTATGATTTAACGTATTCTGATTGTCCGTAAATCATTAACTTATGACCATGTTAACATGTTTGGTGTTGTTTAAATGTTATTATTGAGAAGAAAAAAAAAACGACGGTATATATAAAAGTTTCTCAAAAATGTTAAATCGCATTTTGAATTTTGATAGCATTAATTGTGTTCAACAGTTCCTGAAGTCGGAATAATTAACGCACATGTCTGTCCATTTTCATCAATCGCAATAATGTCATTTCTAAACCGTATTTGCGCAAGATCGACTGAAAAGTGGTTTCAATCAATAAATAAGAGCATTACTTTTAACGAGAATCCACAGGCTCAATTTTCTTTACTGATTATGATAGAATAATATTTTATAAAATCTTTAAAGGGACATTGATTGATACTTTAGGCTTGGAGAACATGATTTATTTATTAGTTGTAATTGGTTTTTAACTAGCTTTCAGTAACTGCGGTGATTTTTTTTCTATCATTATTTTTTATCTTATTTTTTTTGTGTGCCTCTTACCAATCTGTTGAGTTGAGCCAACTGCTACTGATTTTTACAGTGTGTTCTAATGTTGTGCTGTTACACCACTGTCCTAGGTTAGGGGCTCACAGACATGTTTAACCCTGCCACATTCTTTATGTGTCTTTCCCAAGTCAGGATCCTGCAGTTCACCGGTTGTCGTTGGTTCATGTCTGTCATATTTGTTTTTTGTAAATTGTTTTATCATAAACTAGGCCGTTGTGTTTCTTGTTTGAATTGTTTCACATTTTTGATGTCGGTGCATTTTAAAGCCGACTATACAGTATGTTTTTTTCACATTGTTGATGGCCGTAGGGTTGCCTATAATTGCTTACATCCACTTCATTTGTTTACTGGTGGATAGTTGGCAATCATACTACATCTCCTTATGTTTATACTGTTTGTTCTACACTCGAAAAAAATCTGGACCGATTCACTTAAATAAACACGAATTCAGCCAGACACTACACCTACCGTGATAAACACAATCTCAACCGGACACTGTACCAACCATGTGACAATCATGCTAAACAACAAATATAGTTGTGTTTACCTATATAAATTCTAAAATGAACCTGCCCGCTAACACTTCACATTGACGAACGAATAGTTCAAGTAAGAACAAGGTCAGATTAATAGATTGATGGACATGTAAACTTTACAATCTTTCTTAATGCCAAAATAAGTTTGTCTATATACAGCCGAGACATGAACAGGTAAAATCATTTGTAATTCCATGATCGATGTATAGGGAGGATTTAGTACATAACATATGGCAAGCTGTTATACTATTTATTCGAACTTTAAGATATACTATAATATTAATCTTGTTTTTATAAGATATCTTATATACTTTATAAGATATCTCATATAGTTTATAAGATATCTCATACATTTTATAAGATATCTCATATAGTTCATAAGATATCTTGTATAGTTTATAAGATATCTTATATAGTTAATAAGATATCTTATATTGTTAATAAGATATCTTATATAATTTATAAGATATCTCATATAGTTTATAAGATATCTCATATAGATTATAAGATATCTCATATAGTTCATACGATATCTTATATAGTTTATAAGATATCTTATATAGTTAATAAGATATCTTATATGATTTATAAGATATCTTATATAATTCTTAAGATATCTTATATAGTTTATAAGATATCTCATATATACAGTTTATAAGATATATCACAGGGGCGGGTCCAGGTGAGGGCGTAATGGGCGTACGCCCCCCCCCCCCTTTTAAAAAACAAAACAAAAAACTATCGTAATCTGCTAATATTGTATTGAATCTGGCAATTTATCATATTCATTAATTAAAGACATACTCTGAAATGGTTCTAATGAATCCACTCTAATCTAACCATTCATTGAAAATGAGAGTCCGTCAGTATTTCTATGTTCATTTTAGGTTTTGCGTTAAGGTACATTTATACTAGTAACATAATATTGAGAATGGAAATGGGGAATGTGTCAAAGAGACAACAACCCGACCATAGAGCATGTATATTTGGTATAGCATTTTTACTTCCCATCTGGATAGCCTAAATGGTAGTATCATATTTTTTCAAAATCCATGAGTGAGTAACTTAGTGACATTGACCTACATTTTGCCATGAAGTTCAAGCACCATATTTATTTATGTACCATATACCACCTATCGGAACTAGACAGTGACATGATTGCTTTAATTTAGTACTGTTGTACAATGACGAAAATTTTTCATATTCAATCATGTTTTCCACATTAAAGCCTACAATATTTAGAACGAAAGAACTTTAAACTTCAGTGTTTGTTTGTCTTGTATCATGTGCGTCGTTCAACGAAACCAGAACTTAATCTAAAATAGAGAGATATTGAAATGTTAAGTAACGCCCTATTCCCTAGAATTTGAAATTTCTCGTTATTGGTCTACTGCTGTTAAGATCCTTCCAATCATTTTAATATACTATAGACAATTAATGGAGAGAATTCGGCATAAAAAATGTCAAACCCTGACACTTTAACTTTAAAATATACATGCTCCAAGTCAGGAACCGTTATATTATTGCATTTCACAATTATTTAATGTTTTTATGCAAAAAAAGGTCCAAAAAAAATTTTGTTATCTTGAGGTTAGAATAAATAGTAAAACGGCTTGCCATAATAACGTATTAGTTTAAACTCGTAACATGTAAACATGCCCATTCCAAGTCAGTAGCTTTGTCAGCGACTGTCTTTGTGTTTTAGCGTTTTTGTTCTATTAAGATTTTGGTGTTGATTGTATTTCATTGGTAAAGGTATCCTTTGTTAAATGTATTCAAATTTTTTGTTCCGGTGCAAGTCAGTACTTGTCATATGGTACAAGGACTTATCTGTTGAAAACTGTTCGTAATTATTATTAGAATGCTATATCAATAGATGTCTTATTGTCAGAGGCGGATTTAGGGTGGCGTGGGGCAGGCTGTCCGAACCCCCCCCCCCCCTTTTGTGGGAAAAATTTGGTTGATTATATAGGGAATTACTAAGGCATGACTGGAATGGACGCCCTCTTAGGCAGTCAGTGACCCCCTTATGAAAATATCTGGATCAGCCACTGATTGTCCTTTTGGATAATCTAGTGTAATGGATGAAGATATCACTTTATAAATTTCGTGCGTCCGAATCGCTTTGCTAGATATATACATTCATCAGGAACGATAAAACCTAAACATTTGAGAGCCAGGGATGTAAGGATAAGAAGAAAAGTCACAAGCTTAGGGAATGGCCAAGTTCATCTAAGAGTCAACTTTGCATAATATTTTCTCCATTTGTTTATACTCTAGCCCAAAATGATTAAATTTAGCTAAAACAAAATTGATTTAATAAAAAAAAAAAACTTCCATCGGTTTGCTCATTGTTGAAGGCCGTACGGTGACCATTAGTTGTTAACTTCTATGTCATTTGGTCTCTGATGGAAAGTTGTCTCATTTGCAATCATGCTACATCGATCTTCTTATTTTTATATTGACCCATGAACCATGAAATTCGGCCAAGGTCAGACAAACCTGTCTGACAGACATGTACACCATAAAATTCTACCATACACCAAATGTTGACCTTTGGTTTTAGTAAACGGGCATGAGAAACATACCCGACTGAGATAACTTAACACTGCCAGACAGACAATCCTCTCTGGTACTGAGGGGGGGGGGGGGGGGGGGGCAAGGGGTTTAACTGTTGTGCTGTTTTGGGGCAATTTAATTCATTGTTATCTGTTATTCTGAAAATATATTTGCTGTTCGATGTTATTGTCTTATTCCTTGTTAGCTGTTATTGGACTATTAGTTTTTTTGTTATCTGTTATTGTGAGAACGTATTTGCTGTTACCTGTTATTGAAAATTGGAATGTTAGCATCTTGACAGTCAATCTTCAGTAGAAATTGAATTGGGATCTTTCCACTAGTAACATGGTGGTCCCAACAGTGGCGGATCCAGGGGGGGGGGGGGGGGGTTCCTGGGGTTGGAACCCCCCCTTTTTTTTGGACGATCAATGCATTTGAATGGGGACATATAGTTGGAACCCCCTCCCCCTCCCCCTTTATCCTAGGTTAGGAACCCCCATTTTATAAATGGCTGGATCCGCCCCTGGGTCCCGTATTCGAAGAAGGATTCAATTAACATATAGACATTTGAATGGGTTTACAGTACACTAGTCATTTTTGGGACCCTTTATGGCTTGCTGTTTGGTGTGAGCCAAGGCTCCGTGTTGAAGACCGTACTTTGACCTATATTAATGGTTTACTTTTACAAATTGTGACTTGGATGGAGAGTTGTCTCATTGGCACTCATACCACATCTTCTTATATTTAATCACAGATCATCACATAAGCATTTTAATATTAGTTGGGTCCAGGACCATTACAGTATATATTATTATTATCCTTTGTAATAAATTCCTTTTTCTATGAACATGTATTTAGAATTATCTTGATTTTTACGTATAGGGATAACGATCCTTGTTTCCCTGTATGTGCATATTAAATTCGAACATTTCTTTTAAAATATTACAAAAATTCGTAAGGGTTCCGGGGAACCCAGTACTAGTGTCTCGCCTACTTTTGATGTAAGTCGCAGGCTCAACAAAATGGGTAAAAAGTTATTAAATAAATGGGGAATGTGTCCATGGGACACAGATGATGCCCACGCTTGCATATCATATACAGTTATAAAGGGACATTACTGAAGAACAGTAAAAGTGACTCTACCCAAATTTGTACTTGATCTGAGTTTTGTGGTATTACGTACTGTGTATAAGTTTCATAAAATTTGGTTGATGCAAACTTAATTTACTCGGAGAACGGAAACAAAAAATTCAGTAATTTTTCCATTTGTAAAGGGGCATACCTCTAGAAAATTTAGTGACAACCCCAAAAATCAAACTTGATCCGTATTTTGTGGTAATAAGCATTGTGTACAAGTTTCATAGCATTTGGTTGAGGCAAACTAAAGTTAGAGAACGGAAATAAAAAATTCAGCAATGTTTCCATTTGTGAAGGGGCATAAGTTAACTCTAGAACGATTAAAGTGACGCCCTCAATATTCAAACTTCGATCTGTATTTTGTGGTAATAAGCATAGCGTATAAGTTTCATCGCATTTGGTTGAGGCAAACTAAAGTTAGAGGACGGAAACTAAAAATTTCAGCATTTTTTCATTTGTAAAGGGGCATAACTCTAGAATGGGTAAAGTGACGCCCCAAAAATTCATACTTGATCTGTATTTTGTGGTAATAAGCATTGTGTATAAGTTTCATAGTATTTGGTCGAGGCAAACTAAAGTTAGAGAACGGAAACAAAAAATTCAGCAATTTTTTTCGTTTGTAAAGGAGCATAACTTTAGAACGGTTACAGTGACACCACCAAAATTCAAACTTGATCTGTGTTTTGTGGTAATAAGCATTGTGTATAAGTTTCATAGCATTTGGTTGAGGCAAACTGAAGTTAGAGAATGGAAACCAACTTTGGGACGTACGCACATACGGACGGACGTATGTACAGACGGACAAGGGTAACACTTAATGCCCCCTCCGCTACGGCTGGGGCAAACACATTTCCTCTATATACTATCTTTTGATTGTAAGAAGCTTCTGTCCAAGTTTGGTAAAAATCCAGGATGGTTTATGAATCTAATAAATGTTTTAAAGACTTTAACTGCAGACTGTATGTAATGTTAACTGAAAGAAAAACTTATTAAAGTCCATTTATACAATCATGTTATAAGTAAAATATAGAAATACAAGAAATAAATTTTTACAAAATTTCCTTCTAGATACAAGCTTTGGTCCAAGTTTGGTAAAAATCCAGGATAGTTTAAGAAAGTTATTAATTTTTTTAAAACTTTAACCACAGAGTGTAAACTGGCAGAAAAACTTAAGTCCATGTATAGGTAAAATACGGATAAGTAGGATTATTATTATATTTTTACAAAATTTACTTCTAGATACTATTTTATGATCATAAACAAGCTTCTGTCCAAGATTGGTAGAAATCCAAGATATTTTAAGAAAGTTATTCAAATTCTAATTATTCATTTACTGTTATCTGTTTTTATCCCTTTCCAATTCCTTGTTATCAGTTATAAACCAAATCAATTTGCTGTTTTCCTGTTATTGGAACCCCCTTGCCCCCTCCCCCCCCCCTCCCGGTACTAAACTAAGTAAACGGTCTCAAAAACTAGAATTGAACACAATTCCCTCTGGTAACATACCTGTCGCTTTTAGACATGTACCAATGAATATAAGAAATATACGGACTTATATAGTAGAAAAAGTCTGACCTTTTAAGCTTAAATGAACCCTTTACAGTTCACAAGTTTTAACTTCGTAAACTGCATAGCTTTTAGGATCTAAAAATAACTATCTACCCGAAAGACTACGAATAATTTTTACATATCAATGCTCTGATTGACTAAAATATGTATCAATAAATAAATGAAATTAAGTTACTAAGAGTTCGCGCTTCTGCACGAGGTAAATCCCACTTACGGTCTGAATGTAAAATCAGCTAAGAATAAAATGAATGAAAACTTAAAGGCTTTGAACAAATATGGACCTAAAACCCTTATAATTAATGAAAGGAGATAAAAATGAACACAGGTGAGAATTCTGAGAAAATTCGGTTAACTTCGAGCCCAGAAACTTAGTTAAATTCATATTTATTACGAAAACTATATCGATGGCAAAACCAGAACTGTCACACTCAACAAAGATATTACATTTCACAAATTAAGAAATTGCATTTACACATTAAGAGGTTACATTTCACAAATCAAGAAATGTAGAAAGTCATGTAACGGATGGAAAAATACATGTTACAAATTAAGAAATTACATTTTACACATTAAGAAACTGCATGTTACAAATTAAGAAATTACATTTTACAAATTAAGAAACTGCATGTTACAAATAAAGAAATTGCATTTTGCAAATTAAGAAATGTATAATTAAGGCGGATATTCCCTTCCATACTTCGGTGATTAATTAATTACAAACACTGTATCCGATTCTCCTTTTTGAGAAATGTACAATTCAAAACTATCATTCAATTAATGTTTATATACATGTAATTAATCCAAAATATACCGTTATTGTTGTTTTATGTAATTGAGCACGCGCACTCTTGGAAACACATGTTATGATTGATATAAAACAAACATTAAGTTTAATTTGTAATCAATAAATTAAATCGTCGTCCATAGTTTGAGTCTACTTTACTCGTATTAATACAACAAAGTCACGAACTCAACGAGATCTCAATCGGTTTCATTTACACTAACACATAATATGTATAAAAAGAAAACATAATCCATTATATTTCATACAAACCTGAATGAATATTAACTACAAAAATACAAAGATTATCTAAAGCGTACTTCTAGTTTCAAATCGAGAGATAAACAACATATTGCTCCAAGAAAATTTGAACACGGTTGTTGCTGGTGTAGATGCATTGTCTATCTTGTCAAAGATTGTAAGTATTACATATTTATTAATTTTAATACAAATACTGTACGACACAGGATTAATTATTTCAAACTAAAAGAAAAGGCCTTAAGTATTAGATAAAAGAAATTAAAAAAATTAAAATAAAAAAAAAATATAATGTCAAAATTTAAGTTTAATTTCAAATCTCAACAAACCGTCTATAGATTCTTTTTTTCTTTCTATAATTTGATTCGATAATAAGGTGATGTAATTAAATTTATTCATTCTTGATAGACTGGCATGAGTGCATATTTTCGCATATTTGATATAAAAAAGAGCAAACTTTTCCAAAAAGATATACAATTTAGATATTTATTATTCCCGCGAGACATTACTTTATATTTATTTAGTATTTGAACTAAAATTCAGCAAGTATTTCTTATCAAACTCATATTGTCTCTATAATTTCAATATGATAATATTTGTTTCTTTGTTCCTTAGGTTCAAGGAAAAGTTGGAGAACCATCACTCGAAAAGGATGCCGTTACTATGGAAACAGTTCTAGGACACCTATCAGCTGCCTTCTTGTCATCCCAGAAGAATAATTTGGACACATCAAGCTTTGCCGCAAAGAAACAATCTGAAACAGGAGTCTTTCGGAATAACATTGATTCATCAGAATGCTTCAGTGTCGATGCAAACGACATCTACACAACCTCATTAATGTCAACTGACTTAGAACCATGTGACAGCGACGACCAATCAGAACCAGAGATAGACTATGAGGAGGAACTACTCTCTAGAATACTATACTATGGCCAGTACGAAAATTCAGAGGCAGCCGTTCCACCAGCTAAGACAATTTCTGTTCCACCTTCTTCGTCTACGCCTCTAGCCTCATCCACTATGATAGAAGATTGTTCAGAATCCATCCTTAGAAACAACAGAAGTCGTAAAAACCGGTCTACACCGCTTGCCTCATCTACCATGATGGAAGATCTTATAGCAGATATACAACAACATAACCAGGAGACAACTAGTTCCGGAAGTATCATGACATGGTCTATTGATAACAGCACAAATACTGCATCACTCAAAGAGCACTACCATAGATATTTTAATGTCGACAGCAACAATTCCTACTCAGATTCAGACACCACTGGTATGTCAGCTAGGTTATCAAGCACATTTAACTCTGATGACAGCTTTTCCAGTGACGATGACTCAGAAGTGACGTCATCGGAATTCTGGAACAGAAATCGCCATTTGCCTCGTACCAGTACCAGTGTTAATCTCAATGAGATGACCACCAATCCAGCATCTCTAAAGAATTGCCGGAAGAAAAACTCAAATAGTAAACAACCACTGTCGAAACTGCTATTCTTCATCCGGGGAATCAAAAAGAACATTACGAGAAGAACTTCTTCAAAGGACAATAGCAGACGATAAGCCGGATTTGTACTAACTTTGGAAACACTTTTAAGTCTATAAAATAGTGCTATATTGTTAAGTTTATACGTATACGTGAAATAACTAAAATGAAAATAAATATTAATTTAAGAATACTGGGTTTCTTTGTTTGTTTGATTGTCTGTGTGTTGTTGTTGTTTCAATCAAGGACTCAAGTTAGTTTGGTTTAGCTATTATGTGTCCTTCAAGTCAAAATAGTAATTTCACATTATTAAAGCAGAAATTTTGGTATCAGCAGGTTATCAATTAAAACAAGCTATGGATTAATAACTATAGATTTGATGATTATAAGACAAATTTTAGATCGTTTTTTCGCTGATTTTATGTACTTTCTAGACAAATGTGCATCACTTTGTAAAGAACTAATTCAGTAATTTTTCAAAAATTAAAAGAGAAAGATGCATTAGTTTTTCGGTTTTTGGTAATAGTAAAACTAGACAAATTTGTATAGTATTACAAAGTTTGACCAAAATCTGTCACATATAAAAAAGAAGATGTGGTATGATTGCTAATGAGAAAACTCTCCAAAAGAGACTAAATGACACAGAAATTAACAACTATAGGTCACCGTACGGCCTTCAACAATGAACAAAGCCCATACATAGCCCTTTTTGCTGTATCTCGGCCTTATTATTACCTCAGTAATATACGTTCAAAGTTCACTATTAGTTTTCCGATACGAACAGTTTCATATACAAAAACAAAAATTAAAGAGGGAATAAAAACAATGTAACAGTAGACCACGGTTTGTCTTCAGAAATTGCTACTACACCATGCAGCCGGGGTTCCAACCTGAACATTAGCTCATGGCTCAGTAGCCGGCATCTCTTTCTTTCTTTTTTTCCACATATCGTTTCATTACCATAGCAGTAAATCGATTTGATCGCGAATAATTTCACGTGAAAAAGTGGTCTACAAGCAAAACCTGGACCGATTAATTCGAATAAACACGATCTCAAGCGGACACTGATATAAGCAATTCACCAAAGTTTTATGAAAATTGGTGAAAGCGTTTTTGAGTTATTTCCCGAAGTGTTGACGATGGACAGACAACGGTATACCATAATACGTCCCGTAAACGGGCGTTTGAACACTCGTATAACATGTAAAGGTGCAAGTCGGCAGCTTTGTCCCTTTAACGATTTTAGTGTTGATTGCATTTCCTTGGTAAAGGTATATAGGCCAACGGAGGGTTGTCTCATTGGCACTCATACCACATCTTCTTATATCTATTAACGGTCAACTTTATTCAATTATGCACTGAAAACATAAATTAGTCAATTTGACCAATTTAATTGGTCATTTTGACTGTCCTCTAGATGACAATGCACTTTAATCATTTTGACTATGCTCTTTGTCGTTTGACTAGATGGGTAGTCACATTTGACTGAGTAGGGTGGTAATTATGACTATGTTTGGAAGTCAAAATGACCATATGTTATACTCGTTATGACGAATTTGATTGTTCAATTGACTATGCACATTTGTCAGTTTGACAATTGAATGCAGTCCATATGACTTATTGAAATAGTCGAAAGTGACCATGTTGTTTAGTCAACATGATTACTGTGAATAGTCACGACTGTTAGACTGTTATTTTAATTTGTGTTGTGTTTTTTGTTCCACCAATTTACTTTGTGTGTGTTTCTATCCGTTTTGTACTTTTATGTTTCATTCTTCTGTTATTCTACTTTTTTTTTGTTTCTCTTCCATAGGATTGACAAATACATCTGGAATATAATATCATTAAAAATTGTTGTTTTGGTGCGCATAAATGCTTGTCATATAAGAGAGGGACGAAAGATACCAGAGGGACAGTCAAACTCATAGATCGAAAACAAACTGACAACGCCATGGCCAAAAAAAAAAAAGACAAACAGACAAATAATAGTACAGATGACACAACATAGAAAACTAAAGACTAAGCAACACGAACCCCACCAAAAACTGGGGGTGATCTCAGGTGCTCCGGAAGGGTAAGCAGATCCTGCTCCACATGTGGCACCCGTCGTGTTCTTATGTTATTACAAATCCGGTCAATAGTCTAAATCGGTAGGTCACATTCGTGAAAAGGGCAGGGTATTGTAGTTACGACATAAGGAACATATCCGATATCATCTGTGAAACGGTTTTTCCATAACGGTCAACCAACTCGTGATGGCGTCCGTAAAATTTACGAAGGGATGATTTCAACTTCACCATTTGGAACTCTTGGTTTAATAGCTTCCTTGTGAGCAGCAATCCTCTATCAAGGAAATCATGATAGGAAATACAAGCCCGGGAATATCGTATCAATTGGGAGATATATACTCCGTATGCAGGCGCTGCTGGAATGTTGCTACATAGAAATGGAAAGTTCACAATTGGGAAGCTGAAATCATCTCTTTTGTCGTAAAGTTTTGTTTTCAACCGACCCTCATTGTCAATTTCTAGATTTAAGTCAAGATATGAGGCAGAGTTAACTGTATCTGTAGTATCCTTTATCTCTAGTTCGATGGGATAGATTCGTTCCACATAGTCACCAAATTTTGTATTATTTAGTGAGAGAACACATATGGTACAGGGACTTATCTGTTAAAAAATGTTGTTAAATATTATTAGTATGGTATATCAATAGATGTCTTACTGTCCTTTTGTCTATAGCTAAGATAGTCTCATTGCTGAAAATGTCACTTTATAAATATTGTTCGTCAGAAGCGCTTTTCTGGATTTATCTTTATCAGAAACGCTAAGACTTAAACATTGAAAACCAGCTTGTAAAAAACGAATTAACGTCAGAAGCTATAAGAAAAGCTAAATTTATATATTCATCTATATTATCAACTTCGTCTGATTTTTCTCCATTTGTTCATTCAAACGTGTAGCCGCAACTGATCTAATTGAGCTACACAAAAATGACACATTTTAAAGAAAGTTTCAAAGAGTGTAAAAAAAATGGAAATATAGTAGGATTCCAAAATGAGGAAACTGTTCATGAAGAACACAGGATACAGATATTACAAGAGTACACGAGCTTTAGGGGTCCTCGGTGGCCGAGTGATCTATATAGTTGAACTACTGTATCACTATAGCCTGTCAACACCAAGGTTGACTCCAATCTTAATGGACTATGATTATCAGTTTTCCTAACTAAAGTCGGTGGTTCTCTCTGGTTTCCTCCACCATTACAAACTGACCGCAACGAATGCTGAAAGTGGCGTTTAACATCAAGATTAAATCAATCACGAACTTGAATGTCTCGTCTGCTGTACTGATCGTGTATGATTAAATTCTTTAAAATAATATTTTACTCTATCATATACAATTAACAGAATTAATGAACCATGAGGTAAGATCAGATAAATATGTTACTAAATTCTTCCACAGATATAAAGATTTGGTTTTGAAGTTTGGTTGTACCTGTAGAAAACTTATTTCAAACGGGAAATTTAGAAACGATCCTGGTAAACTTATCGATCCTTTAAATAAACTTATTCTAAAAGGTTACCAATTCAACACTGTAATTAGATCATTAAATATTGTTTTTATTGGTACTAATATTGATTTTGTTATCAGTAGATCAAAAGCAAACTAAATATTATTGTTATATACATATACACATTCATGGATCTACAATCTGTCGATACCTGTATCTTGCCATTGCACAAGGTCATGTTTTTCTCCGACTGTTTATGACGTCTTTACACTGAATCCATTGGATGTTGGATGTGTACGGATGGATAATTTAGTCTTAGATGCATGATTTTTTTTATTAGTTGTTAGTGGCTTTGAACTAGCTGTCAGTAACTGCGAGTACTCTCAGATCTGTACTTAGTGTCTTTTTGTTGTTTGGATGTACAAGTATCCGGCCACGTCCACTTGTATTTGTATTATTTGTATTTGTATCCATCTGATGAGTTCAGCCTCTTTCAACTGATTTTTATAGTTCGTTCTTATGTTGTACTGTTACACCACTGGCCCAGGTTAGGGGGAGGGTTGGGATCCCGCTAACATGTTTAACCCCGCCACATTCTGTATGTATGTGCCTGTCCCAAGTCAGGAGCCTGTAATTCAGTGGTTGTCGTTGGTTTATGTGCTACATATTTGTTTTTAGTTCATTTTTTGTACATAAATTAGGCCGTTAGTTTTCTCGTTTGAATTGTTTTACATTGTCATTTCGGGGCCTTTTATAGCTGACTGTGCGGTATGGGCTTTGCTCATTGTTGAAGGCCGTACTCATTGGAAATCATATATACCACATCTTCTTTTTTATATGCAAACCATAAATAAATTCCGTACACCAAATATCGTTGACCTGCTGCTTATAATATCGGAGAAACAGCTAGACCTAACCACAAAACTTAACATTGTTTATGCTTTTGTACATAAATCAGGCCGTCAGTTTTCACGTTTTAATTGTTTTACATTTGTCATTTCGGGGCATTTTATAGCTGACTGCGGTATTCGGTTTGTTCATTGTTGAAGGCCGTACGGCGACCTATAATTGTTAACTGCTACATCGTTTGGTCTCTGGTGGAGATTTGTCTCATTGGAAATCATACTCCATCTTCTTATCTTTATATTGACTAATTCACCATGACATGTGAACCGGTCTGACAAATATACACCAAATGCTGACCTATTGCTTAGGGTATATTAAAAACATACCCGACTGAGAATTAACACTGCCAGACAGACATGTACACCTTGCAACCATTCCATACACCTTATATAGTTCCGACTTATTGCTCATTTTATACGATGGCTTTACCATGAAAAATTAACATTGCCTAATGAGAATAAGGTTAAGGTACGATGCAACCTGCAAGTCAGACAGCTTACAATCATTCCTTGAACCAAATATAGTTGACCTAGTGCTACTAGTGTTTAAGAAACAGACCATGAAAATGTCAAGGTCAGATGAACTCCCCCAGACAGACATGTACACCTTACAAACATTCCATACACTGTACCGTATAGTTGATTTATTGCTTATAGAATATGAGGAGACCATGCAAACCATGGAAAAAAACGTTGACTAATGACCCATGGAAATGAGGTCCCATGAAAACGAGGTCAAGGGTAAATGATACCTACCAGACAGACATGTACACCTAACAATCATTCCATACATCACATTATAGTTGACCTATTGCTTATAGTATTTGAAAAACAGACCAGAACACAAAAATTTAACATTGACCAATGAATCATGAAAATGAGGTCACGGTCAAATGAAACCTGCCAGATTGATATGTTCATCTTACAATAATTTCAAACACCACATATAGTAGACGTACTGCTTATAATATGATAGAAACGGACCTATGCTATGCAGTATGGGTTGTGCTCAATGTTGATTGACTGTTGTTTAACGCCACTTTCAGCAATATTGGCTATTTCGTTGCGGTCCGTTTTTATTGGTGGAAGAAGCCGGATAGCCCGGAGAGAACCACCGACCTTCGGCAGGAAAACTGACAATCCTTGTCAATTGGATTCGAGCGCACATGCCACGCGCGGGGTTCAAACTCATCACCTCACTATTGATAGGCTAGTGATATAGTAGTTTGAGCTACTTAGCCCACTCGGCCACCTGTTCATTGTTAAAGGCCGAACGGTTACATATAAATGCTTACTTGTACTTCATTTTGTCTCTGGTGGAGAGTTTTCTCATTGGCATACTACCACATCTTTTTCTGTCTATTCACTTCATTTTTACCATTCATCACTGATCAATGAAATGAGGTTGAGGTCAGATGAACTCTTGTCTGACGGACATGTACCTTGCAAGGAACGATTATACCAAATATAGTTATCCTATTACTAATAATAAGTGAGAAATTCACATGACAAAAAACTGTACATTTTGAGCAGTCGCTGAACCATGAAAATGAGGTCAAGGACACTGCACATATGACAGATGAAAGCTCCGTAATATAAGGCATCTATATAAAAGGTATGAAGCCTCAAGATTTTCTACCCTCTAAAATATAAAGCTTACTACAATTAGTTTACGTTAGCCGCCGCCAGATTGTAATCCCTGTCTTGCGTTTTCCGACTTTCGTCCCGGGCGAGACAAAAATCAAAAACATAACAAAAAATATTTAATATACAGGAATCATATTAACAAAATAAAGTTGCCAATAAAGCAACAAATCGGCACTATCGTCTCTGTTTAAAACAGTAAAGTGCTGATTTTGCATCATGCACCATTATCCAAATTCGTTGTCATCCTCCATAACCATCTTGAGATCGATGTCCTGTATCCATCTAATTTTGGCCTGAAAAAGAATAATATCTGATGAAATTGGAATTTAAATTGGGTGTACGTATGAAAATGAGTTATATTTTAGATGGCCATAGTACTTCTACAAACAATTAACAAATCAAGATGCCTTGATATGCTCTGCAAATTTACTTATGAATTGAATGCTTCTTTTTATAATTTTAAAGGGTTGTAAAAGCGTTGCTTGAAGCGCATTTTGTATAAAACGCGAAAGCGATTCATATTAAAAATGTGCGCACGATCAACGCCTTTACAACCCTATAAAATTATAAAAAGAAGCATTCAATTCTTATACTAGTAATTACACTTTTATGCTACAACCATGTTATTGGGAGTTATATCAAGCTGTTTGTTTGTTTGTTTGTTTTACTGTGTAGTAGACCATCACGGATAGCAAGTGCAATCATAGATGTTGTATTTTATAACTGCTTTTGTCCTGAGTGTGCAAGAAATATTAGCTACTGAACTTTAAGCAAGAAACAACTGTGAAAAGGTCATTATATAAAAAAAATAAGCATTAAATCTATTTCATGAAAATAAGGTCACTCAACGTGAAGACTAGCCAGAAGGACATTCACTACGTATAAAAACACCATGGAATTAGTAATGTAACTTAACTGTACACCTGCTTACTTCTTTTTGAAGTAGAACATTCAATTCAAGCAAAATTCTATTAAAATCAGTGTCTATCAAAGTTTCTTTTCAAATAGCTACATGGCTTTTGATTGTTAATGTGAATGATTGCATCTCATTGGCGTGTGCCCCATATTTCCGTTTTAATATATATAAACTCATCATAGATACCAGGATTAGAATTGGGTACGCTAGATGCGCGTTTCGTCTATAAAAAGACTCATCAGTGACGCTCGAATAAAAAAAGTTAAAACTGCCAAATACAGTACGAGATTGCGTGAAAGAGCGTTGAGGAACCAAAATTCCAAAATGTTTTGCTTCGCCTCAGTTGACAATGTTTTCTCGGGGTAACAATCTGCTCTATCACCCTCTCAGATATGTGTTATTTATATATTGACAGACAGCATCCAACTAAAGAAGTGAATTACAGGCTCCGGACTTGGAACAGGTACACACTGAATGTGACAGAGTTGAACATGCAGTCTCTTGTTTTTTCCGTTCCTATCTGTCTTTTTTCGGGTAAATAATGCAACAATAACATCACACGTTTCTGACTCTGAGAATAAAATCAATATATTTTAATATAACTTTTTTCAGAGACAAGTTCCTGTGCAATTGAGCAATAAAGAAAGATAAATCGAATAAAAAGAGACACCAACATCATCAAATAAAAAAGAACGAAAAGAAAAACAAAGGTCCACAAAGCACTATACAGAAAACTAAAGATTGAGCGACACGAAACTCACCAAAAAACCGGGTGATGAACCCGGGTGCTCTAGAAGTCCGACGCACGTTTAGTGAACAACATAAAATGACAAAAGTCACGGCTTTCTGTCTTGTTGCCATACTCTTAATTGTGTTATGCAAGACACTCCAATAAACCAGATTATCATTCAAAGAACAGCTTAATCAAACGGTAAGTAAAATAAAAATCTTCTCCGATATGTTGTTATTACGCAATAATGGCTGTCACTTCGGGTTTTCTTTGATAAGATTCATATCTCGTTTTTCATCTATTGTTTTCATCATTAATTAATCATGCCTCGTTAATGTAACGTACTTTAAGCTGTAAAGTGCATCTGACGTATAAAACTGCATGTGAAAAATACATTTAATCCCGCTGCAAATGTTTGCACCTGTTCTTAGTCAGGAATCTGATGTACAGTAGTTGTCGTCTGTTTATGTAGTTCATACGTGTTTCTCGTTTCTCGTTTTTATATAGATTAGACCGTTGGTTTTTTCGTTTGAATGGTTTTACACTAGTAATTCTTGGGGCCCTGTATAGCTTGCTGTTCGGTGTGTGCCAATGCTCCGTGTTGAAGGCCGTACCTTGACCTATAATGGTTTACTTTTATAAATTGTAACTTGGATGGAGGGTTGTCTCATTGGCACTCATACCACATCTTCCTATATCTATATACCAAACTCACAAATGCAACGTAGTTGTATTAATCGAGTGCATCACAGGTCTAAATATTCCTGAATCCTGCCTGGACGCGACTGGCGTTTTATTTTCGGGGAGGGCTTTCCATCATGGGGCGACTTTAGAAGGATTATGTTAGTACATTTTGCGTCATAGTAAAAGCCCACGATTGAGTTGATATGAGTGATATCAAGCATTTAGTTTGTGTTATGAAGAATCAAAACGTAAGGCTGGGGTACGGGAGGAGAGGGTTTTGACATTTCTTCCCTTGAATAGTAAATACTCCGCCAGTCACAGTCGAATGAGCTAATGGATCGGCCTACGTAATTAGCTCGGTATGTTGCGAGCACTAAATTAGAACACAAGGATCCATTCATTGGTTCGATTACCGGAAGTGACAATGTTGCAGTTTTCTAGTGAGAATTTTGCTCCACCTACTGAAAGTTCATTGCCCGATCGAAGACGGCCGAGTATAATTTAGGCCAAACAAAAAAGTTTGTATGTTTAAGTTTTTCCATCTTTAGAAAAATAGGAGGCATTTTGTGGCATTAAAAAAAGGGTAGAGAGGGAAATCCCTACTTTACCTCTCATTTATTTTGTCCCAACTAATATTTACTTTTTGTCACGATTTTGTTCGTCTGCAATTGATTGACAGTTGAACGATCCAGTTACGTGATTTACTCTTTTTACTGAAAACGTGTAGAACATCTGTCAATCATTTTTGAGTCACTTAATTTGATCTTGGTCAGATGATTGACTTTTAAAGAAGTATATAATCTGTGGTCGCTTTTTGTATAGTTGTTGAACACAATCATAAGTTAATTTTATTTCAATAAAATAGTTTGGAATTCTTTAAAATTCGTATTACTTTATATAAAAGGGAACATTGGATATGCTTTTTTTTAGGGAAAAAACGATTACAGTTTTCTTTAACAAAGAAGCTTAATGAAAATTACAATATATTTCGGAAAATTGTCTTTTCAATCATCGATGATGAAAATTCAATTAATTGAAATTAGTTAAGATCTTACAGAATATTAAAAATTATGTAAGGACTTAATTAAAAATCTTTTATTGAATTTAGAGTAAAAACGATGAAAAATATAGACAAAAAAAAAGAAGCAACAGCATGCTAAATTATCGACTGTACCATTATCAGGTCGATATAGTGAAACAGCTTTAGGAAATAGATTGTGACTCTTATATAATATTTACATTGTGGAAGATTAAATTCAATTTTGCAATACAAGCTGCTGCTTTTTATTTATTTTTTTTTCTTGTTCGCGTTTTGATTTGATGTAATAAATTAATGTACCATAATCATCATGCCTTTTCCATTTGATACATAATGACCCTCCGGGAACTCCTCAAATGTATCAACACCCACAGGAACTAGTTAGTGATTGTGTAGGATATAAGAATCAATTAGCATGTCAGTGTTTTACCAATTGTTCTAATCAAATTAAGTCGGGTTTCCAATAAAGTAGCCAGTATACATTGGCATGCATCTAGCACGGCGGATCCATGATTATTGAAAAGGGGGCGTAATTCCAGAAAACTGAATATATATCGCTGACTGGAGCTTTTCCAAATTTTTTGGGGGCAATTTTATGCTTAAAAATGATACATTTTCCAATCTAGAGGGGGGAGGGGGGGCAAAAGATTTTAAGTCGAACATTCCTCGTCACGAACGGGATCTTAACTCACAACCTCAGAGTTGGCAGAATAGTCATCACTTTAGATTAACTATTTCGACCACTTGGTCTCCGAGGTCCCAGTTACGATGTTCGGATGACCAGGTGTGACACTAAAATTCCATCAATCATTTCATCTTCTAAAAATACTTTTTTATCACTATTGGGAAACTTTTATACAATTATCTATACGAAGTTTATAGACCTTGAAAGTCAACACAATATTTTCTTATATATTTCTACATTTCAAACTCATTCTGATGCTTTGATCTTATTTTGACAAATTTAGGCCAAACTATCTACTTATAACGAAATATCATTTCCAAATTTCGCTTTTATTAACATGATTAATATTTGAAACAAAAAGAATCGTATTTTAAATTTATTGTCTAAATCGTAGCTAATGCCCATTTTAGACCACTTCAACTTCCCAAGTTTTCTTTTAATTTCTGCACGTCCAATTTCTTATTTGATTGATTGATTGATTGTTAGTTGCTTAACGTCCAGTGGCAAATATTTCATGCATATTCAGGACGAATTTTCTTATTTGAAATACAGTTACTAAATTTTTTTTCTGTTTAACAGTTATATCACTGAATTGCGTAAATTTATCATATCTATCACTTAGCCTATTTACCTATAATTGAAGGTCACTAACCCTTTAACATGTAAATGTGTATTTAAATGTTAAAAATACATGTGAAATGTGTAACAGTAAATAATGAACTATGGGAGAAAACGTAAATGGCATCTGGAGTCAGGATGTGGGACAACTTTGTACTTTCTCTCACTCCGTTTTCGCTTCTTTCTATCTGTATTTTAATTCTTTAATTTTGTATTCAAGTCTACCATAGCCCTTCGAATCTTTTTTTATATTATCATATCATTGCACACAAAATAAACAGAAACAATCAGTTGCGGATCCAGGATTTTAAAAACGTTTGGGCTGGGACATGTAAAAAGTCTATGTATTAACCTATATGTAGTCCCATAAGGGGTCCTTCCCCCTACCCTAAAACCCCATAAGGGGGTCCTTCCCTCTCCCCTAAGACCTCCTCCGACAATGCGTTTTAAATTAACGAATATTTTCCGTCCATGACTCCCCACTCAGCATAATGATCCAAATGTAGGACAGTGCATGGCCTTGCAACATTAAAACACTAAATTAATTGCGTCACTCGAGGAGAATGCATTATAAGAATTTTATTTATTTGACGTGTTTGATAAACTACCGTTCTATACAATTTCAAACGCTTGTACATTTCACCGACGTGCTAATCCAAATAATTAAAGCATGCGCGCAAAAAGGGGGACGGATTGTGGTAAAAAGATCAATGCATTGCAGTAACTGTCTTGCCATATGTACTTTTCACTGTTACGTCAGCCCTTGTCAAGAAAGTGAATAAATATAATAAACATGTGAAATTAATGCGACTGATGACAGATAAAAAATCGAACGAAAACATTCGACATCTGTTACCAATTTGTAAACAATTTTCTCGTGATATCCGAGGTGCATATGTTAATAAATTCCTTTCAAATTAGACATGCAGCAAAAACATACCTTCGTTATTTTCCTTCTTTTTTTGTGTCTTTTTGGTTCTGTGCATTATTCATCAATTTTTGAGTGGCTTTTCGGGTATGGCCTGCGGGATCTGGGTGTACGTGTTGTTCCGACTCCTTTT
Organism: Mytilus californianus; assembly: GCF_021869535.1. NCBI lineage: Eukaryota > Metazoa > Mollusca > Bivalvia > Mytilida > Mytilidae > Mytilus > Mytilus californianus. The sequence goes on from NW_026262712.1 coordinate 31,037,685, forward strand.
TCGTCCGTCCTTTGCCCCCGTGGTGACCAGAAATTTTGTCCTGTTGAATATTATATTCATCATATTCGTCCAAATACTTTTCATCTGCGTCAGCCATTGTGAGAGCTTCTACGACTTCAGTATTCAATATGTTTATATCGACTATAATTGAAACGTGGCAGGTGACTTCAGTTCACTTTGTTTACAATCGTGACTAAACATCAAATATATTTCATTGGATCGCACTAGACCATATGTTACATTTCCCGCCAAATATAAAAACTTTTCCAAATTACATTAAAGACGGATACCAACACTTGGACGGGAAATTATGAAAATAACGAAATAGGTGAAATGATTAATAAGTATATCAGTCCGCAGATTTCACAAATCTTTTGGTCAGTATTGATTGCAGTGCGTAAAAGATTGTATATATTATATATATTTCGGTTTGGTCACTTTTCACGTAATCTGTGATTTAATCAAATATCTAGTTCCCCCAATATATTGTAACTTATCTATTGGTTGCTAGGTATACAACAAATCCTATTAATATTCCAATTACCATGACGATTACTATGAAAAAACAAATTAGTCCAAATCTTTGCTGTACTTGTCTTCGCTTGTCCGGCAGCAAAATTTCAATCTAAAATTTAAAACAAATGTTCTTGAAAAATCACACCAGACATGTCCGTTTTATTGTGCGTGGTTTGAAATGTAGACACACATATACATGCAAGTCTGGTTATGCAACTTGTACTACTAATTGCGCTCGGCTAACTAAATTCATATTCAAAAGAGATACGTAACAGGCTGGTCAAAATGAAAGGGTATGGTCAAAAGAGAAAGCGTTTCATTTTTTACTTTTCCTGCGTATTAATTTTTAAATGCCAATCTGCCTAAGAATTAGGCAGTGGTGAAAACATGACAAACAAAAACTGGCTTAACTTTACATTAATTTAATTTCAGAATGTATAATGGTGCATGAATATAAGATTCGTTTCCTTTCCCTGTTCTGGTAATTCAAGATATTATTTGGTTAAAATAAGAATTAAAGGGCGATAACTCTGTAATTTGCTATCATTCTAACCAAAATTTATCTAGATATTTCTCGAATTACCAGACACGCCCCTGCTACTGTTTCTAACTCAGGATGAGAGTACTTTTAAAATAGGGTGGTTAGGTCGGTGTTTTTTTTCGGCCCTGTTTTGAATTTTTCTAAATTGTCCGATTCTTACAAAGACTGGCACTTAACAACATATAAATGGCGTCTTTTCCCAACTGAATTATAATCTGTGATTGATAAACGTCTAACTATAATTTTATTGATTTTATAAAATTTTGAGTTTTTCACAAAATAATAAATAAGAAGGACGAAATATTAACCAATTGAAAACCACATTTTGTCTAAAGTAAAGCTAAATGTAGTCTTTTTCAGATACATTTTTTTGTTGTTTTTGATTCGATGAAACATTTTACGAAAACATAAAACTTTTATTTTGTTTTACAATTATCACAAACAGTAATGTGTAGCTCTGAATAACTTTTTGATGTCATGTGTGTATAAAACTATATATAGTTTTTTGATATTAAAGAAATCGAAGTATAAAGTATAATACGTATATTTACATTCCGTAAAAATAAAATTCCGATATAACTACTTTAAACGACTTGCCCGTTTTGAAACAGTTACGTGAAACAAATACATGTACTGTACACCTTACAAGGAACCGAATAAAGGAAGACAAAAGTAACCAGATGAAATGAAGGGTATTTTAAAAGAGAAAGAAGCAAATGAAAAGAAGGAAGAAGAAATAGTTTTAAGGATATTATCATCCCCCTAAAACATATAAGATAACATTAAGGGCCGTAACATTAACAGAATCAACTTTACTGCCGAACAATTTGAAAATCTCAAATGGAAAGTTTATACTAGACTAAAAGTACAACAATGTAGTAAACTCAAAAAAGTAAAAAAAAAAATAAATAGCCAAAGCCGGGCACGGAATAAGAGCTTTGCAGGAGGAAGACACAACTGTTGCTTTTATTCCAAGTTTTACATAATACTAGCGATGAAGCATAATGTGATGTGGCAAATAAATAGCATACTGTCTGTTCATTAAATATTTGTGATAACAATGTTTACATTTCCGTCTGTGCATAAATATTGTCTGATTATGCAGTGAACCTTTCTGTCAGAGTGTGGTTTTTAGTGTCAATTTCTATACGTCAAATATCTGACGATTTATAAATAGTACGCATTTCTTTTGCATGACATTATATACTACTAGATATTAAGTATTTTCTGAGTTTATTTAGCTTGGGAGAAGGATTGGGAGAAGGAAAGACGGAGGAAACAGAATAAATGAATCTGTTGAGAATCGGAACTGGTAAAGGCAGAGCAGACGTCAATAAAATGAGTAAGGATGGTGGTGTAGCGGTAGTATATGAAAATGGAAAGAAATCAACGAAAAGAAATTAAATGCTACGTTAAAAGTCGAAAAAATAAAAAATGAGACAGATAAAAAGGAAAATTAAAATCGAAATGATAATACTTAATTAACATTTCTATATCCAAATAACTCATAAATTTGAATCTCCTTACCGTTTCATGTTTATTCCCAAGTACAATTTCTGTATCCATTCAAAATTCAAAAATATTTAATAATAACGTATAACAGAAAAGTTGACTCGGTCACTGGACGTGTGATGTTAACTAATGAACAATTTCTACGTGAATCTAACCGTAAAATTGAAATTGGTGATTAAAACCATGCTTCGAGGTATAAATGCTGTTACACAGTAATAGGGACTTAAACAACCTTTGCGATACCCATCAATTAATGTGTATATTAAATGATCATATCAAATCGATTTAACATGATATAACGAACATACGAAATTTGATCTCATGTTCACATAGACAAAATATACATACCGTAGTCAATAAAATGTTTGTACAATGCGAAACGAGATTTTAAAATTGTTTACACATTTTTCAAAAGAAATACCAATTAAACGGTAAAATCTCCATTTCATTATACGATAAAGTAAATTTAAATTCACGAGGGATATTTGCAATAAAAGTATTGAAAAAATGAATTATAATTTAAAGTTTTACATTTCATTAGTGCTTTAAATTCTATAGAAATTTGACACTTCGTTTCAATACCATTTGAATGTAAACTTTATGAAATGTGGTATGATTGCCAATGAGACAACTAACTATCAATGGACCAGAGACCGAAGGACGTGGTGTTTAGAGTCTAATCTATGTTCAGCCTTAAATATGTGGCCTTTTCTCGAATCTGTGTCACGTGACATCATGAAACCCAAATACGTGCACCTTTATTTGATCATGGAAGTAATATATAATACTTCCATGATTTGATCAAATCTGTGTCCTTTTATATATTCGGTAGATTTTCAATGTGACGTCACAGAACCAAAAGCTGTGCCCTTTTATTTCACCTCAAATAACTTTGACTATTTGGAAATCAAGGTCTCGTTCCTTATTTGACGGACATAAAAAAGTACTATTGATAGAGCTAAACTATAGCTTTATCCTGTTTTGTTCTGCCTCCTTTTCCCGGGCCACTAACACCAATCGGCCGAATCCTCGGCTGAATCCGTTACTCTCCTCTAGATGGAGGAACGGAATTGGCCGAATGTAGACAAGTGACATGTTACTGTTACTTAATAGTATCAGTAACTATACTTATCATTATCATCAGGCCATAAATACATGTATAATTTCACTATGTCTCAGTTTTGCATATTTTTATTGAGGACTTATGTCGCGTGAAAGTTTACCCAATATTAATCTAGACTATCATTTTTTAAACAAACAAAAATACTGTAACTCACAATTTTTTTAGCAAACGCAAAAGTGCTACCCTAACACCGTTAACGTTTGTCTCAAATATAACTAAGATTAAACCATCTGAAACTGATCAAACACGTGGCAACAATGGAAGAAATGTAAGAGGGTGATGATTGGGGTTTACAGAATAGAGAATAATGGGCAACAAATATAAAGAATAGATAAAAATTAAACAAACAAATAAAGAATAGAGAATAATGAAGTGCTAAAATATAAAAAAAAAAAAAAAGAATACAGAAATGGAGGACCCCCATCCAGACCTTCATGTAAATGGTGTGACACAATATAAGACAGGACATGGCTATGTGACAAGGACGAAGATTGGAGAAAAGAAAGGACATAGCTATACAGATTTGTTTTTTCTCTTTGTTGAAGGCTGTACGGTTGCCTATTATTGCTTACACCCACTTCATTTGAACTTGGGTGGATAGCTGTCTCGTTAGCAATCGTACCACATGTCCTTATTTTTATATGGTGACGTCTATAACGCAATATATAATAGAAGAATTTTAAAAACGGACACAGATTTGAGGCTAGACATAGATTAGACTATTACATATAAATATAAGGAGATGTTATTAAACTGGCCACTCGCTGATTGACACACCACCACAACAGCGGAACAACAGCAGGGGTCCAGTTTAGACATCTGGTATGATTACAAATGAGACAACTATCAATGCATCAGAGACCAATTAAGGACAAGGATGAAAAAAACGGCTTTCAACGATAGGCAAAAACTATACTGTATAGTAAATATAAAAAAGAAGATGTGGTATGATTGCCAATGAGACAACTCTCCACAAGAGACCAAATGACACAGAAATTAACAACTATAGGTCACCGTACGGCCTTCAACAATGAGCAAAGCCCATACCGCACAGTCAGCTATAAAAGGCCCCGAAATGACAATGTAAAATAATTCAAACGAGAAAACTAACGACCTAATTTATGTACAAAAAATGAACGAAAAACAAATATGTAACACATAAACAAACGACAACCACTGAATTACAGGCTCCTGACTTGGGACAGGCACATACATACAGAATGTAGCATGGTTAGCCATTTAAGAACCCGGCATAAAAAAAAATAATGTGAAAAAACGAACGGCCCGATTCATGTTCACATACAAGACGAAATGTACATAGAATGTACATATAGCATGTTTGTTCAAATTGAAAGTGTAACGGGATTTTAAAATTGTTTATACATTTTTCAAAAGAAATACCACTTAAAAAGTGAAATCTCTATGTTAGTATAGTAGAAAGTAAATTTACTCTCACGGGGGATATTTGCAATAAAAGAAATAACAAAATTGAATTACAATTTGAAATTTACATATGATTAAAGTAATTTAAAAGATATGTATGAATTTTCAATTTTAGGGAAATTCTACACTTCGTTTAAGATACCATTTAAAATTCACCATTTGATTATTATTACAATATATAGACGTTTCATAAGATTCGTCATTTTGATTTGGCCGAGGCATTCCAAAAGTTATGTTTAATTCCCAATAAAGTGCAACATCTATTCCGTGACAATGTTAATATAATGCAAAGAAAACATACGAAAGACTTATATTTTTACTCTTAATTTCTATAGCATAAACATTGAAGTTAAAAGAATTGAATGCTTCTTTTTGTAATTTTTATTGGGAAGCAAAAGCATGTTCGTTAAAGTTCACACATTTTTAGTATGAAGTGATTCCGTGCTTCATACAAAAGAAATTCGGTCAATGATTTTACACCGCTATAAGTTTACAAAAACCCATAAAATACATATGTTAATCTGCACTTTTTTTTTTGTAACATTTTGCTATTTTTCCAAAATTGGGATCGTACGTGTTTCCCTTATTCGTAAATCTCTTTTGAGCCAGATTTCACATCAAATATTTGTTTCGTTTTTTTTCTATACCGAACAAAGGACACCGCTTTTAACTTGAAAACAGCAGTTTATTTAAATTTGTTGTTTTGATATTTAATTAGATAAATAATTAGCAAGGGTAGGAGTTACATTGATACGAACGCAAAAACTTCTGAAAGAGAAAACAGATTTCTTAAAAGTTTGTATCATGGGACAACGCATCTGCTAAAGTTTGTTTGAAGTCTTTTTTCCTTTTTTTTTTAAATCAAAACTCCGTTGTACATTATGTCGGTACATGTTCTACCCTTATATAACAATGTATGAAATAATTTTACTTAGGATATTAACGATCAATGAATGACGATTCCGATGATGACGATTACAATTCAGATGATGACGACTCCGATGCCGATGATGGCGATTACAATTCAGATGATGACGACTCCGATGCCGATGATGGCGATTACAATTCAGATGATGACGACTCCGATGCCGATGATGATGACTATGATGGTGATGATGAAAGACAAGTCGACAAATTTTTAGTTACTAAACTCTTTGTTTCAAATTTTCGACAATCTAGGGTCCCACTTCTGAACATTAATACAGCCCCCTCCCCCGGTGCATAGGCGATAATAGTTAGGAGGATTTCTCGGCTATTCTTGACTGAGTGACTTTTGTAAACAAATAGGACGATTTTTTATAATATATATTTATAGCCTTAGGCTAGTCAGATACATATTTAATCCCTCATAATTAAATGTATATACAGTTTTGATGATCAAAGTAATCTAAAATCTTTACAGATTAAAGTAATAAGTCGATTAGATATTATAACAATTTATGTTAAACTTAACCTTTGTATACATGCGTTTGAAGAAGGCATTAGTGTACGCGAACTTAACTTTACCAGTCTGATATATCAGTTTATATCGGTCAAAAATTTGGGAGAGGTTGGTAAATGGGATGGATTTTCTACATTCAAAGCAAAATATATCATGTTGTATTTTCCATAATAGCAATTAAGTTTATTATAAATGGTATTACTAAGATTTAAAAAAAAGCAGAAATTCTTCAATATTTAGGATTCCGAACTCCAGCCTAAAGCTTTCGGTTGGGCGTTTAAAATTTAGTACCTGGTTATAAAACTGAAATAGTGTGCACAATGTTATGGTTATTTCGGCCCCATATGAGTACTCAGAAACAAGTTTGGAAATGTAATAAGATGTTCCTTTAGGCCGAGAGAGAGAGAGAGAGACCGAGAGACAGAGAGAGAGAACGTAATGCAGTAGATTGACATCGACCAAAAAAGGGGTCCAGCTTCTCATCATAATATAACCAAATTCTTTACTAACCCAGGAACCATAATATGTAACCAAAGCCATGGAATTAGGACTTCATGTACACAACTAGTATTTAAAATCAAAAGTACATATTAAAAAAATGGCACTAAATCAGGAGTTAAAACATTACTTTACCTGACATTGTCGGCTACCAGTTTGTGTGTCTGTTTCAACATCGTCCATGTAAGCTGTCCCCTAGGTTTGGAATACTTTTAAATCCACAAAATGAATGCAGCATCATAAACACAACATGATCACGTGTTAAGTTAGCAATGTATGTGCAAAATCGTTTCTTTTCCTTGCGTAATATCCTAACTGTCATAAGCGATTGAAATGTATCAGAAAATAAGATCGTTATCCGAACACCTGTTGCCAACTTCTTCCTCTTTCTCATTGATTGAGAATTATCCTTCGGTATTGAGTTCGGTTGCCAAATTATTCATGTTGTATAGTGTCAAATTTCAATAGAGTATATGTACCTACAGGTATATCGAGTATTTAAATGCATGCCATTATGATTTTTAATACAAAAGGGTGGATAAAGATCAGATAAAAACAAGTTCTTTTGACATGACCAAAAGTTATTTCTTTCTTTAATGTTTTCTTCTTTTCATCTTCGTTCAGCTTCGCATCTTCTTTTTAATTATTTGTAAACACCCAATTACCTTCACCTTAATTATATATCATAATTCAGGTAATATTTAATGCAATAAATTTCAAACGAGGTTGTGTATTGCATTTAAATACTTTAATGCAAAACATATGATTATTTATCAGTTCGTGTTATGTAACTCAAGGCTGCGTAACGAACATACCTTTACCACTTATTATCAAAGCCAAAAAATTAACGCGAATAATATGCACATGCATTCAGTCAAAACAGGCGGAAACTAATCAATTCATGTCGTGGCAGATCTCATAAACAATAATCGATTTTCTGTATAATATTATTTCTTTAATATTATAATGCATTGTAATATATATTCTACATTAACATGACGCGCGCATAGTTGATATGACGGCGGAGTCTCATCCTACTTTTAAAAGTAAAATGTATAACAATGTACTATACCGTTTCTTCGCATAACTAAAGCAACGTTTAAAATAATTTTGTGTGTGTGTGTGTTTGTGTGTTTTTATATATTTGTTTTTGTTGTTGTTTATATATATATATATATTTTGTTTTGTAAATTCAGGAAAAGGAAGAATTTTTTTCGATTCATTTAAAAAAATGAAGGTCTGATTTTCCTGTCGAACTTTATTTTAGAGTTGTACATTTCCCATATTTGGAAAATAACACAAGCTCTGTGATCCATCATCATTGCGGGGCTTTATGTTCTTTTGAGCTCCTTTTGGTTCCGGGCTCTTCTGATAGGACTACGGGTTCCAATGACAGGGAGAGGCCCCGGTGGCCGATTGATCTTAGTAGTCCAACTACTGTATCCCTATATATGCTATCAACACTGACGTTGTGAGTTCGAATCCCGCAGATGGCAGGTGCGTTCGACTCAAATCTTAATTGACTAGGATTGTCAGTTTTCGGTGGTTTTCTCCGGCTCCCCCAACCAATAAAAACTGACCGACACAAAATAGCAAATAGTACTGAAAGTGGCGTTAAAAGTAACCAATCAATCAATCAGTCCAATGACAGGGCTCCAGACTCCAATGCCGGGCTCTGACAAAACTGTTGTGCAGTGTTATAAAGCCCTACATATTGAAGCTATCTGTCTTAATTGTGTGTGTTTTCACATGTTGATCAAATATTTGGTATTCTCAAGTGTAAATTTAGATATTTTGGGTCATTTTGTTATCCAACATTCTCGGTTCTTCTTTGAGGTGCCAGCAGGGGCGGACCCAGCCATTTTTAAAAGGGGGGTTTCAACCCAGGATAAAGAAGGGGGTTCCAACCATATGTCCCCATTCAAAAGTATTGATCGTAAAAAAAAGGGGGGTTCTAACCCCCGGACACCCCCCCTTTCACCCCCCCCCCCCCCTTTTTGGATCCGCCATTGTTTATTCATTGTTAGAGAATCTTCTGCGACAAGCTTATGAAGAGAAATTTTGGTAAGATCCCTAATCCAAAATATATGCGATTGTTTTTAAGTAAAATTTTGTGGAATTCTAATCCTTGTCTATCTCTTTTTTCCTTTTATTTGACACTCAGGAGGAATGTAAAACAAAACATTTACAGTAGTTGAGCCGGAACTTCTGACCTTTCCTAAGCATCCGAATAAACTGTCAATTTCTAGCGGTCGGCCGGGGATACTTGTTGTTCAATCTGCATGGTCAGTGTTTTGTTGAATGCTGATTGATCTTGATTGTCTATTCTTACTTTTTCTTTTCGTTGTCTTATCTTTCTTTGACTCGTGATTTAATGATTTATATCACATGGATTGGCACTAGTAGCAAGATTTAAGTCTGAAACGGTCATTTTGGTCTGATCAAGTCTTAATCGCCTTGATTTACTGCTAGGGAAAAACGTTAAGACCTATTTAGACTTTCAGACTCTGTTCCGATATATCGTGTTCAGTCAGATCAGTCGGGTCAAGATAAACAAGACAGATTCTTCTAGCGTTCAAATAAGACTTGATTAGATCACGTTCAGATAAAATAAGACCAAAGGTAAAAAATCTGTTTAGTTGCTGTAAGATCGTGTTCAGTCGTGTTAAGATTTTAAATATTTTAAATAAAACGAGCGACACTTTATCTGTGTTTATCAGGGGTTACTCCCCTTTATGAAGAAAATCGGCATAGCTTGGAGGATATTCTTTTGTGGTCTTTTAATGTAATACTGTATATCTATTTCATTAAATAACGTATGCAAACGTACAATTCATTTTTCGCGATAGAACTTTTAACATTTAATTGGTTATATAAGAAAAGATTAATTGTTGTAACCGGGAAATGTGTTAGTCATTAAAACTTTGCAGTCGTGCTTTCTGACATAAAGTAGTCCTGTATTTATTCATTCCGCCCGTAAAGATATAATGACAAGTAATATATTCCAAAGATGTTCTGAAATTTTCTTAAACATTTTTTTGTTTCTAATGTATAACTATATTTCTGATCCATATAGAATTTGTCAAAAAAAATATATTCTAAGTATCTAATTTACTTTATATTTTTAAATATTATACAGATGACATTTGCTTGGTGAAAGTTATTTACATTTTATTTAACGGATTATCTAAGCAGTCAACCGAAACGGGTTGTCATAAACTATCTAAATAATTACCCGTGCAACGCTTATGATGTTTTATCCATGACCGTAAAATGAATAAAGTTCCATGTTTTATCTTATATAAGGATTTACCGGGTAAAATTATTACACTGACAAATAAAACATTATTTTTTTCAAAAAAAATGCAACATGAATAAAGAATATTTTAAGAATTTAATTGACAGTTTATATTTACCATTAGGTGCCTATAAAGACCGATGTCGATACCTCTCTTGATTTTTTTTTTTATCATCAAGTTTTTTTTTAGGAGAATTAATACAAGAATAAATCATATAATAGAAAATATCAAACAACATAAAAGTTAAGAAATGATTGATAAAATCTTGTGTACGTTTTATATTTCTGTTTCGTATCAGATTTTTTTTTTATAACACCAGCGTTACTTCTCATTTAAAAAAACAGTGAGATGTTTACTTGCTTTTTCAGAATTGACCAAAAAGCTATAAAATAACGTAGCGAATTGACCGTAATTATAGATTAGAACTTTGTTTTTCCATTTTGAATTGTTTTACACTAGTTATTTTGGGGACCTTTAAAGCTTGCTGTTCGGTGTGAGCCAAAGCTCCGTGTTGAGGCCGTACTTTTAATCTATAATTGTTTTATACTTTGTGACTTGGATGGAGATGATTATTTGGCACACATACCACATCTTTTTATTTAAAGTAACCGGGAGCAGTTTATTATATTTTCATTTCGATAAAAAAGAAATATGCAATTCAGTAAATCAAATCGATTTGTACCATATTGTTACATTCAAAAGTCTTTAACTGAAGTAAATGATGGATAGAAATACATTATTTGTATTGCATCGCTCCTAAAATAATGTCCAGTGTCAAATATTACACATCGATGATCACTTAGATGTTCAACTGATTCAACAGAAAATTAAACTTAGGACTAGGATCAAATGCAATTCATTACGTTACAATTGTATCCAATATTAATATTGCTAATAACATTCAGTCGAGGAAAAGACACATGTGACATTGATATGCATTGGTTTGTTCTAGCCTGATACGGCGAGCGCGTGTCGACAAAAAAAAGGTCATGTTAACAAGAGAACAATTGTTGTGAATCAGAGCCAAATTGACCTTTGTTCCAACTTTACTCATAAATAATGCGTGCTTGTGGACAAAGGTCACAGACGAAAGGTCACAATTCAGTTTCTGAGACTATTATCTTTGAAAAAGAAAATACTTATTTTTAAAAAAATATTTTGTATGTATCTTGAACTATTGTATATATAAACCAACTCTGTAAACAAATGTATTAAATGAACAAATAATTGTTTAGTAAACAAACTATCAAAGTGGCTTGGTACCTAAACAGCTTTATGGTGCTAAGAAATATTATATCATTTGCATGGTTAAAATTTAATAAATCTTCATTTACCAAGGCTAATAAACAATTTCATAAACTTTAAAAAGAATATATGTAATAAAAATTAATTTTTCAAGATATTTCTCTTAATACGTAAACAATTGTCACTTCCTGTCCTGCGACTTTTTGTCCTGTGACTTTTCAGTGTCCGCTTACTGTTAAGAATAGGACCTCCCTTACCCAGGAACTCCCTTACTAATGGAGAGAAAGCTGTCGGGACTACCAATCCTAAGTGTTAGAGAGAATAAAAAGTACACCAGTCATTCTCAATTTTATATGTTTTGCGTAAAACAAAACGGTTTTAAATGTTGAATTTAAGGATTGCTCGGATTTAAAAAATTAAATCTTTTTCGTTTGCTTTTCGTTAAAATCATCCTGAATATTATGTAATATTGTACGCTGAACATTCAACGATCATGGCCAAGCATGTGTTCTTCAAAATGCAATCTGTAGAAGAAAAAACACGGTTTTAAATCATGAACATTGGAAATCAAGAATCGTGTGTCGTGTTCGACCTATAATCCTTTATTAAATAGTCGAAATTGACTATTAATATATAGTTTTTTTTTGCAACTACGTAACTCTATATATGCGTGCTTTTGCCACTTTGCTTAGAAAAAATATCACATATCTTAATTCTCTTTCAATAACATTTGCTTATTCAATTTGCTACTCGTCTACCAAAAAAAATAGATATTGTTTCATTTTTGTCATTTTGGTTAAGTTCTTGGAAGATCTCTCAGGTAAATATCAAAAATGAGTCCAGAGTTTTGACGGTTGTGAATTAAGGATTAGTTACTTTATGGAACACTTATTTCCTTGGATGGTAGTACAAACTTGTATTTTATCCGTTAAAGTTAGTCTGCCTGTTTAATAATTTGCAGTTTAAAGGAGAATTCTTCGTCTTTTGCAAATAGTTTAAGAATAAAATGAAAATTTGCTTTCGATTGCATTCAGGCAGAGAGAAATATGTTTTGTTATATTTCAGACGATTTTAGTACGGATATTAAACTATAATGCTTAATCTCTTCCAATGTACAAATATAATTTGGAATTGTTTTTTTTGCAAATGGTAGATGAAACTTGTATGTTCTAACTTTTTCAGAGGTCTTTGAAATCTTGAAAATATGACGTTCCCGGAAATCACAAGTCGCTATATAGAATGCTTGTAAAATTCAGAAACTTGCAGTACGCTCATATTTAATACTTTTCTGTTCAAAAAGAAAGTGTAAAATAAGAAGGCGAAAACGGGAAAAAGGAAGGGTTGTTACACGAACACGTTCTTCGCAATTTAATTCTAAACGAATAGTGATTATCTAACTTTTTGTTCAAATATAGAATATACACAATCAAATCTCTAACTTATCCACGCTTGCAACTACCTTTTTATTGACAGGTTTCTGCTGGCATTTGATTGGACAGCAGTTTAATGTAGGCGTGACAATCAATCACATTTATCCAATCAGCTGTCAATTTAGTTGGGTTTTTTTTTTTTTTATATATATAGTGAATTGATCATCAAAAGGACGTTGTTGCTATTGTTGGCCAGGGAATTTCTATACTAATGAAAAAGTCTATGTGTGTGCTTGTCAGATAGAAATAGACAACGCTTATATTTAAGAATTAAAAAGTGATGAAAAAGAAATATTACTATGCTTTATATTTAGACTAATTCACTTAAACTGTGTTATACAGACGAAGAAATAACGCCACGTGTAGCCAGGATAAAAAAAAATGATGATTTTAATTATGCTAAAAATGATATATTATCCAATCAAAGGGAAGCGTACGATATGTCGGCCCCTGAATCCGCCACTGACCAAGCAAATTACGACATAATCAAACAATTAACAACTTTGTAAAAAAAATTATAGAAAGGCGTCTTTTTATTCCATATAATTTATGATATTTTGTGGACAATATAAATCTTAAATCAGTGTTTCAGAGTCATATCAGATAAAAAAAATAATTGTAATTTCTGCCACAAAAAAAAATCGTATTTTAGAATCACGAAATAATTGAAATCGAATTTGGATTAGTTTTGTGCTCAATGGAATTTATTAAGACTTTAAAATATCTATTCCTTTATAGTCACTATTTTGAGATCGAATTTAATGAGGTTCATATATAAGTATGTGCCAAAACAGAAAATATACAGTTGCAAATCAACGGGTACACTGTACGTCTTAACACTGGCCAGGACCTCCTGAGTGCACTCAGGACATACAAAGTGCACCCAGGACTCTTTTAAAGTCATCGTATATGCACACAGGAAAAATGTTTATATTCTTTTCACGTTGTTTATTTTAGTGGAAACTATTGGAAGATTTTGAAAACGAACTTAAATAGATATTCAATATTTTTATAAAATAATGAGGGCACGTGTCACGGATTTCACAACTACCCAGCCGTGAATAATCCAATCAAATAAATTGATTGGATTATCCTTATTGCTTATGAATATTCAGATTCAATATTTAATTAATCTATCTTATGTATATCATGTTATAAAACAGTGTTTTTATAAAATTTAATAATGCGAAATTTTAAAGTTTTTTTTTCGGAATTGATTTATGTAATTAAATACTTTGTGTATTGACTTTAACGATAATGGAGAAGAAAAAACTCAAAAGTCCCATTTAATGTATTTTTATACAGTTTATGTGTAATGAGCCAGGTAAATTAATTTTGTTATACGTTCTGCAGTTCTAAAGTAAAAGAAATAATAATTGGTTTGTCTATTATCAGTTCGTTTGTGTTTTTTTTCTTCTTGAATTTTTTCTCCTTTCCAACATCAATGAAATAAACGAATATTTTATTTAATATAAACATACAAAGTGTTCTTTGTTTTGTTTTGCTAAGTCATATATCTTGGTAGAGTACGTGCTTTCATTGGTTTCTTTCTTTGGTTTGGCTAATGGGCAAGTTTTTGTTTTATTTTTATTTAACATCAGTGCATAAGGACTAAGTCGTTGTAAGCACGGACTGAGTATCTTTCAACAGTCTGCGAAATAGTCTTTCTCGCTGTTCTTAATTATGAGTCTTGCAAAAACAACATTAAATTGATATGAAATAACATGTTTTCTGTAAAACCAAAAGGTTCATAATTTCTCATGAGCTCGATTTAAAACCAAATCTTACTACCTGAAATTGTTAAGAAAAAAAAACCAAATATGATAAACGACGGGAGTTCAATGTACGCATTATTTTAGCCCGTTTGTGAAAGGGGGTCGGTCTTGATCGGGACAGAAAATTGACAGAAAAATGGAGTCAAATTCATTATACAGAATTTATTTTCTCATTTAAACTCGTTCAGGCTTGTAATCATGGTAATACTGGAGAAGAACGATATTAAGGAGAAACAACACTTTACTGTTTGAGTTTGATTATTTGAAAATCGTATTTTTGTAAGTATGGCAACAAATACAGATAAGAACGGGCTTCATACAAAACTAAATATTGCCTTATTAAAATGTTGATGACAAATTCCTTCTTCATATTTTATTTCCCTATTCAAACTCGTTTGAGGAATTTATTACTCACTGTGTATCATCGGTACAGCGGATATAGCTTAATAGGTACTTCGAAGGGTGAAAAGCTATATACCGTACATTCATTTAACTATGCACCGTACAGAAGGATTTATGTGGTCAGCTATACACTGTACACAACGCTTCTTTTCGGAATAAAATATCGAAAAATAACATATGTATGAAAGATTTCAATGCCAATTATTGAAACAGCTATACTTATTACGCACACACAGTCTGATGAATATAGAATCATATCGGATGAGACGAGCGCCAATATCTTTGACAAGTATTTGCACATGTTTTAGTAAGCGTTCTTGTTTTGGAAAAATAATGAGACTTCTCTAATCATCAACCTACCACCAAATCAATCATTTCTTAAAACAACAATTACGTTTAGATTGAGGTACACATTGATATTATGTAAACAAAACAAAGACTTTCTTACCGTGTCAGAAGAAAGATCACATCCGCTTGGTTAGTACCTATATCCGCTGTAACGATGATACACGGTGTTACTGGACAAGAACGAGTAAAAAAAGTGACAGTGTCTTGTAAATATGTGGATGCACTTTCAATAGTCACACACATATTTTATATACATTTATTTCGGGAATTATTTTTTAATTTATCATGCGCTCTATTGATGCCAGATTTTCCTTTTTTTTACTATCAATGTTCAACCACACCTATGCATTCTTATATCATAGGACTTTCTTCGTAGATGAAACAGGGGTTTTATCCAAAAAGGACGCCACGTTTTGCAATGAATAAGTTCGATATTATTTTTAACGTTTTCAAATGAAATAAATTGAATGGAAAATTTCCAGACTATAGACAAGACAAGACACATGTACATATACGTAGACTTCGTTTGGATGTGACATGTCTTTAAAATTAATTAATACAGTTGAAATAAGACTGAGAATGAAACTTTTTTCTGTTAACTATGTACCATAAATTTAGGTACATCTCTCTACGATTAATCTTCCTCTGAGTATATGCATGGCTTGGGCGAAAGAAAAGCAATTGATCTATACTCATGCAAATAACCCTTTCATTTATGAATTCTTATAAACTGAATTAAAAGTAATCAAACGGAACTCAAACTATAGGAGATGTGGGATAAACTTCAATTTGACAGCAACCAAACGACAAAAACGCCATAGGTAAATCAGATATGTCTTTGAGTAAAAGCCAATTTCTATTTTTTCACTGTTTTTATTTCAAATAGCGCAAACAAACACTTTTTCCAAATATATTTTTTCTAACAAAGCATAAAAGAAAAGATCAACAGCCCTTTTATCATTACTACTTAGCAACAAGGAAGCATAATTTACCAGTTAAAGATTGGTTGGATCAATTTACAAGGTGATCAGACATTACACAAGAAGAGCGCGTGTCCCGTAAAAATGTTAACTTGTATTTGTAGTATTTGTATTTTTATCCATCTGATGATTTAAGCCTCTTTCAACTGATTTTTTATAGTTCGTTCTTATGTTGTACTGTTGCACCACTGTCCCAGGTTAGGGGAGGATTGGGGTCCCGCTAACATGTTTAACCCCGCCACATTCTGTATGTATGTGTCTGTCCCAAGTCAGGAGCCTGTACTTCAGTGGTTGTCGTTTGTTTATGTGTTACATATTTGTTTTTTTTTTGTTCATTTTTTGTACATAAATTAGGCCGTTAGTTTTCTCGTTTAAATTGTTTTAAATTGTCATTTCGGGGACTTTTATAGCTGACTGTGCGGTATGGACTTTGTTCATTGTTGAAGGCCGTACGGTGACCTATAGTTGTTAATTTCTGTGTCACTTGGTCTCTTGTGGAGAGTTGTCTCATTGGCAATCATACCACATCTTCTTTTTTATAATAACTTTTAAATCTCTTAATATTTTCGAATCAACTTTGAACATATTTTTTTACCTTATAATAATCAATCTTAATTTATGATCTTGATGCATATTTAACCTTTCCATTCATATCCTTAGTTCATACGACACAGTACTATTGGCAGAAAGTGCTGATGATTAACAGAAACAGCTGGATTCTTTCAGTGAATACTGTAATATTGTGAAGCTTAAAGTTAACTAAAGTGATGATTTTTTTCTATAAGCAGAATGCCGTCAAATTTACATTTTTTTATAGCTATAGACGGCACTGATATTGAAAATATTAAAAGAATTTAACTATTTTGGCATATTATTATCTAGAACTGGTAATACTAAAATAGCATAGAAACACTTAGCAGAAAAAGCCACAAAAGCTATGTTTAATGTGTTGAAATCAGGCCGCATACATAATCTTTCCATTCAGTGTCACTAAGATCTTTTCTATAAAGTTGTGAAACCCATACTTTTGTATGAATGTGAAATTTGGGGGCATGGTAATGTTGAAGTTATAGAAAGAATCCATCAGAAATTCTGTAAACTTCTTTTGAAACTGAAAAATTCCACACCTAGCTATATGGTATACGGAGAACTTGGTAGATATCCTTTAAATTAACAATAGTATCTTATTGGTGTAAATTAGTATCTGCTAAGGAGACTATGTTATCTTCTATCGCATATACACTATTAAAAACACTATTTACTGTTAATAATGTATGTACATTTTTTGTGAGTAAAGTTAAAAATATATTGGATGAATGTGGTTTTTCAAATACTTGGATTTCTCTATGTTTTGGTAATGATATATGGTTAAAAGATGCACTAAAGTTGCGATTACAAGACCAATACAAACAGTTGCGGAATACACAATTTCAATAGTCTACAAAATCAGTAAATTATAGAATTTTTAAGTTAGAATTAAAATTTGAAAAAAAAATATTTCGATATCTTGGATTATGCACGAAAGTATTATTTTATGTAGATATAGAACCACAAACTACAGACTCTCAAGAGAGACAGGGAGGTGGAATAATGTTAATAGAAATGATAGAAAATGTCATCTTTGTAATATTGGTAGCATTGGAGACGAATTTCATTATCTGCTAGAATGTCCATTTTTTAACGACAGTAGAAAATTATACCTTGATAAGTACTATTTGGCTCGTGTTAATACACTAAAGTTTAGAAAATTGATGAGCAAATTAAACAAAACAGTCAGAGCTAAAAAGATTATGTAAGTTTATAAAGTGTATAAATAAACATATGGGTCCTCCTAGCTAAAATGTATATTATTTGGAAACCACTGTATTGTATATATATTTTGTAAATAGATGCATATTCATGTTCCTATTTTGCACTCTCTCTGTACCTAAGATGTATCTGCAATGGTTATGGGAATAAAGATATTGGTATTGGTTTATATGAATTCGTCAAGCTTCGGTGGATTCAATCAACACTATGATAACTGGACACATTACACAAAAGTCGGCACGTGCCATGTAAAATGTTAATAACTCTTTCATTTCTAAATACATTTACACCAAAATTTAAATATATGCACTTTATTTACAACGTTATCATACTGAATGACCTTGGTACTTATATGACTGTTCCATCATGGGCAGTTTCCAGAGCTTATTGCACCAATGCGGCCTAGGTGGTGTTTAGACGTACCGGGTAAATCAGTCTTCAACAAGAAACAGAGGCTTTTTTTTTGTTCTTCGGTAGTGAGCCAGAAGAGGTCCATTACTGGTTTTTTGCATAGGGAAGATCTTCCACCTCTTCTTTTTTGATAGGTAGTTAAGACAGCAGAGGCACATAAGAAACATGGCGTCGTTTAGTCTGGAATGTGAGCTGTGTTATAAACGTTTTTATGGTATGACAGTCTTAATAGGACATGGATCCGTGTAGGACGATAAGCTGGATAAATATAAGAACTACACGGACAATAACAGTTAAGGGACGACTATTTGATATTCTACTAGGGAAGGGATTTTGATTGATTGGTGTTTAACGCTACTTTCAACACTTGGGCTATTCCGTGGTGGTCAGTTTAAATTTATAGAGGGCATTATTAACATTTTTAATCTGTCGCTTATTATGCATATTTTTCAGCTCTTACCAGCCCACCCCACTAAATGAATGGATATCAAATGGTTTTTCTTCTTATTTAACACAAGTTTAAATTGATTGATTGTTTGTTGCTAATTATTAACGCCCAGTGACAAATATGTCATGCATGTTCAGGACTCGGTTCAAAACACGAGTTTAAAAGTCAGGTAAATAAATAAAAACAAAGAAGTGTATGATTGTTAATGAGGCAACTATCCACCGGAGTTCAAATATGAAGTGAATGTAAGCAATTATAGACAACCGTAATTAAGGCCTTCAACAATGACAAAACCCGATACTGTCAAAAGGCCCGACGTGAAAAGTGTGAGAAACAATTCAAACGAAAAAACGTACGGCCTAATTATACATAACAAAATAATTTACAAAATATCAAATATGAGTTGAGACATGAACCAACGACAACAACTAAACTACAGGCTCCTGACTTGTAACAGGCACACAAAGAATATGGCAGGGTTGATATAAAAACGAAGATTGCCAATGAAACAACCCTCCACAAAAGACTAAATGACACAGCAATTAACAGCTATATGTTCCTGTACGGACTTCAACAATAAGCAAAGCCCATACCACATAGTTAGCTATAAAAGGCCCCGAAATCACAAATGTAAAACAATTCAAACGAGGAAAACTAACGGTCTAATTAATGTACAAAAAGAAAATGAACGAAAAACAAATATGTAACACAGCAAAAAACGACAACCACTGAATTACAGGCTCTTGACTTGGGACAGGCACATACATACAGAATGTGGAGGGGTTAAACATGTTAGCATGATCCGGCACAACCAGCCCCCTAACCTGGGACAGTGGTGTAACAGTACAATAACATGTTTGTGAGAGCTTGACCCTCCCCGAAGCTGGGACAGTGGTGTAACAGTACAATATAAGAACAACCTGCAAAAATCAATTGCAATTAGATTAACTCAAAAGATCGGTACGAGACACACACAAAAAACTTACATTAAGACAATAGACACAAAGCACCGAAATAAGAGTATTTACAATTACTGGAAGTTTGTTCAAAGCTAAATACAACTATAGTACTGAAATAAATTTTGTTCTCCAAGACTGAAGTATCGATCAGTACACAAACAACGGATTTATGAGAAAAAAAAGAAGAAAAAACAGTCTGAGAAATGTCTGGTATACATTGTATACTTGCATAAAAGTCCATATACAATGAAATTTTTCCGAAGGTTTTGACCATCGAAATTATGCAATAGAAATAATAGTTAGGACCAGAAGAGTTTCTTAAAGGACCACCAGAGAAAAATGATTTTGAGAACTTTCCGATATCTTTGCTTTATACAAAAATAATCCAGTTTGGTTACTTTAAAAAAAATTGGGTAGACAAGATGTCCTTTTTGATCATATTCGAGACAAACATTGACGATTTTTTGTGCAGTTTAAGATTATTCTTAAAAATCAAATAGTGGGGGTTTACGCCTGATTTGTCTAGCAAAATTGAGTTAGAGGAAAGAACAAAGAAAAATGTCACGAACCGAGCACACTTTTACAGTCATGTCTACCAGACGTATCTTAATTTTCTATAAAATCATCGTAAACTTCATTTAATATGACATCCAACATAACAAAAATCTGCTATATTCGACGGCAAATTGATTTTTTGTTTTATTGATCTTCCGTAGAATATCTCCAGAAGAGGTCCAGATTCCTTTTTTTTTTGGACTCTTCACCAGAAGACATTCTGGAGATGTGCAGAAGAGACAAATAAAACACGCCCCAGGTGTCTACACGAAATGTCAAGGTCTAAACGTCATGAGTTTAATATTTAAAATTCGAGAATACAATAAACAAAAACAATTATATGAAAGAATCTAAATAATATAAATACTCATTATTTTACACGTATTCGAGGGATAAAAATAATCAGTTCTACAAATTGCTGTTAAATGAAATATTTAAGCCAATTTTACAAATATTTATACCTGCCTCTGTAAAATGTCACATTGAAGGACCACATTATTTTTATTATCGTTAGACATGTTAGAGACACTGTTGCAAAGCTCATTTTCCGTTCACTTTAAAAACCTACAAAAATTGCCTAAACTTTTTATCTCAGACTAGACAACGTGAAAGATCAATGACACTTTGGTAAGTGTACAAACGGCGTTTTGACAAACCGGTAAATAATAATGTTTTCGCCCGGGGATATGAATTTGACATTAAACGTCCTTCAGTAACTTTACAATACCCAGCCGTGTCATTTCCGTATATTGTAGATGGAACGTGTGACATATATACACCAGCAATACCAATACAGGTGAATTTTACCTTTTTGAATGACTCCAAAGAGGGGGTGCATTGCATTTGCGCCAATTTTGAAAAAATCAATCTTTCACCACTGCGACAAAAAAATAAAAACTACATTGGCGCCATTTCGGAAAAGTTTTAAATATCCATTGTTACATCGTGAGTTTTTTAAGTATTCCCCATGGATAACTTATTTTAAAAAGTTCAAACTTATTGTTTAATAAAATTCGTAAGGGTTCCGCGGAACCCAGTGTCTCGTCTACTTTTGCTGTTATTCGCAGGCTCAACAAAAATGAGGAAAAAAATTAATAAAAATATTCCTCTCTATACTATCTTTTGATTGTAAGTAGCTTCTGTCCAAGTTTGGGAAAAATCTAGGATAATTTGCGAATCTAATAAATGTTTTAAAACTTAAACTGCAGAATGTATGTAATGTTGACTGAAAGAAAAACTAAGTCCATTTATAAGTAAAATACGGAAAAAATGGAACAAAATTTAATCAAAATTTCCTTCTAGATACTAGCTTTTGATCATAAACAAGCTTCTGTCCAAGTGTGGTACAAATTCAGGATAGTTTAAGAAAGTTGTTAAAATTTTAAAAACTTTAACCACAGAGTGAATGTAATGTTAACTGGCAGAAAAACTAAGTCCATTTATTAGTAAAATACGGAAAAAATGGATTTTTTTTAAAAATCTACTTCTGGATACTATCTTATGATCATAAACAAGCTTCTTTCCAAGTTTGGTAGAAATCCAGGAAAGTTATTAAAATTTCAAAAACTTTAACAACAGAGTGAATATTTGTGGACGCCGCCGCCGACGACGACGACGGAATGTAGGATCGCTATGTCCCGCTTTTTCGACAAAAGTCGAAGGCTCGACAATAAAACTACTAGTCAGTTAGGTTTAAAATTATATAGTGTTCGCATGTTTGAGGTGTCAAGATAGATGGATCTGAGTAAAATCCGTTAGTTTTCTCAGAGTTTGATTATTTCATATTTTTCATGTTTGGACCGTTTTTAGCCAACTTAACGGAATGGTTTTTAGAAGGCCGTGCGGTTGCCTCTGGTGGCTTTCGTCCACCTCATTTGAACTTTACGGATAGTTGTTTCATAAGCAATTCTTAATATACTGTACCACATCTCCTGTGTTTACATAGAGGAAATTAGTCTGTAATTTTTATGACCACACATATAGGTTATCAAGTATAAATAAGTACATCCGAGCCGTTGCCTACAAGTCTAGTGTCGGAACAAACTTTTGGTTTTACTCCAGTATATAGTCCTTTATTTTTAATTTTTATGAACTCGTTAAATTATAACACAACTGTGTTCTAAAGTTATTATTCAAAGTCTCTTTTAAATAAAACAATTTTTAATACTATTCAAAATTGAGAATGAAATGGGGAATGTGTCAAAGTGACATCAACCCGACCACAGAGCAGAAAACAGCCGAAGGCCACCAATGGGTCTTCAACACAGCGAGAAAATCCCGCACCCGGAGGAGTGCTTCAGCTGGCCCCTAAACAGACACCAAGTGATGGATACAATTGTGGCTTATACTGTTTAATTATTTTTTTTGGTTGCTTAAACGTCCAGTGGCAAACATTTCATGCATATTCAGGACGAGAACACTTTTCAAAAAAAAATTATGTAGTACTAGGTATTACAAACGTTAAAATTTTCTTATCATTGACCTTTCAATACAATTTTGTTTATGATATGATCTTTCGTTGTCTTTCTATGGTTATGAAGCCATGAAGTGTGTTCTATATATTATAAGTTAGCATATATGTACAGTTTGTCATTTTGACTTTTTTTTTATTCTGCCATGGCGTTGTCAGTTTGTCTTTGAATAATAAGTTTGAATATCACTTTGGAAATTTAATTCCGCAATTTTACAAAAATCATGAGATTCAAATTTGATAAGATGAAAGATTATATTTTAGACTAATACGTATGCACATCCGTACAATTTAATGAGATTCTTGATCGGGGGTAGAGAATTCCTCTATCTATTGAAAACTTTCCTAACAGAACAAGTATCGATTTGCATATTTGTAAAATTTAATGTCAGAGGTACACACAGTGGCGGATTTGGGGGGGGGGGGGAGGATTTTGGACTCCTTTTTGTTAATAAGGACATACGTTTGGATCCCCTCCCTATATCCTTGGTTGGGAACCCCCATTTAAAATGACTGGATCAGCCACGTGCACTGTACACAGATTTAGTCCGCATTGTTTTCCAGGCAGAATAGACCACCACTGTTACTCATTTTTATAGTCGTAAATATTTACGCTAAATTTTGTTAATAAAGAAAGGAACAGTTACAATTGCGTGGTCATAAATTTCGTAAATTTGTTTTCTGAATCCATACAACAAGTGGCATGACATTTTAATGGTGAATCGGGGAAATTACAGTAAGCTTATGGAAATGTTAGATTTTTTTTGAATTTTCGATATATGACAATAGCGCAAAAAATATCAAATATGTTTTAATAGAGAAAAAAAAAATGACTGTAGCTGTAATAACTATATGTTTATTTGTTTTTAATTGTGTCGCTCTTTGATGACCATTTATGAAACCTGCATTTTCGTCTTTCATTCTTACGTACGTCTAGCAATTTACAGAACTCAAATTATATATATGAATAAAAGGAGTTGTCGGTTTTATTTACGTCAATAATACAGCAAACAAACCACAAAAAAAAACAAAAAACAAACAAAAAGACATCTAGAGGGCAAAGTGAAATTTTCGGCTTGCAGTACAAACTATAAGTATAAGTATAAAGAACAGTTATATTATAACTATACTACGTCAAAAGTTCTCTCGTTTATTTCATTCCATAGTAGAGTGAAATGACTTACTTTCATTTGACCTTTAAAGAGGCAGAATTAGTTGACACAAATTTTGAAACTTATGATAAACAAGAAATCACAGCTTATTAGTGTTAGTGTACCGGAAACGAAGGTAACAACCTATATGGTAAGTTATACCATCCAAGGATGTATATTATAGTTATACGAAATACAATATTTACATTTCTTTACGGTCCTATGTTTTATATATAACGGTCTTTCTATATTTAAATGAGATAGGGTAATACCCATTGAATTCCTTTCTGCACGGGCGATTTCGGCAGTCAGTATATAAGGAAAATTTAAGGTGTGTTAGACAATGCGACGTTCGTTACAAGATAGTAAAGACTAGGTTAGTTTGATATACTATTCCCCTCCAACCCCATTTACCCATCTTATGTATGTAACATTATCGTTTCTTTTCGACTTGTGTATGGTAAAAAAATATGCCTTTTTGTATGGCTGATTGTATATATTTATGTTGAACATGTTAAATTCGGTAAACGGACAGAAAGTCACAGGACAAAAAGTCACAGGACATAAAGTCACAAATTTGATAGGACAAAAAGTCACAAATAATTTGTTGACAATTGTTTGAATATATAAGAGAAAGATCTTGAAATATTTTCTTTTTATTACATATATTCGTTTTTAAGTTTAGGAAATTGTTCATAAGCCTTGATAAATGAATTTTTTTTTAAATTTTAATCATGCAAAGGATATATTTCTTGGCACAATGAAACCATTTAAGTACCAAGCCACGTTGACATTTTGTTTTCATAACAATTATTTGATCATTATTGATATTTATTGAATAAATTTTAATTACAAAGTTACTTCACATATAATAGTTCAAGAAAAAATAAAAATTTTATTTTCTAAATTAGTGTTTTCTTGTTTAAAGAAAAATAATCTCAAAACTGAATTGTGACTTTTTGTCCTGTGACTTTTTGTCCGTGACTTTTTGTCTGTGGCTTTTTGTCCTGTGACTTTCTGTCCTACATTTCTAAATTCAAGGCGATCTTGTAGCGAACGCACAACACTATACTGTGTTTGGTTTTTTCTACGATATCTAGTTAAGAAAAAACTTTATTATCGGAGGGGTGAAACGAGGGAGAAAATAATATGTATTGACCTATAATGGTTTACTCTTATAAATTGTAACTTGGATGGAGAGTTGTCTCATTGGCACTCATACCACATCTTCCTATATCTATTAGATACACATTAAGGGCGTTAGCCCGAATGAGTGCGTATCACTTACACCAATTGAATATTGTCAATGCAGAATGACAAATTCAATAATTTAGGACAGGGACTTTCAATACTAACTGATTCCCTGTTAAGGAGGAGATCTTTTAACAATTTGACAATATGCTATTGAAATGCATGTAAATGCAGGGTATCCAATTTATTTATCGACATCTTTGTGTAAAAAAAGATACAATATTGCTAGATAAATAGGAAACAAAAACACATTTCCTTGCATAATCTTATCTAAAATTGTTGAAAATTATCATAATTTGTGGGTATTTTTTTAACATGATACACCAAAGCCGAATTTTGTATGTTTGCATTACACCCTTGCACTGTTTGGATTAACGTATAAATTAGAAGGTAGGTTAGAAAGTCACAAAAAAAGAATTAAAGAACAAAACGCCATTATATAGTTTTCCGGATAATGTTTTTTTGGCAAATAATACCGTGATAACATTTTAGGTAAACACATAGAGTTACAAATATACCAGCATACATTTTTGATAGAAAAAAAAACATGCTATCAAAGATACGTCAGAAATGCCTTGATCCATGCCTAAGAAATATACATCTTTTTATTGTTCACATTTATTTAACCTCCATCCAACAATGGGAAGGAACATTTGCCATAGCTGTGAAATGAATTGATTTAAAACGACTTTAAACATATTTATTTCTGTCTTGTCAATATCTTAGCATAGAATATAATCAGAATATCATGGTCTGTGTATAAAACAAGTATACCGCTGTAATAAAATCACTAGACAATTTATAGATGTAAATATATGCTACTTCCTACAGAATTTTGTTTTGTTTTTAGTTTTTAATTATTTTTTTGTCATTATCGTATATCTTTTTTAACCACTAAATTTGCGGTTTTGTGATATGTTCGTGTAGTTTTAACAATGTCGCCAATAGTGTTTAGAAAAAAGCTATTATAAAATGTGTCAGAACCTTAAATTACACATACATGAACGGAGCTATGATACCATGACAGGTGTACATATGATGTAATTGTGAAATAGCCATTGTAATTGCCAAGTTTTTAATAGTTTAAGGATCATTGATTGTGTTACCTTTTGATTATTGGCACGTGCCATCGCACTCAATCTTTATTGACAGAAAATATTAAATAACGAATACATTTATTACTATTAGAGGAAGAAGAAGAATTATTTGCTATAGTGCAACTTGAATAAACAAATAAATACATAATTATTTTATATTAAATACAATTGTTATTAAAATGAAAGAAAGGATTAACGCATTTACAAGCCTTAGGATATATACTCGATGCTGAACTTAAATTAGGTTGTATTGTTTTAACGGAAAGTTCTATGAGGATCTGGAGGGGGTCCTTTATTTCAGTTTCTTTAAATTTTTTTGCCGATTTTCTCTATTCTTTAAACTTTTTGTCTATTATTATCAATACTTTATATTCAAGCACCTTATTATTCTCTATTCTTTATTTTTTATCCACTTTCTCTATTCTTTATATTTATTGCCAATCATTCTCCATTCTGTAATCCCACCATCAACATCTTCTTCTTTCCGATGGTATGTTATTTATAGTTTTATTGTCTCGTCACGGTCTTAGTGCAGTTTTCAGAATATTAACTGCACTCGGAGACATGATTCCCTGATGCGGCCTTAGTGACTACGCATCACTACGAAATAAAAGCAAAAAAAAAAAAGACGGTTGTCCAAATATAAAAAGAATAACACGCACGGGGAATGATTACTAAATGCCACGAAGTAATTATTAAGTTTTAGAGGAAAGTATCGAAAGATAACGAAATTAACGATATAAATTATCTGACATAAAACATATTTGTATTTACGCTGATCGTTCCCGATGAAGTTAAATCCAGAACCGTGCTGCAGACGCAAGAAATTTATAAGGTGTTTTCACTCTTTTGTTAATGTTATGTTTAAAAGTTGCAATTACTTCTTTTCAAAGAATAAGTAAATAAATACATAAATTAACATCAGAAAATAAAAAATAAAATAAAATCATAAACAGTTATATGCGAATAATTATTTCCTTAACAAAACAAAATCACTAATCTCTTAAAAAAAGACCAACAGAAATAAAAAGTCAACCAATGATTTTATGTTAAATTATTAAAAATATACGTTTTTCATTCTAGCATTTATATTGTAAATTTTTTGTAATTAAAATGTATCATCCACATGAAGGGGCGTAACTCCTAATATCATTCTGACAAACTAAACGGATCTTAACCCGATCTGAAAATTTTGAACATTACTTTTTATGTTTGGTCTGAATTCGTCTAAAACCGTCTTAACATATCTTGTTTAACAGCTAGAGCCTTCTGTCTTGTTTATCTTGACATGAATGAACGGACTGAACATGACATATCTGAACAGCGTCTGAAAGTCTTAAAAAGTCTTAACGTTTTTCCCTAGCGGTAAATTCAGTCGATTAAGACTTGATCAGACCAAAATGACCGTTTCAGACTGAAATCTTGCTACTAGTGTGGGGTCTGGATAGGGTTCACGGAATAGGAAATAATAGAAATAAAAATAAATACGAAATACGAAATATTTTATTAAAGAAAGCTCAATTATGAACAAAATCATTAATAGCATAGATACAACAAAGAATAACATTTAAACAATCTAACTAAAATTAATACTACACAAGTATCAAAATATTATGTGTTCCAAGGGGAGTAACTCTAGTATAAAATAAGATAAGTACGTTAAAAATTGCAAACACAAAATTTCACACTTTTATTCTAAGTAAAAAACAAAGAGAATAATGGTATGCTAGGAAAATAATGAGATGCTTCGTACTTGTCGTAGTATTTAGTTAAATCAATTTGATTAATGTTAAGGAATAGACAAAAAATTAAAAGATATAAGAATTAAGTAGACCCCCATTCAGACCCTCCCAAATATTTTGACCACACTAGTATGTAAGATTTGTATGTTGTATTTGCGTTTGAAGATTTTACAATGCATGTTGTTTTTGTTTCAAGTTTAAACATCAAATAATTTTACATCTTTAACTTAAGTTAATAAATGATCAAAGTCAAATTAAAATTACAATTTCCGCTATAAAACAATCATTTGGACTGATGTAGGGAGAATAACATTTATCATATTAATTTTCTTTCAATTTATATTTATATTCTACGCTAGTCGTATTTGATACAATAGTGTCATAACTTTTTTTTAATACTTTTTAGTATCCATATAGATTCTAATTTAATGTTACAAACCTTTATCGAATATTTAAGGACAATACAAATATGTAGAATGATATAGGTCTCAGACAATTCAAAATCCCTATCTATTCAATCAAATTTTGCAATATTTCACAGCTTTCTAAATATTTTACATGAAGTTCAACTTCGTAGAAACCAGGTATATCCTTAATTGTACATGTATCATCTTTCTACATACCAATTTTCTATCCTATGTTTAAAGTCTTGTAAGGATATAATAAAGTTCGGAAGACAAGTACTGCTAAAATAACCCCTGGTTTTCTAAAAAACTTAAATAAGTATACTATGGAGCGCATTTATCCTAAATTTTTAATGCAAACTCATAAACAAGTAAATTTTGGCTCAAAATGGTCTACATAATATTTCTCTTTCAACAACAGCTTCATTTTTGCAAATTTATTGGTTAGTTTATAGGTAAACAATGACACCAAAAGCACTATTTTTTGTCAGAGAAGGGCTACTACTAAATTGGAGTGGGTGAATTGGTGGTTTGACACCTAAAGTTAACGTAAATCGCCCGTTAGAAACTAGAGTTCCAAACAAGATAAGTAATTATTAAATAATAACTGGAAGTGGTCGAAGGGACATAGTTTAAGATGGGTTATCTCCCTTTTAACAGTGAACAATATTGATGAATTACAAAATGTATGTTGGCGGACATTAAAACGCAACAGTAGATTATTCTTTTTGAATTTATAATTTTCAAATATGCAATGCTTGTAAAATGAATATATAACATAAATTGCATTCATTACTCCATTGTCTAAATAAATTTTGCAGTTCAAAAGTTGAATTCATTACGTCTATTTTAATCATAGCATGTGGTATGTACGTGCACTTTGGTTTTCTCCTTTTCAATGGTTGTGTGACAATCGAAGACAATACTGCTTGTAACCGATGCCTAAATGATTGACAGAAACGTCAACCAGTTCTTTTTGGCATGCTCTGAGCTATGTTTTTTCCTTCTGATCTAGCCTCCATATTGTCGTGAAATGCAACATTTATTTTACTGATGTAAGTGTAGGTATAGATTCAAAGAAATGTTTCGAGAAAAAAATAAACCTTTAAAAAATCAGGCATATGGGTTTCAAAAATACGGTATGCTAGATTACCTCAGATAACATCAGGTATTGGTTTTGTTTAAACAGAAAGAAGTACGGTAAACATGAAAAACAATTATATGAAGATTCGTCATGAATTAGTAAACAAAATCACCAAAGTGTGTGTTGCATTTCTAAAGTTCGTCACTGGTATCTGTGATTGTTATGTGGTTGTGTCGCTTTTCCGGATGCCTCTTTTATGTGAAAGGCTATATACTGTAAAAATCCTTGGTGGCTATTTTTACTATTATTGAAATTTAAACAGTCATTTCAATTCCTACCCTTGAAAAAATAAATTATTCTTTTATTGTATTAAGTTTAGTATTTTAAAAGTATAGATAATATCTTTTATAAGACCGAATTACGTGTGTGTTATTGTTGAAGGTAGATATGTAAGATAAATACGTGTATTAACGGTCAATGATCTTTTGTCAAAAAATGATGTCAAAATTTAAATCAACCTGTTGAAGTCTTGAAAAGGGTATGTAGGGCCAATTTCTCCTGAACTTATTTCAAACCAGGGCCATTCTAATAAAAATTATCGCAATCCTTTTTTTAAATTTACAGTATATCAACTCCATGACTTTATGTTACTTTAAGGTTCTAACAATATGACGGCATATTTCTAAATTATCTTGAACGACTGATCGAAGGCAACAACAAAAACGCTTTTAGCAACTAGTATATTGTAATTCGGCTGAACGAGATAAAAAAGAAGGGAGGGTTGAGATCTTATAACAATCTTTGTTGAATTTATTCGCAGCCTTTCTACAGATTTCATAGGGAATCAAGAATAGCTTCCCCTCCGGAGAACCTGAATTCATCCTCGGTTTTTGGTTGGGTTCGTGTTGATTATCCAATATCTTTCTGTGCAATGTTTTGTACTTGTTGTTTGTTTTTTCGTTGCTTTTCTTTTTGACATTGTTGTCATCTGTTTTTATTAAACCTTTGATTTTTTTTGTTGCCCCCTCCCCCCCTTAGTGTTTTCCCTTTCCTTTTCTAGACCCGGAGCGATTTAGAGATACAATTATTGTACAGACACTTGTCTATGGATTAAGATTGAAAGTATTATGCTATTTCGTGTCGTTTGATTGCTTCCAATTTTAACTAGAAGTATTCTTCACATCTTATTATTGAAGTGGATATCAATAAATGAAAAAGATAAAAATACTATTCAAACCATACCACTATATACCCTCCTCAGTTAATAATTATTCGTAACAATTTGAAAATTGTCCTGTACAGAAGAAGGAAAAAAATCGCTTGTGGAATGACTCGGGGTTTTGTTTTGTAGAATAACATATTCACAACCCTGCTTAGACAAGAGCGGATATTCCTAAATCTACCTTAAAGAATGTGTTAATGTTGTACGTTTTAACTGTGATATTTGCATAAATATGTATTTCGAGTTTCTGTTTTGTACCTTGTCGTTCTGCTCGTCCATCCGTTCGTCAGTCCGCGCAACAAATATTCTCGTTACTCTTATTGCACGTAAAATATACTTCTAAACAGAATGAATCGGTATTTGATTTTAAATAGCCTGATAATCATGAGTTTTCACTTGAGTTTCATCTTCGCCAATACTTTGAATTTTCCTTGATGTTGAATGAACGTCATAATGAATTTCATATTTTCGTCACATATATATCTCTAGTACAACAAACGTATTGGCTTCATATCTAAACTACAGCTTAACAGAAATGACTTTTGATAGTGATGACTTGTAACGTGTAAGAGCTTTGGGAGCTGCCAGACACCTCTCCCTGTTTTCCGTTGCATTGAACTAAGAGTTGGGAGAGGGGTGTGTACCTATGTCATAAGGCGTATCACCATGCAGAACTTGAAAAGAACTCGACAATGAAAACCATATGCAGGTCGGATTATTTATTTTATAAATTATAGATATAGAAATAAGTAGGTGTAGTATGATAGCCAATGAGACCAAATGATGTAGAACTTAACAACTTTAGGTCACCTTTAGGCCTTCAACAATGAGCAAAACCCATAACGTAGAGCGAGCTATAACAGGCCCCGTAAAGACAAATGTAAAAAATTCAAACTCTTGTCTTGTAACAGTCAGTTGAAAAGAGATTAACTCATCAGATAGAAGCAAAGCACCAAAAAATCTTAACAAAAGCACAAAAGACACAAAGTATAGATCTGAATGTACTCGAACTTACTGAAAGTCAATTCAAAGCCATTTTTTTAACAACTAAAAAAAATCATTTATCTAAGACTACCTTGCTTTGATTTCACTTACGTCATTTAGTATTTTGAGACAAATGATCGTGAACAATAAAGTAACGGCGGTCAAGCATTGCGAGATGATCGTATAAGATTTTGTATTGGATCGTGAAGGAATTAAAATTGAGAATACAGATGCAAGATAAGTAATCAACCTAATTCATTGAATTATAAGACTGTGACAAATATTGGAAAAATAAAGATGTCTGTATAAGTGGTTCAACATGTAAATATGCATGATAACTTGACTGTGGTTTTCTACAGCAGTTGGTTAAAACTTTTGACCAGTTGAACAGTTTGGTTAGATAAAACAAATTGCAGTTGGGTCAGAATTATTAATGACCTGCAATAGGTGGTGAGCAACACCTACAGTCAAGTTACAGTAAGTTTTCACCATTTTTATTAGCAAAACTACAGCGGCATTCCAAAGTTTCAGACCTTCATCGCAGTCGACCAAATTTGAAGAATCTAGTACACAGTAGATGTAAATAGATTGCTAAAATTGAAAAAGGAAATGGGGAATATGTCAAAGAGACAACAACCCGACCAAAGAGCAGACAACAGCCGAAGGCCACCAATGGGTCTTCAATGCAGCGAGAAAATCCCACACCCGGAGGTGGTCCTCAGTTGGCCCCTAAATAAAATTGTGTGCTAGTTCAGTGAAAATGGACGTCACACTAAACTCCAAAACATATAAATGAACTAAAATTAAAAATCATACAAACGGTGACCTATAGTTGTTAATTTCTGTGTCATTTGGTCTCTTATGGAGAGTTGTCTCATTGGCAATCATACCACCCACATCTTCTTTTTATATAGACTAACAAAGGCCAATTAAGCTTGTTCTTGTCCTCAATATGCACGATATTTTGTCAGTGGACGAAAAGCAAACAGAAGTCAATCAAGCTTTAAATCTTTAATATAAAAGAAACTAGCAATAAACATTGCTATATGATAATGCACAGAATCGACATTCATGAGGGTCTGGATGGGGTTTACAGAATAGAAAATAATGAATACAGAACTGAAGGACCCCCATCCAGACCCTCGTACATGTATTGTGGACTGCAGTACCAGTAATACATCCATACATACAATAGAGGCCATCATTTTACTGCTCCAAGATTTTATCAGAATTCAATACATTTGATGTAACGTAGTATATTGTTTTTAATTCAGACATGTAAAAGACGCAATGCACTTTGATGGAGGTGTTTTATGTGTCATATTGTTTAAATATTGTAACAATAATTAAAGATTGTATCACATCGTCGTGCTAATTATCCATTTAAATTTGTAACTGTTTTTCAATCCTTAATGAATAATAACTCATTGTTTTAAGCAACTGAACTGACACCTAATTTATTTGTATGTTTAAATTGGGTACTTTTTGGACCTTTGTACATGTATGAGCACATGGTCGAAAATTGATACGGAGATTATTGATATCTAGATGGCTAACAGAGGACCAACAGATGGTAAAGTTAATGCTTTTGTTTAATTTCAAGGATACATTTGGTTTCAATTATATTCTATGTTGTCATTTCATTAACACTTGTACCGTTCTTATACAATTACACATTATCTTATGATTTAGGATATTTGTACATTTGAATTTACGAACATAACAGCTGAAATTATCATAGAAATTCTACTTTTTTGTCCAAAATAGAAAATGAAATAAATTATGCTTATGCTCGAAACAATATGTTAGATTATAAAAAGAACTCAAAAAGAGGCAGCAACCAACCAATGACAAATAAGTTGTGGGACAACCTGGAAATCTACCGACGTCTGATTTCTGATAACTTTTGATGACTATTACGAACAAATGAAATTTTAATCTCAAAATATTTTAAGGTGTATCTCTACGAGAAAGTCAAATGATCCCAAGTTTATTTTCGTAACAGAAAGCATAACAGCCTGTTGGTAGAATCTTTTATGAGAATCGTGTTCACAGATTGCAAGTGACACATCATTTGATTTTATTGTTCTTCTTTGATTTAATGAAATGTAATGTAT
Source organism: Mytilus californianus (assembly GCF_021869535.1). Taxonomy (NCBI): domain Eukaryota; kingdom Metazoa; phylum Mollusca; class Bivalvia; order Mytilida; family Mytilidae; genus Mytilus; species Mytilus californianus. The sequence continues at coordinate 31,071,942 of NW_026262712.1, forward strand.
AATGTTATATAATGTAATGTAATGCAATTGTATTGTAAAGAAGTTGTTGTTATAGACATTGAACCTGCTCCACCATACGAGCCACCTAATAGATTTTTAAACATTTACCATGGACAGGGAACAAGTGATATCGGAAGAGGGTCACATCCAGCCCCTAATAATTTTATGTTCAACAGAGCTACATATCCAGAGCTTCCAGGATTTTATGATGAATACGGACACGATCAATTCAAGATGATGGAATTAAATTCGAAGCATAAAGCCAAGATGAGGCGTCAGCTCCATCAACAGAATACAACGGTATGAGCGATTACTATACATACTTTAATTATTCTTCCCTTAGTTTATTTATTTTTTACTTACATTGTATCATAGATCAAATTTATTTGTTCAGTGTATGTTCACTGGTATTAATATGTCTTTTGATTGAGTTAAGCCATTTCAATTGATATTTTATAGTGTGGCTTTCTATGTTGTGATGTTACACTATTGTTTCAGATAAGGGTGAAGGTTTGGTACCATTAAAACGTTTAAACCCGTTGCAATTGTTTGCACCTGTCCTAAGTCAGGAATCTGATGTTCAGTAGTTGTCGTTTGTTGATGTGGGTCATAAGTGTTTCTCGTTTTTTTATATAGATTAGACCGTTGGTTTTCCCGTTTGAATGGTTTTACACTAGTAATTTTTGGGGCCCTTTATAGCTTGCTGTTCGGTGTGAGCCAAGGCTCCGTGTTGAAGACCGTACTTTGACCTATAATGGTTTACTTTTATAAATGTTGACTTGGATGGAGAGTTGTCTCATTGGCACTCATACCACATCTTCTTATATCTATCTATCTTGAAATGTATCAAGTGTTAAAAATACTTGTTAACGCGCATTCTCAAAACGTGCGGTAAGAATATTCAATGACCCGATGTCATTATCTACGTCACAGCTATACGTTTTTTTTCAGATATAAAGTCGCATGACAATTCTACCTTCGTTTAATAACCGCCAAATACTTGTCATTGGTTTTTAATATATTGGTACTTGTTTACTTATTCCTTTGGTATCTTACGGATCTTTTCTCGGTAGACTTTTGGATTATCAAATATGTAATCTTACGGTATATTGTATGCTCCTTGTTGGTATATATATTCACACATACCAATAGGGAAGTTGCATGCTCCTTAAAACGTTTTACAAAAATTCACGAAAGGAAATGACAAGCTGAAAGAAGTTTTGTTGGCGCCAAGTAGTTGGAAGTGAAACGACCCACAGTATAGCATCAAATCGACAATTCTTCCATTTAAGCTCACTTCGGGAGCATATAAATAAGGAAGCAACGATGAAAACGAATTATACACTATTTGACTCACAGGTATTTTGAAATCATTTCGAATATGTGATCAATGGTCCTGTCAAAATCTTTCCATATGAAAGTGGTCTTACATTCGTCACAATCTTGAATGCGACATCTCGGGTTTAATACAAGGTAAGGTCAAACAACAATTTTACTTAATATAATAGTAATACTAATAATTTATATATGTTTCGTTTCTCAATCAAGCCTGTGGTCATTTAAGATTAAAACGGCATACATACATACAAGTTTGCAAAAAGAACGAATAATTAGAAATCAATTGATTAATTGATAGTTGTCACTTGCTTAACGTCTAATACCAACCACTTCATACATTTTCAAGACGAGAACAAATAAAATTAATTTATAGTTAGTTTAGACGGTCGAACGGTATGATGGGATGGAAAGTTAAACTAGAGTAGAAAATATTGTTTGTCGATGTTTACAAACGAGTTGGGATATTTCATTGTTTTTGTGTAGCAAACAATATATTCCTCTATATTTTTTTTTCCAATGTAGTATCTCAAATAAGCGTCTGGTAAGCTATTTTGAAATACTTGTTATTTTAAGAATGAGACTTGCTATACTCTCATACAATTTAACATCGAGGCAAGTGATCAAGGAGCTCTTAAGATCACTGCCTATTTTTGGTAAGTTTCGTGTTGCTTTTCTTCGAGTTTTTTGCTTAGTGTTTTGTAGACTGGTGTTGGATTTTTCGCCGTCTATTTATTTTGGATATGAATTTGTGGTTTTTGACTGTCTCCTGAGTATATTCTATCTTTCTCGTTATCTTTCATTACTACCCCTATATTTTATAAGCATTTTCCGCTAAAATCTTCATATTTACATGCTATTTATGCTCTTATAATATACTAGATAATGGAGTGTGTGTCCGAGCGAGAACTTCTCTAGTTCATTACTTTAGGAATATTTATCAAAGAGTAGTATTTCAATATTCAGCCCCATTCTACTATTTAGTCAGACGTCAGTCGCTACCCTGATATACCCTTTCTTTTTCGGGTAATTAATACGGATAGCGTTTGACATCTTTAGCCGAACAGATTTATCATTTTTACATAATTTAATTCATTGTATACTGGTTCATATTCTGGACGCCAGTCTTTGCTCCTTTCTAATATAATTCACAAACAAAAAACAAATATGAAGCTTAGAAATGGAAAAATATTAAATACTAAACTCGTTCAAACGGTATCTACACGTCTCAATCTTCAAAATCGCTTATCTAAAAATACTACCATCGCTAACATTTTTAACAATAAAAATCGTGGTTACCCTTCTATCGATAAGTGTCATGCCAAACAATAACTTACATGTCCTCGTCTTTCCACCAACAATACGGTAAGGTCCACGTTTAATGGTCGCACATTTTCTTTAAATTTTGAAACTGATATAACTTGAAAAACAAACAGTATAATTTATTTACTCACATGAAACAAACCGGGATGCGGTATTCAGTACGTAGGTGAAACTGAACGATATTTATCAAAACGCACTCAAGAACATCTGTATCGTTTTAAAAGACCCAATAAATTCAAAAGTATCATTTATCAACACCTTAAGAAGCACAATCATCCTATTAAATATTTTGCAGTTCAACCTTTAGAAGTAGTAAATAAGCAGCCTGGTGAATCTCATTCAAAGTTTTTACGATCGCGGAAAATAATTGAATTAAATTGGATTAAAAAATTACAGACAGTCTACCCTCTCGGTCGTAATGATAATATCATGGGAATTGGTAATATATCGAGAACCGATTCTGTTAACATTTTGGATATAGTTTCTAAAACTGTTCGTAAAAACCGTTCTCATGGTCGTAGAAAAAATCGCAATCAAAGAAAATTTCGGACCAATCATACCAATATTTCGGACCTAATTTCTATTTCAAAAAACAACGGCAGACATTATCTGTTAACAAAGCTCTGTTCATTACCGGTTAATAAGTTAAATAAAATTTTAGAGGATTGCAACACAATTTCATATAGCAGTCCTAAGTATGAAATCGTTCAAATTATAATGGCATATTGTTATTCTAAACTGTTTCCCAAAATTGATCGCTCTGAAGATCATAAAAAACAGTTTATTAAAATAAAGTATGTCAATAAAGGTTTTGATTTTGTAAATATTGCTGGTATTTTTAACGACCATTCTGTTAAAGAACAAATTCCGGGATATTTTGATAATACTGAGCTCCCTCTTATTTGTTATATTTACAAGAAATCTACCCGGAAATTTGTGTTTAATTATAGCCAATTGTGTAAAGATGTTAATATCAGTGAAAATACACCTACTTCATGTAATTGCAGTAATTCAGAATACATTTATGGACCCATTTCCCATGTTATAACAGGAGATCTTAACATCGTTCAAGTCCGAGAGTTAAAATCATTCCTCAGTAAAGGACCTAAGTATCGTCCCCCGTCAATTATTAATTGGAATGAGTGTCGTAATATCATCCACGACTCACTCCATACTTACTGTTTGAAATGGATAAAACGGGAAAAAGCTGACAAAAAATCTTTGGACTCTTTTTTTAAATCAGTAATGAACATAGTTGATATACGTATTCAACATTTTAAAGAACATTTTACTCTTAACAATAACCACAATAAACCTATTTCTCGTATCAAACATAAACTAAAAGAACTAGCCAAGGAATTTGTTTTTGTCCCGGCCGATAAAGCTGCTAATAATATTATTATTGTTTGACGTAAATTTTACATTGAAGTTCTGAAAAAAGAAATCACCAATTCACCAACATTCCAACTGACTCCATTTTCAGAAAACGACATCTGTAACAAACATAAACTTTTAGCTACCGCTTTACAAGCAGAACCAAATACAACGAAAGTCCCAACTATGTATTGGCTTCCGAAGCTACACAAACACCTTACAAATATAGATTCATTTCGTCTTCAAGCCATTGTTCCACTACTAAATTGTCTATTCTTCTTACCAGTACACTTGGTACAATCAAAAACCTGATAATAAATTGTTCAAATAAGGCCTTCGAAAATAGCGGAATTAATTACTTTTGGAGTGTCAAGAACTCGTTGGAGGTACTTGATAAATTGCATGCATATATTGGTGATTTTGAATCTGTTCAAAGTTTTGATTTTTCTACCCTATATACCACATTGCCTCACATTCTCATTAAGAAAAAATTCACACACCTAATTAAATGGGCATTTAAAAAGTCATAATGTGAATATATATGTTCAAACTCTTTTAGGTCATTTCTTAGTAGCAATAAACAAAAAAACTATGTCAATTGGACATGCTTTGATACTATATATGCCCTTGAATTTTTACTAGATAACATTTTTGTTCGCTTTGGAGATTCCGTATATCGTCAGGTTATCGGAATTCCAATGGGGACTAACTGTGCACCACTTATTGCGGACCTCTTTTTGTATTGCTATGAGTTACAATTTATGACAAAAATCAGCAAAGACCCATCGAAACAACATCTGATACACAAATTTAATAATACTTTTAGATATTTGGATGATATTTTGGCTCTCAATAATGACGACTTCAGTATGTATACTAAAGAAATTTATCCTGTTGAAATTACTTTAAATAAAGCTAATACTAACAATGACCACTGCCCTTTCCTCGATCTTGATATCTATATCATTAACGGAAAGCTTAACACTAAAATATATGATAAAAGAGATGATTTTTCGTTTCCTATCGTTAATTATCCATTTTTAGATGGTGACGTTCCCTTGTCACCATCTTACGGTGTTTATATATCTCAACTTGTACGATTCGCTCGTGTATGTAACAATGTTTTAGATTTTAACGAGAGAAATTTATGTATTACTGAAAAATTATTACACCAGGGTTTTCGATATCACAAACTAGTCAAAACATTTACTAAATTTTATCATCGGTATAAGGACATCATTCGTAAATATAGCTCAACATGCAGACTTCTTATACGTTCAGGTATTTCACATCCAATTTTTTATGGAAATATTCTTTATAAAGCACAAAAATGTCAGTATTCACCTCTAAAGCTAACAAAACCTTTAAATAGACTTATTAAGAAGGGATATAGTTACGATACTGTTGTCAGGTCATTAAAGATTGCATATTTTGGCGTTAATATTGATTCACTTATCGGGTCTTTGCATCGGCACTAAACACATTTATTTAAAAACCAGTTGTTGGCATGACACGGGTTATGTTCTCATATATGTTATGATGGTATGATACTAAACCCCTAACGGGAAGGATTGTGCCTGATATTCATATGATGAAGACATAATCTTTCAATCAGTTAAATTGAAGTCTGGAGCTGGCATGTCAGTTAACTGCTAATAGTCTGTTGTTATTTATGTATTATTGTCATTTTGTTTATTTTCTTTGGTTACATCTTCTGACATCAGACTCGGACTTCTCTTGAACTGAATTTTAATGTGCGTATTGTTATGCGTTTACTTTTCTACATTGGCTAGAGGTATAGGGGGAGGGTTGAGATCTCATAAACATATTTAACCCCGCCGCATTTTTGCGCCTGTCCCAAGTCAGGAGCCTCTAGCCTTTGTCAGTCTTGTATTATTTTTAATTTTAGTTTCTTGTGTACAATTTGGAGTTTAGTATGGAGTTCATTATCACTGAACTAGTATATATATTTGTTTAGGGGCCAGCTGAAGGACGCCTCCGGGTGCGGGAATTTCTCGCTGCATTGAAGACCTGTTGGTGACATTCTGCTGTTGTCTGTTCCATGGTCGGGTTGTTGTCTCTTTGACACATTCCCCATTTCCATTCTCAATTTTATTATCTCGAGAAAATAACACGAACCTGTTTATCTTTTCCCATAATTTTGTTGAGGTGTATACTATCCCTTGAAAAAGATGGCGGACTGGTATAGAAATATTTTACGGAAAAGAAAATAGTGGGGAAAAATAAAGAATAGAGAATGGTGGGATACTAAAATATGAAGAATAGAGAAAACATGTTTAACCTATAGCCGCATTATGTATGTACATGTGCCAGGAGCCTGAAAATCAGTTGTTGTCGTTAGTTGCTGTAAATCATATTTGTTTTTCGTTTATTGTGTTGTACATACATCAGGCCGTTCGTTTTCTCCTTTTTATTTTTAAAATTGTTTTACGTTTGTTATTTCGAAGCCTTTTATAGCTTGCTATGCAGTATGGGTTTTGCTCATTGTTGAAGTCCGTACGGTGACCTATTGTTTCTAACTTCTACATCATTTTGGTCTATGTGGAAAGAAGTTTCATTGGTAATCATAACACATCTTCTTATTTTTATATTTTATAACATATTCAGGAAGAGTAAAGTGGTCAAACATAAAATTCAGATCATCAAAGATCGATGCCATTTATTTGAGTTTCTACATGTATACAGTGAACATCTTTTAATAGATATAAGAAGATGTGGTATGAGTGCCAATGAGACAACTCTCCATCCAAGTCACAATTTGTAAAAGTAAATAATTATAGGTCAAAGTACGGCCTTCAACATGGAGCCTTGGCTCACACCGAACAGCAAGCTATAAAGGGCCCCAAAAATGACTAGTGTAAAACCATTCCAAAAGGAAAACCAACGGTCTAATCAATATAAAAAAAAGAGAAACAAGAAACACTAATGAACCACATCAACAAACGATAACCTCTGAACATCAGGTTCACATGCAATATATGTTCCGATAATAAACAAAGGCCACACACTTACGTTGCTGAGTATTGGATTTGCCCGCAATTTCGTTTAAATAAAACATATTCTCAAAGTCTCAGAAAATAATCCAGCTGATATTTTCTTTCGTCGATCATCTTTGCTTAACATTGCAAAAAGCATTTTTGAACATAAAAAGACATATTGACAAAATGTCAAGTCGAGGTCTTTTATAGCTGACAATACGGTTTGGATTTGCTCATTGTTGACGGTCATACGATAACCTATAATTGAGGGTCTGGTGGGGTTTATAGAAATGGGAATAAAGGACCAATACTACAGAAAAATGAGCCAAAAAAAAAAAAAAAAAAAAAAAAATAGAGAAAAATAGGCCAAAAATAAAAAAATAGAGAATAATGGAGTGTTAAAATATAAAGAAAAGAGAATAATGGGCAAACAAATTTATGAATAGAAAAAAATGGCTTAAAAAATTTAAGAATACAGAATTGAGCGACCCCATCCAGACCCTCATAATTGCTTACATACTGGCAATACAACAACTCCTAATTTTTTACATCAAAACAATAAATTGCAGCCGGCTCATGGCAACGACGTTTGTGTGAATGAACATTTTTTTTGTCTGTCGCATGTCCTATTCAAGGAATCCAGTGGAAACCAAAAAATAACATTTTGCCATAAAACTTTAAAACTATCAAAAAAATATTTTTCTATTTACAGGAACTGGCGACGGTACGAACAAGAAGTTCCGGCAGTAAACTTGGACTAATTTTCTTCTTTGTGTTATCGCTTGTGATTGTTGGAGGTTTTGTAGCTCTTGTCTTTTATGTTGTGTCTTCCCGTAGTTGATTTTGAAGGACAAAACAAAAACGGAATCGAACCTGTATTGTATTTTTTTTCTTTTTCATTTTTACATGTATTTTTACATATTTGTTTTCTCTAAAGAGATTAATATTTTACTTAACGTCAATTAGACAGCAATCCAATATCAAAATATAGCAACAAATAGACATTTACTGTAGTGTGTCTGATGATTTTATGCAACGGTTTATAGCTGTTCTGTTTTATGTGTCGTCTCTTATATGAATAAAAAAGAGCGGGAAAAGTATTGATTTAAGGTGTAGTGCATTTACTCTTATAAATGTATGTTGTATTTCATTTTTACTGGCATTATTGTGTGATATATGTTTCCTTTATCAATTAAAGCACAGAAAAAAGAACAAATTCATGTATGCATTTTTTTTATTTATGGAGTTGTTTGACTTGTTTACTTGTTTTCCCAAGAATAAATCACTTTCCCTTTGTTTAGCTGATACTTAAGTTAAACTTTTATATGTATTGCAAGTTGAGCATTTGTTTTGCAATACCTTTGAAAATAGATGATGAAGGTTCTTCAAGGAAAATTATCAATATGTTTGAATAATATAGAGTGCGGTATTTGCCATTTCTTTTAGGAATATTTGCCCTTAAATGACAATTTTAACAATTTAATTTTTGTTTCTATTGTTTTGAAAACTATAATTGTTAAAGATAAACTTTAACTTACAAAAATAATCAGCAAACGAAAAAAGTTCACTTGACTCCTTACACATATAGTAGTTATTACCCTTTAATGCATTAAAAAAAAACAATTGCTGTCAATGGCGGTTGTTTTTCAGTGTTTCTATAGTTTGTTCCTATAGAAATTGTGTATGGACGGTATATCTTGTGGTCCTTCTTATACGACTGTGTTCACAACTTTTCCTTAGAAACTAGAGGTGATTATAAATCTGACAGCCGCTATCAAAGACGTTGTGTCATGTTTTTTATATTTTATTCACAAAAAGGATACCTGGATAATACGCTTCAATGCGAAGCAATTCAACGACATAAGAATTACAAAAAGACATATACAGGCTGATATTCAGTTGAAATTAAAAGAAATGGAACTCTTTATTATAGAAAGTAAAACAAAAACCAAGTTGGTATATTCGAATTATTTACATTTGTTTGGTTCTATTGGCTTTAAAAGTTCAATGCATACTTTATGATTGTTTGCATCTTCTATACGTGTTTATAGTATGGAGCTTCGAGATATTTGTAAACTTTTCAATTTAAAGACAATTTTTCACAAAATATTTGATTGTGGTCGGTATAAATACAAGTGGATCTTTTTTGTGCATAAGCTTACCATATAGCATCCTATAGCTTGACATCAATTGTCGTTGAAACCCTGACGCAAACAGAATTTGTGATTTTGTTTTTATGTTGAACGCAGTTTTCTATTCCAATTTTCATAAAAAACAACGTATTTGTATAACGCCACAGCTGGAACTCTGATATTACTTTATGTTGTTTTATTATTACTTGATGATATTTTGTCTTTACTTAATATGGTTTTGACATTACGTAATGATGTTTTGATATAACTCAATATAGAATAGTCATTACTTAATGATATTTCGATATTACACGATATGGTTTCGTATTGATTTGATGTAGTTTTGTCATTACTCAATATGGTTTTGTCATTACTCGATGTGGTTTCACCATTATTTAATGTGGTTGTGTCATTAGTCAATGTGGTTTTAACATTACTTGATGTGAATGTGACTTAACGTTATGTAGTTGTCTCATTACATGATGTGGTTTTGTTATTTTGTAATGATGATTTGCCTATTCTTTATATGGTTTTAACATTACGTAATGATGTTTCAAAATTTGACGATTTTACACTACATGATGTGTTTGTTTCATTATTTGATGTGGTTATCCCATTACTTGATGAGGTAATATCACGTGACCAATTCGGAAAAACCTGTTCTATTTTTAGATAAATTTCCATGTTGTATGTGCTTTGGATGAGTGTGGCCATCCATCGAATTAGAGTTCAAATTAAAGTTCGGGTTACTGTTTGAGTTATACTTTGAGTTAGTCTTCGATTTCGAATTCAAGTCATTATTAGAATTAAAGTTTTAGTTAGCATTGAGTTTCGAGTTGGACTTCAGAGTCGAGTTTGAGTCACATTTAAAGGTATAGTTCTAGTTACAACATTAAATTTGAGTCACTTTTTGAGTTTGAGTAAGATTCGAATTTAAGTCTCATTCAGATTAATTAATATTTTGAGTTGAAATTCGAGCTATCTTATATGAGTTCGTAATTAAATTTTCTATATCGCGGAACAAGGACTTTTGCTCGGGCTTCCGAAAAGAGGGCTCCTGGGTATGCGTACAAAAGATAAACAATGTTACAGTATACAAAACGCAACATACATGTAGAAGTTTAAATAAAGTTATAGATGTGGTGTGATTGACAATGAGACAACTATCCACCAGAGTTTACAAGCAGTGGGTGTAAGAAATCATATATCGGCAACCGTACAGCCTTCAACACACCGTATAGTCAGGTCAGCTACAAAATAAAATTGAGAATGGAAATGGGGAATGTGTCAAAGAGACAACAACCCGACCATAGAACAGACAACAGCAGAAGGTCACCAACAGGTCTTCAATGCAGCGAGAAATTCCCGCACCCGGAGGCGTCCTTCAGCTGGCCCTAAACAAATATATATACTAGTTCAGTGATAATGAACGCCATACTAAACTCCAAATTGTACACAAGAAACTAAAATTAAAAATAATACAAGACTAGCAAAGGCCAGAGGCTCCTGACTTGGGACAGGCGCAAAAATGCGGCGGGGTTAAACATGTTTATGAGATCTCAACCCTCCCCCTATACCTCTAGCCAATGTAGAAAAGTAAACGCATAACAATACGCACATTAAAATTCAGTTCAAGAGAAGTCCGAGTCGGATGTCAGAAGATGTAACCAAAGAAAATAAACAAAATGACAATAATACATAAATAACAACAGACTACTAGCAGTTAACTGACATGCCAGCTCCAGACTTCAATTAAACTGATTGAAAGATTATGTCTTCATCATATGAATATCAGGCACAATCCTTCCCGTTAGGGGTTTAGTATCATACCATCATAACATATATGAGAAGAACATAACCCGTGTCATGCCAACAACTGGTTTTTAAATAAATGTGTTTAGTGCCGATGCAAAGACCCTATAAGTGAATCAATATTAACGCCAAAATATGCAATCTTTAATGACCTGACAACAGTATCGTAACTATATCCCTTCTTAATAAGTCTATTTAAAGGTTTTGTTAGCTTCAGAGGTGAATACTGACATTTTTGTGCTTGATAAAGAATATTTCCATAAAAAATGGATGTGAAATACCTGAACGTATAAGAAGTCTGCATGTTGAGCTATATTTACGAATGATGTCCTTATACCGATGATAAAATTTAGTAAATGTTTTGACTAGTTTGTGATATCGAAAACCCTGGTGTAATAATTTTTCAGTAATACATAAATCGGAGAATTCTTATTTTATAGTATTTATGCTTTGTCGCTAAGTCCGAGCCACCCCCCCCCCCCCCCCCCCCCCCCCCACCCCCCCGTTTCCCTGTAACTTTAGTGTGAGTTGATTTGAAGTGTTTCATTTGTTAACAATAAAGTTCAAGTCTTTTGATTTGTGTCGAGCCTGCGACATCAATGTAGCGGCAGTGAGACACAACAAACCTATATTTCGTCGTCGGTAGTGGCGTCGGCGTCTCCATCTCCATTTTTTAAAATTTCTATTGAGTTTAACCTTTCATTATACATGTTACTAAACATGTATGCCATCATAATTTTGTACTTTTAGAATATCATACTGTATTTGTTTACCTCAACTATTGTATCTGTATTTGTATTGTATGTTTCTCTGTAAACTTGTAATTATTTTTTAGAGAATAAAGTATCTATCTATCTATAGATCGTTAGGTTTCTAGTTTTTTTTACATTTTTCATTTCGGGACCTTTTATAGCTTACTATAGGGTTAATGATTTGATTATTGTTGAAAACCATACAGTTTTGTTTTAGTTAAATAAAACCGAATTAAACTGTTTTGACATGATAAATTTGTAAACCTCCATGAAGTGTTTTAAAACTTGTATAGGAGTTATAATTCCTCAATTTCAAGAAAAAGCATCTACAGAAAAACATTTTTTTTTAATTTTGTTTTTACCGATAAATGTATAGATAAATGTACAGCCGATCGACATGACGCTTTTACACTTACAGCAGCAATATCAGGCGAGACACAGGGTTCCGTGGAATATTTTACAAATTTATTACAAAAATACTGCTTCCGTTTGAGAACTTAGGATAAAAACAACAAGACCAAGTGGTTTAAGGATATCCCAATTATGTCCGAAGTACTGTAAACTTTTTAATACTTTTTTTCTTATTATTGTCCTTTGTCCCCTTTTTCATACCAAATAACTCTGAACAACCCAATCGAACTTTAATTTGAACTTTAACTCAATGGATAGCGATACCCATCCAATGCACATTAAACAAATTAATGATATATTGAAATCTGTTTAAAAATAGAACATATTTTTTTCCGAATTGGTCACGTGATTTTACCTCATCAAGTAATGGGATAACCACATCAAAGAATGACAGGACCACATCAAATAATGAAACAAACACATCATGTAGTGTAAAATCGTCAAATTTTGAAACATCATTACGTAATGTTAAAACCATATAAAGAATAGGCAAATCATCATTACAAAATAACAAAACCACATCATGTAATGAGACAACTACATAACGTTAAGTCACATTCACATCGAGTCATGACAAAACCATATTGAGTAATGACAAAACTATATCAAGTCAATACGAAACCATATCGTGTAATATCGAAATATCATTAAGTAATGACTATTCCATATTGAGTTATATAAAAACATCATTACGTAATGTCAAAACCATATTAAGTAAAGACAAAATATCATCAAGTAATAATAAAACAACATAAAGTAATATCAGAGTTCCACATAAGACAGCTGTGGCGTTCCATATATTTGTACATCTTCATATTGATGATAGCTCTACAAATTAAATTGCTTTCCAAGCCTTTACTCTTACTTTTCTAGATTTTGTGTTCACAAACACATTTTTTCTCAAAAATTGTGATATATATGGAAAAATAATTCCGAAATCCATGTTGACTTTTTTTGTCTTAATCACACGTTTGTTGTGTTTGATTTAACAAAAATTACAATACAGACGGGCAGACGATCAAAGTGTATTCGATGAGAAGCACTAATTAGATAGTTTATCAGTAGTCCAACCAATGCGAAATGGTAGATTATAACGTTTTATGATTTTTTAAAAAAAGTATATAATATTTCTTTGCTTTATTTGCTTTATTTAACAACAATGTCTATTTTGTACAAATAACGCAGTGAACAGCTACTGTATTTTTGTACGGTGGACATCTCAAACTGCCACATTTGGTGTTGATTGGATAAAATAGAGCTCCGTTTTCATCTTCATTTTTATTGTCGACAGGCTCGGCATCTTTGTCAACACATACATAGTCCTTGTTGCTGTGAGTCTTATAATCTGACATGATATAACCAGTGTATTCATTTGTCCAGCCATTGTAGCAGGTTTTCCTCCCTAAAATGATAAAATTGCTTTTGATTCAACCCCGTTCCTCTTCTATACCAAATTATTACTTGAATCATTTTGCTACGGACTTTACTTACATTTGCATCACTTTGTTTTATGTCCCATGTAAATCAAGTAAAAGGTATCGAACCCTATCTACTTATAAGCTTAACTTAAGCTTAAGATCCCTTTATGTAAATGCAAACACTTTTTTTCATTTTCTTTACATGTTTACGTCCAGGTACAACATTGATGAGTAGATTCTTTCCAATTGCTTTTGTACCGTATTTCTAGTTGTTGCTATGTTAAGGTTCAGAAAGAGTTGTTGACATGTTCAATCGCGTAATTTCAAATGACAAATAATCCTGAAGGTGCCATTGATTTCCTGTTATATTTTGTTTTCCGTTAAGAAGTTAAATAAGGGGTGCAAAAGTATATCATGTTTGTAAGATTATTTGAAGTTTTCAAAAAATTCCGTCAATCGGGCCTGGAGTAGTTGCAGATAAGAAAGAAAGACGAAAGAACAACCTTACGGACGGACGAACACCCCTATCACTAGATACATATACCACCTGCTTCAAAACTAGGCTGGCATAAAATGTATAGTAATTCGGAAAGAGGATATGATACAAAGGGGACAGTCAAATACCATTAGTCAAATAAAAATCAACAACACCATGGTTACGAGAAAAAGTAAAACTCACAAAAGCAACGTAAACTCTTACATATACCGAGATTAGCCCATGTGTATTTGAAAGGTAGGCAGTTGCTGAAGTGACATCCGTCGTGTTGCTTACTGCAAGTCAAATTCTGGAAATTCAATTAATGATGTCACATTCGATGAAAAGAAAACGAGATTGTGGTTGCGAAGGGCAGATAATCGTGATCATCTATGACACAGGTTTTCCATAACAGTAAACTAAACAATGACGGCGATCGCAAACATTTGAAAGAGCTAATTTAAACTTAACCATTGGGAGCCATTGATTCAGTAGCTATCTTGAAAGGATTAACCCTCTATTAAGAAAATCATGATCGGATACGGAGGCCTTGAGTATCATATCAACTGGGCGATACATACTACACGTGCAGATCCTGTTGGAATTTTTTTTTAATACATATACATTTTTAAGTAATTACTTGTCCAAAAGTTTTGTTCTTTACCGATCCTCATTGTCACTATCTAGATTAACTGTGATTTCATTATCATTCGTTGGATAGTACATTTTGTGGATTTCGTGGACACAGGTGAACAACGAATCTAAATGTTTAACGACGAACAAATTTGTGTATAGACTTAAATGCAGATTCTTGTAAAACCAAGAAATCAAATATCCACAAATTTTGTTTTCTTAATCCACAGTTCAAGACAAGATGTAAAGAAGACTTGAAAATCTTATAAATAAGTTAATATTAAACTATAATTATCAATTATTCATCAACTGTAAAATATATTTCTACCTGGTATCATAAGAATAGTTGATTTTTTTCTTTGGTAGCAAACAGCACATGACACCTCTTTTTGGCGCATATCACTTTTCATTCCTGATGGTTTGTTTGATGATTCAATCTCATATTCGGCACCAAATAACTGGTCATTACCATCTGAGATTGGCTGCCCGTTTTCTGGATCATTTGGTAAGCATAAATAGTTGACACCTCCTCCTTTGTTTGTATACTGGTTACCACCAGCTTGTCCTGGAATACAAAAATATATGTTGATGTACTTCGTTGTATTTACGTGTAGTGCTTTTTTTTTTGTTTTTTGACGTTCAAAATAACGTAAAAATCAAATAAAGCTATACAGACGCTAAATGAGAAATATTTCTGAAATGAACAACAAAGGGTAGTTTGAAGTTATTTTCGGTTTTTCTCGAACACTTGTTAATACTTTCATGATCAATAATTATTGTATCTGTCATTTTCAGCTGAATTAGAGAAATGTATAGTTGCGATCAGTTCTAACCTATCTTAATCTCTCATCGGAACTTACAGGAGAAGTGATTAGAACCGCCTTTAATACAGTACCCATGTAAACATTTAAATAGTTTCTGACAGACACTGTCTATCCTAGAACAGCTTTGGACAGTTCAATCCTAGACAGGATTCTGACAGTTCTAACTTATACATGATTCTGAAATCAGATCTTGTACTAGGAAAGATTATTCAGACAGTTCTGAAGACAGAGTAGAACTGACCCCAACTGTATAATGTACTAAGTGAATGTTTAGAAATATACATTAACATTAAATATTATACATCAAGATAACACTTTTCACTGGATTGCGTACTTTTTAACAAATAGTTATGATTTATTGCTGATACTATAGGATAAATATAAAATAAACAACGATTTTTAGATTTTATGTATTCTAATCTGACGTTTTTCTAAAAAAAAAAAACATGACCTCTGAAAAAAATTTCGTTATCACAATATATATAATGTGCTTCACACTTCCACTGGGTCTGTACCGCTTATGGACTATCGAATATTTGTATTTCGATACTATTAAGATATAAGAGATACATTTTCATTGAAAATTCCGTAGTCAGAATGTGCCTGAGACTATTATACTAACGTCAACATATTATGTCCCAGTTTGTACTAAAGGTCGGAACTGCGTCTTGCAAAGTTTGCCTTTTACGATTTTGACCCTCCTCTATAAACGTTTTTTTTTTTGCTAAATAAAGTGTTTTATTTTAACATTTTAACCGAAATCCTGGTTCATTTAATTTAGTATAAATGCCTTATTTTCATTGGTTATATAATGAAAAACAATGTGGTTCGAAAAATGTTTCTATATTTAGAGTAAAGTATAAAATCCATTTAAAAAAGGATAACACGAAAAAGTAATCAATTTTCCAAATGTGACCCACGGTCGAAATCACGAAAATTACTGATTTTTATCTAACATGGTACATGTACATCAAAGTTACAACGACTGATTCATTTGTCTTTAGTCCCTAAAGATTTTAAATATTTAAGGCTCAAGAATTTACAGACAGTCTTGTGTCGGCTCAACTTTAAATTTCTATGAAAAAGAAATAGTGTAATAAAAGAAAAATGTAACGTATTGTTGCTATAGCTGTTCATTACAAAACGCAACTTCTAAATTGAATATTCTAGGAAGCATGTGAAGAATGAATGCACAAATGATTGTTTCGCAATGGGGCATAGCCAGTGAAAACTATTCAAATGACATGACAGAGAAATTCTCTAAACAAAAAGAAACTACATGCTCATTTTCAGATACAGCCATTTTCTTTCGATTACCTGTATATACCATTTCTACTCCTTTTGGACATCCTTTCTTTCCCCAGCGTACATATGTCACACCTAGATGAATGAACAATAACACAACGTTTTTTGTTTCGTATTTTGAATTTGAAAATACATAAACAGTTCAAATTATACGTCCGTAGGTGGCCTATTGGAAGCCAAAATGTCTTCACTTATTTAAAATGCCCTAATTACAGTTGCCGGACAAATTTTCCGGTTACGTATTTTAACAGAGTCTCTATCAATTTGTTCTCACCTTGGATATATATGATTGCAATCTATGCAACTGGACGATAAACAAACAACAATCAATCAATCAAACAATTATTATGAATATCAAATTATATAATGATAACATTTGTTTATTTAAAATTTGAAATGATTAACAAATAAATCCAGCAATATAATTGTATTAAAAGCATGAGAACAATTCTGTACGTATAGTTTTCAAATTTTCAACTTCCCATTTATCAGGAATACTCTATAAAATAGTTAGCGCTTTTTATCTTCGTTATACACGTACGAAATGTCTTAGGTAGCGTTTCTTACACAAAAAATCCTTCACCACGATTTGTGGAAGAACAACTGAAATCGACACTGTACAAGTTTCACGTTCACCATTACAAATAATTTGAGCAAAACACAATGTCTGTATCTCACCTCATGAGAAACATGTTTTCCAGATCTTCTATCTTTAAATATTAGAATAGTTTTAAATTTCCCGATGTCCTTTTCCCTATTGTGACATAATACCTAGTTTGGAATCGGACGACGGGTGATGCATATCAGGAGTTGCTTACCCTGTCCACGCACCGGATGTCTCTGTTTGGATTTTTTCGTATCTTGATTTTTATATTAAAACGGATGAAGAAGTTTTGAGGATTGTAATGCTACAGTTGCCTCTTGCCTAATACTTTAATCGTTTATTTTTTAAATTGATTTCCCCTTTTTCTTTTCCATGCTTCCAAAAATATTGTCTCGATGTCCCTCAAATTTGGTACATGTAGCGTGTCATACATTTAAAAAAACACATTTTAAAAGAATAAAGTATAAGAGCATACTCGTGACTTTTCCATGACATTCATAATTCTGAACAGGTCTGGTGAATCAGCTTCTTCATCTTTAAGCTTAATTTAATTTGTTAATTTGTTGCACTGCTGTTCATAGTAGTATTTGTATTTTGTGTGTACACTTTCGTGCATGTTTAAAAAAATGTTTGTCTTCTAAAACATTTTTGGCCGTGGTGTTTTCTGTATTTTTTATAGTTTTAGTTTTGATAACTTTCCAAGTATTCTCTTACTTGTGTCAGTATGTACTGCTTCACAATTTTCGAAACATAAGAAAAAAAGTATCAACAAATACTTTTGATACTGTTGAGTTAATGATGCACTTTAAGGTTTAAGAAGTTTAAAGTTCATACCTGAGCCGGCTGGTTTTCCTGTTGAAAGGCCTTCCCCATTTCTAGAGGTATGGAGGTAATGTTTCATCAGAAAAGACTGCTCAGATGCCGATAGGTCATAATCTTTACAATCATGACATTGGACAAGCACCATGCTTGTTGCTATAACAACTGCCAAATTTGACAAGAACATGTTTGTTTCTACAACAAATAAAAAATGAGAAACATTAGAATTTCTCAAAATATATCCATATAGTCAACACTATAGAAAATATCTTTACGACTCAACGGTTGACGAGAGAAGCAATTTACCTTGATGAGTGCATATTGGGATATTTTGGGACTTTATATTTGGATATTTATTCAGTGCAACTTAGTTTCTTCTGACTAATAATAGATTAAGCTACGTTTCCCCTTAGCTGTATTTGGGAAAACCTTTTATTAGCTAGGTCCTTCAATTTCACTTTTAATTTGACCATATAATGTTTTTGATTCGGGTGTCACTGATAAGTCGTATGTAGACGACACGCGCATATTTCGTTGAAAGTTATCAATCTGGTATCTTAAATGACGTTTTTTACTCTATATATAATTATGGATTACAAGAAAAAGATTATTTATATTGTGTCTGTTAATTCTGTTTCATGCGTACTTTGTGCGATCCTCTGAAATATCTTTACTCGTACAGAAAATTTATTTAAAAATATCAATTCTTTGTTTTATTTGTTTTTGTAGTACTTCAAATTGTTCTTAATACGCATTACCATTTTATAGCATCAAAACTTTACGTTTCCTAATATTTATCAACGAAAGTCCTGGTATGTTATTGGCGAATTAATCTGACATAATTCTTTAAGAAAATAAAAGCCAGACATTTATAAAACATATTCAGATAAGGCATAGTCATAAAAAGTCTAAGAAAATAATCTTAGGAAATATAAGTATTACACTTAGTTATCTTTAATTGAAAAACAGATCTTTCTGTTTTAAAGAATTGTTCATATCATCTAATATATTTATTTAGGAAATAAACTGTATTATTTCTTGAAGTAAAAAGAACGTCCTAAAAATCATACATGTAAACAAAAAAACAAGTGCTATACTTGTTTGACTAGTAAGTAAAAAACACAAAATATATATATTCATAATATATATAACTCTGTGTTAACAAGTAAAAATATCAAACAATATATTCTATGAAGACACGAGTTGTTTTTGGTTGGACTTCAGGATTGCGTTTATAAATGTTGATTCAAAGTTGCTCGAATCTAAATTAGAATCATCGTTTCATTATTACATTATAGTTATACATGCAGCAACAAATTTTTAAAAGAATGTTATCAAATTATTATATTTCATAGAATGTTCATTTCTGTGCTTCAAATACCGTTCATGTACGGTCTTTGTTCAGAAAATGTTAAACTTCTTTGCTCTGACTCATATATGTATGCACTTTTGAACTTTCTACTATTTACATTTTGTTGGTTGAATGTTGTTAGTTAGAATTCAAATGGCAATTATTGAAAGAATTTTCATGTAAAAAGGAACCAAATTCAACATTTAATAAGTAGATAATGCAATGCATGTCGCCCAGAATGAAGGTCGGGTTAGGACTGGAAATAGGGGAATGTTGTGTATGTGCAGGAAATTGATGAGTTCTTTGACGTGAAAAGAGCGTGACAGTCTCTCAACAACAGACACCATAGGTAAAGCCCCATTTCCAACCCGGTGTGAAAGCATATCAATACATCGTGCAATACTGTCAGAAAAGTCCGGATTATATTTATATTAAACCCAAGTAATTCTTTTTAGGTTTATGTTATATCGTATTATAATTTCGGAGTTTGAAAAAGAAAAAAACATAAAACGTTTGTTGGAAAATGCATTCACTTACTAGATAAAAGGAAGAATAAAAAGTTAACCTCAATCAGTATAATAGTACGTCGGATTTTGCTATTCAAAATATTAAGTGATATAAAAAGGAAAGCTATTACGTTGCACATTGTAAAAATGATAAATATGAATGTTCATGTTTGTCAAAGAGAAAAACAACATCGATGAATATCACAAAAGATCTTACGAAAATTGATATTCGCAAGACGCGAAAATATCAGTATAACTTGCAACCAATTTTAGTCGTAAGATGATTTTGTGAAACGAGCCTAGAGTGGTCGTACCTTTATACAAATGGAAAATCAAATATTCAATGGCTAAAAGAAACTAAATACATTACGTGATGAACTTAATTCTAATCGTTAGAACAATTCAAAGAAGGAAAACATAGTCAAAATTTATGTAAGACAACAGTTTTGCTTCGTTCTTTTCCATATAAAATGCTTCAAAAAATCAATAAAGATCCAGACTTATCTGTTACCTTCTTGTGTTGTCACAATTACAAGTCACTGGGAACTCAGTATATAGACTTTTTCTTGAATTTGTCATTTATAGCACAGCAATACTTGTACATCTGTTGTTAAAGTAGATGAGACAATTGCATGTATAATGTATTGATTGAGTATATGTTTACATGTACATGTACATGCATTCTAAAGGTTAAAAAACGAAATAAGTTTTTCTTTTGCTGATTTCGTTCCTTGTTTATATAGAACAGCAGCTATACTGAAAAGTTCGTTTATTCCCAACCAACAGTATAAGGTGATAGATGATAAGGTATCTTCTAATAACTGTTATATTAAGGATTTTACTATAAACAGTTGGTACCACCAATCATGGATTGAACTTTTTTTTTCTATAAAAGCAAAACACGCTTAAAACTTTTAAAGCATTACATAGAATTCATAAGAGCATGCGCAGAACAGATTAACCGTCTTAAGATAACTTTACTTGTGGTTGTTGCAACATTTCTTTGTTGTACAAGCTACAGCTACTAACACTTTGAGTCAGAACCAAAATTTGGCCAAAATTCCCAAAACTATAAAATTTGGCAAAACTAAAAACAAACTTAAATTTCAGCAAATCTAAAATGTACCGGATCATATAGAATATCTTCGTATATTAACATCTCATATTAGTACCGTTGCGCAAATCTTTAGACTTATAAATACATATATATATTATGGTGTTGGCCCTGTATAACCACGTGTTATCCGATGAAGAATGTCTGTCATAAAGTTGTCACATGTTTAGACGTGTATAATAAAATTAAAATTTGATGTGGCGGCAAGGTAATTAATATTATCATCCTTTACGATAGACAAAATAGCTGATCTGAAAGATACACCATTTACTTGCCACTATAGATCATGATGATGATGGAAATGTTTAACGACCTTGACTGGCTTTACAACCCTCGCATGGTCGGCTCAGTGCCCGAAGGCGTGTGGTGAGCGCTTAAATATTTTCATGCGTGACGATGGAAAGTTGGCAAGGTGGGCCGCCATTTTGGTTTCGGTAAGATCTTTTTGGTTTTTTGACTATTTTGTTGTTTACTGCCTTCACAAATACATCATGTACTGTGTTACAATTCTAGATAAAGCCGACGAGGAAAGGCATAACATAAACCACCGAAAGATATATTTTTATGTAGCCTAGGTGGTCGAGTGGTCTAGGGCGCTGGACACGGTGCAGGCAGTGTTGCAACGATGTCACAGTAGCAAGGGTTCGAATTTTTAAATTCCACCGAAAACATTCCACAGAAAGATAAAAGATTGAACTTTTTAAAGTATTGTATTGCATCTCTACACATGGCAACAACAAAACAATGTTTTTCGAACTTTCGAAAATTCACCCTGACAACCAATAAGACAATTATAGCTTAAAGTTGACAAAAGGCATAACAGTACATGTATTTGATGTTTAATAGCTGGTAGATCATTTTGTCTTTTAAAATTCAACTGTCATGTTAGGATCGTATTAATGTAATGTATAAATTCATCGGTTTTCAAGAACTTAGTTGACAGCGAGTCATCCCTATAATGACTTTAATTTTCACGAATGAAAAAAAGGTGTCGTAATATTAATGGGGAGAGGATTTTGACCAAGTAGAATCCTGGCTTATGTGGAGGTCAACATACTGTCTACAGCTAATTCAAACAAGTGTCAAAACCATTGACAAGATCCCTGACTTTGGACTGACATAACATGTGGTGGCATTAAACTATAATTTAAAAGACAACAACAAATAACAGCTATGTGGGAACTCCATTACTGTCGAAATGTAGGAGCATACAAATATTGCATGGAAATACATTCTACTGTAGACATACACCACTTGCATACAACTCCATAATGAATATAAATCAATATTATGTCTGTGTTGAAGGGTGTGCCTTTTCATTAAAGTTTACCTTATATCTTCTTTTATTTATTGATTACCTTTACTATTTATGGCACACATGAAAAAAGAAGAAGACAATTTATTTGATAGTGATATATCAAAATTTGTACCAAAGTTTTGTAATTGAATACCTTTACTTTTTATATGGCACACATGAAAAAAGCAAGGACAATTTGTTTAACAGTTATATATCCACATTTGTACCAAAGTTTTGAATTTATTTTACGAGTTTGGAATTAATTTGTTGTTTACTCATTTTCACACATAACGCATTTGAATTTCAATCATTTACATCAGCATTATATATGTCGAAACATTTTAAGTTCGTTTCACATCTTTTGTCTGTACTGACCATCACACAGATTTCACACAAAAACTATGGAAATAAAAATTATATGATATCTGTAACTTGTAGGTAATCAGATGCTAAAGATATTGAACATATTGGAAATAGTCTATTTACAATAACACATAACTGTGATTTGTATTTTTATCCATCTGATGAGTTAAGCCTCTTTCAACTGATTTTTATAGTTCGTTCTTTTGTTGTACTGTTACAGCACTGTCCCAGGTTAGGGGGGGGGGCGTTGGGGAGCGTTGGGATAATTCGTATGTAAAATTGTCTGTCTAATGAACACAAGTGCAACTAGGTCTTTCAATAATTAATTTTAACACAGTACTCGGAGTATACACTTTGTGCTTAACACACCAAGTTTAGACATTTATTTCGCTTATTTCTGAATCTGAGTACGATAATCGTACTCAAAAGTTGTATGATCTTATCCCTGAAACAAAAGGATTCAAAATATTGTGATAACGAGCAGACGAGAATGAAATAAATGTCAATATAAACAATTATGATCACGTTTTAGGAAGTATGACAGGATTATTAAATTTGACCTTATCCAAGTCCATGTAGAAACTAACTTGTAAATTTAGCCATTTTTGAAATTGCCTATTGAATATTTCAATAACAATTTAAATGTAATAATGTTAATGTCGATCATATATGGTAATTACTCAATATTACATGTGAGCATTATGAAAAAAGTGTTTGTTTTAACACAGAGTTGATAAAGTGGTTATAAATAACTATATCTATCCGGAGTGCATTATGTGCTACATGGTACAATGGATATTAATTCAATTATTATGTAACTATTTGTGCCAATCTAACTCTTATGATGTATATAGGCTTCCTGAACGACATTGTAAGTATAGCGACATTTAAGCTTTTTGTTAACTTAATTGTTATTATAGGCCTTCATGTTTAATTTCTAGATTGCCTACATCTACAAAAAAAAAAAAACAAACAACTGCAGAGTATATAAGACGTTGAAAGAACCTATGACTCCGCATTATTATCAGACACGAACGAATTGTATGTAGGAATTTATGCCGGATACAAAACATTCAATGACCACGAGACTAAAGTAGTATAAAAGAAATTACGGCAATCTCAACCATACAAATAATTTCCACACAACCGCTGATATGAGCAGTTTCTGTCACCTGACAATATTTCGCCATGTGTTTGCGTCTTGAACCACAGCTATGACTATGTGTTATCGATGACAGAACTAGACAATAGGACGAAATGATGAAACCACAGTTTATTAATCAACATCGGTTTAAGAAACTACCCAGTTTGGATGGTTGTTAAATATTGAAAGCAAGCGAAAAGAACTATTCACTAAATAATTGTATAGCATAGCCGTACTGGTTAATACTGAGTTTAAATCAAGAAAAAGTGGACGTACACGGTAATTAATGGAAGGCAAAGTTGACAGCATTTCCAAATTAGTAGTTAGAATAATCTAACAATTGGTCTCCTCAATACATGCACGTTATACCTATATGGTGTAAGTCATCTGGCTCACTATCGACAAGAGTATTTTATAAACTTGCGATATTTTTTATGATTTATCTGTAAATATGAATGAGCAGATTGTTTTTTTTTCGCTTTGGAGCATTGACACACTTCAATATAAAAATAAGGAGATGTAGTGTGATCGCCAATGAGACAACTATCCACCAAAGTTCAAATGAAGTGGATGTAAGCAATTACAGGCAACCGTACGGTCTTCAACATTGAGAAAAACCCATACCGTATAGTCAGCTATAAAAGGCCCCGACATGAAAAATATGAAAACATTCAATTGAAAAAAACTAACGGCCTAATTTATAACAAAACAATTTACGAAAAACAAATATGACAGATATGAATCGACGACAACCACTGAACTACGGGCTCCTGACTTTGGAAAGGCACACAAAGAATGTGGCGACGTTAAACATGTTTGTGAGCGCTCAACCCTCCCCTAATCTGGGAAAGTGGTGCAACAGCACAACATAAGAACAATCTATACAAATCAGTGGAAAAAGGCTTAATTCATCAGATCGATACAAAGAAAAACACAGATAGTACGTGGTAGGGTATATATCCATCCCTCATCCCCAACAAAAAAAAAAAAAAACCACTAAGTACAGATCTAAGATTACTCACAGTTACTGATAGCTAGTTCAAAGCCAATAACAACTAATAACAAAAATCAAGGTGGTATACAACGGTGTTTTAATTTAGATGACACAAATGTAACGGGATTAGAGTTCATATGGCCTTCTATGAGTAATTTTGGAATAGGAGAAAATAATAAAGTCGTCCTTAGATGTAAAGTACGCAGTGATGCAGAACCTAATTTCGAGGTATGTATTTTTAATAATTCGTTTGAAAATACAAGAATCACCTGACAACAAACCCAATTAGATAAGAAAGTACTAGAACAGCATCATTTGATCCGATGGAAAGTAAGGTAAACAATATTCGAATAGAAAATAAATTGTAACAACCTTTAGATACTTGATACATTTTAACAATACTATAAATTAATGTGAACGCATGTAAATCACTTGGACAAGGTCATATTGGATCAGCTACAATTATAGTTCCACTATAGATTTAGCTCACACCATGGTTAAATATGCCTCTACAAACCTCGTAAATCATAGGTCTACATAGAACTTTGATAGGCGAAGACTTATTCTTATGACTTCTTTGAAAGTCCCTCATGTGCATAGACGATCGACATTACTAGTATTTAACATGTTTAATAATTACATGTACCTGATTTCTTATATACAGTATAATATAAAAACAAAGCATATATCCATCCACGACACAAAATCAGTACATGCACAGCAAAAAACACACAAAAAGCAAAGGAACTGCGTTTTTATTGCTGTTCTTCGTCTCAATGTCACAGTCAGGCCTTCTACACGGAGCAAAAACAAAACCAAAAAACAAAAAAAAACTCTCACTTCACTGCAAGTTTGAGACGGGCCCTAACACCGGTTTGAACGGAATTCTTTGCAATTCTTTTCAAAATGATTCGAATAGACTTTGTACGATGTAACACCACAAGATAGGGCCCGATAAAAAAAGAACATACTGGTAAGAAGTACATATATAAAACAAAATAGTTCCTATGCATAGGTGTACATATCAAACTATGTAGAATATTATTTAGTAATTAAGGTATCAAGTGAAAGGTGAAGGACTGGTGATCCTGGTAGAACACATTTTGACTGATAATTTTGGATAATGCAAAAATGTATGAATGAATTATAAAATTAAGGGCATATATTGCCTGTTTCTCAGATATGAAGTAACTGGTTTGGTGTACCCAAAGAACCGGTAACCAGTGAGGTCGGGTGTATAAATAATGGTACATTGATCCCGCCCCCATAATATATTTGGAATTGAAAAATTGAAGTATAGTTTTAATTGTTGTCCGTGAGTTAGCAATAACACCTTCCCCGATCATTAAAAGATATTTATGTATTTTTTATGTGTTGATGTAAAGGTATTGTAAAAGCCTGACTTCTAAAAATCAAATAAAAAAGAAGATATTTTTATAAATTATTCAATATATATACATTTTGTAACATAATCGATATACATGTAACAGTAAATCGGAATGTATTAATATAATATTATTATAGTCAGCAAACCAATCTAAAATAAAATGTTGAAAGGTTGAGATATACGTTGGGTATTCTTTGACTGGCAAAACAGTGTTGAGATGACATGGTACATGTGGTATGAGTTGAGAGATTGTTTGACTTGCAATGAAGTGTTGAGAGGATGTGGTATGCGTTGAGAGATTATTTGAATGGCATAACATGATAAGATGCAGTACGCGTTGCGTTGAGAGATTAGTTGACTGGCAATGAAGTGTTGAGAGGGTGTGGTATGCGTTGAGCGATTATTTGGCTGGTAATACATTGTTGAGAGGATTTGGTATGCATTTATTGTTTGTTAAACTGGCAATGAAGTTTTAAGAGGATGTGGTATACGTTGAGAGATTATCTGACTGGCATAACATGATAAGAATGTGGTATGCGTTGAGAGATTATTTGACTGGCAATGAAGTGTTAAGAGGATGTGGTATGCGTTGAGAGATTATTTGAATGGCATAACATGATAAGATGCAGTACGCGTTGCGTTGAGAGATTAGTTGACTGGCAATGAAGTGTTGAGAGGATGTGGTATGCGTTGAGCGATTATTTGTCTGGTAATACATTTTTGAGAGGATTTGGTATGCATTTATTGTTTGTTAAACTGGCAATGAAGTTTTAAGAGGATGTGGTATGCGTTAAGAGATTGTTTGACTGGCAATGACATGTAAATCTGTTGTTAATCTGTTTAATCTTTATATTGTCGGTGGTAAGTGGGTGAGGATAGATAATTCAACATCTGCACACATCAAAATAAATGGCAATGATGATGGACGGTATTCTATCTACTTCACAAAACGATCAGGACTACGATACGGCAGTAAACTTGTAATACGAAATACGCAAGCATCGGACTCTGGAATTATAAAGTGCCGTGTCAATGTTAGATGGTCCACTGTCATAGAAAGACAATTTAGAGTTCATGTTCAAGGTAAACTTAATAACATAATTAATATAGTGGCTGATCAATGGTATATACAACGAGCACTTTTTAATATCACTAAAAGTGCAATGTATTTTTTCAATCGATCAAAACGGATAAATCATAGATATCTATTCATAAAAAGGAGGTGATATACCCGCCATTGGACTTGTAATTGTAGCGTTGTGTAGTCTTATCACAATCATATATATTGTGTTAATTGTTCCAATAACAATTCTCAAATTTGCAAAATCAAAAAGTATTATGGCTCATCAACAAAAACAAATCAAGCATTTTAATATCATATGCAATGAAATAATGAATAAACTGAAGGAAATGTAAAAATCCTGGAAGAGTAAATAAGACAGTGAATCACGCTTATAAAAAAAGAAAATTGTAAATGCTTACAAAATGAACATTACTTCTACTCTTAAAAATTGAAAGTAAAAAACATAGGTTTTCTTTATCACTGATTCGTAGACTACATGTAGTAACAAATCTACTTATCAAAGCAGGCAGTCAGTGTCTACTTTACTCAGCTCTTGTGTATCATGAGACACATTTCGTTCAATTGCCACTTAAAAGGAGAAAGAGCTTGTATCATTTGGTGTTTACTTCACGTTTCGCATTATAGACGTAGAGGATTTTTCTGGCTGAATGATTCTAAGTGTATGGACTACGAACACCGAATCAATTCAATTGAGCTATAGATAACGAAAACATGTATAACATATACAGTTAGGTAGGCTTCATATTATATTAACTTGCATGTGACAGTTATCAATTTTGGCATGATGGTCTAATCAAAGGTAGTTTTGCCAAAAAAAAAAAAAAAAACTACAACTATTGTTTTGTGGTTTTTGCTAATTTAAAACAATGACAACATTTCGACAACATTCGCAAATTGAATAAATAGTTGTTACTATATTTTTGGCTCCCATTGCCGTTTAGGATTCACTTTTTCGGGAAACTGCTTACATACAAGCTATTACATAACGAGTTTTTAGATTAAAGTCATGATTATTAAAGGCGAATGAACATGGTCATGACTTGGCTGACCATGGCCACAATGAATATCTGTGTTACATTGGACCAAGGTAATCGTCACAAAAGGCTTCAAGCAGTATTACTAATCAATTTATGAAACTAACATCTTCCTGGATAGCGTCTATGTGGAAAAATAAAATTGAGAATGGAAATGGGGAATATGTCAAAGAGACAACAACCCGACTAAAGAGCAAATAATAGCCGAAGGCCACCAATGGGTCATCTATGCAGCGAGAAAATCTCGCACCCGGATAGTTGGAAATGGTTCAACAGTATATTTCTGTGTATTTTTTCATGTTTGTGGTGACGTAATATTTTTCATTTCGTCCATGTTCTTTTGTCAATAGTTTTGTCTGTTTACTATGTCACTTATTTTTCATTTGTCTGTAGTCTCCCTTTTCTTCCTTTGTAAGAAACATCTTCTAATAGTTTCCTCAATCGAAAATCTACATGCTTACATGATAAGAGAAAACAAATGGATTCCTAATCGAAGGAAAATATTTATAGGGTTTATATATGTGAACATATTTCAGTTCTTTTTCATAAAGTCAATTACCACGAATGTACGCAAAATAAACAAAACAGACATGCTCCAACCATTATCTTCGGAAAATGCCCGTATCAAGTCAAGAATATGACAGTTGTTTTCACTCGATCCGTTGTTAACGTTTGATTTTGTTCGTTTTTATCGACTTCCACTTTTTGAATTTACCTTGGAGTTCGGTATTGTCGTCATATTTTTTTTTCATAATTGTGTCGACTCGCATACCATGACAGCAAAAATTGTGAAAGGAGAATCGAGTACTAGCATAAGTAGTCCCGATGTGAACATGAATTCATTTTTTCTGGTTTCAGATATTCATAATTTGTCCATCGTAATTCTTTTCAGGCCTTGATCATTAAACGTTTGTTGGGGACTTGTTTTTTTCCAATTTTTTTATTAGAATTTCTCCCAAGATAAGATTCTTTCCATTGAATAAAGACAAAAAAACATAAATTAATTAAGATTTTTAATGAATTGTATTTTTCAAATCACGAAATTTTATAATTCCAAGAATAAACCGATACCGATCGCTAAAGATGGATAGGTAATGCCTTAATAGAGAATTCTAGTGATCACACATACTTAGTGTCATTTGGTCTATTGTGGAGAGTTGTCTCATTGGCAATCATAACACTTCTTCTTTTTATATTTAATGATACTTTTTTAGGGGTTCGTGTTGTTTAGTGTTTAGTTTTCTATGTTGTGTTTTGTGTTGATTGTTTGTCTGTTTGTCCTTTTTCTTTTTTAGCCATGGCGTTGTCAGTTTATTTTCGATTTCTGAGTTTGAATGTTCCTCTGGTATCTTTCGCCCTTCTTTTGTTATACTGTACATTCATTTATTTTCGTTGGTACAAATTTTCGTGGATTAAGGAAATCTTACATGTTCGTGGGTATTTAATTTCGTGGTTAGCCGGAGTAGGCTTACAAGGCTTTAGAACATTTGTTATTAGTTGAACATTTAATTTCGTATCTCACCTGTACCAACGAAATCCACGAAAATTGGTATCCAACGTATTATAGTAAATCCACATTATTTGTGATTCTAATTTATTTAAAATTAATCGATTTTGCCGATTACTAGCCAGATTTCTACAGTGACTGAATTACAGCCTCAAGTCACTCTGCCGGTCAAACGTTCAAAATTTAATTTCTTTTGAGTAATAATGCATATTGTGATTTCGCTTGTCTGATTTTCCCAATTAGATCAGTTTCACCTTTAAAAACAGGTAAAACAGTAGATCAATTTGTATATGTACCCAACACAGCCCGTTGCAACACATATATAGATATAGATTCTACCACTGCATCGAGTGTGATACGATATTTATCCACTCGAGACAGTTAAAATTTCAAATTTAAAACGCGAGGCTCGCCGAGCGTTTTAAATATTTAAAATTTAACTGTTGAGAGTGGATAAATATCGTATTACACGAGATTTGGTGGTGGAATCTGTTTCTCTAATGATTTTCTAACAATATGCTGGCAAAGTTATTCCTTCTTTTCGAATGATCTGCAAAAAAATGTGTTCTTTCTATGTGACGTCATCAGACATGATTACCTTTTTTCATGCCGTCACAATAGGAAAGCAAGAAAATTCGACGTCATAATCGGATTTTAACCAATGATGAACTGAGATCAAACGAACCACACTTTGATTAAATTTTTTTTATACAATGGGTGCAGAAAGGTATAAATAGACGAAAAATTAGAGAAAGATGCCTATCCAGGACAACCACTAACATGTGACTCAATATCAGTCATATCTATTTCAGAATATCTATTGACTCCGATTAGACTAGAGTCGTATACACAGGAAGGTGAAGGAATCGTTCAAATTCGCCATAAGAACAAATGGACTTATTTTTATTACTATGATTTCAGTACAGTTAAGGCATCTATGGCGTGTCGGTCTCTTGGATATCCGTATGTATACAATTATTACAATCTATATCCCTAATGTCTTCATTCAATATCCTGTTCATTTATATAGATGATTTCCTCTCAATAAAAAAAAAAAAAACAGTTTGGTGACTGTGATTAACTGGGAATAAAAAATACCACAGATACAATTAGGAATGTCTATGATCTTGATTTACATCTAGACATTGACAAAGGGGGTTGGTCGAAAACATTACTTAACAACAGAGGAGATGGTTTTAGCTTTTAAACTTTTTGTTTCTATTGAGCAACATCCCAGCAATATCTGCATATTGAGTTTTTACCTCCCAGTTTATTCGATTTTCCAGAGCTTCAACTTGCTATAATGACATCCATGATAGAGTGTTGCTTCTCATAGAAAAGCGTTTAAACCAGTAGCTCCAAGTGATAAAGTTGAAATCCCGCGGTTATGGTAATGCCGTTTTACGGTAAAGTGGCCTATTTATCTATTTAAAAAATATAGGAATTTGAAATAAGGGTTCATTTTTCTATCGAAGCTTTCACATGCAGGACTTATTTGACCTTATGTTTATATCATACACAATTACAATTTCTGTTGCATCCGCACCATCCATCTGGTTACCACGGTTAAGGGCGTCATTCAAAAATGAAGGTAAGACATTCAACTTTGAAAGTCTGGCATACCTCTAAGAACTACACTTTTTAAAAAAGTAAAGTTGTTGTCGATATATATAAATGTATCCTTTCCTGTGGGGTTCGTGTACTGTTGTTTTTCATAGCATTGTCAGTTTGTTTTCGACTGATGAGTGAATATCTCTTCAATATCCTTCGACTCTCTTTTCTGAATTACTTTTTTTTATGATCTCAAAGTTTCGTGAATGAAATATACGTTATTCTGATGACGTGTTACGTAAACTTATAAAAAAGAGATTAAAGAAGTAAAATTTGTTATACTGAAAATAAGTGGTGTAGATTCCACTAAATCAGTGAGACATCCGAGTCACTATAATATGTTTTTGATAAAAAAAAAAATGAGAGAAAGAAATTGCAAGTGCAACTTGTAGTCTGTAGTACATGATTCAAAGTTTTCTAAACATTTGCCATCTCTGCCCCTTATTCAAATTTGTTCATTTTTTTCGAATACATTTGTTTAATAAAAAAAAGGTGCCCGATCTCTTTATTTTTCTAAACGTGTGACGTTTCAAGATCAAACTTGACGTCGAATAAATAATCTAGCCAATGCGATTACGCTTCTGATGATTTTAATGTAACGATAAAAACAGAGAATCATTCTAACTGCGATGCCTACGAAAGTTTTACAGTCATAATCACGAATAGGTAAACTGTAATGAAATATCTGTGTCACAGATAACCATGGCCATGTTCCAATGGTTGTAACCACAATCCGGTCCTCTTTCCCTCTAATGCGGCATTACAGAATGACTTATAAACGAATTATGATCAACACTGCGGTGCCACTTGTTGAGCAGGATTTTCTTACTCTTCATTGAGAGCCTGAGATCATCCCATTTTCTTGTGTTTTTTTTTAAGGGGGCATGGGGTTGGTGGGAGTTTGTGTTTCTCAGTCTTTAGTTTTGTAAGTAGTTTTTTGTATACACTCCTGTTAGCTTTTTCATATTTTTTCGTTTTTCTGCCACGGTACTTCCAGTTTCCTCATAACTTATCAGTGTGTATGTACTTTAAGTATTTTCCTTTTTATTTCAAAGAAGTTCAAAATAGAAATTTATTTTTCTATGAGTATCTACAAAGTAGTTATTTGTGGGACCCTTGAATGTGAATATACTCATATTGTAGATTTAGTCATAACTTATCAGTGTGTATGTACTTAAGTATTTTCCTTTTTATTTCAAAGAAGTTCAAAATAGAAATTTATTTTTCTATGAGTATCTACAAAGTAGTTATTTGTTGGACCCTTGCATGTGAATATACTCATATTGTAGATTTAGTTACATTTTGGTTTTAATGTATTAAATCTATATTAAGTAGAAAATGCTATGATAGATACACATTTTATCTTTTTATTTATTAAATGTAAATTTACATGGCTGGTGGTGCAAGCAAAACAGGAGACGTTTACCATGTCGACGTATACAGTCTTGCTCCCTTTTCTCTATATTTCTATTCGTTACTTTGTTTTTTCTCTTCTTATTCGATTGGATATCGGTAAGCTAATGAAGCGTTAATACAACAAGGACCCAGTAGCCAGCTAGGGCTAACAAAATGAAATTATCAGACATATATGCTACTTTTGTGCTTCCTTTTTAGTGAAATGTATGTGTGAACATTTATACGCACGGATAAGCTGTGATGTTAGATATATTCCTTGCAATAGATTTTTCCTTATTATACTCAGCGTGAAATGCATGTTTGCTGCATAATATTATATAAAAAGTATAAAAGCTGACACACGTCTTTCTCTTGCAGATATGGAGGTGTACCACGAATAACATATGAAGAGATAGGTATATTTCGTTTAAATTATTGGAGGCACAAGAAAAATAAAAATCCAATGTGTATAGGTGGAATTAGTTGTTTACTAAATGTTACAGATATTGGCCAATGTAAGCTGAAGAAACCATCTAAATGTTTTCTGGCACATGTGGTTGGAGTAACTTGTAGGCTTGAACCTGTGAAAAGTAAGTTACAATATGTTGAGGAGTATCAAAAAGTATGTATTCCAGTCCAAGCAATTGTTTTGTAAATAAACGTAAACTAAAAACACTCAGCTGTAAAAGATTGTAAATTTTTTGGGGAATATTGCACTTTCAAGATTTATTACCAATGTAAACTTATCTAAAAATATATGTTACTTTTATTTCTATTTTTATAATGTTAATCGCATGATAGAATAGGAGTGGAAAATGAAGAAGAATAAAACAAAAAGAGATAAATTAAAAGGAATTATCCAGTTACATCTCTATCTTAAACAGTGTTAAATGCAACATATTAACGATTTCTTTCGTAACAGCTAGTAACCCATGCCAAGAGCATAACATGAAAATAATACATTCTCTAAATTAAATTATTGTTCATATAAAGTTATTAGCATGTATTGAATAACAGGTTTTTAAAATGTTTTTCATATATTGTCAAATTCAGTAATTTTTTTAATTTTTTTTACAGCTATCATAATCTCTAATTTGTACATATCTTTCAGCTTTATTTTAATTGCTTACAGTAAGATATTCTTTTTCAAGCATCTACAATTATACATATCTTGTTTAATATAAAGAAAGATCCTGTTTTATCGGTTGTTGCGGGATATTTTGGATAATTCTTCAAAAAGACAGTTTGATTTAATCATTGGGAGATATATGTTTATCAATATCCTGTAGAAAATATTGTGCAGTATTGCAATTCCAAAAGAGATGTTCTATAGACTCGTTCTCTGTTTTTCAAACTGTACAAAAAGGATCACCAGTTAATTTTATTTTAACTTTATCTATATCTAATTATTTCAGTTCCAGATGTACCCATTCGTTTGATGATACCAGGAAAGGATATCCAGAATTTAAGAGAAGGTGTTGTAGAAGTGTTCCTAAATGACCACTGGGGATTTGTTTTAGGAATCGAACAGTCCGAAGTCAATGTTTTTTGCAAAACACTTGGTTTTGAGTATGTAAACGTAATTTATTTTGCTATGAACAAAATAATATGGTCATCATTTCTTATAACAAGAGCATTTTCTGTACACAATTTTACTACACCACATATCTGCTGATTACCTCACAGAAAGATACGGTTGATAACAAAGGGACAATGCATTATTCGAAGAGAAATTGACAGACATCACAACGGTCAATAAAAAAATCAATCGGATAGGCGAATAAGTCTAGAAAAAAAAGAATCAGCAACACAAACCTCACAGTATTTAAGGTTTTATTGATAATTTGACAAGATGCTTAATTTCCTGAATATTATTCCTCAGATTTCTCAGTTTTAACTCATATATTTTGCTAATCTTCTCGCAACTATGTTACATGTAACCTGATACTGAATTTGTCATTCGTCGCTTAGGCTCGTGTTATAAGGGTTGAACTATACGGCTGCATTGTGCATAAAACACGCTGTTAACATACGTTCTGGAATTGATTCGCAATGGAGCGTCGAATACACAAACAATGTTACATTACGATTTTGTAACTGAATGACGTGATAAAAAATGACAAATGGTCACTTTGCAACATATATATACAAACAGTACATACATCTACAATTAATGTTTTTAAAACATATGTTTTGCTAATCCTTCAATTATTCTTGTTCAAGGTATGGTGGTCAGAGTTATAAAACATTAGATGTTCTTCAAAGTACTCAATTTGGTCGTCTTGACATTACAAACGAAATTTTGCAAAACTTTTCATGTCCCGAAAACGCATCGCATTTAAATGAGTGTAGTGATATGGAGTGGACAGAACGTTCGTCGTTTGGATGGGATAGGTGGAACATTTTGTCTATAAGATGTTGGACATATGCAGAAATTAGTAAGTGGAAAACAAACTTGCAAAACAGTTAACAACGAACATAAATAGTTGAAAGGAAAAGGGTTGTATACATCTAAGAAACGCCAATATAAGTTAAACAAATGAAAACAACACTTTATACATTCTATACGGTTTACAATTTAAAACATAACTATAAGATATCTAGATGGCAACATACCATTTAACAATTATGAGATGTATGTGCAATGTGTCAATCCTTAAACCGTCACGGTCAGAGATCGATCATCATTCAAATACCAATGAAAGTTGTTTATTTTCGTGGAGATGTCCCTACGTATTTTTTGCAGGTCAGCAAGGTAAGGAAGGAACATTTTTTCTTTGATTTAAATCATTGGAATAGTTAAAAGGAATTAGTTCCCTAGCAGAAATTTCACAATATAAACTAACTAATCAACAAAAATCAACAACATTTATGAATAGACGGCTAATAACTGAGTACTTTTGCATTGACAAGGACTAAAACCTGGTCGAATTCTTCTCTTAACAGAAAGCTGAATTCATTGAACATTGTTAAAGTTGTCATTTACCGAAGTAAGATACATAAACACAAAATAGATTTTTAATTAAAATATTTGAAAATTGATAAAAAATAATATGATATATGTATATGAGTATGGATACTTTTGAAATGAGAAAAACATCAGAATTGATATGCATAAAACCACTTCAGTTAAGCTACTGATAGTAGTACTAATTTATCGTAGTATATGTAGAAAAATCCGTCCGTTCAAACAAATCTTAACTTAAGTAGCTTTATGCATAAGGGCTCTGACTTACTATACAGTGTCATTTTAATTAGTCAAATTCATTATTAAAAAAAAAAAGTTTATACAACATGTACAACAAGAACTATAAAAAGATTTGTTCTTTTATAATGTTTTAATGATCTAATTAATTTCAATTATGAGTTAGGACATCGTTTTGGGTCGCCTTATCACTCAAAAAGCAAATCAGAGCACTTATCACTTCATACCTTCTATCATATTCCATTCAAGATGATTCCGGAGTGCAAATACGACTAGCAGGGTTAAACATAGAACACGAAGGACGAGTTGAAATTTTGCATAACAATATTTGGGGAATCATCAATGATCGCTGGTTTGATTACCCGGGAGCAAACGTGTTGTGCAAAATGATCGGGTATCAGTAAGTATTTGTTTAATGGTATACTGGTACTAAATTAAAGCAACTAATTTGAATTTGCATTTTATAAGAATGTTTGGAAGCTATGTGACATTGCTTTTTATTGTGAATACTCTGAACTAGTTCTTTTATATTTGGCAAATTATGAACAAATCCAAGCTTCTGTGAAATAAAAATTGCAAATTCTCTAAAAAATAAATTGTCCGTACTGCTTTTCGCTATTGGTGTTTAGTTTGTCGACCAAATTACTGTGAGTATGCAGTCAGCGGTCTCACAAAAGAGTATATATTGGTTTATACGCAATATTATATCAATAAAGTACTAGAGAAAAAAAAGACAATTATATATTAACGTTGACATCAGATGTATTGTTCTCGTCCGAATGTCAGGAAATCTAAAGCTTGGTGAAAGTGGATGTGCAATACGTAAAATATTGAAACAAGGATATGCACATAAAATTGAAAATAATGGGGAAACAATTTCGTGTGTCTGAAGAGATTTTCTGGATATACCTTCAGCAAGAACGCTCAAAGCCGAATATTTGTACGCCAAGGATGTATGAGAACAACATGTGAACATATATATTGACAATAAGGACACAGAAAATAGCCCAATTGGTTTGAGGTCAATTTTGACTTAGGGAATTCCCACCTTTGTTTCTTTAGTTTCTTAATGTATCGTTTTAAAATCTTCCGAATCTTTCGCCCATTCATTTTTCATTCCATACATTTGTACTCAAAACTGCCAGAAGTTTTGAGTAAACCTAATGAAAAATACCCTTGCACTTTGAACTCAGAGGGATGTAAAGCGGTATAGTGAATGAATATTAATAATTCGATAATTATCATTTGTTCTTATATAAAATTGACATCTGAAGTCATTTGCAAGAAATATATGAAACAAAATACTAAATTAAATTCTGATACTCAGAAAGAAGAAAACCTTAATGTTCTTGATTCTTTATCTATATTATTAAAATGTCCTGAACCTAAGCATGCATTTCCTTGTACCAGGATTTGGGGTGTTGAAAGCGATTTATGATTTGATTTTGCTCCTTATTGGTTTAATTTTGAAAAATTTAGATATAAGCAACAGCAGTTTTCAGACGTTCAAATCCCATCAATTTAAAAAACCAAAATGCAATCCAAGAAAATACACATGACACAGACGTAATTGTATGAGCTCAAAAAAAAAAAAAAAAAAAGCGAAACTAGTTGCGTCTTCAGTGTGACCACACATTTAGTCAAAACATGGGATACCACATAATTGGTTACAATACAGATCAGACATTTTTTCCGTTAAAAAAAAAATAATAACCGGCTGCGAAACAAATGTCGACAATGAAAGACACAGAAAGACATCGTATTGATCAAACAATTTAAGTTGATTTTGTTCGTTATTCCTCATATCTTTCATGGAGCAGATTTTGTTGTAAGAAACATACACCTGTTGAGGACGTCCGTTTAGTGTGAAAATCCACGAGCGTAAAGTGGTTATTGAGACATCTGAATACAAAACGATTCGTTACTGTTTATAAATTAGTAGTTACTATTGCAGATCTTGCATATCAGTTACATAATTCTGTCGTAAAGTGTGATAATTTTCAACAATGCAGTCAAATCAATATCATTTTATTATATAGTCGAAATGTGAAACAATTTTGCGGCAAATGTACTCTGTCGGAAAAAAATAAATAACACTCATAAATCGGTACTTGGGACACGCGTCTGTATAAAACTGAGCTTGCTTTTCAAGAATAGTTTTAGATAAATCAACCATTATCTAGGTATGGAGGAGTGCCGATATATAATAAGTACCTTCCCGGACTGGGACCACTATGGATAGACTACATCGAATGTCCTTTAATTGCCAACGATTTAAAGGATTGTGAGTTTGATTGGACAAGTGAAGACAAAAGAGTGTCCTTTGGTGTGGGACCAGCAGTTGTGAAATGTAGGACAGAACCAGTTGAAGGTGTTTAAAATTATTTCTCAAGTTTATATAATCATTTTTTTTTAATATTGAAAAACTCTTTTATCAAGTTGTTTAGTATATTTATATAGAATAAGAACAAACAATCAAGCAAGATAATTTAATACGCATTCTAAAGTATGTTAATGTATGCAATGCGAATGTTTTCTATCAAGTGTATCGATAATGATAGAATTGATCATATTTGAAGGACGCACAAATACGTGGCAGTTAAACCAGTATAAATCAATACCTTTACTCACAGTGGAAGTGATATCCGCCAAAACTAATATTTTTGTTTCTAGAAATTATGTTTTTCTCAAATCAAGTTCTGTAAATGGGATGTCTGAAAAAATGCAAACAATATTTATAGTTGATTTTCTTTAAAATAAAATCAGTATTTTTTTTGTTAATCTCAGAGAAATTGAGATTACATTCCCCATTTTGATTTGTATTACAATATGCGATTTCAAAAAAAACAAAAAAACAATATGCAATTTAATTAAAGGTCCGACATTTAATTGGTTTGAAGTGTATGATATAGTATCACAGACTTTAATAAATGTTGTAATGTTTCCGCCGAGTTCTTGAAAATATAAGTACACTACATTTCAATGTTCATTCTTAAAGACAGAACGTGTGAACATAGAAAACTGCAAAGTATTGTATATTGAATATACTTTATAGCTTCGGTAGTGTATTTATCCCAAGTGACTGGGATATGAAATGCAATAGACCACTTTCGAGTTATGTCCTTCAACGGGAAAGTTCATCAATTTTGTGCGCCTTTGTGACGTCATTTGCCAGATTGAAGGGATTGCCTCTGTCCCTGCACTATTAAATTTCATCAAGCGTCTTTGTGATCGTCATTATGCAGGATAAACTAGAAATAATATTTGTTCCGTAAGTACTTAATCACAATTCCCTAATGATAGCAGTGCTGATTATCAATTATATGACTTTGATTTGCCGAATAATTCGTGCAATATAGCATTATATTTTTTTTAACCAATCGCTCAACATAGGAACGGAAGTGACGACGCCCCTAAACGCACGAATGATGTTCACTATTACCAACGTTTTTGACGGAAATGCAACGAACTCGAAAGTTGTCTATTACTAAATGCAATGTGGATTATTTAAGGACAGAACAGCATCAATATATCTGAAAGGAAAATTGATCAGATTTGCCAGGAATTTTTTTCGTGTTTTCCTCGTCAAGGTTTTATTGAATTATTACAAGTCGGCTAGTAGGGGTGCACAATATGTAACAAATTGTAAAACATACGGACTGTTGAAATGTCAATGAACCGATTTCGACATATGTTTTATCCATCAATCAGTTCTGTGGTGATGATATCATTTTTGGTTTTTCTGTCGTTGATATCAGTGTGTATTTATTTCACAAAAAAAATTAAAAGAAAAAAAAAAAAAAAAAAACCGAACAACAAAACATTTATTGTAAATTTGATGTACATTATTGTAGAGGTTTATAGTGTTGAGATTTTGAGATGTACATGTACTAATCTTGAAATTGAGATTAACATTGAAAGTAAATTTGACATTGTTGATGTTTTAAATATGTTTGGCAATTAATACTCTCTCAAATTGTAAGAGAAAGGCAAAAAAAAAAAAAGAATCTCATTTGAAACAGGATTGCACTCCAATCAGTTGACATCGATGAGAGTCATTAACCTTAAAAAGTGGTAAGTAGTACGTGTATTTTCTTTCAATTTTCCTGATACAAGAGTCATGAATATCAACGAAATATATATTGTGATGAATGTTTTAAATTTGATTTAGTCCCAGAAGTAAAGTTTAGACTAAAAGAAGGATGGAGGAGAGATATACTTCAGTACTTTAAAGACGGCTACTGGGGTTATGTTTGTGGGGCCTACATGGGTACCTCTGAGGCAACGGTGTTCTGTCAAATGTTAGGTTTTACGTAAGTAGAATATTATTGACTATTTAGGTAGCTCGGGTGTCTTCCTCCATCTCGGATTTGGAAAAAGCAGATAACAATTGGTGTAGATCTTTAAAATAATGTGCAAATTTCGAGAGTATTATGTAATTCATGGCTAAGTCTTTTCATGTAAATATAGAAAAATTAAGTGTTTGTATATGTTTATGGCTGTATTTTACAATAAACAGAATATTTTGTTTGTTTCATTTTTTGTCAACTATGTCACATAAGGGAAGATAACTCAGGTATAACGGGAGATAACACAAAAAATTAACTTTATAATAAAATGTGTTGTGAATTTACCAATTTTATTTAGAAGCAAGAAAACGAGTATTTTTTTTATCTGAAAGCACATTATTAGAACAATCTTCTCATATTTATTTTATAATTCTATGGTGTAGTTTTCTTTTTATCACAAAAATTTTGGTTTTCCATGCATAATCTATACAAAATCTGTCAATTTTGCACAACCTGTGGGGTGAAAAAAGCCCCGTGACCCATACTTTTTATTATATTTTTGAAAACAGCATGATGTAAACTACCTTTTTGACAACTTATTAAAAAGATCTATGGATTTAGATTTAGATAAATGATCCTTTATGTAACGGTTATAAATCCAGTAATGGATTATTTTCTTAAAGACATATTCGAGTATTATGCATGTTGTTTAAATTACAATACATATGTTTGTAAGTCAATTCTGTACTCTAGAATAACACACTGGTTATTTCATTATTCAAATTTCTGGTATTATTTTTTATTATTTAGTATCTAACCATTCATTGTATTACATCATATTGTATTCTTCAATTATTTATCCACAAAGACGAGGTACGAATTGCCGCCAAATTGACTCTTACATCAAATATATTTCAAACTGTTAATTATGAATCAAATGTTTAATTTTTTGTACAATCTTTAATTGAAATACACAATTTTCATAGTTAATACAGCCATATAATGACAGCATGTTTAGCAAAATAGTAATAAGACAGCTGTATACACAATAAGGAGATTCAGAGAAAACTAAAGATTATTGTGTTCGAAATACGAACGTCTATACAACTTGGTACTCTTTACGATGTATGGCACATTAGGAAGACAATATGACACATGAATAATAAAGCAATGTATTATTTGACAACTAATAATTGTATTATAATTTCTCTTTTCATAAAAAAGTAATGTGAAAAAAGCATACTGCATTTATATGAAGAAAAATAACAAAAGTGTCTTGTGTCGGAGCTGTATCTTAAAATTAACTTTAACAAAAAAGTCCAAATACGTAGATACACGGAGAGCTATGTGGTAAGAACTAGGCATACAATGAAAACAGCAAAGTGTTCGAATATCAACTTTAATTTAGCTTTATAAAACTACGCTGAAGCATATTCCGCATTTAACACATGCACGAAAGATGATAAAAATATGAAATTTGATAACAGCAATACTATCTCTATACGTTTTTTTTAAAATTAATTTTTCATTATTTCATTTTTCTTATTTTATTGCTTTCTGTTTTATACCAGTAAAGGTGGACATATAATCAATGATGTTGATAATGGAAAAGAATCACAAAACTATCATAGGACAAATGTCGCACCAACCATATTAAAATACATTGAATGTCCATGGAATTCAGTACACCTGGATCAGTGTTCAGAACGTAAATGGAGTCACAAAGATAATAGAATAATCTGCGACTCCCACAAGCGAGATTTAAGACTCAAGTGTAGGTCAACTCCTTTTCCAGGTAATCAACGCATATCTTATTATCGATGCGTAAGGGAAAATAATAACAGAATTAATGTAAGTTTTGTTCATGATTGCAGGCAATGCGGTGATATAGACTTGCTTACCACCAATCTCATTTGGTCTAGATAGTTGTCTCATATTCAATCATACAATTTCTCCTTATTGCCTCACCTACAACGAAAGTCTTTAACGATTTGCACAAGGCTTTATAAATTTAGATAGTAGAATACCTGGATGATTCATATAGTATATGCAATATAACAGGTAAACTTATTTCAGTCTTAAACGATCCTTTGATCTTAACATCATTTGAAATGCCCGACACTACGTTAACTCTTGTTAAGATATTTTATTGTTGTTAATTAGTACTCCGTACGGTTACCTATAGTTGTTAATTTCTGTGTCATTTGGTCTCTTGTGGAGAGTTGTCTCATTGGCAATCATACCACATCTTCTTTTTTATATCATCAGATATTTTGCTTCCAGTCATTTCAGTACTTTTCAGTAGCTCTTCAGACTGAACAGTTCAAATTAAAATGACCATTTAAGTTCAAAATGGTTTACTAGCGTATGTTACGAATATTCTGTCTATCATTAATGTGTATTCTCCTTGATTTTCATGGTTCATTGACAGATTGAGTCATGTATAATTTTTTGCCATGTGAATTTGTCATTTATGAGTCAACTATAGCTGGTATATAGACTATAAAAGATCTACATTTCCGTCAGGCAGGGTTACATGTGACTAAGCCGCATTGAATGTAACCGTAATCAAAGTTAAAGTTTCGTGGTACATTTTCTCGGATACTTTTTTCAATAGGTTAAGTTTAT
The DNA here is from genome assembly GCF_021869535.1 of Mytilus californianus. Classification (NCBI taxonomy): domain Eukaryota; kingdom Metazoa; phylum Mollusca; class Bivalvia; order Mytilida; family Mytilidae; genus Mytilus; species Mytilus californianus. The sequence continues at coordinate 31,115,067 of NW_026262712.1, forward strand.
TATGTGTATGAAATGATTGTAAGGTGTAATGTTAGATGAATAAGGTGCACATGTCACTCTGACAGGGTTGACTTAATCCTTCTCTTGATCTGATTACCTTAGCGCAATTGCCAAAACTTTTCGGTAATTTTGATCCCCAATACTATTCAACTTTGTACTTTTATTTTGCGTTCCTTGAATCAAAAGGCACTGATTGATTGGTCTTTTGTAGACCAAACGCGCGTCCGGCGTACGACATTTTAATCCTTGTATCTATGGACAGTTTATTTTATGGTCCATTGGTCAATTGCAATATTTAGTCTTTTCTCAGATATTATGAGTACTAGGTCAACGCTATTCGATCATGACATGATTGTGAGGTGTACACGTCAGAGTTTGACAGGTTTCGTCTACCTGGACCTTATTCTAATTGTTAAAGTTTTAATGGTTTGGCTAATATATCAGATACTATGCAAAATAGGTCAACTATATTTGGTGTATATAATGAATTATGTTTGTACTTGCCTGTCTGACATTGTTTACTTGATCTCAGCCACATTTTAATAGTTAACTGCTGAATTTATCTTAATTTCATGTTTTGTGCTTTTTCTCAGCACTATATCTATTATATTTGGTGTATTTTATTAATTAAAGTCAATAGGTCAATGTTGAATAACCCATGGTATCTTCCGCCTCTCTTTTAGGTTGACAGCAGCTTAACATAGACTAAAGAATTATAAGAATATGGTCCATTTGTGTGTTTATTGGTGATTCAGTTAGATATACTTGTAGAATGTGCTCTTCGGCTTTGTACTTGTTTTGGCTTCCAAGCTGTTTTCATCTGAGCGTCACTGGATGGTCTTGTGTGGACGAGACGAACGTCTGGCGTATTGAATTTTAAGCCTAGCACCTTTTGTTAGCTATTATTCGTGTGTTTCTTTGTCCTATATGTTCTCCCATTTTTTTGTATTGTGGTCCTGTCATGTGATGTTGTCGTTTTGTGTTGTGTTTGACGTTGCCATTTAAGCGGGAGGTTTGGCATGCCACAAAACCAGGTTGAACCCACCATTTTGTTCTTGAAATGTCCTGTACCAAGTCAGGAAAATGGCCATTGTTATATTATAGTTCGTTTCTGTGTGTGTTACATTTTAATGTTGTGTTTTTGTTGTGTCGTTGTTCTCTTATATTTGATGCGTTTCCCTCAGTTTTAGTTTGTAACCCGGATTTGTTTTTATCTCTATCGATTTATGAGTTTCGAACAGTGGTATACTACTGTTGCCTTTATTTATACCGTTCAATATGTTGTTGTTAGAAGAAACGAGTAGAGCCTATGTTTAGCAGTTCAGAGAATAGGTCACATTTAATAAAAACAGCTGAACATACTTAGAATTTCATCAAAAACATGCTATTTTGTTTTCAAGAATAATTTCATTGGGCATATGCGACTTCGCAAAGATAGAAAAAACACATGGGATTAAAAATCAGACACCAAAATGAAAGATATACTGTATATCAATGGCTGGACAATACATTTATAAAATACAACAATTATATCATATATCAGTGGATTTAAATTCATGAGAATAGTAGTTGCTAGGTGAAATATATCGAATCACAACTTTGTATTATTTGGTTTGGCTTCAAACCATGAGCGTGAACGTGTGTAGGCTGCTACCCTTTCTTATGTTTAGAAAATATAATCTTTTCGTATACAATAAGCAATATTGCGGGACATATGCAACCCAATCACCAATCCTGGCGGGTCACACACGGTATATTCTAGGAAGAACCTCTGTCTATAATTGTAAAAGAATTACCTATTGAGAGTTGTCTGTGCATAGGAGCGCTGCAAAAAATGTTGATAACAATTTGGTTTCTTGATAACTGAGATTTTATATTCCCTGAAAAAAACCAGAGAGCCAATTGTCTTCGCCTTATTGCGAAGATCTTTTGATAATACATGAAACTCGAGCATGCCTTAATGGATTACATGTATAATACATTTGCAACAATTTGAAAATTCAATGTAACATGTGTAATGCAAATGTTTCTGTACCTCTCAAAACACATTATTTTTAATCTTTATAATACAAGACAGAAATATAATGTCACAATTTTTTTTCTTTTCTGTGTATCAGTATAAATGTGGATTATTGAGCATGATGACATTGAATGTGTTTTATTAAAGAGTATGAAGTGCAGTTATTTGGAGGAAATTCGACTAATGAAGGTGAACTTCTTGTAAAATATGATAACACGTGGACAACGGTACATTCTCATAAATTCCCAACAACAAATGTAGCTGTGGTATGCAGGCAGCTTGGATTTAGGTATTTAGGTTATATAAACAGATTGTAAATAAGTGCATTTCAAAGCAAATAAGAGTTGAAGAACTAATGTAGTAATCGAACTTCGCTAAATAAATATCCCAAAACAGTTGTCAGTAGAGCATCTTAGGAATGACTGTAATATATTTTTTGTCTATGAAGAAATAACATCAAAAATGTGGTGTACACTGAATAAGCCGCGTAGCGGGTTATTTTAAAGTCTGCACCACATTTTTTATGTTATTTCGAATAGACAGAAAAAATATTACAGTCATTTCTTATAATCTAATTCTAAATTCCATTTGAAACCGGAGTAGACCATGGAAAAACGTTGATGACGTCACGATCACATGACAAAATTTTGTCTATGAGCTGATAAACAAAACAACGTCAGCCAATCGGAAGACGCGTTACATCCAAAATTAAATTATATGATGAATGAAATAACGTTTGGGATTATTTTTATTTTAAATTTTTTTGGCTAATAGTTTTCTTAAGGAAAAGCGCAAAGGGGGGACATCAACTTTTTAAAATATTTGTTTTAGAAAGAAACGTAAATTGGATCGGCTAGCCACTGTTTAACATATTTAAACCGAAAAATGGTGTTCATATTTTGCATGCTACTAATATTGAGTGATATGAACCCCACCAATCACAGGGCGAGATATGATGAAGAAATATGATGAGTTTTTGTTAGTGTAAATCATTATTGCCAATTGATTGGTATAGTTTCTTTAGCATCCTTCAAAGCCATTTGCATACACATATAATGTATATTACAGACATGGAAGAGAAGAAAACAGTAAAGACTCTGTTTACATGGTTCATGAAAATAGTCCATTTTGGTTAATTTTCAAATGCAATGGAAAAGAACAGAATGTGGGACAATGCAATTCAATGGAAACACAGCCATTCTCACCATTTGAAAGCCAAGTGTCAGTGTTTATTAAGTGCTATGAAAAAAGCGATCCCGGTATGTTTGTTTCTTTGTTTTTGTTTTGTTTTAAAGATTTATGCTAAACTCATTAGAGTTACCATTTTTTCGCTTGTTTTCGTCGACAAAATATTGTGTACTGGATAGGATTGGAATTTTGAATTGCAACAGACCACATAATAACCCCAAAACGAGTTTTGCAATCTGTTTTCTTGAAGGATGTTCGCTTCTCTTGTTTTGAATTTTTGTAACATATTCGGAATCCTCTGGTTTTATCCATCTAGTACACATTAAAAATTTTGCTCATTAAGCCCTACTTTTCTTTTTATAATTTTTATAACATATAATTTTAAAAATCTTATTTGAAAATCTTATAAAAACCTTGTTATTTTTTCATAGTTTTTGAAAGAAAATGCTGCCAATGTTAATTTAATGAAAAATCTAGAGATTAACATTTCCCGCTAAATTTTCAATGGCTTATATCTCAAAAACAAGCACACAAACCTATATTGTTTTCTTCTTTTTCAGTTCCGTTATAAATATACAATCAATTCATAACAGTCTTTTAAAAAGCTTGTTAATTTGAAACAGAGTAGCAAACATCCTTAAATGCATGGAGGTAGAATGGCATTGCACGTACACGAAATGTTAGACTGAACGTCATCATTGGGACTGGATGGGTTCCATATGTCTCAATCCTGCAAAGCCAATTCAACATTCATCTTTAACAGGGTCATCCTGACGAAACGGGATAAGAACTTGTGACGACGGATATGTTCCAATTGTCCCATCCACAATCTTGTCCTATTTTTCTCGAATATATTCTACCGATAAAAGATTTTTTCCTACATGAGTAACAGGACCTGTGTACCCTTCCGGATCACCTGACCATCCCTGGTTTTTCGTTAGGTTCGTGTTAGTCTTAGTTTTCAGTGATTTGATTTATAGGCTGTCGTCTGGTCGTTTTTCTTTTTTTGTCTTGTCATTGTTAGTTCGTTTTTGACTTATGAGTATTTTCCGCCTCTTTCTTTCAGTATTATTATTTTTTTTTGTAGAGCTCCAGATGACAGTTTCTTTAGAAAGTGATGGAAAAGTTATTGTTCATCGACAGGGAGAAACATGGGAGATCTGTTCTTCTCGATGGTCTGATTTCCATGGCAACTCTCTATGGGATGATGTTACTGCAACGGCTGTCTGTCGCATGTTAAATAAAAGGTAGATAGTATTATTAAGTATTTAAAATTGAAAGCTTTTTAATGTTACATTATGGGATATGCATGTTCTAGTCAAATTCCTGCTTAACTGTTCAAGTGTCACAGAATATCATTCAAAGTATTCCTGTGAATAATTTGTTGGAACGTGTTTTAATTACCCTATTGTCGTCCTATGCCTTTGGGATAGATGAACACTCCCTCCAAAGGGTGATCGTGGTATAAATCCTTATGAAATATCTACTTCACAGATGACGAGGGATATGTTCCAATTTTTGAAACAACTGTGACTGAGAAATGACCATTGAAACTCATCGAATTTGTACTTTATGGGAAATACGATGGGCGCTACACGTGGAGCAGGATCTGCTTACCCTATCCTAGCAGCTAGGATAACCCTAAATTTTGTTGGTGTTTGTATTGGTTAGTCTTTTATTCGTTTTTCGTTTTTTGACATGAGTTTGAAAATTCGTTTGATATCTTTAATTTGTCTTATACACGTCACTTTCTCTATGTGCTTGTTCGTTAACAGAAGTTTGTAACCAAGTGCTTTTCATGGATTGCTTCTGCATTAATTTTGTGTCTTTTATTGTTTTCGTATAAAATGTTTTTGATTTCTCGCGTGAATTATTTTGAGTTCCCAATTCATTCTTTAGCAGTTTGCTTAACCGAATGTGTTTGTTTCATGTTAAAGGTTGTATGATGACCTGTAGTTGTTAACATCTTTAAGTTGTCTCATTGACAGATATATCAAATAAATAAACGACAAACGGAAACTAAGATCATTCATCAAATATCTAATTCTACGATTTAGTTTGCTTGTAGCGCGTTTTGTATAATCAAGACTATAAGTTACGCTTGAATCAAAACAATTATTTGCTCAAATCAGAAACAAAACAGCATTCAAATCTAAAATATGTCTGGCTCAGGATATCTATTAACTATTGGTGAAGGTTGTTCAAGAAACCAAAGTCCTCCAACAATAGCGTTGTCCTAGTGTTTGCAAAAATATATATGAAAGATCATAAAATGAATATAAAACGTATGATTTGAACTTTGATTTCTTTAACTTAACAGATTACCCGGTTCTTTTTTTTCCTTTGAGTCTTGGATCGACAATTCAATGCATCTACCCCTGTCATAGATAGCCTTAGCCGCATTAGACACACATTTATTTTAATTGTTCTATGACTGTTATTTGGCCTTCATCTGTTTTCATATATTCGCCACTGATGAGTCTCTTGTCAATGAAATGCGCGACTATCGTACAAAATTCTGGGCCAGGTTTCTTTCATTAGCAATTACGACATATTTGCGATTTTCCATTTTTTTAATTGTCGTTATTGAACTTGTTTTGTACGGAATTATGAATTATCTTGACACATGCTAATTGTGATAAAATCTTCAATGAAATGTGCATTTCTTTCAAAATTTAAAGTCACTTTAATCACTGCAAAGTTATCAGAAGGTGACTTTTTTCTTTGTAATATCGTGAACATATCTTCTTAGGTTCACAAAGCGACCGAGTACTGCTCAATAGATACTGCAACTAATCTAGTTTACTTGTACACTTTTCCCGTCAATACAATCATGCTTAGTACATGTAGTAGATCTAAAATGAAACAATTTTCTTTTTTTCAGCAATGGAACCGCAACACACTTACCTTTTGATTCTCGAGAAAGTCCAGCAACGGCAAATAACATACAACAAGTTTATTGTCCTAGAGGAGCTTCACATCTCGGAGATTGTTTCTATGGACGTCTTGGTTTCAAGGATTATTGGTTTTCCCCATGGGCACCAGGTGATTGCAATGAAGCAGTAATGCATAAGACATATCGTGGTGGTGTACAATGCAGCATATAAAGATTTGACATACTTATCAAATTTGATACGCTTGAAAAGAGTTTGAAAATCGATCTGAAATGTACAGTTAGGTCTCTGATAATATTTTCTATCCACATTATTTTCACAAACATTATAAACTATTTTGAATAAACAGCAAGATGATTAAACAATGTTGTGTATCATACTCTCCAATGAACCAATACCCTAAAAATCATGTAATCGTTTCATTGTCAGACACTTTCAACATTTGGTGAACATTCTTAATGGATGTTCTGAAAGGTGTGAATATTTTGAGATTTGAAAAAAAGCTTCAAATAGTTTCAACATCATCTCCGAGTTTATAATACAATGTTGACTGCTGAATCCCTATTTTTGACATTTTTACCTAATATTTCTTTTGTTCACACATTGTTGCCAATATAATGAAATTTTGTGCGACTGTCATACAAGTGAGAGGTTTAGCTAGCTATACAACCAGGGTTCATCCACCATTTTCTACAAAACGAAATGCCAGTACCTACACTGTAGTCAGGAATATGACAGTTGTTTTCCATTATTCGTTTGATGTTTAAAGCCTTTGATTTTGCCATTTGATAAGAGACTCTTCGAATTGATTTTCCTTGGAATTCGGTATTATTGTTATTTTACTATTTATCCTTTTTTCAAAGAATGATTGAAACGAAATCAGAATGATAGCTAACTTAAAGTTTATTATCTTGTAATACTGTGTGATTTTATTTCAGCAGGTAAATTGCTTCATGTTTGCATGCTCTTACAGAGAGCGATTTTATTTTGTGTAGCAATGATTGTACTCAAAACTGTGTAAACATACATCACAGACAGACAACACAACTTACTTTAAATTTCAAATAGACATAAACATTATTCTAACAAATACGTCAACAAAAAAGGGGAACTTGCGACATGTGTTCGCAATTAGAGATCTTTAGGTACAAAATACATTGTACCTGTAAAATATTCCATGTTCGCCTATTCCCGATTTAATACTTGAATTGAACTGAGTTTCGGAATGCATAACGGTTATGTTATGTGTAGTATGCTTGCCATGTTGGCGCGCCCGGTCTCGTTTCTTGTAGAGTTTGTGTTTTTGCCTCTTTTTTACCTAACCTTATGTGTATCTTTGCAATGAATTTGGAAACTTTAACTAACTATTTTTAACCCAAATTTCTCACCTTAAACAATGAACTAGATATAAGAAGATGTGGTCTGAGTGCCAATGAGACAACTCTCCATCCAAGTCACAATAATTTAAAAGTAAACCATCATATGTTAAAGTACGGCCTTCAATACGGAGCATATGGCTCACACCAAACAGCAACTATAAAGGGCCCTACAAGTGACTAATGTAAAACTATTCAAACAGGAAAACCAACGGTCTACGAGAAACCAGAAACATATATAAACCACATCAACAAACGACAACCACTGAACAACAGGTTCCTGTATAGATACTGTAAACCAACTAATTTCGCGAGATATTTATTTTCGCGTTTTTCGCGAGTATAAAATTAACGCGAATATAAAATGTCGCGAATATGTAAAACTTGGATTTTTCCTTAGCTATCTACAAGAAGAAATTTGAGAATCGCGAAATTAAATCGCCGCGAGATGAAATAGAAAGGGATAAACGCGAAACAAAGTATCCGCGAAAATAAGTTGGTTTACAGTATTCAAATATTAGGAGAAACGTTTACGACTAATGTATCTGACTTTCGGAACTGTTTGAATACTTAAGGTAACTATTTTAAATCTAATATGTACACAAAGCAAAACAGGACCCCTTGATATATTGATTTAAAACATGTTACCCCGAATTTAAATTTGAAGGTTAATATTGATTTTTCACAAGACCATTGTTACATAAAAACGATGTGTTCATACAGTTGTGATCGGTAAGAAAGATATTAATGTATCATGCACATGTACCATTCACTGCATGCAGCATTAAAAATTCAATGTGTCCACGCTTTAGATATTGGTATGTAAGTCCGACATTTTGAAAAATGTATTCATTCTCTTTGAACTTGGTACTTAAAACGAATATCGGCGGCTCAACATTGACAAACTATCGACCAACAGAGATGTCGTTCAAATCTATCAGATAGGTTATCATTATAATAAAGGCAGTGAACTCCGTAAAAGACTTGCCAAGAGCAGGTAGACCACCTGTAAAATTGCAGCGTGAAGACAGGGCAGTTTATCGCCTGGTTAGACAAATGGCATTTGCAACAAGTCCTTTTCTAAAAGACGTATTTTTGTGATTTTACTTTTTACTTAATAATCAACCAGAACAACTAGGAACCGATTGAAATTAGCAGGATTGATGTCAATGCAAATAATTAGTAGTCTCATGTGATCTAATCGACATCAACGAAACTCATGTTGTTTACCGCGATGTGGCGCAGAATCATTTGGTTGGACGAGAGCTGATTTTAGCTGCATGTTACAGATGAACAAATGTGAGTTCGAAGATAAAAATTATGGCACATACCCCAATTGAACATCCATGCAACCGACAGTCCCTTATTGTGGAGGTTCTGTAATAATATAGGGATGCATCTCTCATGATTGCAAGTTAGACTTGGTGACCACTCGAGATGTGAGCAGAACTTACCAGCTACGTCAAAATATTTGAAGGAAAATTATCAGCGACGTCAGAATGTGTGAAAAGTGTGAAAAGACGCTATCAAGCTTAATAAATTCAAGCGTAAATCTCTCTAAGAGAGGTGATAAGGACCAGCAGTGGTACTTTAATCATGTAATTTGATTTCTCGTATAAATATCGTAAAATATCATCCGCTCGATACAATTTAGAGTCGTTTAGTTTCAACTCCCTCAGGCAAAGTTGACCTTAGATGAATTTGGCTATTTGTTTTAGGCATTTTTGTCATATAGCTCTTCAACTGTTTCGGTACTTATACATCCCTCGGATTTCAAATGTTTGGCTTTGAGCGTTCCTGATGAAGGTAAATCCAGAAAAGCGCTTCGGACGCATAAAATTATTACGTGTTGTTTTCAATTGTTAGCTAGGGCGTTTCGCTCATTCACCAAAAAAGGTTCACATTGTAGCTCTCTGCAGATATCTAACAATATAAATGTGTAGAAAACCGATAATCTTTACATGCACAAGGGATCTGTTAAGTATCATAAAGTGAAACTCTTTGGTCAGAGTTTTGAAAATTATCATAAGATAGTCCTTAAATAAGGTGTATTTGTTTGAACCAATAATGGAATTCCAACACTTGTATTAGTACTTTTCGTTAATCTTTTGATCTGAAAAAAGTTTTTTGCAACTAATTATTAAATTCATTAAAAGTTAAAGAAACGCTCCATGCATGTTTTATCATATTATTCACCTTAGTGTTGTTTTATTTATATTTCTGCCGGACTGTAAACAGATGAATATATTCTAAATATTTCATGGATCCGACAACGAGGTCTACATTCTTTACTTATTTCAGAATTCATCCTGTATTTTTTTTTGTTCTGTCGAATTCGTAGGTAATTCGATTTGTAAGAGTGGCAATATCATTACATTTAAAAAGATTTTTCATGTGTCATCTTATGAAGCACTTTAGAAACACAACAGGTAAATTTTAGCCATATGAACATTTTGATGGCGGTCAAAATAAATTCTGGGGAATGCTCTAATTAAAGAGAAGAGTAGTGTAAACTTTACGTATTACCCTAAACTGTGAGAAATTGAAGGCATGTAGATTTTAATAAGTAACTCATTACCAACTCTTTTTTGATATTTTTCTATTTTCAAAAATCATATTGCAGGTAACTTTCTATTCAAGTATATAATTCTAAAGTTAATTGGCACTCTTGTATATCTTGTATATGTACAGGAAGTTCCTATGCAGAAGTCCATTGTCTATTTGAATCAAATGCGGAATTAAGCGACACCAATTAAAATTGAATGGATAATGAATAGACGAGACAAATATATGACAATACCCCCAATTACGATCACATTGGTGAAAGTATGATACATTATTAAATCTAATCTTATACCGTGTAGAAACTAATTTAGTCTAAAATTAGTCATTCTGAAATTATCTTTTAAATAACACAATAACAATTTAAATGAAATTAAAGATAATGTCTATTATATACAATCATTACTTACGCATAGCATCATGAAAATTGTAAAAACTAAAGCAAATGCTGGATTTTACACAGAGTTTATAATCAAGGAGAGAATATAACTATATTCATCTAGAGTGCATAATGAGTAATATAGTACACTGGATATTTATACAATTTGTATGTGGCTATTTTTGCAACTCTAACGCCTATGAAGTATACAGGCTTCCTGAAAGACATAGTAAGTATACATACATTCACGTTTTTATTAACATTAACTTTTCAGGGCCAAACTATACAAGATACATTTACATAGTTGACATTCAGGACAATGGCTCAGCTACCTAAAATTGAATTTATATTGAACAAGAAAAGTGGTTAAACTCGAATTTATGTCGCATGTATAAAAAATTAAATGACCGTGATTCTGACAAAATATCAAGAAGTGACAACAATCTTTACCATGAACATAACGAAGTTGATGATATGACATCAACTGACTTTAAACATTTGCAACACAATATCTTTGTACACTGTCGCTTCAAAATGAGTTGTCAGTGACAGGACTTAAAAGTGTTAAGGGCATAATGAAGTACCATGAACAAATAAATCATCATTTTAAGAAAAAATTAATTATGCGTTTAGTTCATTTGATATTCATGTTATTATTGAGCGCTTGAAAATGAATGATATATTGATGTATTTGAGCGTTATCTTACTAATCAATACTGAGTATCGAATATTTCATGTTTTATTACAGATAGAAGATCCTTATTTTATTTTGACGAAGATCGTAGTGGTTAAACTTAACATTAGGCGTATTTTGACTTCAATTTCAAATCATATCTAGCTGGTACTCAAATGTCGGTTTCTATAGTCCTAAATATTTATATATCTGGAGCATTTTTATTTTTCTAAATACCAAGGACTTTCCTTCCATTGAATTGATTACCTAGGATGTATTTGGCAACAAATTTTGGGTCCTCAGTGATCCTAAACGTCATACTTATTAGCCTTTTTAAACGTTTGTGATACTAGCATAACTGATGAGTCTTTGGTAGACGGAACGAGCGTCTGGTTACGAAATATTAATTCTGGTATCTATGATGAGTGTATTTGTCGATACTTTGATTCAATATTTTTTTAGCTATTCTGACAATAACAATATATGAGGACATGTACATGCAACTATTTTTAAAAAAAAATAGACAGACAAAATCTAGTGAATAATAAATATCAATAGTCGGAGAGAGACTGACAAAATCCGAACAAACACGAAAAAAGAAGGAAATGCAAACAACAGTTACAACAGAACAATACATAAAAAATTAAAGACAGAGCAACACAAACCACACCAACGAATGCAGGTGATCTTATGTGACAGTTTAAAAAAACGTCTTTTTTTAAAGCAATCAAAAGAGGAAAGTGTAAAATTTATGATTATGACAAACGAAACAACATCTAGCTATGAAGAACTGTATCCCGGAATGGGAGGGCTAAAATGATATAGAAAGCAAGTGCCACGAAAATGATGTACATGTAAAATAATAATGTGTATTTCGTAATGACATAGCAAATTTACGGTTAAAATTCGAAACAATCGAAACAGATGATAATGAAAGAAAAAATATTAAACGGTTGCACCAAAGATAAATATTTCAATCAGTTTTGTATAGCTTGTGATACAGGTTGTCCTTTTGAGTATTAAGACACTCATTGTCATAAATTGAAAATTAGAAACAATCAATCATTGTCAAAGTCGGTAACTGGAAATCGCAGTTCATATATATATATATTAGATTTTAAGAATTGTTTTATTATTTAGATATCACCCATGTAAATGGATTAAAGTTCTTATCGCCATATATTAGTAATTTTGCAATAGGAGAACATAAAAGACTTGTTCTAAGATGTCAAGTGCGCACTGACAGAGAACCTAATTTTGAGGTAAGATTGAACATGAAATTACAGTATGCATTACATCCAATTACAATTAATAAGAAAAGTTCAAGTATAATGTAAAGTAATAGAAATACCGACTCAAGGAAAATTCATAACGGACAGTCATTTGAGAAACGTCAAAATCAACTGATCAAAAACATTAAACGAATAGAAAACAACTCTCATATTCCTGAATACGTACAGGCATTTCCCGATGTCGAAAATTGGGGATTATCCTGGTTCTATATAAACTTAAACCTTCTAATTGTATGACAGTCGTAGAAAATTCCATTGACACCAATGTGTTAGCATAAAAAGAGCACAATACCACAATGACGTCAACAATATCAGATGAAAGTAAGGTAACCAATTTTGCTATGGATAATCAAAGAAAAAACTCTTTTGATCCTTTGAAACCTTTTAAAAACAATAACTGTACTTGAACTAGGTCTTAAAATATCTATCTTAGCCTTGTTAACCAAACGCTCTATTTAAAACTTTTTAATGTGAGAATCAAAACGCCGATTACATTTTGAACGTCATTTTTGTGTAGACAAATCGACAGTTTTTTTTGCTATATAACATATTTTATTTTATTGTAATGTTTGTCCTTAGACCAATGAACATCAGACAACATATTTATATAAGAATATGGGGACACTCATTTTTTTTTATTCATATATAAAAACTCGAACCTTATAATGAGTGCAAGATATAACTATCACAGTTTGATATAAGTGAAGTTATTTTTTTAACTAGAATTTTTAACTGGTTTATTTAAGGTCACTAAATAAGTATTTTGTACACGGAACTCAGTTATGAGTTTCGTATCAATAATGAGTTTTGATGTGAAATTTTTATAAAGACTTTCGAAATGTTTTTCGATAAAGTGCTGGAAGGATGTAGTATACGTTGCTGGAACGTGTGTAATAATGTTAGGATTGTTAAGTATTATGTTCCGATGTCCTACGTTTAATTGATTTCCGAGCAAATGAGCTTCGGTCGGAAGTCGGAAGTTATACAAGCATTATTTTGGAAGCTTAATACATTCTCGATAGTCACATAAGTGAACACAAATCAGTACCTTATTTAAAAACGAATGCTCAAATATGAAGAAACTCACTAAACATTGCTAAAATCATAGTTCATTTTTGATACAGCTGCGGAAGAGTTATTTATTCTTTCATATGAAAATAAATCGAGGAATTCAAAGCACTGCGAACGCACCAAATTGAGACAAAATTACGTTGTTCTCCTCTTATATTTGATGCGTTTCCCTCAGTTTTAGTTTGTAACCCGATTTGTTTTTATCTCTATCGATTTATGAGTTTGGAACAGCGGTATACTACTGTTGCCTTCATTCATTGGAGTGGTTTACACCTATATCTTATTATAAGCTTGTTAAAGGCGAAAATTGTATTAGCTAGTACTAACCAAAGGAAAAGGTGTTTAAGGCTTTTAACTTGAGGAAATGTGCGGAGAGAAAATAAAACACTATCTATGTTAACCAAGTCATAAAATTTTATAATCGGAAATATATGTATTTGGTTCTAGATTAATAAGGGATAGACAAATACCACAGTTTACAATATGTCCGGAAAAACGTCACAACAAAAACCCAAATGGCATTTATTAAAATAATAAATGAATTATATAACGACTGTCAAAGAATTATTCATTAAATACGCCATTTTGTTGTTCATTGTTATGGCATGGAAGTTTTGGCGTATTCTATACAAATTGGAGATGTTCCTCCTTCCCAACGTCAGTTTTTATGTATATTCTGGGTCCGTCGTCAAGGAGAAGGGTTAGACGATATATTTCAAGTTACTTTAGAAGGTCACGACAACCAAGTTAAAGAAACTCAGCGATTTGTAAATATTTTATTATTAATAGACCCTTTGTCATATTGATATGTAATTGCACGTTTTATTATTGTTAAAATGTGAATATTGGAAAATGTCTGTACACCGATTAGAAATTCATTTTATTTTTCTACAATTTGTATTTGTTTTTCTAATAAGCTATTTATGATAACCTTCATAACTAATAATGTGTTTAAAAACCTTTGTGAGATTAGCAATGCTTTGAAATCGTTTTTTGTTTTTGTTTGTTTGATTGTGTTTATAGAATAAGCTTAAGACAATATTGTATGATTGTCAATGAGAATATCACTATCAATCACAGACCAAGTGACATATACGTTGTCAACAAAAGGTCAAAGAACGACCTTCAAAAATGAGGAATACCCCTGTGTTTATTTTGAGTAGTATAATTGTATTTAATTATTCCCTTTTTTGTTTTTGTTGTATTAGATTCATAAGATTTGTCGTACACTGTAGTACTTTATAATTGTAAATAATCTTATAATTTCTTTATTTGTTTAATTCTTTTGATTTCCTTTAGTGGGTAAGGATAGAGAACTCAACGTCTGCAAAAGTTATAAGAAATAATACTGACGATGGACGCTATTTGATCTTCGTAAAAAGACGACAACGACGGCGAGGTGACACATACAACAATAAACTTGTAATACGAAACACACAAGCATCAGATTCAGGAGTTATAAAGTGTCGTGTAAATGTCAGAGGGTCCGCTGTCATAGAAAGACAATTCAAAGTTAACGTTGGAGGTGAGTCTTACATTAAACAATAGCAGTCTCTATAAGTATTTACCTATAAAACGTTTAAACCGCAGCATTGGTATGCACCTGTCTAAAGTGAGGAGCCTGTTGTTCAGTGGTTGCCGTTGGTTGGTGCTGTTCATAAATTTTTACAATTTGTACAAATTATACCGTTGGTTTCCCTCATTTAATTGTTTAACAATAGTTATTTTGGTGCACTGTCATAGCTTGCTGTTCGTTGTGAGTCAATGCTCTGTGTTGAAGGCCGTACTTTGACATATGATTGCTTATTGTTGACACAATGTGATTTGGATGGACAGTTGTCTTATTGGCACTCATACCACATCTTCTTATTCATAATTGAAAAGTCTTATCAAGTGATAGGCGACATGTTTTAGCGGAAAGGTAATTGACTGTTATCTAACTTTACACATCACCAAATTCTTAAACCGTTGATTCATCAATCATAATAGAGAGACGGAATATATAAAAGGAATAATAGCATAATTTGAATAGAAAATGACAATGTCATGCAAAAGAAAGAATACCGACAACACAACAAACTGCAGTCTACCAAACATAACGTATACAACCAAAGACTTTAATAACCACATCAAAACCACAAGGGTTGATATTGAGTGCTCCATATTGGGATAAGCATATCATGCTCTATTTTCGGTTACCGTCGTAGTGCTTATGTAAGTACAAACCTTGTTATAAGTGTTATGCATACAACTGTGATTTATATATGTGTTGATCAAAACGCATCACTCAGATGTGTTTCTTCATAAAACGATGGTTTAAATACGTTATCTGACTTGCCAATGCAGGTGTTTGAATAAAGCTATGTTTAATGTCTCCATATGAATATAAATGCAACTCAATGAAAACCATACTTCCCTGCTCCCGAAGCGCTTTTTTATTTATCTTCATCAAGACGTTCATAGTCAGAAAATTGAAAGATAAGTATGTATAAAAAACTTAATATTTGATGAACTATATAACCACAATAGATCACAAATAAAAAGTCAAATGCATCTAAAGTCAACTTTGATGAAGATGTAATGTAAATAGAGTTCGTCAATTTGAAGCCTAGAGTATTACCATTATTCAAAATTCTACGGTCGAATCATTTTTCAGAATTCTACATTTAATTCCTTTATCAAATATCTAAGGTAGTATATTCAATTACAATATTTCTATTTGATACGAAAATGTGAACCATGCATAAGAGAGATTAATGTTGAAAAAGGTAAAATCACAAAATACTAAACTCCGAGGAAAATTCAAAAAGGAAAGTCCCTCATCAAATGGCAAAATCAAAAGTTCAAACACTTAGTGTGAAGGCCTTTATTAACACAAAGACAGATCAGGAAAATGAAATCAAAATTACAAATTAATTCATGGGATCACATCTATCCTACTAAACTTGATATGTCAGATTAAACAAATTTACTTACGTCAGCTTCGCATCGAGGCTTGAATCTAGTAATTTTCGATCAAGGATTGTGTTTTGATAAGATCTTAATTTTGCAATAAAAGAGAGTTATAGATTTATATGTTGTTGATCTTTCAAATCATCTTACGACTAGAACAATATTCTGAAAATTTGATCCGCGGGATACATCATTTGAAGTTCCCCGTTCTGTTATTTATAAGCAGGCTATAACATTGAATTTTAATAGAATATTCTAGACGTGAAGTATAGCTTTACGTAACATCTGCATTGTGATTTTAATTTAATTTATAACAATATTCTTTTTTGGTTCGCCAGACCAATCTTTTGTCTGCAAACGACTTATATGTGGCATTAAATCCAAAACCGAGTCTGAAAATCATAAACCATCAAAATGTCGAGAAATTGCGAAAAAGACAGCATAGACGTATATCAATATCCTTACGCCATTCTTACGTGCAATTTATCAGTTCATGACAATTTAAAGTAATTATTCATATTGCAAATTTGCTCATCTGTTTTTCTCTTCAAAAAGGTTTCAAGTATTTCCAAGAAATGTACGGTTTACGGAGTTGAAACACCAATACCTTCCAACGAAAAGCAATTTATCTATTATCAAATGATGTCAAAGTACTTAACATTTGTCATGTCATTTTCAGAATCTATATTGACTCCGATTAGACTGGAATCATACACTCAGCGTGGAGAAGGATTGCTCCGAATTCGCTTAAAGAACAAATGGACTTATTTTCATTACAATACTTTCAGTTCAGTAAAGGCCTCTATTGTGTGTCGGTCTCTTGGATATCCGTATGTATACAATTTGCTTAAATAACCAGCTACTTTAATACAATTTATATACATTATTTTGATTATTTAAGTATATTAATCTCCTTCTATGATTCAATGAATAATGAAGAAAAAGAGTAGTATGTAGGTGTCATGAATATTCATTCTTACAACTTAGTTACGTTTGTGGTTCAAGTATCACAGTAAATCTTGGTAAAAACACATCCATGCTTTCTATCTAATAATTGCGAACGGCTTTTTTTTATGTCTACAAAAATGTGGCGCTTGAATTCTGACAGTTTTGCACAAAAAACCATCGGGAACAAAATTCCACCAGCAGTGTATTACCGAAAGGTCTGAATTTAACAATATGATTCTGAATAAGACTGAAACATTTCTCGACGTTCGTAAAGTGTAGGACTCTACCTCAATATTTCGATAATCTTAAAGTATCACAATTTTGTATTGATACATTATCCACAATCTAAACAGTATCGGAGTTTATAAGCAGTCTAGAGGGTGTATGAGTTTGTTTTGACAATTTAAAGTGTGTTTGAGTTCTTGTTGACACATCTTCAGCCATCAAGTGTGTATTCGTTTTCCTCCACACCTTAATGTTATACCTAGTTTATTAAAAGTTTTGAATACAAAAACTAAAAGAATATTATGCACGTACGATCCAACGCTGATCCATTTAGTCTTTTATCTTTCTTATTGTTATGGTGTCTATTAAGAATTACAGATTGTTCATTAATTAGTGAATCAAGTAACAACAGTATTTAACTGAATGATGGAATCATTGAACGGCAGTATACATGAAGTGAATTTAACTCTGACGCCATTCTAATCGACCTAGGTTTAATCACTGAAAGAAATAAGCTTCTGACATTATCTAAACCTCAAAATGTACGAGCTTATGTCTATGTTTCATAGCCAAGTTTTTTTTTTCATTAAAAATAATAAAAGCAGCATAATTTTCAAGTTGTATCAAATATTCAAGCATCTCATATCAATTTTATTTATGTCTTTTTCTTCCAGATATGGGGGTGTAGCACGAAATACATATGAAGAACGAACTATATTAGGACATGCAGAGCATCACGTGTACAAAAGTGAAAAATATAACCCATATTGTATCTATGGAATCAGTTGTTTCCCAAATGTTACAGATATCGTCCAATGTCAAATAATAAAACAAAAAAAATGTTACTCTCCACATGTGCTTGGAATTACTTGCAGGTTGGAGCCTGTTAAAAGTATGAAATAATTTATAACTTTATAACACTTGAAAAGTAAATGTATTAGCAAAAACAGTGAACTGTATGAGCTCTTATACGACTTCCCCTTAACAAAACTTGGGTACTTAAAAAAGGCATTTGTGACACAATTTTAGTCTTTTCTCATACAGTTCAGTTGCATTTTGCCGGTTTGTTTTAGTTTCAAATAATTGACAGGATAAATCAGTATCAAAAGCTTTTATTATAAACATGATAAATGTGAGATTGTTCTAAGGTTAATACATTCATGTTTTTTTTTCATTGTCGAAGGCCGTACGGTTACCTTTAATCGCTTACTCGTGTTACTGTGGATTCATTATTATGCGTTGGATACCAATTTTCTTTGGCTTTCGTGGTTATTTGGTAACCACAAATTCCAATATCCAACAATTTACAAATTTTCTTCAGGAATATATTCAGACTTTGTCCAAACAACAAAATCAAACATCCACGAAAATGCATGTTTTCCTCAATCCACGTAAATTGGTACCCACGAAAATAAATGAATCCACAGTACATCGACTTTATAAGAATGTATGTTACTGACAAGATATGACACTTTCACAATTCCAACGTTGAAATCATCACAATTTTCATGGATTTCCGTTTGAGATTCGTCCATATATTTTCATTTGTTTAGGTTATATCCGTAATATCATATATGAAATAAATAAAGTGTAAAGTATATTGATTTTAATTTTTTCAGTTCCAGACGTGCCTGTTCGTTTGTTGGTTCCAGGCATGGGGGTCCTGAAGTTACAAGAGGGTGTTGTAGAAGTTTTTCTTGATGGTCATTGGGGATTCGTTAATATAAATTATATCGGACAGTCCGAAGTACATGCTCTTTGTCAAACCCTTGGTTTTAAGTAAGTAAACATAATTCTTTGTTTTATGAACACATTTATACTGCTACCATTTTTGTTTGACTATAGCCTTAAAAGGAGAACGAAGACACCATAAAGACACAAAATGAAATACTAAACTTGAAGAGAAACCTACGATCCCATGAAAAAACGAGGTATAACTCAAAAGTCTACAACACGTTACATATTAAAATTCCAGAGTGGCGCTACGAACCTCACTTAAACCCGGATGTGGTTTCCGGTTATCAAGAAGAACTTCGATGAGCAGATACAAATCATGATAGAATGCATACTTACTTTGATAAATTTTCCTAGAAACTATAAAGACTGAATCATATCTAATTGAACGATTAAGTTAACCATTGCTAGCAACGTAGATTTGCTTTTCATGTCAAATTAAAGGCAACATTTTTTGAACGTAAGATTCTCCATTTTTAACGTAAGATTCTCATTTTGTTCTCCTTAGACTTTTCTAAATGCATGGTTTAAAGGTATTTAAAAATAGACGGTACATACGTCTACATTAAAGCTTTCAAAACATTTGTCTTATAGTTGTTTAAAAGTGAGAGGTTCAGCTAGTTTTTGAACATGGTTTAATTCTTTATTTTCTAAAAATAAAAAAAAAATGCTTGTAACATGGCAGGAGTACAACAGTTATTTTTCATTCGTATGATGTGTATGAGTTTTTGATTTTTTTCCATTTGGTATAAGATTTTCCGTTCAGATTTTTCATTGGAGTTTGATATTTTATTATTCTACTTTTTATTTATTCTCGATTTAGGTATGGTGGTGAGAGTTATAAAGCAACAGATATTTATTTTAAATTCAATTCGCTGGACTATACAAATCCAATTTTGCGAAACCTTTCTTGCTCCGAGAATGCATTACATTTTAATGAGTGCAATCATACGGTATGGGGAGATCGTACATTGGATAGCAGTTGGGATATTTTAGCTATTAAATGCTGGACACATTCAGAAATATGTAAGTTTAAACACAACCATGACAACCTAGCGAACAGTCTGAACTATTAAATGTATTACATAGACTTGTTTATTTAAAGAAATGTTTTTATTATATTACATTCCTGCACCGAAATTCGTCAACTTAATAAAAAATCTAGACCTGTTTCACTATTTTGCAATTCAAGATTGTGGAAAACAATCATACATCCCTAATTTAAAGATATGCACTCAATAAACTAAAATAAAAAAGTTAGCAACAAGTTTTATATGTATTCAATTGAAGATGATTCAGGAGTTCAAGTACGACTAGCAGGATCAAACATAGAACACGAAGGACGAGTTGAAATCTTGCACAACAACGTCTGGGGAACTGTGAATGATTACTGGTATGGATATCCGGGAGCGAATGTGTTGTGCAAAATGTTGGGGTATCCGTAAGTACTGTGTGATTGGAATGATGATAATGTGTAGCAACACATTTATATGATACATTCTTATGAGCAGTTTGTGACATAGTTATATTCTGCATAGGGTTGACATGTCGAACAGGATCTGCCTACTCTTCCGGAGCATTGAGATCATACAGGGTGTTAAATGTAGTTCGTGTTGCTCAGTCTCTGGTTTTCTATGTAATGTTTTGTATCCTGTTGTTTGTCATTTAGTTTTTATTTTCATTTGCATATAAAAAATACAACGTCTGAAATGACTGATCAAATAAACAAGAGAAATCTAGTAAAAAAAATAGAAAAAATGTTGTTAACTAATCATTTAACATTCTTGTCGTTAAAATTGACCGATAAGTCAAAATTATGGACAACTACCTTGCACAAAGTCTTTTATCTTTGACCTTTTTGACCTATAAATGTGGCTGAGGCCTCAAATTAATACTGGAAACACCAGAATCATGATGTAATGTTCCTGAAACTTCTTCATGTTAATGCATTATGTCAAATTGACCCTTATTGACGAGAAATATATTCTGCGAGAACTGTTTTCGTGTTTAAGTTTTTAAAACAATATTTTCACATTATACTGTAAAGACAAATTGACTATTTTTGAGAACTCTGCAGTGTATATTTTACAATAATACTTCATATACTATAATTGAAACATAGAGTTTACATGTCATCTTTCAAAATCTTTTCAAAATCCTAGTTTTTTTCATCACTTTATAAGGATAAAAAGGCGCCAATATATAAACACATTTCCCCACAAATTTCCAATGGCTTATATCTCGAAAACAAGCACACGGACCCTTCAATGCTTCATTTGTTTCTGCTTTTTTAGTTCCTTTATTTCCATATTATCGATGTGTAACAGTCTTTTTAAAAAACTTGTTATTTTGAAACAGAATAGCGTACATCCTTAATGGAAATTTATGAAAATAACAATTGTTAAAAATCGACAAAACAAAAACATTGCTTTCATTGAATCTTTTCAACAGCCAGTGTTGGAATGACAGTAAATACAAAAGTCACGTGAATGTATACAACACTTCCATAATAGTTCATGCATAATAAAAAAGAACATAATGTTATCTGAAAAAAAAGGTTTATAGCAAGTGAATTAGATTTTTAGGTCAATTTTTTCGAATGAATCGGCGGAATGAGGAGCGTATTTCTCATAGTTAAAAATTGCCTTCCTGTCTAGCATTTATCTACTGTTGTAAAATTTCATTCAGTACGTTAATCATGCTAAAATCCTGCGCTAACCAAGTTAACTTTATACTTAAATTATATTATAAGTTCATAATAATCTGCAGGTATGGAGGAGTACCTAAATTTGAAAGAATAGCTCCCGGACAAGGACCAACATGGATAGACTTCATCGAATGTCCTCTTGATGCAAATGATTTACAGGACTGTGAGTTTGAATGGGTTAAGTCAGAAGAAGACATTCACAGAAGTTTGTTTGGATCAGCATTTATTAAATGCAGAACAGAACCGGTCGAAGGTATTTATATAAGTTGCTATAGTTATTATAATTATGACTACCCTATAGTTTTTGTTTGTGTGAACTGCAACAGTTTTTTTCCAATTTATGTATATAATTTTATATGATAAAAAGTAAAATCACAAAAATACTGAACTCCGAGGAAAATTCAAAACGGAAAGTCCCTAATCAAACGACTGGACAACAACTATCATATTCCTGACTTGGTAAAGGCATTTTCAAATGTAGAAAAAGGTGGGTTGAACCTGGTTTTATAGCGCTAAACCTCTAACTTGTATGACGGTTGCATCAAATTCCGTTATATTTACAACGATGCGTGAACAAAACAGACATAATAGTTAAAATAGTCACAATATGGGTACAGCAGTCATCACTGTGTCACAATCTCGAAACAAACAAATATTTAACAAAAAAGCACAAAATATGTAAAATCACAAAATTACTGAACTCCGAGGAAAATCCTAAACGGAAAGTCCCTAATCAAACGGCAAAATCAAATGATAAAACACATCAAACAAATGGACAACAACATCGTTAAGCATTTATAAGATTTAAAAACCACATTCATTGCTTCGCGTGTCTGACGTCAGAAAATGTAAACGACTCATAGGAAGAAAATTTGTCGTTCAAAGTATTTTCAAAAAAAATTATAATTTCACATGGGGAATGGTGGTATACAGGGTTAAAAAAATCAAAAGTTGTGTTAGAACTATTTTCAGAAACAGACAGAGATTTAAAATTATCCAGAAGTTCTTTAGAATTTTTAAGAATCCACATATGGTTTATACCACTACGCGAGTAAAATAATTTTGTCGTTTGTCGTTCAAAGTATTTTCAAATTTATAATAGAACAATAACAAAATGACATATAATAGAACAATAACATAATGACGGGATCTTTAAAAGTACAGAGTCGCGTCACATGAACCAAAGAAACACAAAAAGTCGCACATAAACACCAGCAAAAATGAAAGAAAATACAAACACATTGACGGGATGTATAAGTACCGAGCCACGTCAAATGGATATCACAGAAAACAGACCAAACAGTAAAAGTAATATTAATAATTGAACAAAGACAAATAAAAGAACAATATAACACGTTGTTAAGATGATAAACAACGTCAGTACGCAGAATCTATACATCAAGACCATTATGTATTATTTGTGAAGTTGATACGGAATATTTATCAACAAGGTCTTGGTACCTTCCGATGATATGCATATCTATAAACGTATGAAACGGATTGATCAATTACATTTTCCCCCTTGGTTTACACTTCGATAAACCATGTTTTCGAAACTACTTTCTGCGATCTATTCATGCGCAATACAAATGCATGCATGGATCCCGGGAATTTGAGAAAATTGACATTGAAAAACAAAAATTGTTTCTATTTAAATGCATACTAGTATATACCAGAAAAGAAATAATGCATTAAAGCTTTGAAAATGTAAAAAATTTAAATTCGTATCAAATTCCGGGAAAATTCACGAATAATTTGGCGAATTTACGTCATGTCAAAACACGACGTCATACGAATGAAAACTTTCAAGCGAAAGACTATTTCGTTACTTGTACGCTTCAAATTCGGATAATATGTAATTGAAATTAAGTTTTTGAGGCAGGTGCAATTTTTGTTTTAGATTCTGATGCATTTATCGGACAAATATTTTTTTCAGAGAGTCAAGATGGCGACTTATTCTTTAGTTACAACACGCCATTATGCTTTTGGTGGTAAATATAGAAGCCATCAAACAAAAACAAAAGGTTAATTAGAAATCGAAATTGTTTTGCTGAAGAATTATAAGGATTAAACACATTTTTTCTAGAGGTTATTGATGTGTACACCGGAGCTCTTACTCACAAACTTAACATAAAGGTCCTTCGGACTTTTATTCAGTTTGTGCATCAATAACCTCTTGAAAAAAATGTGTTTAATCCTAAAATAGCGACACAGAATTACTACACCGACACGCTGAGCCGGCTTTTTAAAGTGCTTGTTTAAAGTGCATAGGTCTCTGCTGGAAGAAATGTCAACTCAATCGGCCATATTGTTTTACTCTTAGCCAACCAGTCTTTTATTTCAGAACTTGACGCCGCGAGCTTAGCAGAGAAATAGCTAATTCTATTTCAAAAGTCTTTCGTTTGACCTGACTAGAGTTCATATCAATGACATCACAATCTCGGGGAGACTTTGGAGACAATGCAGACAATATAATAATGTTTAAATACTGTGTACTTTCAAATGATTTGTGGAGTAGGTTAAACATATATAGATATCAGAAGATGTGGTATGAGTGCCAATAAGACAAATCTCCATCCATGTTACAATTTGTAAAAGTAAACCATTATAGGCCACAGTACGATCTTCAACACAAATCAATGGCTCACACCGAACAGCAAGCAATAAGGGGTCTAAACATGACTAGTGTAAAACTATTAAAACAGGAAAACAAAATGTTCATCAATAATAAAAGTACTAGTAGATATACTTATTCCACACAATCTTATCAAAAAAGTTCACTCATTTAAATAAATTGTTTGGTTAATATGAATGAAAATACATTTGCTGCAACTCATTTAAAGCCTTCCTCTCTAACGAGAAAGGTAAATATGTTAAAAAAGTAAAAACATAATAATACCGAACTCCTAGGAAAATTTCAAAACGGACAGTCCTTAATCAAATGGCAAAATCAAAACCTTGAACACACAAAACTAATGGGAAACAACTGTAATATTCCTGTCTTGGTATCGGCATACTTATGTGAATTGTGCTAAGATATTAGAAGCTGCCGATGTTTCCTTGATAATATTTAAGTAAGTTTCGGCAATAAGTTTTATCGATAGGTAGTATGTATTCCTTTTGGGCTCAATTTCGCCCCTTCAAGTGTAGACTAGTATTGTAATAAATCCCAGTCTATGACCTAACTCGATAAAGACCTGTTTAAATTGCATTTAATTGTTAAATTCAACAGCGCATACCGTTATTGTGATAATATTTATTCGTTAAATAATCAAGACTTTTCAAAATATACTGCTGCAATTTACCAAAAGTAACTCCCTCTAATTGAATGAAATATGAATAATCACAACTGTCTTTCTTGATATTTAAAAATATTTCAATTTTACGCGGGTATCCGTTAATCTATTTTTTTACAAAAGGAACGACTTTTTGTTCCCTATTCTAAATTTTTCATTTTTTCAACAGACATATTCCT
The DNA here is from genome assembly GCF_021869535.1 of Mytilus californianus. Lineage (NCBI taxonomy): Eukaryota > Metazoa > Mollusca > Bivalvia > Mytilida > Mytilidae > Mytilus > Mytilus californianus. The sequence goes on from NW_026262712.1 coordinate 31,140,563, forward strand.
TCGGCATCATCTTACAGTTTTTATATATTTTAACTTTTTCACTATGCTCATGTCTATTGTGACGTTTTGGATTTCAATTAACGTAATCTGTGTATTACTGGAAAAATATGAAGTCATCAAAAATTGCTTAAAACCTTTACTTAATTTTTCCATCGATATAACAATTATGTTTACCGTTTGATTGTACTTGTAGAAAACAAAATTCAAACTAGATAGGCCATCCTCATTTTTACAGAGATGTTGTTTACCGAACACTGTATTTTAAAAAAGATCCGGGTAAACTTATCGATCCTATAAATAAACTCATTCTGAAAGGATACCATTTAAACACTGTCATTAAATCTTTGAATTTTGTTTTATTTGTATTTTTATTGATTTTGTCAAAAATAATTTAAACTCAAACTAATTTTTGAGACGACGATGCTCCTTTTGCTCCATTATACGGAATTTATATATCGTTCGTTATGTCTTTTACTTTAGTCAATTTGGCTGTACCTGTAGAACCCTACTAAAAACGGTATTTCATATCCTATATTTTACGGTAATATTGTACTTTAGGCGCGGAAATCACTACATGATCCGTGTTAACTCATGGACCTTGCAACACACTTATTATTAAAGGTTATCAATGTTTTAATCAAAACTTTGAATATTATTTTTCCTTGGCCCAAATATCGGTTTGTCATCAACAAATTAACACATAACTAAATATGTATTCTTTTTTAAACATGCAACAGTTCATTTTCTATATAGAAATTGCTTTATCTATATAAAACATTATACATATTTTTTATAGGGTTAAATTCTTACAAGCCTACTGCCTGTCGATATTTTAATTGTTTGTCATTGCACAAGTCATGACTTCCATGACGTTAAAATACTAAATCCCAGGGATGCGTTTCAGTTGATTTATTTTTTCGCGATTTTTGCGAGTAAAAAAATAACGTGAATATAAATAATCGCAAAAAATCTCGAAAAAAAATCGCCGCGAATTTGGATAGAAAGGGTTTGAAGCGAAATAACAACAACAACAACAACAACAACAATACTTTATTTAAAGAGGGTTACACCGTTAGCTATATAACTAATCTTCCCGGAGGCCCTCATCATAAAAAAAATCAAACAAAATGCTAACATATACATTGCCTAAATTAGTATAAAAAGACAAGTATGATAATAATGTTTAATAAAGGCAACAGTAGTATACCGCTGTTCGAAATTCATAAATCGATTGAGTAAAAAAACAAATCCGGGTTACAAACCAAAACTGAGGGAAACACATCAAATATAAGGGGAGAACTACGACACAACAGAAACACTACATTAAAATTTACACACACAGCAACTAACTATAATATAACAATGGCCATTTTCCTGACTTTGTACAGGACATTTAAAGAAAAATATGGTGGGTTGAACCTGGTTTTGTGGCTAGCCAAACCTCCCGCTTTTATGGCAATGTTAAATATAACATTAAAATGACAACATTACATGACAGGAATACAATACAAATAAATGGGAGAACATATAGGACAGAGAAACATAGGAATAGTAGCTAACAATACAACTTGATAAAATATTATGAAAAAAATAACGTGATGACATAATCAGTTTTCAATATTTTTATAAAGCTAGGTTGATTTCAATAAATGATCTGTTATTTTGTATTTGAAAGAATTAACATTTGTAATATTTTTCTTAACGGTATTGGCAAATTATTCCACAAGAATGGTCCAGAATACATAAAAGATTTTTTGAACAATTCTGTTTTTGGTTTAGGGAGTATGAGGTTTCCTTGAATAGCATTTCTCAAGGGGTATGGATTTATGTCTGAAACATAACGAAACTTGTTAGTAAGATATGATGGTGCGTCATTTTTAATGCACTTAAATGTCATCACAAACTTGTGATATTTTATTCTCTGTTCAACTGTCATCCAGTTTAAGTGTTTGAATAAGGGCTCGGAAGGAGCGAATGGGTCTGTTTCTAGTATTAATCTAGCAGCTCTCTTTTGTAATTTTAATATTCTATCTAAACCCTCACTGCTACAATTACTCCACACTATACAACAATAATTAATTAGTCGCAAGATATAACCATTATAGAATAATTTTCTGCAGTCTAGATTTAGAAATTTCTTAGGTTTTAACAATAGATATAGCCTAGATGAAATTTTTGAGCAGATCACATCAATTTGGTTTGTCCATGTAAGGGAAGGGTCAATTTTAATGCCTAAGAGACTTTCGCATGTGGAAGATTGTATCAGTTGATTGTTAATAGTTATACAACTCTCATTGAAATTAAAGCATCCGCGACAATAAGTTGGTTTACAGTATATTGTGTGTGAAGAAATTAGTTTTATCCTTACTTACTTACTTAATACAATAATTTTTCATCCATACTCAGTTTTAACTGAAAAAGATTTATCGAATAAAGGCAACTGTAGTATACCGCTCTTCAATAGTAATAAATTGAAAAAGCGAAAGCAAAACGACAATGTTAAACATACCACTAAAAATGACAACATTAAGTGACAGGAATACAGTACAAATAAACGCGAGAACACTAAGGACAGATAAATAAATAAATAATATAATAGTACATTACAACATGTAAACAACTGAATGCAACGGCCATCTCCAACTCCAATGAATTTACGCCAGAACACCACAATATAATTATAAACTGTGCATCACTTGAAATTAATACTTCCTAGCACTCACTTTTTTCTACATTTGAAAATGCCTGTACCAAGTCAGGAATGTGACAGTTGTTGTCCATTCGTTTGATGTGTTTTATCATTTGATTTTTCCATTTGATTATGGACTTTCCGTTTTGAATTTTCCTCGGAGTTCAGTATTTTTGTGATTTTACTTTTTTCAATATTTTTCAGCAAATATGCCGCGATACTTTTTCTGGATTAACATCAATAATATTTAAAAGCATTTTATTTTATTGTCATATTGCATGGGTAAGGAAATTTGATACTATTTTTTTATGTTGATATATGATTTTGATATAGTTCAATATTTCGTAGGTTTCGTAGAATTAGGAAATGTTTTTTTTTATTTTCTTTTACACAACTGCATACAAATTCGATCTTTAACAACATGTGACATGCAAGACAACCTTATATATACTGTGTCTCTATTCCTTGTAATAATTGTAGTTCCAGAAGTTAAGTTTAGACTAAACGGAACATGGAGTGGTCAAGGTATTGGTATACTTGAGTACTTTAAAGACGGGTACTGGGGATATGTGTGTGGGGCCTATATGGGAACCTCTGAGGCATCGATGTTCTGTCACCAATTAGGATTTACGTGAGTAGAGAATATAATTAACTACTTAATCATATCACATATAACCAGATACAACGGTTACTAAACTGCATTACATTCATGGACTTATTCCAGATTTTAAAAGAATTATAGGGAACTGCATTTTTTATCAAAGATTGACGTTCTCCATGTTTGTAGATAATTCATGCATATCATTACCGCTTGATACTTATCTGGTAAACTTGCACAAATACAAGGAATATCTGATTATTTTCCAGCAGAACTATTCAAGTACTGTAAATGCTTGAATGTCCGTTTTTGTACTAAGAATAAATACAGTAATCTGTTTAAGTAATTTATTATATAGAGCTTTCAAAATTCCAGGTTTTACTTCATGTAGTTTATAATTTGAAAGTTTTCAAAAAGGAAAGATTTGGTATAATTGACAATGAGACAACTATCCACCACAGACCAAATTGCATACTTGTTAAGAACCGAACGGCCTTGCATGGTATAGAAATTTGTTATGAATTTGTTGCCAAGGTTGCACTGAAACCAAATTTATTTTAAACTAACACTTCTTTCTAGAAACAAGCGCATAATCTGATCTGAACTAATACAATATAACAGTTTGATTTGATTTGTACTCTTTATTTACGTCGAACCGTGATAAAATGACAGTAAATTCAGTATAATTACAACATGACTAAACGATACCTAAGACGCATGCGCAGATAACGTTCAAAAGTACACCTTTTGAAATATGAAATCGAACGTCTTTAAACTAGGAAGACAATTAAGAAGAAAACATGACTTAAAATATAAGACCTTTAAAATGGAAAATGACTATTGGCTTAGATTTCTCTTTTGCGAACCATTAACATTGTCTAAATTGTAAGAAATATACTGCATTATTTTGTTAAAATGGACTTTATAAAAAAAATATTAATCAACGAAGTACAGAAATATCTAATCATTTTGAATTGGAACTTATTAACAATGATACAGACAGATATATAGATTTAATATGTTTTCTTATCAAATTATTGATATTACTAAAATGCTATTTGTTTTATGTTTTGTTTGTATATTTTTACAGTAAAGGTGGTCGTCTTTTGTTTGGATATAACAATTATGGATATAGGAAAGGACAAAATCATTTTAAACATGATATCGGACCAACCATATTAAAGTATATAGAATGCCCTTGGGATTCAGTTGAGCTCGATCAATGTTCAGAACGTTTATGGGCTTATAAAGATGACATACTATCTTGTGAAATGCACACACTAGATGTAAAACTAAAATGTAATACAGAACCTTTCCCAGGTAATGTTTTAAAACTTTAAATCACAATTCGTGTGTTAGAGAAAAAGTAAAATCGAATGGACAACAAGAGAAATTATGTACTTGCATGTAAATGACGAAATGTAGCAATATGCATATTAAGACATTTTAAGCGATGCTCAGAAATATTCGAAAAACAAATTACATCAAATATTGAGTTTGGTGGAAGGAACACTATTTCAGTTGCCTGCTAGATGAGCAATGAAATCAGTTTTACCTTCATCAGCGGTTACAGCATTCATTCAATGGAAAAATACATCGAACTTGTATTGTAATGGCCTATCAAACATGAATGACAAATATTTTCTTTTCTCCGGACGATGCAAACAATTACTTCAACTACAATTTAAATTGCAAGTAGACACAATTGAATAAATAACTTGGACCCAAATTGGAATTGCACATCATCGCAATTAAGGTCTTGAATAGCAAACAATAACTTTGATTGTATTTTAAGTTTTGGCTGAAGGGAGTTTGAAGATACAATATCAATAAAAGCTGTTTCAAACAAGCTTAAATTTTACATATTAAACATCTTATTTCCTTGCTTTTAATGATCAATTAATAGTAAACATAAAACATGACCAGATCCGTACCCGTTCTATGATTCTAAATTTAGTAAGCAGAAAGTAAACATTCTAACTTTGATGCGAATAAAAAATTGATAAAAAAAAAAAAAAAAAAAATTGCAAAATTATGGTTCTAGAGGAACAGCTTGGGGTAGTTATTAAAAAATAAGCATGTTTTCATAGCAAACTGACGGTATATAACAAAGAGGTACATGTAATGTGGTCATCTAAGATGTTTATCACTGTGTTTGTCAGTGTGCACTGTTTTGACGAAATCTTGCCATACGAAACAAGAGTCTTATGCCTATATCAAATTGCAAGACAGATACGATATATCTGTGTATTGAACCACCAGTGGTTTTTGATAATTAGAATGCTTAGATATGGACACCGATTTACAGTTAGTTTTCTTTTCCTTTTTGTGACATTAGTAAAACTGTTGATTCGCATGCACAGTAATTGACTCCCATCCCACCGAACTAGCTGGTCCTCCCTTATGAGTTCACGCTTACCTTAGTCAACAACTTGACTTTCTGTTGTCCTCAGTGATTTCTAAGTAGAAGCTATTTTGATTATCAAAACGAACACTGACATTGTATAGTTCACTTTGTATTAATCCTAACACAAAGAAAAGTTTAAGTAAACAAATCGAATTATTGTCATTTTACATCCAGGGAATCAACCTAATAAAAACCAAATGCTTCTGTGATGATTTAAACCTACTACTTTGTAACCCTGTAAAAGACTACATACTATAAAGGTTACTTGCTTTACATATGTAAATATGTGGTCATTGAGCATCTGATCGCAGGCAAATATTTCACTTGTTGGCTTTTTTTAAGATTACGAAATACAACTATTTGGTGGAAATTCAAACAATTCTGGACAACTTCTTGTGAAATATGAGAACACATGGTTGAAGGTAACACCTGAACGATTTGAAATAAGAAATGTAGCTGTTGTTTGCCGGCAGCTTGGATTTAGGTACACAATAATTTTGTTTTATCATATATGTTAATAAAAAAAATCAAGTTGAGAATGTACTTTGATTAATGAGGGTGATAAAGGGTTATTTTTGTGCAACGTTTTCGGCCTTTTATTTCACGTGTTTTCGTGTTTGGACGTTTTATTCAACGTTTTCTCGTGTTTGGTTCGATTTTCTTGCTTCGTGTTTCCCCATATTTATTTTCCGTGTTTCGTGTCGGAACTCTTAATTTCACGTGCTTGTCCCGCATTTGATTAAAAAGTAAACCGTGACTTATAAAAGTCACCCCAGATATCAAGTTACTATGAATGTTTTATTAATTTTTTTAAATCAGATGCAACTAGCGTACGCTTAAAGGTCACCGCAGGGTCTTCTTGTCCGTTAATAATGACTGCATGATCTCCAAGAATGGCGGAGTTATAACTTCTAGTACTTGTTTCTTAAGATATACGATCTTATTTCTCGTGCTTCGTTTTTTCCGATTATTTTTCCGTGCAACGTTTTTGCGAATTTAATTTCACGTGTTTCAGTGTCCCCCCCCCCTTTTACCAACCTCATTAATTAATATAATATAACAATAAAAAAAACACCACATAAAACAACATTGTTTTGGTATTTAAATGATCTGGGTGAACTTTTTCATACTAATTGTTGTACTGTACATCTTATAAGCAATGCGGCGTGACAAAAGAAATGACATTCCCCAGGAAGATTTGAAACAGGTGTGAATATTCACATTCCTAACGCGTGATTGATTTTCTATACCAGTCAATCTCAATTTCATCGAACAATAATATAAATCATTTGACTATTCCATCTTTAACACAAGCTTTCATCATTCAAAAATATAAGACAAATTTAATTAATTGAACTTAAGGATACCACACAATAAGACAAATTCAATGAGTTGAACGAAAGGATATCACACAATAAGACAAATTGAATGAGTTGAAATAAAGAATACCACACAAATAAGACAAATTCAATGAGTTGAAATAAAGGATATCACACAATTAAACAAATTGAATGAGTTGAAATAAAGGATACCACACAATAAGACAAATTGAATGAATTAAAAAAAGGATACCACACATACATTTAAATCTAATTCATATCATGACTTTCATATAGTCATTTGTTTTTAAATATTGCATTGTTTGAACCTGTCCTAAGTCAGGAATCTGATGTTCAGTAGTCGTCGTTTGTTGATGTGGTTCATAAGTGTTTCTCGTTTTTATATAGATTAGACCGTTGGTTTTCCCGTTTGAATGGTTTTACACTAGTAATTTTTGGGGCCCTTTATAGCTTGCTGTTCGGTGTGAGCCAAGGCTTTGTGTTGAAGACCGTACTTTGACCTATAATGGTTTACTTTTATAAATTTTGACTTGGATGGAGAGTTGTCTCATTGGCACTCATACCACATCTTCTTATATCTATTTACTATAAATGTAGTTTCAGAACTAAACTTTACTTTAGAAATGATATAAATAATCAACGTAGCACCTTATCGCCCTTTTTTCAAGCAAAATATATGTTTAGAATCAGCATAAATGGAGCATCCAGGAGAAAAACAAAGATGACAAACATCTTTAAATCTGTTGCCTAGTAATAAACGCAATATGACTCAGAAGTGTTACGGAGACACTGAAGTGCGATGGTCACGCCGAAGTGCGATGGACCGTTCGCTGATGTGCGATCATTTTTTTGACGCATTTTGGCTAGTATAAAATCTACAGATGTGCATTTATTATGAGAAGTACATGTTGATGATTTCCACCATTTACCGTTTATCGTGATGCGGATAGTATGTTTGTGGACCCGATTATGTTAAGAGAACGTTACACTCCATTGACGTGAAAAAAAAAAAAAAAAAAAAACATTTGGTAGATTTCGAAAAAAAGCCGTAGAAGGTTAACCTACCAGTTTTTAACCAATCCTTCCTGTTTCTCTTCGTATATACAGGTATTTAAAGGATTTAAGCCCAACATCAACTTAAAACCCTTGAAAACTGCTTCTAACATACAAATTGATTTCTATGTTGACGTGAAAAGCGTTGAAATGTAATTTGTGTAAAAACCATCAAACTGCAGCGTGATTAAAATATATCCCAGCGTCAAAACACCGAGCCTCAGCCTGACCATGGCGGTTAAGAGTCCATTATTCATTATTTATATATAATTTTCAATACAAATTACTATGCTCGTCTTGCTTAAAAACCAACTATCGATTTGTAGCTCCATGATGTTGAATTTCTTTTCAATATATTCTAATCTCAAAGTATATTACACTGTTGACAAAACAATATGTGTCAGAAATGATTTTAAGTATAAATGGTTAATTTCAACATGTAGACATAAAGGGGTAGAACTATATCAAGCGTACATTTAAACTCATCGAAAGACATCCATGTCAAGATAAAACTGACAACGCAAAAAACAAAAACGACGAAAAGATAAACGTGAGTATACCAAGCATAATATACAATGTAGAAATCTTAAGACTAAGCATTGACCCCCAACACACACCAGGTGTTATCTCAGATGCTCCGGAAGGGTAAGCAAATCCTGCTCGACAGGTTGAATAATGATGAGATACGGATCATGAATTTAAACCACAAATACAAGGAACATTCTTTATTAATTACTGTTTGTTTTATATTTACAGAAGAATATTCTATTTAAATGTTCATCAATAGATATTACAAACAAAAGGAATTGTGTATTTGTCAATCAATGTAAAAAAAAATGTTTCCTATAGCATATTGAAGAAGTATAAGAAAAATATCAAACTCCAGTGTTAAATTAAAAGAGGGAGTTTGTAAAAACTGGGAATAATCAAATGTTAAAACAAATCTAACACGAACGCCAACAAAAAGTAGATGTAGCTCACTTTTTCGACAAATAAGAAATTAGAATATACATACAAAGGTAGAAAAAGGAAAACAACACTTTAGAAAAACCAATGCGACAGAACCGCACCTTCGTATGCATCCGCACCAGAAACGCCTTAAACCAAAAATTCGATACCTGAGTATATAAAATACCACGTCACGTCAAGATGCAAAATATCAAAATGAACATAATAGCACAAAGACAATTAAAGGCAATAATGTAAAGTTAAAAAATGCTTCAGCTTCTTAAATTTTATTTAAAGGCAATGCTAAGAACTAAAAAGATATTTTACAAAATTTAAACATTGCAACCAAGTGCTTGCTACAGATTTACGTAAGCCTCTAATAGAATAATTTGAGGGAATATCAAAGGGGAAAATTTAAATCTCATACAAATTCGAAATAGTGGTGACCTAGCCACTATTTCAGAGATTGAAATCTCATAGGTCGAGCAAACGAAACACATGTTAAAATAACTCTCCATAAAGAATAAAGACTGACCATAAAAACCGGATTTGATCTAATGGCATCCGTCTTGTAATGCATTGTAATAATATACCAAAGATGTAAACTGTGTATTACAGACATGGTGGAGAAATGCACGTTAATATGTCCATTTACGAAAATAGTAAAAATTGGTTGAAACTGGTATGCAATGGACAAGAACAAAATGTTGGACAATGCAACGGAGTGCATAGATTGTCTAGCAATGCGTGGTATAGTTACAGGAGTGCTGCGGTGTTCATTGAGTGCTATGATATCAACGGTCCAGGTATAAATAAAATCGTTTGTAGTGTAGTTAAGATTTTTCTAAATTATTGAATGACAATCATCAAATATTGCATAAAGAACACACTTTATGTCAAATAATATAAATACGAAGATGTGCTTTGAGTGCCAATGAGATAACTCTCCATCCAAGTCCCAATGTCTTAAATGTCAATAATTATCGGTCAAAGCACGGCCTTTAACACGTAGTCATTGTTCACTCCGCACTGCAAGCTATTAAGGTCCCCGAAATGACTAGACTAAGTTTAAAACAATTCAAACAAGAAGACCAACGATCCTATCATTATATATAAAAAAAAAACGCGAAACGAGAAACACTTACGAACCACACCAACAAAGACAACCTCTGAACAATAGACTCCTGTTATAGGAACAGGTGAATTTAAATGCGGGTTGAAATGTTTAACAGGCGCAAATGAATTGGTTAGCTTCCCTTTAAGTAACACGTTTAACTCTTTGCTTTAATATTTGCTAATGTGCTTTGTCTATATGCCTTTCTGTGCTTCTGTGATACATATTTGTTGGTTTTTATAGCAAATAAGATAATAACACAATGGTGATTCCTTTTCCTCTATTTTTGACATTTTTACCTATTACGCATGTCTGTTTGTTTTGTTCACACATCGTTGTCAATATCAAAGAATTTGATGCGTAAGAGGTTTAGCTAGCTTTTAAGCCAGATTTTATCAACCATTTTCTACATAAGAAAATGCCTGTACCCAAGTCAGGAATACTTCAGCTGTTATGCATTCGTTTGATGTGATTTAGATTTTGATTTTGTAATTTGATCAAGGACTTTCCGTTATGAATTTTCCTCGGAGTTCAGTATTTTTGTGATTTTACTTTTTAGGTCACATGATAAGCTGTAAAAAAATACCACAGGTCATTAGGTATATATCAAGCAAAACACTTGGAACAAATAACAAATAACTGATTCGGTTTTGAACATATCTCTAGTTGATACACAAATGAAAGTTTTATAAAAAAAGTTTATTAAAATTAATCGAGCTAAATTAGTTTTAGTCACGTTGTTTGGTATCACTGAAACCGGCTGAACGCCAATCGATTTATTATCTATTCTGCTTAGATGTCGAGTTACAAAGCAAAATATTGCAAATTTCGTAGTGATTTGCAAAATGTAATTATGAACTGAAGTTGCTTCAACTAAGGTATGTATGGAGGCCTCAGTGATTGTGCTTCCCTGATTTAGTGAAAAGATGTCATTAAATGACTTTGCTTTGAGATTCAAATTTAAATCATGATTAATTTCTTTTAGAACTCAAAATGACTGTCTCTTTAAAAAGTGATGGAAAAGTTAATGTCCATCGATTAGGAGCAACATGGCAAATATGTGCCTCTGCATGGAATTCTTATCAGGAACCTCTATGGGATGATGTAGGTGCAACTGCTGTCTGTCGTATGCTCAATAATAGGTAAAATTATTAGACGTTTCAGAATTTAATGCATTCTGGGTAATATGCTCCTCTGCAAGGAATCTATATGAGATGCTGTAGGTGCAAATGCTGTCTGTCGTATGCTCAATATATATATATATTAGGTAAATTGATTAGACGTTTCAGAATCTAATGCAATCTGGGTAATATTTTCAAAGCGGACACCAAAAGGTTGTGATTGGTTTAAATTGGTAATAAACAATAGAATATCAACCAATGACGTTACGATTCTTTCTTTTTTGGTTTACGAACATTGAGATTACCAATTGTCCTTTGGATTCTGAAATCGTGAATTAAAACAATTTCATTAATAAAAATTCTTTAAAAAATTAACATTTGAAAGTTGTGTAATGTTGAGATCATAAAATACAATGTTTAAGCGAATTTTACGCTGAAGTTGCAAGTGTACCAGCAAAAAATCCCTATCTTATATTATAATAATACTATGAAGAAATGGTTTTCTGTTACACCACTCTCCTAAGTTGAGGACAGGATTGAAAGCTCGTAATGCAATTAACCATCGCCACAAACGTAGTGTGCCAACCCACGCTAGGAGCCTTACACTCATTAGTTTTCGTTGGATTGCAATAGTTGATTTTGTTTTGCTTTTAGTATAAACCAGTTACCTCATTCTCTAAATATCAAACAATTTTGATTCACGCAGCATTTCAATTTTATAAGAGGGAAGGAATGCCTTTTACCCTATGTCTTCAAACAGTCATTTTCGGCTACCATCATAATTAGACGATTCTTTTATCGTCAAAACGAAAAATATAAATGTTATCGTCATGTGCAAAAAAATTAGCATTAACGTCGTTTAGCAACATGTGTTACCGTTATTCGTCATTACAACCTTGTCGTAGTACGGCTTACTCTTTATTAAGTTTCCGATCATAATGATTGTCGAAGTTTGTACACATTTTTGTCTGTTTGTCTATGTTGGAAAGTTATCGTATTGTCAGCTGTACTACATTCCTTATTTCATTATTATCAAAATACTACCAGGCCATAAATGGAAGATCTGAATGTTCTTTAGTGTCTTTGACAATCCTTTACAATATCAAGTAATTAAGAAGTAAATCACTCCGCTTGGAACATAGATGAAACTTTATAAAACTATTCAAATCCATTGATTGATTCTCTCAATTTGACACGTTTGCTTATGACAGCTTTTGCGACCTCAATTTGGCGTAAGATTAATGGGTGATGTAGAATAAAATTTCATCGCAGACTTGTTCCGCAGCAGGATATGTAAAATCAACTCGGGTTTTGTCGTGGCGTTATCAGATGATATTCAACGTATGAGTTTTGAAATTTCCTGGTATCTTTCGCATCTTTGATAATGATAAAAAGTAAAAGAACACAAATACCGAACTCCAATGAAATTCAAATCAGAAAGTCCTAGCTTATCAAATGACAAAATCAAAAGCTCAAACACATCAAACAAATTGAGAACAGTTGAAAAGCCAAATCAGTTATGAAGTGAAACAGCATTGAAATTCAAAATGAAAAAAAATAATTATTCTGACGTTTTACTAGAAGTAAATTTTAAGAAAAAAATCTTATGTTATTATTACCAGAAAGGAAAGAAAAAACGGAGTGTTATCATAACCTTATGAGCAAAGCATCTATGAGTTTGACTGTCCCTCTGGTATCTTTCGTCCCTCTTTTAGACACATCATTGGTATTTTTATCAGATTGATTTCATTTATGTAAATAACGGGATGAAATATTCTACTAGTTTCAGCAATGCAACTGCAACACACATACCATATGATTATAAAGGATTTCCAGCAACAGCAAATAACATACAACAACTTTACTGTCCGAGGGGTGCTTCACATCTTGGAGATTGTTTCTACGGGGGTTACATAAGTTATAAAGAATCAAAGTTAGCATCTCCATGGCAACCAGGTGCTTGCAGGGAGGAAGATTCATACTACACGTTAACACGACGAGGAGGTGTTCGATGCAACATATAAACATTCTACATACTTATTCAATGCAACATATATATATATATATATATATATATAGTATATACATAAGCATTCGACATAATTATTCAGTGCAACATATGAACATTTGACATACTTTTCCAATGCAACATATTAACATTTGACATACTTATTCAATAAAACATACAAACATTTTACATACTTATTCAGTGCAACTTTTAAACATTTGACATCCTTATTCAATTCAGCTTTTAAACATTTAACATACTAAATCAATTCACCTTTAAAACATTGACACACTTATTCAATGCAACTTTTATACATTTGATATACTTATTCAGTGCAACTTTTAAACATTTGAAATACTTATTCATTATAACTTTAAAGCATTTGACATACTTATTCAATGCAACTTTTAAACATTCGACATGCTTATTCAAAAACATGTCAACATAATTATTCAATTTCTCATATGAGCAGTTGACATACTTTTTCAATATGATTCGTTTTTGGCAAGAGTTTGAACATTGATCCAAAAAACTACTTAAACTATTATATTTCAAATGTGTTATTTTCATAATCAAAAACTCCTAAGTTGTATTAAGGATGTTCGCTACTCTGTTTCAAAATAACAAGCTTTTGAAAAGACTGTTCTAAAATGATAGTGTATAAATAAAGGAACTCAAAAAGCAAAAAAATGAAGGGTCGGTGTGCTTGTTTTCGAGATATAAGCCATTGAAAATTTGGCGGGAAATGATTTTCTCCAGATTTTTCATACATTTAATATTGTCACCATTTTTCTTTCAAAAACGATGAAAAAATAACAAGAATTTTATAAGATTTTCAAAGATGACATTTTAAACTACTATATGTAATCAAAATATGGAAAGAAAAGTAGGGGTTAGTGGGCAAGATTTTTTAAATATCACTACATGGATAAAGCCAGAGGATTCCAAATATCTGGCAAAAATTCAAAAACAAGAGGAGCGAACATCCTTAAGATCGAATTATAAAATTCGTTATCTAAGTAACATGCAACAAAACTGACCCAAAACTTTGAAAGTTATTCTAATTTTTGAATGCCAGATGATTTAGACAGTTTCAATTTGTGTAACCTCTATCTCTGGTCATACCCCTTACAGATAGTCATAGAAAAGGAATTCGAATGATAGTAAACCTGTATTCTATCTATTTGTTGAGCAACATGCTTGTATACCAGAGGATGCATTTTGTTGAGCTCACTTTCAGGATTTGCGAGAATTCTTTAGCGTAGTAATGATTATACTTATGACTTTTACATTTTGTTATTCATGAACCGATCATGTAAAGTTAGGTGTTTTTTTATTTATCTTTTGGCTGTCAGATTTGTTCATAAGACAAAACGACGTTACGTTATGACATTGTTGAATATTTCTACAACTGACATGGTTCTGTGACCATTTGCTGCTGCTTATTTTACATGCAAGAAAATTCGTGTGTCTGCTTCCTCCTGATTGCAATGTTTGAGTGTTTCTGTGTCTTTATGTCTCTTGTGGAGAGTTTCTCGTTGGCAATCATACAACATCTTCTTATTTTCATATTTGAGTTCTTCAAGAATTATTGACTGACGGCAGACAATCCCTTCTCCTCGAGTGACTATAACACTAAAAGTTGTGTACTACCCCTGCCATTGGTTGTGCCTTCATGGACAGGTATTTCATTTTATCAATATTGGAAAAATTGATGCGTTATGTATCTACAATGGTCTACATGATAACAGATTGAGGTTTTATTCGGAAACGAGTAGGTAAATACAAAAAATATCTTTGAATACTTGAGTACTTACCAAAACAGACATGGTTTACAAATCGGCTCTTTTTACTTAGTGCAACCTAAACTATGTATTTTCCAAATTAGTAAGTTACTATGTACACAAATTATTCCGTTCTGGCAGTAAAACTTTTTCTTAAGTAGGGTGACTGTTTTGGTCGTTGTTGGGATATGTCTAAATACATTGTCACGTCTGGATTGTCCCACTGTACGTTGAATAATTTTTTAAACAACTCTAGTTCTTTGAACAACGCCTATTATAACATTGAATAGGTGTCATCTATTCCACATACTATAATTTCAAGTTGTAGTTAGACCTCCACATTTTCTTTCCGATCGGAAATACTTTGCCGAACATATAACTATTGTATAAATTTAATAGTTCATCTTGCATATGCAAAACATAATTGCCATTTAGTAAGGAACAATCAGTTTATCAATCTATAAAGACCAAAAGTCATATTGTATAGTTAGTTAAAAAGTCACCGACATAATTACATCTTAAACCTGTAACTCCAGAAAATCAATGCTATACTAGTACTTTAACTACATTTCTGATCATGCAAATCGCATTTTTGTACAGCTTAACAGATTTTGAAAAGATCAAAACTTTCAATTATCATAAAACGAAAAGCTAACGCCAATTCCCCTGTATTGATTTCACGAAATGGGTCAAAATCTAAAAGTTCTACAAAAAATTGTATATTTAAAAGTATTAATAATATTTTTAAATATTAAATATTTTTTTAATAATTTTCCTTCCCACTTACTTTCCTTATAATCTATATGTTATTCAGCACAACTTATTTCAGTTGAAGTCAATTAGAGATTAAATTGCAACTTTTACGTGTCGAAACCTTTTCATCGAAGGACATCGCTTACAAAAGGAACTAGTTTGTGACCGAAAAAAAAAAATGAATTACTTTACTTTCTACAGAAATATGGTGTAGGTAAAAAATACTTTTCTTATATATTTTATGGGTCAATTTGTCAAAATCTGTCAAAATTGCGGTTTTCGGGTATAATTAAAAGTTTATAAAAAGTAAAATCACAAAAATACCGAACGGCGAGGAAAATTCAAAACGGAAAGTCCCTAATCAAATCACACATCAAACGAATGGATAACAACTGTCATATTCCTGTCTTGGTTCAGTCATTATCTTATGTAGAAAATGGTGGGTTAAACCTGGTTTTTATCTAGCTAAACCTCTCACTTGTATGACAGTCGCATAAAATTCCATTATATTGAAAGCGATGTGCGAAGAAAACAAACAACTTTGTTACCTGTTCAAAACTTATCCATGATTTTGATGGAACAGAAAAGTCAAACATTGGACTAATTAAACATTGTAATATATGAATCTTATTAATGATCTTATTACCTGTTATAGGTCCCTGATATGAATTAAGGGGGTAGACCTTGGTTCAGGGAGATAACTCTTTAAATCAGTTATGCGTTTGTAAAAGTCAAGTTTCATCAATGTATTTTACGCATTTACCTGAAACAGATTGGAAATAATCTATGTAACCTGGAAGCTTAGAATATATTTATGAAAATGGTTGACACAAACGTACTAATGATTTTAAGATTATCCCTTAACCAAGGTCTACCACCTTAAATTCAGCGGAAATTAACCTTACCTCTTTCGAATGAAACATCGTTTTACTATAACCTATATTATTAAATCCCGTTTTCAAATTAACAAAACCATCATGCAGGTGAGGAAATGCCTAGTGGTCCACACATGTTCCATGTGCCGTAGAACTGACTTTTTTGTTGCTTCTACACAGAAAAGATTTTCTCCATTGTAAGACGTATACTCATGCACTAATAGTTGAAAAATATTGTTTGTGTTTTTTCTTTATGCAAAACATACAATAGCCATCAACAACCGATCGCAATTATATAATTCATAACACGTGTCATTTCTAATATGCGCCATGTGAACAATTGTAAGTGTATATACTAATCTTCTATTTGTATGGTACTTTTCAACTTTCACAATTATAGCAGGATAAATAATAATAGCCTCACATTGGTTATACATAAAAAGGATACCAGTCATCACCAAAAATAACTGCACAGTACAACGGACCACATGCACGTACAACAACTGATTTCTCCATAAATAAAAATGAATGACAAACAAACAAAGTAAAAACAAAATGACAACTACAGGTCACCGTACAACCTTCAAAAATGAGCAAAACCCATTCCGCATATTAGGCTATAAAACCCGATCTTTACCCCTAAAACCGTCCAGGTCTTTTCAATAGAAAACCAACTGAAATGATATCCTTACTGTTTCGTGTGATATGACCTTTGTTAGCCAATGTTGGTCGATTTGTGACGGTAAACAAAGTAGCACGAAGGAGCCATATTAATCGAGTGACAAATCCGAGAAGATTATAATGCGTACCATGTTGCAATAAACGAAACGAATTATGCGTATTCGATACTCTCACTAGCTAAGTTTCGATATAAATGTACTTTGAATACATGATACGATTCTGATTTTATTACAGATAAAACAATCAATCTCAAACTGCTGGCATTACAAAAAAAAAAAAAAAAAACAACGTTTGTTATCTCCAGTTCCTTTGTTCTATTGAATATTATTATCTTATAAACGAAATACAACGAATATAATCAGCTGAAAACATACTTGTTTTAATTGTATGCTATTTTATGAAAGTTTTGCTAATTTAATGATCGAGAATAAAAAATAGAAGGATTGAGATTTCCGTAAACTTTTAAAACCCCACCTGAGTTGTATGTGCCTGTTATGGGTCGGAAAATGTCAGCGGTTGTCGTTTGGCATGTCTTATTGCGTCTCGTTATTTGTTGGTAATATCATAATTTAGTCCTTCAATTACTGAATCAATTGCTTGTTAACAACATCTCCCTGTATTCATATTCATTAAGTATTTGTATAAAGAACAGCAGCTTAAAAACTATTAACCATCTTTCATAAATCATTTTGTTTCAGTGTCGAAGAGAGCAAAAACGATAACAAAACAAAATCAAAATAAAGCTTACAACATCAAGATAAAATCAAAACAAACAAAAGACAAAGAAAGTAAGGCAAAGAAAAGACTAAATACAACAAAACAAATATTTTGGTGATATGTATAATATTACAAGTCCAATTTGTAGACTTGGGCTGTTTTTAGCTTTTTTGCCGAGTTGTTCTCTCTTTGGAACGTTCATTGTTTCCATTACATATTTTATAAAAACAAAAGCTCGTAAATCCAGACACTTGAACGTGGTAACTAGAATTCGTATTATTGTAACCACTTTGATCATTCAGTACATTTTCAGTAAAAGTATCTATACAAACTTTTCCTGGAATATGGACATACACAGATTGATAATTTAGTCTTATATGCATGATTTTTTATATTAGTTGTTATTGGCTTTGAACTAGCTGTCAGTAACTGTGAGTACTCTCAGTTCTGTACTAAGTGTCTTTTTGTTTTTGGGATGTACAAGTACCCGGTCACGTCCACGTGTTATATTATAGGTATTTCTATTTGTATCCATCTGATGATTTAAGCCTTTTTCAACTGTTATAGTTCGTTCTTATGTTGTACTGTTACACCACTGTCCCAGGTTAGGAGAAGGATTGGGATCCCGCTAACATGTTTAACCCCGCCACATTATGTATGTATGTGCCTGTCCCAAGTCAGGAGCCTGTAATTCAGTGGTTGTCGTTTGTTGCTGTGTTACATATTTGTTTTTCGTTAATTTTTTTGTACATTAATTAGGCCGTTAGTTTTCTCAATTGAATTGTTTTACATTTGTGATTTCGGGGACTTTTATATCTGACTAATGTTGAAGGCCGTACAGTGACCTATAGCTGTTAATTTCTGTGTCATTTGGTCTGTTATGGAGGGTTGTCTCATTGGCGATCATACACATCTTCTTTTATATATATAAAAATGAACTGAAGTTGAAAGTTAACCAATACCCGACCAAAGCAATCAAAAACAATAACATCTATTCATATGGAACCGTTTCCGCTGGCTTTATCACATTGCATTTTTCAGCGTACTTCGAAAGCAAAACCTTTTATTTTAAAAAGGTGCAAAATACTTTTTAAATTATGACCTCGCTTGTATGGTTAAAAACAAATGTACAACATTTACCTGAATATGATGGACGTAAGTATACATAAACAAGAATACATCTTTATTCAGTTTTTGGGCATTACAATACAAATCAACAATTGGAAAAACAGACTGGTCAAAAGTCAGCTGTTGTAAGCATCACATATAGTGAATTGGAAATTCATCGTCTGAATAAAATATCGCCGAGTATAATAAAATTAACAGAAACAACAATATATTTAAATACAAGTTAGAATCACAAATTACTTAAAACCATACTCATACATTTAATGTTGATCAAAAATATAAGTTTTTATTAGGACAAAGAGCAATTTCACTATTGACTTCTTAATAAATTTATATTTAACTATTTTTTCTTCCGTGATGTAAGTCTACCATAGAATTTTTATTATCAAACTGCATATGAAGAGGAGCAAGTCGGTTAGCGAGTAAGTGTTTCTTGATAATGCTTCTATTGTGATGTTAAGTTAATATCTGGTGCAGTTACAAGTATCTTAAATCATACAAGCATGAAAATACCAATGACAGTCTAAATGACCAAATGTAACCAAACGAGCTACTATCGTCAGTGATGTTCCTTATGAGTTCTGACAATAACGATAGAATATTTATATGACAATACACAGTGTAATTGTGTAGCGTTAACCCTTTCGTACGGTATTGTATGATAAATGAAAATGATAAAAATGACCTTCTAGAGACCCGATATTATTGATCCGGATTTGTTCAGGTAATGATAAATTATCTATCTAAAATATTAAACGTTAAGTATATGTACATACTTGTCTACAAATACTGTAGAAATACACATGCATTAGAATTTTGATACATACACGATGCAATAATGGCCTCACGAGGAAAACCTACTCATAAAATCTAATCTAAATCCAAAGGGTCTTTCGACTAAATTAACCGAATCATCTGTTTGAATCGATCGCCTTTCTAAGCTGTTCCAAAAAGACAACATCGCCGTACTCATCATTTGGATACTCAATGTATGATTGACCGTGAACCAATTCGAGAACTTGAAGCGGAAGATCGGAAGCTGACATTTGCTCGTAAAATACTAGGAAAAGAATGTTCTCACACTTCCGCTCATATATACTCTCCATTCTAGCCATATTATATTCGAACATACACCAGTAAGAACTTACATAATTGTGAGACATTATTACAATAGTTTTTCGGCTGTTATGAATTGCGGATGTGATATTAGTCGCGATGTCATTTCCGGGTAAAAAGTTCCGCTTGTGCAAGCACAACTGAATTCCATTCTCCTTTTCTAATTGATGAACAAGCAGGTTGTGAACAAATGTTTGATCTTCGTCTGCATATGACACAAAAACATCATACATATATAATCTTTCTTCTGTGTTGTCTAATTGGTATTCATGGTCATGCCATTTGACCTTGACCATGTAGTAAAGATATCGTAGTTTCCAACGATATCTGTAAACAATACCACCGCAAAGAATGAAAATAAACATTAAAATGCCTGATGTAATTCCAATTATTATACCTTTATATGACATACATTCCTTTTCGAGGGTTTGATAAACGTCTCTTGGATTGATAAGTAGAATTATTGTGTTATTTGACATTTGACATTTATATTTTTTCCGACGATAAAAATGGATAGGTGTGGTAGCCATCCATTTAACGAAAGATATAGTATCACAACTACATACAAGATTATTGCCACTAAGATCAATAGTAAGATTTGCGTTTATGTTGGTCAATAAGTCAAACATTTTCATGGCAGATTCACTCAATGTCGATATTCTATTATTTCGTAAACCAAACAGCATGAGCTTTTTCATATGAGAAACTTTAAAGTTGATGTCACCAAGCATGTTTTCACTGAGGTCTAAATGTTCTAAATTGTGTTGATTTTTAAAAAACAGATTTGGTATATTCGTTATTTTGTTTGCAGAAAGATTAATAAAACCTACGTTGCAAAGATTCTGCAATATTTCCCCGTCACCATCCGTAGGTATGACGAGTCCTAACAGATTGTCTTGTAAAAGTAAGTATCTCAAGTTCATGAAATCTTTACTGAAAAATTTCTTTGAAACATTAGAACAAAAATTCGACGATAGGTGAAAATATGACAGGCTTTTTACATTGGTTATTGGACCTGTCCATGTATGAAAGACGTTGTCACTCATTGTAAGATTGTGTAATTCGTTTTGAGTGAACATAAATTCTGGTATTTCATATTTCACTGCACAAGACCTAAATGTAACTATTCTCATTTTTTTTGGTACGGGAATTCTGAAAACTGATTTGCCTTTTACATTGCGATAAAATGAAACTATATCGAACAACCTGTTGTTTTCGGGATTGGTTGATACAGTATTTTCCCTGGCAACACATCTCTCTATGTAAGATGTTAGCACATTGTGAGAAGAAAATGTTTGAGATACATCTAGTGATGTTATTGGCATGTGCATAACGTCAAACATATATATGCCAATAGAAAATACATTGTCCTTAAAATCGGCACTTTCGAGGGAGACTGGGAAATTTTGTAACGCACCGGATTCAATCCTCTGAATACGGTTTCCAGCAGCTTCAAATTTTACAAGTGACGTTTTTTTCAGATTCCAAATGTGAGAAGTCTTTAGTACTGTGCTCATTTCGAAAATGCCATGAATATAGTTTACTTTCAAGATTTTAATTGCAGATTGTTGTAAATCTGTGGTTATGTTTTCAAGCGCTGCGAATCCCAAACATGTATTAAAAGAAACATCAAGCTCAGAAATATTTCTCATATTCTTAAACGTTCTTTTGTATATGTATTGAATTTTGCATTTTGAAATATTTACATGAGTTATTTGAGGCAAGAAAAAGAACGTTTTTGAAGTAAGAATATGCATTTTGCAATAACCCGTAAAACCAGATAGATTGATACTTCTTAGGTTTTTCAAATATTTAAATTTTTTACTAAGAACTGCAGTTTTGGCAGAAACATAGTCCATTGACAGCAATTCTAGCGAGGGAATATTCGATAAATCCGGCATGAAAGAACTGTTGAAATTCTTTTGCGTATTCAAGTTTTTCAATCTCTCCAGGAAATAGAACGCTGAAAAGTCAAACGAATCATTTCCATATTTTAAATCATTGTTGCTGAGATTTAGAGAGAGTAAATGTTTAAGTCCTTTGAACGAAAATTTTCCAATATGACTTATTCTATTGGAAGACAAATCCAAAGACTTCAATAAACTGTTTTCTTCGAATATTCCATCTTCTATTGCACTGATATTATTCATTTGGAGAGATAAGTCTTGAAGAATGTTTGGTAACCTAGGTATGCGAAGTAGATTTTTGTCAGAACAATCTGCTATAAGTAGTTGTGAACCAGGAATATTTTTACATACACAAGAACTATCAAACTGACATTCCTTCCATTCTTTTTTCTCATGGTCCTTTGAGTTTTCGCAGAATTCTAGAAACACCAAAGCAGCAACCAGGCTGTAGGTAAAGTTGCAGTTCCCTGCATAGAATATGTACAATTTGAATATAAAAAACTGACGTATAAATTTTTATATAATGAATATGTAAAGAAACCAATTCATTAAGTTATGTGGAAATCTAAGCTAGCCCCAAATTTATTGCATATTCGCCAAACAAATTAAGTCATTTACATCAAATATCCTAAAATACTTTGGCAAGTTGTCTAACTCACTCTATTTGCAATGCAATTAAACAAGGTATCGATGGCAATATAAGAAAATTGGACATGTTAGGGGTGATTAATTTCCCCAACAACACAGAAATTTACCGAATCTTACTCTTGTGCAGTGTTAATATGGTAGAATGTATCACTGCATTTTGAAAAGTATGCTCGATAATTTTTAGATTGCGTGCATGAGATTACTTCTCACCTTATTTTTTTATGGTCAAAAGACAAGAGAATAATGTAACGAGTCACTGACAAGGTTTTTGACTAAGGAAGAAACAAAGCAATTGTTAGATAGATATAAGAAGATGTGGTATGATTGCCAATGAGACAACTCTCCATCCAAGTCGCAATTTATATAAGTAAACCATTATAGGTCAAAGTACGGCCTTCAACACGAAGCCTTAGCTCACAACGAACAGCAAGCTATAAAGGGCCACAAAAATTACTAGTGTAAAATTATTCAAACAGAAAACCAACGGTCTAATCTATATAAAAAAAAACGAGAAACGAGAAACACTTATGAACCACATCAACAAACGACAACCATTGAACATCAAGTTCCTGACTTAGGACAGGTGCAAACAAATGCAGCACGTTTAAACGTTTTAATTGGCGCCAACCTTCATCCTAGTCTTCTCTAGATTAGAGTTGTTATGTAGGCAATCAAATCCACATTTCCTTCGTCGAATACAAAAGTTTAGTTAGTACGTGCCTAATTGCTTCTTTTGTATCTTTGTGGTCGAATTATACTAACAATTATATACGAAATCATCCGATCTGACCTTTTTCTGAGTATATTTGCGACCGGTCTGAATTATTTGTATATTTAATCGGCAGTCCTCAAATAATTGTGAATATTCAACTGTTCCTTTTCGAGGCTGGGAAAAACCACCCGCTCACCCGTGCTTAATTGTTTTTTGAGTACCGTTTTGGTTGGGTTAAACTAGTTTACTGAGTACTTAACCGCGCCTTAATGTTTTATTGTATTCAACTCTATGTCTATGTGACCTGTTCTATCCGTGCCTCATTGTTACGTGAGTATCTTTTGTGATCGGATTAAACCAGTTACGGGATTACTCATCATTGCTTAATTACATTTTAAGTACCTTAAGGGTCGGGTTAAAAGAGTTTAATTGTACTTACACAAGCCTGAAAGTTTCGTAAGAATTCAACATTTATTTTTTTGTGCCGGGTAAACAGTTGTGTTGGTCGAGTATAATATTTTTTCGAGCTACTAGCGGGGTCCGTGTCAAACTGTTTCAATTTCGTGGTAACCTTTGTGAGTGATCGGGTTTTGTTAGTTTAAGTTGTACCAATTTGCTTTTTTATTGAACGCAATGAACATATAGAAATCATTACAAATATGACAGGGAAGGAGAGCTTCATACATTTTCAAAAGTTTGGAAAAATATCAAATAAATAACAATGCAAAGGTAAATGCAATATATATATATACAAGTCTAAATTGAAAACAACGTTCAAACCTATAATTGCGTTGGATAAAAGCCGCAATTTTTATACGTGTGCATGCAAAAGAAATTTCTTGGTAGAGGGGTTTAAATACAGCACAAACATCATTTTCCAAAAGACCAAAAAAGTGAAAAAGTATATTTTAACAAAAGCATTTGACTAGCAGGTCGAACAACAGTTGTTCTTAAACCCTGCCGACTGCCATTGGCGATTGCCAAATAAACGGATCACCAGATGTAACAGAATGAATCTTAACTATTAATTTAATACCAAACAGAAAACAATAAACTTGCGGAAAAGATGGTATACCGCAAACAAAAGGTGCAAAAATTAGTACACCATATCCGGATTTCGACAATTAATGTCTCTTCAGTGATGTTAGGAATCGAAACGTATTTTGGAAACGGTATATATTTATATATAAATCGGAAGATGTGGTATAATTGCCACCAGAGACCAAATGACCCATCAGTTTACAACAATAGGTCACCATACGGCCTTCAACAATGAGCAAACCTAATGCATAGTCAGCTTTATTTAAAACTATAATCATGGCATACAAAAATCGGAAAGCATTAGTTATGCAGTAAGTTAAGTTTTCCTGTTAAATATTGTACGATTTTGTAAACAAAAGATAATATAAACTTTCACATTTTTAAGTCAGAAAAAAAAAAATAACGCGGAAAGTACAAAGCTATCACAAAGGGAGAAGATGTAAAATACGATAAAAATATGAAAGCAAAATCAATCAATGGTCTAAAAATTTAAAAGACATGGAAAGGTTAAAGTTCGCAAAGACGGAAGAAAATATTAAAGAAAGTGTGAATAGCAAAATGTAATCTATGATCTAAAGTAAAGATATCTTTCAAAAAGAAGTAATTTAAGTATTTTCCTTTGCCGCTGTGTAGGTAAATTTCGTCATAAATCACCTTGTTCAACTCATTTTTTTAACTTTGAAAAAATAAAGTATCAAACGAGACTGACGCAGCTGTTTTATGATGGACTGAGCTGGGTTTTTTTTTTTTTAAGTTTTCATCTTTTTCGGCATACAGTCAAGATAGGCACAAAAGTTAGAGTAAATTGGTTTAAAACCTCCAAATTTCATGTGTGGCCAAATTTTGCAGTCTGTATGGACCATGTCATGTTTGTTATTTGGGTTTTTTTTTCTTTGCATTAAATTTCTATCTTTTTAATTTGTACGTCAAATTTCTCAGAGGATCAGATTGTTTGTTGTTGATAATGTCTGTTGTGTTGTAACATATTTTGTTATTCTTATTATCCTCTATACGTATTGTTCACGAAAATGAAAAGCAAAAGTCTGATAGATGTAAATAAACTTGAAATATACAGGTAGAAAGGATTTTTAGAAATTAGAATTACTCGGGCAGTATCTTTTTTTTTATGAAAGGGGCCTTTTTAAGTAAACTATGTAAAAGAAGTACAAGGAGTACATGACGGGTTAAAATAAAACCGAAAGATCAATAATTTAACAGCCTAACATTTGACATTCCATGTGTTTGTCAAACAATGTTGGTTAACATAATATTTACAAATCATTTGTTTTGTATCAATGGTATTTTGAGTTTAGAGTTGAATTATTTTTTACGGTTATTATGCCATTCAGGCCATAATTATTTTGGTCAATTTTCTTTATTGTTTAGAGACATCGTTTAGATACCCAGAGGGTTAATTCCTGTATAGGAATATCTCAAAATATATCCATTTATTTTAATGTTGATTTGTGTTTCTTACGCTGTCTATTTACAGTTTCTGTATTAACTTATTGGTGTTGAATCTAAAATTGTATGCTTAATAAATATAATAGGGAATATACTATTTATGTCGGTATACTAAAACATCCATTCAGGACGGAAATGTGTGCTTTTGTAAGGTATAAATTCACCTTGAGGTATATTGTTTTATTTCTTTTTTAATGATCGGCATTGACACATCAAATATGGTAGGGAAGAAGAGTTTCGTACATTTCAAAAACAATATGAAAAAGTAATAATTACATTAAATGTTTTTATCATTATAATACGTTATTTTGATTGGCTAACAGCAATCTCGCGTCAGTCTGAAATTAACCTTCAGTTCAAAATGAATTGTAACATTCATGATGACACGAGCTTCCACAATAAAGTGCACAGGCAAATAAAAGAAAAAGATCATAGAAATCGTGTTTCATGATCCTAGCAAAAAAATGTAATTATAAGTATTTAATGCTACTTTTAGTAATTTTATAAGGTTGTAAATGCGTTGACCGTGCGCACATTTTTAGAATGAAGCGCTTCCGCGCTTCATACAAAATGTACTTCGGTCAACGCTTTTACACCCCAATAAATTTAAAAAAAGAAGCATTCAATTCTTAATTAAAGATTATCAATTAGCAAATGAATACAGTGCATGTATTTATAGTTATTGCATACAAATATCGGAAATAATCAATAATGCTGTTAGTTAAATTTCCTTTGAATATCCTACGATTTTTTAAAATTAAAACAATATATACTTACACATCTTCAATTCATTTAAAGAAGCTAATTAAAAAGAAAATAAAACACGCGGTCTTTTAGACAGTACAGAGCTGTCACAAAAGAAGAAGATGTAAAATACGATACGAATATGAAAGCAAAATAAATCATTGGTCTAACACTTCAAAAGACATAGAAAGTTCAAAGTTCGCAATGTCGGAAAAAGATACAAAGTAAAACGTAATCGTTGATCTAAAGTAAAGATAGCTTTCCATAAAAGCAATTTTAACGTTTTCCTTTACCATGTTGAAGGTCAATTTCTTTATAAATCTTTCTTGTTTAACTTTTGTTTTTTAACTTAAAAACTTTAGAAGTGTAGAACGAAAGAAAAGTAGTTGATTGATGCTGAGTTGAGTACGTTTTTTTTCCATCAATTTGTCAACTTTTACGACATATGGTTCGTATAGGCAAAAAGGGACAGTAATCGGATTTGATACCTCGAGCTCCACATTTTGTTTTTGGACAATTAATTCGGTTTTTTTTCCTTTGTTTGTTTGGGTCTTTTTTCTTTTGTGGCTAATTTGAATGACAATTTTCTCGGAGAAGCAGATCGTTTGTGGTTAGTTATGTCTGTTGTATTGTTACATATTTCGTTAATTATTGTACACATTTTTCCGCATTGTTCAAGTAAGTGAAAACTAATTGAAGAAATGCATTGCCTCCAAAAATGTTTTGTTATGGTTGTGGACTTTTACTATTGGTTGTGAAATAAGTACAAGGTGATGAGGGTGGGTTAAAAAAAAACGGCAGCTCTAATTATACGACATTTCAAAATAATGATATTCTGTTTTTGACGAATGATCTGAGGATTTTGTTTTGTAATTAGTTAAAATCATTCAGACCGCAACTAGTTGTGTTTATTTCCTAAATATAGTAACAAAGCTATAGTGTGTGCAATGTCAATTTCATCATGGATCACTTTTTCCACAATCAGGGGTTCATTTAGGGATGAAAATACGTTTGAAATTTGTGTAACAATTTAAATAGCTATCAATGTATTAATTTTAGTTGCAGTATAAAAACAATATTATGTCAATGTCAGAAAAATATAAACGTTTTTGTATTCGGCACAAAACTGGGAAAGAGCTCGGTACAACCTTGCCCTTCCCCAGTTTCTCAGCCTCATACAAAAAAAGATTATACTTTTCTGACATTGACCTAATGTTGTATATATATTTTTTTCCTTTAGTGATCTTTTAAAATTAGACTTTCATTACTAGTATCCTATCTTAGTCGAATTTGTACTATTATGAATAATAATGAATACATTATTTTTAGAGCGCATTATATAATAACAACACTCACTCTAATCGCTTCACATTTAAAAAATAATTAAAATACAAAAACTTTTAAGACATAAAATACAAAGCACCAACTGATACGGATCAAACAAGCAGATAAAATCTTTTTAAAATGCGTGTACCCTAACATATAATCTATATAGGATCTGCTTACCCTTCCGGAGCACCTGAGATCACCCCCAGTTTTTTGGAAGGGTTCGTGTTGCTTAGTCTTTAGTTTTCTATGTTGTGTCATCTGTACTATTATTTGTTTGTTTGTCTTTTTATTTTTGGCCATGGCGTTGTCAGTTTGTTTTCGATCTATGAGTTTGACTGTCCCTCTGGTGTGTTTCGTCCATCTCTTATATAAAAAACAGTCTAAAATTAATGCAGCCAATTAAAAGTATATAAAATCTATTAGAAATCCTTAAAAGCTGTTCCAAAGAAGTGAGTCTTGGTTTGTTTTTTAAAAACGTCTAAAGAATTCACACTCCGCAAGGACGATGGTAAACTGTTTCAGAATGTAGGCGCGGCCTTGTCAAAACGCCTTTCGCCGTAGCTTTTCGTTCAGACGTCATTTAGAGATGTAAAAGCATACTGTTTTCCAACCTAAGGGATCTGTTGGGTTTGCACGGTGTTATTAGATTTTGAAGGTAGTTAAGAGCCTTTCCATGCTGTGCTTTGTACACATATAACATAAGTTTATGTTGGTAACGGTAATGAATAGGTAGCAAGTGTAACGAAACATGCGTAATTGAGTCAAATTGCCTTTTTTCGGGTAATCAAACATGCTGCTGTGTGTTCTGAATACGCTGTAGCTTACTAATAATGTTGATGTTAGTACCGTACAACAATGCGTTGCCATAGTCTAGCCTTGATGTAACTAGGGAGCACACTAAATTCTACAGGTTTCAACCGAAATTCGACCAATTTTCAGAATCTGATAAAAACAAGCCTTAGTAATCGCACTGGCTTGATGTTCCATTCTGATGGTTTTATCAAGTGTATTCCCAGATTTATCATACAAAAGAGGGGCGAAAGATACCAGAGGGACAGTCAAAATCATAGATCGAAAATAAACTGACAACGCCATTACTAAAAAATAAAAAGACAAACGGACAAATAATAGTACACAAGACACAACATAGAAAACCAAAGACTAAGCAACACGAACCCCACCAAAAACTGGGGGTGATCTCAGGTGCCCCGGAAGGGTGAGCTGAGCCTGCTCCACATGTGGCACCCGTCGTGTTGCTCATGTTATTACAAATCCGGTAAATAGTCTTATTCGGTAGGTCACATTCATTGTGAAAAAGGAATTAGATTGTAATTACGACATAAGGAACATATCCGATATCATCTGTGAAACGATCAACCAACTCGTGATGGCGTCCATAAAATTTACGAAGGGATGATTTCAGGTTCACCATTTGGATCTCTTGGTTTAATAGCTTCCTTGTGAGCAGCAACCCTCTATCAAGAAAATCATGATAAGAAATACAAGCCCTGGAATATCGTATCAATTAGGAGATATATTCTCCTGCTGGAATGTTGCTACATAGAAATGGAAAGTTCCTGAAATCATCTCTTTTGTCGGAAAGTTTTGTTTTCAACCGACCCTCATTGTCAATTTCTAGATGTAAGTCAAGATATGAGGCAGACTTAACTTTATCTGCTGTATCCTTTATCTCTAGTTCGATGGGATAGATGCGTTCAACATAGTCACCAAATTTTGAATTATTAAGTGAGAGAACATCATCTATATAGCGGAAAGTAAAGTTAAAGGATATTGCTAACATTAATTATCTTTCCTCCTAAGAAGTTCCTGTATGAAGTCAGCCTCATAATAATAAAGAAACAAGTCGGCAAGAAGAGGGGCACAATTTGTTTCAATTGTAATGCCGACAGCCTGTTGAAAAACACGTCCTCCAAACGTAACAAATATGTTGTCAATAAAAAAATCAAGAATCTTGATAATGTCAATTTCAGAGAATTTTTCGTTTGAATCAGAGTGATTCTTTACAAAGTAGGATTTATCCCTCCCCAAGACAAGATACTTGTATCTACGTTCGCCATTCTTTTTTTATGAAAGAAAGCAATACCAACTCTTTAAAAACGTCGCTTAACACAGTTTAATGAAAACATAAAAAAATTGACCTTTTTTTTTGTACGGTTCCACTTATCGGTTTACGTTATTTTAATTATCTCATGACTTTTTTTGTCAATTTTCTGTATCGTTAGAAGAAATAGTATAGAAAACGCAAAGGGTTGACTTTGG
The DNA here is from genome assembly GCF_021869535.1 of Mytilus californianus. Classification (NCBI taxonomy): domain Eukaryota; kingdom Metazoa; phylum Mollusca; class Bivalvia; order Mytilida; family Mytilidae; genus Mytilus; species Mytilus californianus. The sequence continues at coordinate 31,171,020 of NW_026262712.1, forward strand.
TATAGGATTATGAAAATCTTTGGACCTTTTCCCATTTGGAAATAAAACCGTTGTTCTAGTGAAGCTTCATTCTAATAACAGTGGCAGTCTGAATGTCCTGCTTTACATTAAATTAACTCTACCTCTCAGAACGTAATATTTTAGTTGTTCAATTGTTTTTTGTCCTGATTATAAATGCAATATTTTCAATGGACGTTTCAGACCCAACATTGAATCTCTAAATTGGGAACCACAAAACTGAACTGTATCACACAAACTCGGGCTTTTTTTTGTAGAATCAGAAAATAAAATTATATTGTCAAACATACTGATGTTAATAACTAGGACTTGGTCGGCAGATATATTTCTATATAATTAATCATTGTAATTGTAATTGCTTTTTTGTAGTTTCTGTCTATTTGTTTTTAATTTATTAACGTTGGCAGCATAGTTATGTTTAGCTGAAATAATCTGGAGTACACTATATCTGGTTGTATACTGACAAATCCATTTGGAATAGAAATGTGCACATTTGTAAGAAATAGATTCAACCTGAAGTATTTTTTCTTTTTTTATTATTGGCATTTGGCATATCAGATTCTCTCCAAATATGACAGGGTAGTGAGCCTCATACATAACGGAAAGATAGGAAGCATATGAAAGCGTGTTAAGTAAGCAATAAATGCAAAGCATGTATTTATAGTTAGAATTATAATTAGTGTATACGAATTTTGGAATTTAAGAAATAACAGTACTGTATTTGAAGAGTTACTAACGTCAATTGATAATTTGACGGTCGCAAATGACGTTTTACTGGCGACGCGGAGCAAAGCCATCAGAAGGGATACATGTATTTAACGATTTTGTAAAAATAAGCGATATATAAATACAAATTGTAAACTCTGTTTAAGAAAGTAGTTGAATGTGCTATAACAAATGAAAAAGATGTCAGATACGATACAAATATGAAAACAAATCAATCAACGGTCTTACAACTTAAAAGAAATCGCGATGTAGGTTAATTTCTTCATAAATCATCCTTGTTCAACTTGTTACTTTGTTAGAATAGATCATGCAGATTATTAAAGATGGCATATTTTGGCTTTAATAGTGATTCACTTATAGGGTCTTTGCATCGGAACTAAATATACTTATTCTAAAACCAGTTGTTGGCATGACACGGGTTATGTTCTTCTCATATATTTTATGATGGTATAATACTAAACCCCTAACAAGAGGGATTGTGCCTGATATTCATATGATGAAGACATAATCTTTCAATCAGTTTAATTGAGGTCTGGAGCTGGCATGTCAGTAACTGCTAGTAGTCTGTTGTTATTTATGTATTATTGTCATTTTGTTTATTTTCTATGTTTTCTTTTGTTTCCCATTCTGACATCGGACTCGGACTTCTCTTAAACTGAGTGTTACTGTGCGTACTGTTGTACGTTTGTTTTTTCTACATTGGCTAGAGGTATAGGGGGAGGGTTGAGATCTCAAAAAACATGTTTAACCCCGCCGCATTTTTTGCGCCTGTCCCAAGTCAGGAGCCTCTGGCCTTTGTTAGTCTTGTATCATTTTAAATTTTAGTTTCTTGTGAATAATTTGGAGTTTAGTATGACGTCCATTATCACTGAACTAGTATACATATTTGTTTAGGGGCCAGTTGAAGGACGTCTCCGGGTGCGGGAGTTTCTCGTTGCATTGAAGACCCATTGGTAGCCTTCAGCTGTTGTCTGCTCTATGGTCGGATTGTTGTCTCTTTGACACATTCCCCATTTCCATTCTCAATTTTAGATGCTAATTACAAAAAAATAACACAATCTGCCATTTTAAATCTTTACATAATTTGTTACATGTATTAAGTTCTGGATAATGTCATTGACAAACTTTCAAGGGAATAACTAATCCAGTTACCGGTAACCAAATCCAAAATTGACGGTTGCAACTCTTCAAATATAGTACTGTTATTCCTATTTTAATGCAATCCTCAAAATGTTCAAAATTCTACATTCTACATTCAACATTTCAAATATCCCGTAAACATCGATTGCGATTGCGCATTGTTGTTGTCAATGACTCCGACGATGAACCTTGGAATGGATGACGTCTGTCATTAAATCAAAATTGTCATTACATGGCAAATTGCATTAGAATAATTAATAATGCAGTTAGTCAAATTTCTTTTTAAATATTTTACGATTTTGTAAAAATAAGACAATATATAAATTCTACTAAATCAGTTAATTTTTTTTAATTCTTGTTTCTAATCATAATGATGTATGAGTTTGAGGAAGAGTCTCTTCGCTTAGTTTAACGGCATTGCTCACAAACTGTTTATTATGAAATGTTTGGCGTGTATATAGACGTAACTCATACAAATACGTCTGAAAAGCGGACATATATCAAATATTCGATTGCATTTTTGTAGGATCCTTATTATTGACCAATTTATGAAAGCAAGGCTATTTTCTTGTGTGTGCGTCGGTCGACCGTCAGGTCGTTCGTTCCGTTCCAAGTTTAAAATTTTTGAAATTATATACCAAATATCTCTGCAAAAATTAAAATAACAAAAAAACCGAACTCTAAAGAAAATTCGAAACGGAATGTCCTTTATCAAATAGCAAAATCAAAAGCTCAAACACACAAACGAAAGGAAACCAACTGTTATATTACTGACTTGGTACAGGCATTTCCTTCTGCACAAAAAGATTGATTACATTTAGTTGTATAGTTACCTAAACCTCTCACTTGTATTTCAGTCATAATTATATTGACAACAATGTGTGAGACAAACATAAAGCTTGGAAATCACTATGTGATCCGTGTAAACTCATCGAACCTTTAAACAAACTTAATAATAAGGATTATCTTACTAATGTTGTAATATGATCTTTGAATATTGTTGACATTGGCGGAAATATCGATTTTGTCATCAACAAATTAAAACATAACTTATTTTGTATTCTTATCGAATGGGTTTTTTGGATGTATAAATACACATCCACGTTCATTTTCTATATAGATATTGCTTTATCTATATTTAACATTATACATATTTATTATAATGTTAAATCCAACTTATCCTACTGCCTGTCTTTACTTTTATTTTGGCATTGACCAAGTCATGTCTTCTTTGTCTGTCCATGGCGTTAAAACACTAAATCCCTGGGGTGTGTTTTAGTGAATTTTAGTCTCTGATGCATGAATTTTTTATTATTAATTGTTTTTTGGCTTTTAACTAGCTTTCAGTAACTGCGAGTACTCTCAAATTGTACTTTCATGTTAATTTGACCTGTTACACAATTTGTAATGCACCTTTATTATTCAATGTTTACTTATTTCGTGTTATATCTCGTCTAACTATTTTTAATATGTAACATCTCAAGTATTTAGAATGAGAATAAATTTTCACTGCTGTTCTCGTACTATGACCAACACATTTATTTATCTTGTAAAAAATATCTCCGTACTCTTAACATCAAAATTAGCATACTTAAATGTACATGTGAACGTTATTTTATTTAACGCCATTTTGTCCAAGGTTATAGTTTTCTTTTTGACATTGTGTAATAGATATTTGTTCAGTGTATGTTTACCTGTGTTTGTTACACTAGTATGTCAGGTTAGGGTGAAGGTTGGCACCTGTTAAAACGTTTAAACCCGCTGCATTTGTTTGCACCTGTCCTAAGTCAGGAACCTGTTTCAGTGGTTGTCGTTTGTTGATGTGGTTCTTACACGGATCACATAGTGTTTCTCGTTTCTCGTTTATATATATTAGACCGCTGGTTTTCCTGTTTGAATTGTTTTACACTAGTCATTTTGGGGCCCTTTAAAGCTTGCTGTTCGGTGTGAGCCAAGGTTCCTTGATGAAGGCCATACTTTGACCTATAGTTGTTTACTTTTACACATAGTGACTTGGATAGAGAGTTGTCTCATTGGCACTCATACCAGATCTTCTTATATCTACATAATAGGTAAAAATGTCCACAATTTGAGGTATCAGAAAGTACGAACAAAGATTGGTCGGTCCGCAGTCAGAATAATGTGTCCGGGTAGGGTGACTTGACTTCCTGTAAACTATTACCATGTGAAGACCTACATGTACATGTAGCACGTTAAAAACTTTTGATCAGTGTACCGGGTTAATATTAATCTTTTCTTCCTGAATATGCATGTTCATATTACATGTGTAATGAACATGTATGGTCCTACATCCTGTTGATACTTATGTTTTAGCTTTGCACAATGTTGTGATCTTCTACACTTCATTGGGAATAAAAACATTGAAACGGAATAGATAAGCATGCCATTTTGACTTCATTACACATCGAAGTCTGATTATTTTATTTTTTCTTTGTTTCTTACTTATGACACATGCATTTAGTCGATAACTTCTATCATCGTGTGGTCAAATGTGGAGAGTTGAATCATTGCCAGTCATACCATATTTTCTTATTTTTATTACCTCAATGATGTTTACAATAGACACAAATTCGGTGACTTCCTTTGTATTGTTTATAAATGAAATGTATGAAATGGTATAAGTTAATGTAATTCAAAGAATATATAATATGTCGCCTTGAACTGTCTTTTGTAATAGAATTTTAAACTGTCACTTCCCATTAAACAAAAGATAAAAAACTATACTTAATTGAACACATATTCTAAAATACAACCTATGCATGAAATGTTTCATCTATACATTTTATAATAAATGGAAAATACGTTCATTTAGAAATTAAATGGAAGCGATAGCTTTTATCTCAATTTTTAAGAGACAAATTTTGACAAACAGTGATGAACTTGTCAGAAAAAATATCCTTTTTCAAAATATTAACCCCACAAAAGATATGTATTAATAGATAAATTGATAAAGAATGTAAAAACATCGGATAATGAAATATGAGGTAAAACATAGAATAATAATGTGTTCATATGCATAACATATTGAAAAACAATCGACATAATCAAAGCCATGAACGATAACTCCAATCTATCGTATGATAGGTAACTGATACTTGTTTATACGTGATTTAATGTCAGTGAAAATTAAGGCGAGAATTTGAAGAACCACGTAATAACAAAAAAAAAAAAAAAAAAAAAATTCGAGTGTTTGATTTTTGATAAAATTTGAAATACTTTGTTTAAACTGGAAATACGTATTTGAAAAAAAAAAATGAATAGGTTGACAAAAACCGTTTCCTATAGTTAAATACGTCGAGCTATGTACGTATGTCATTTTATTTGAAGTCTCTATTAACATATATGATTCCACAGATAATAGAACTTTTCAAATATTAAAACAAAATAAGAAATGTTTCCATTGAACGCCATACCTCGCTCGAATTATCACTATTCTACGTTCAGTGAGCCGGAAAAAATTTGATAATATCCGAATGTAGTATATTGTTGTAAGAGTTCACATATAATTGGATATGCGTACTACGTTGTAAGTTCCTTTGGCTGCAACTTCATAGTGATCCATCTTAAATTAAAGTTAAAGCCTGATTTGAGACACACTAACATACTGACTACAAGGAAAACTAATAAGATAATGCACAAACAAGAAATATAATGCACCCTTTCTCACATAGGCGGGGCAAAGTAACTGTTGGTAGATATCAAAACACATATGTGCATATATTTTGTAGACTTTTGTATAACTGAAACGCGCTCGATTGAAGTGTTGTTTTCCGACGTCAGGTATCGTCAGTTGATAAGTTTAAATATCTGGGACAACAAAGGTACGAAGGTGTTTCTGAAACATTATTTCTAGTTGGACCTGATATAGAATATTGTGTTATTAAATGCATGTGCATAATGTCTGTATAGAAACAACATCATCTTTAGAAAGGTTTCTTCTTCTATGGAAATCTATTTCAACCTGACATTCCGAAAAAAACAAATTATTCTGCGTCAAAGTAGTTTACAGTCCGCTAGTATGTGTATTTTAGTCTAACACAGTCATTTTGATCTTAACAGCATCTGAAAAGTCATCTTGCAGTCAATTTTCAGACTTATCCACTGCGGTAAACTCAGTACTGTTCAGACAATTTGCTTGCAGTTGATTTAGTACTGTCAATTAGCTTTTTAGAGATTCAGTATGACGTTAGTGTGTTAAAGTAAATAACAAGGACCGAACATTCTGGACATAGACTGAACAGATCTGAATTGACTGCAAGCTTAAGCTTATTGTCTAAACAGTACTAGTACTAAATTTATCGCTGTGGTTAAGTCAGAAAATTGACCGAAAGACTGAACATGACATAAATATTTATTTTTCAGTCTTTCTATAAAAGAGCTGTTCAGATTAATATCACGCCGATAAATATTTGATCTTATTTAATAAGGGTATTAGTTACGTCAGTGGTTATTTTTTGATTGAATTTCGGACTTAATTGTTGAGGCTAAAGCTATCATGTATTCAATCGTAGAAATAAAATGCTGCAAGGACAACGTCTTTATCACTTCAACACAATCTTCAAAATGTCAACATCAGAAGAAAACAAATACAAAAGTGTTCACCTAGCACAGAAAAAAAAAGTCACAACAATTATCAGTGGAAAATATTCCTAAGTGGCACAAATGCGTTTAAATAGAACCTATTCGTTCCGACTGCCCACTTTTGTTCTGGTGGCACAAATGCATGCATGTGTGACACATATTTGCAGTTGCCAAACATGCGTTTAGGTAATACGCTTGCGTTTAGATGGTACAAACACGTATACCAAGAACAGGTCAACTATTACAAGTGGTAAATTCCATCTAGTGTCAAACGGGAAACATTTTCATTAATATAAAAAATCTCACTATTTGGCACACTGGCCAACAAAAACATCATACATTTATATTGATATATATTTTTTTTCAATTGAATATATTCCGACTAAACATGCTAAACATAGACACCTCTCTATAACAAAATGTACGTTATACATACATTAACTTATCTCTACACTACACAATGATTATAAAGTGTTCTGTTCGATTCATGTCGGTTGCTGTACCTTATTATCTACATTTGATATCTTATATTGACTATAGCTTCGTCAGCATGAAATATGTTTTGAGATATATATATAAATTTGAATCTACTTAATTGACTACATATGTCATGTTCTTATCTCATTGTAGCAAAAAATAGTGTGAATCAATTTGATTGGTTGATTGTTTTAAACGTCACATTTAGCACTTTTGTGCTATTTCGTGGCGGTCAGTTTTCATTTGTGGATGAAGCCAGAGTGTCCGTAGAGAATCACCGATATCCAGTAACAAAACTGACAATCCTAGTCGATAACGATTGGTGTCGAGCGCACCTGCAACGTGCGGGCTTCAATTTTATGTCTTAACAACTACATCAATAACAATAATAATAATAATAATAATAATAATAATAATAATAATTAAAAACCAATTGTTCAGAGAACAATTGAAGGTCTTTCCACATCAATTTTCTAAATAATTAATGAGAAGCTAATTCTGGTTTACTCAAAGCTACTATTGGCGTCCAATCATAGGTTTCTTCATACTGATTCAATAAACATATGGTTTCTATAGACTTTTGCCTGAAATAAGGGAGATAATTGTCAACTTCCGGTTTAGAAGATGTCACTTCCGGTCTCATATGATAGCTTTATTTACACTGATTCCAAAAATTAATGGTTTATATATACTATTGCCTGTAAAAAGGGAGATAATTGGCTACTTCCTGTTTAGAAAATGTCACTTCCGGTTTCATATGATAGCTTTATTTACACTGATTTCAAAAATATATGATTTACATATACCTTTGCCTGTAAAAAAGAAGATAATTGGCTACTTCCGGTTTAGAAAATGTCACTTCCGGTCTCATATGATAGCTTTATTTACACTGATTCCAAAAATATATGGTTTATAAATACTTTTGCCTGTAAAAAGGGAGATAATTGGCTACTTCCGGTTAAGAAAATGTTACTTCCGGTTTCATATGATAGCTTTATTTACACTGATTCCGAAAATATATGGTTTATATATACCTTTGCCTGTAAAAAAGAAGATAATTGGCTACTTCCGGTTTAGAAAATGTCACTTCCGGTCTCATATGATAGCTTTATTTACACTGATTCCAAAAATATATGGTTTATATATACTTATGCCTGTAATAAGGGAGATAATATGCTACTTCCGGTTTGTAGAATATCACTTCCGGTCTCAAATGATAGATTAATGTATGACCATTCAAAAAATATATGGTTTCTATGTACTTTTACATGAAGTAAGTACAAAAATGACTACTTCCGGTTCACTCAAGGTCACTTCCGGTTGACATTTTTCAAGGTCATATGTCACCCAACATTTTGCAAAAGATCTTATGGCTTTATCATGTACCAATATGAAGTAATAATCAATTTACCTTAAAATAAAACATTTCAGGGGCAATAACTCCAATAAGATGTCGCTGGACTGTCTCAGACCAAATGTATCATATCTTCATCACAATATAACAAACATTTTGCACTAGTTCTTTTATATAAAACATTAAAAAATATCGAAGAAAATGCAAAAACAAGCAAAAGACAAAATTCAGAACATGACCTTGACCTTTGACCTTGACCTCATTTTCTAAGTTAGGATCCAGGGGTCTCAAATAAAAACATTCCTGGGTTATACAGTTAACAGTTGATTAGTTGAAAACACATACCGACAAATTTATTGTGTTAAGGTAGATAACTCCTATAAAATTTCATCGAATCGCTTCGATCAAAATTAGCCAAAAATTCCTGAGAATGTAACGAGCAATTTGTAAAAAGAATTTTGTCGATATCTTTTTTTGTTACGAAGGAGATGCACACAGATGATAAACAGTGAATAGGGAGATAACTCTTGCAAAGAAAACGGTTCGGCTTAGCAGGGTGAAATTTAAAAGCGCATGAACTATACGATACAATATGAGAAATATATAAGCGACATATTGCGAAACAAACATTTTTCGCAAGAACAAAATTTGGCGGAAGAAAAAAAAAAAAAAATTAATAATAATAATAATCAGAACAAATACAATAGGTCTTTCCACAGAAAAGTGGAAAGACCTAATAATATCAATAAATAAAGAAAAAACAGTAGACATGTTTTAGATTTTATATTTTATAAAAGTATTTAGAACGTAAACCATGGATATATTAGCAATCTCAAACGTTCGGCAGTATCAAGTCAATCAAACATACTGTATAAGCAAAGTCAACGTAGATGTAGTTTTCTTCACAATGTGAACAAAGTAAAATAACGAAAATACCGAACTCGAAGGAAAATTCAAAACGGAAAGTCCTGGATCAAAGACCACAATCAAAAGCTCAAACACATTTAACGAATAGAAAACAATTGTCATGTTCATGGCTTGTTACAGGAGGCATTTCCTTATGAAGAAATTGGTGGATAAATGAGCTGCAAGTGTATCACTTATAGAAACTTAAAAAGAGATAACATTATAATCAATAAAACCATACTACTAAGACACGTACCCTTAGCCCCAAAAACATGTTCAATATATTGAAACGAGTTTCTGATTTTAGAATACGAATTACCGTATTTTATTTATTTATTTTAAAACCAAATTCAAAAATATGTACAGCAAATAGCAATTAACGTATATCTTCTAAGTAATACATTGCAATACACACCTGGTAATAGTTAGCCATCATGCTATCATGTGGTTCTTCAATACAAGTTTAAAGGTATTGGCAAGTTCGCAGCAATCAGTCCGTTTCTGAATGGTTGATCTAACTGATTGCAATGTGGACGAGTTTCTCATAAACGAATCATTTTTCTTCAACAAACAGACTTATAAGGAAATCATAATTGTTTTGATTGATGGATTTATACTTCCAGGCCAGATACTTAAATATAACATTTATATATAACTATGTTGGCATAACAAGTACATGAATAACCTGCCCAAGTGTATTTCAATCATAATTGACATTCAAGTAAGTCTGACAACTTTTTGATTAACCTGGTTATTACTTTTTGATATAAAAATGATTTTTTATATCAAATGTTCTGAATATAAAAAGTTTTTTATATGTATGGAAACAAAGATCGAATAAACGTCGATAATGCAGGAATACAATATTTAATTATTAATGTGTCTGGATTACCAAAACGGATTATGCATGCATAGTAGGAAGCGTTTATCAGCATCGTTACCCTTTCAAACAATTCCAATTGATATTCTCTATTAGTGTTTATATTTCTATTGGTGCTTTTTGTAAGATTTGTGTGCACATACACAGCTGGTATCGAGTTAATAGATAGTTTAACATGAGTATAATGTAAAAACTAATATTATAAACATATAAGTATGGATGGCTTGCATTTCTTTATTTACAAGGAAGACTAAGTTCCGTTTTTGCATGTCTAGTTTTTAAACAAATAAAACATGTTTTGGTGTCAGTATAAATGTTTGAAATATAACAAGAAGGTTTGATCGTGAACATGTTGTGATGACATTTACAGACATACATGGTACCAAATCAAAGCTTAAATAATGATTAAAGATGTAATAGATATATGTAAATGCAATATACTATTTGTTTTGCTTTTTTCAAACTTCATGTCTTTCCCCCCAAAAAATGTTTAAAGATTGAAAACTTTTTTATCTACTTATTTACCATTTTTTTCACGCACATTACGAATTTCACGAATATAAAAAGGCATATCTAGCAAATAGACAATTCCAACAGTTAAAGGAATAATGATTCTACGGCCACACTTTGAAAGTTTATAGGGCAGTTTTTCTATATTTTTAGTAAAGTTATTTCAATTGGACAAATCCTTTTCCACTATTTCAAATGGACTTAGACTATTACAAAAGTTTATGCACAATGCTAATTTGAGGAATAGGGGAATGTAGTTACTAGTCAATATTATGCATCAATACCAACTGAACAATACATGATTCTTTTATGTAAGTTTTTTTTTGTGATATCTAGAACTCGAATCTTCGTTAATCATAAATTACCAAATGGTTTTGTCAAAACAAATCTATAAGCTAACCAAACCGAAACAAATGTAACGCAAAATGTAAAGAAAATCACAATAGAAATTCAAGAAATATTAATATAAAACGTATGAAAATATACTTCAGAAAAAACAAATATCAAAAACTTATTTTGATATATATTTTCGAACATTTTGTCAGGCAGTAGATCATGTAAATTGTAATTTGCCCGAATTAAATGTTTACCGTCTCAAACGTGTCATACTTGCTGACACTATATTAAATTAGCATAAAAGGTTCAATATCCCTTCGTTCAAGGTGTGTTAACATCGTGGCCAGATTAAGGATGTTGACATATCTCTGTAAAGAAATAGGAAGAGAAAAATCAAATGTCATTTTTATCCCCGCACAACATATGTTTCTTGAAAAAGATATCAGACAAACTGTCATAAATAGAAAAAAAAGGATAGTGCAACGTTATCAAACCTTCTTAGAAAACTTATAATGTGTTTTAATGTGTAGCACGTCAGTCTTCGTTAAAATAGTAATCATGACAATGAACTGGTTAACTCAGGTAATTACATATAATCCTCCGAACACCGCTAAATTGGTACTTTTTCATAAATTAAAATATGAAAATTGACCAGAAAAACAAATCAAAGGCAATAGGTATGACAAAAACAATGAACTATAGAATAATGTGTGTAAGCTGTTTCTAGTATATTTCTATGAGCTATTAAGGATAAAATATGTTTTGAATATATTTCAGCTAAGGATTTTTTCTAGATTTCTTTTTTATAATAGCTAGTTGCTGCTTCTTTGTATTTGAACCTTCTGAGCAGTCCAAATTTACCATTAAAGTTTTAAAATCCAGAAGTCAATGTACTTAAATTTGTAATGAACAGCCAATGAAACAGTCAATGATTTGAACGTATTTTTTGTGTGTTTTTGTTCATGTTTCATCACAGTTTATCTCCATAAATTTATTCTGACGTAAACGAGAAATTTTTAATGCAATTCAAATACAATGGACATGCAGAGTTTTGTTAAAAGTTGATGCAATATTATCTAAATCTCATATTTGTACATGTATTTCCATTTGTAGTTTTGTTCATAATTTTTGAAAATTCATCATCAGCATCTAAGAGTCTTATATATTGTTTAAGTATGCATATTGTCTATGGATTTATTCCTGTTAAAGTGAAAATAGAATCAAGGCGTCCAAATGATTAATTTCCACCATAGATATGTTGCAGTCAAATTCATATAATTTGAGAATGCTCTTGGTACGTCATGTTGAATAAATTTTGGCACAATATTGCAAAAAAAAAAAAAGGTTTAAACATTTATTTGGGGACTAGGTTTTATCTATAAGGGGACAATATCATCGTGACTCTTGTTAACGAGTGAGGGTCATATCCCATCTCAAGTCTCAATAACTGAGTATCTTACAAATAAGGTCTTAAATACAGATTGAGATTTTGTAAAGAAGAAATATAGGAAGAAAAAAAAAAAACACAACAGACTATGCAAACAACAGAAACCAAACGTAAAGAGAAAAAAATCACCCCCCCCCCCCCTAAAAAAAAGGCAATATAAAATTAGCACAACGATTAAGCCCCTAAATGGGTGTGAGATCATGTGCCTCGAACTAGTACTCAGTTCCTGCCCCATTAGTTCTACCCATCTTTTGCTCATTACAATTTCATTCTATTTGTGCTATAATTCGCATTCGATGATGTTACATTAACGAAAATATAATGTCCTGGTCAACAAGGCCTAAGAAGGCAACATTATCGTACTTGTATTTTAACAGTCGTCCAAATAATAATGACGTCCCAAAAACTTTCAAAATGGTGGCGTCAATTTATACACTAGGAACCTTTGGTTTCTATATTTCTTTGTATGAATTGATTCTCTATAAATTAATATATATATATATAATCAGAAACACCAAAACCCGGAACAATATATTATATCTGCCTCATGCGATACTGAAACTTTATCTCACATAATTGAAAATTTCAAAATTGGCATAGCGTAATCAGGAATTTGGTCATAACGCTGAGTATTACACCGACAAGTTTTTATAAGGTTAAAGATTTATAAGTCAAATATTGAAGCAGACAGTACATTTGGTTTTCTATTTATTTCAATATCAACGGGATATATGTACTTGTTACCAACATTGTCACGAAATTTTGAATCATTATGCAAGAGACATCATATAATTAATACAAGAGCATAAAGTAAAAGAACGCCGTCAGTTTTTGTTCGTCGGGTGGTCTTGTATGAAGCCTGCCGCATGCGATAACAAAACAAGGTGTCACAAAGAGCATTATAGACTTACTGTTGAAAAACGCGCCCATTAAACAGAATTAAAGAGTTGTAATACAACATAACAAAAACATAATTTTGGAGGTGCTGTTAATCCACTGCAATATTTGCGCTTTACTGTCTGTCGTCTATTTTTATTCTACAATGTACAGGTAACATATTATATAACTGTAATTTTCATCAAATATCTACTCATTATGTTATGATTATCTTCATTCATTGGAACTAACATTTTAGTGTATAAAATAGTTTACAGTAACCATTTGAATACCGTAGAACCTGCGATCATCCCAGGTTATTGATGAGGTTCGTGTTTTCTTTTCTTTCTAAAAAGAATTTTGTTACTTGATTATTACTTTTCTGGGGGTGGGGGAGGGGTTTCATGGCGTTGTCAGTTTGTCTTCGAGTCATGAATTTGATTATCTCTTTGATATCTCCCAAGTCTCATTTTGAATAGTATGATTTCTGAAAGAGCTGCCCAATATATTACTCGACTTGGTAATTTTGACATTTTCCCATGAATGTTTGACTTTGATCAGATTATACTGTTTCTTATCATTCGCATATTATGACAAATACAGACGTTCTATCGGTTTGAATACAGACATGTAATATGAGTTTAAATAAAGTCATGTTCACACCATGCAAACGTCCCGTACTGAAAACCTGTTTATAATTAGTTACGTGTAATGAACACTGGTTTTACATTAAATCTGTACATCGAAATTAATTACCTGAACATAAAATTTTTCACACCAGTAAACAGCAAGTACACGTAATTTACATGTACATTACATATAATTGAATTAAACATTTGTATCAGTTAGGCGCAGACCTGTTCACTTTTTTTCTTATTTTTCTATGGAGTGGGGGGATGAATTGTTTGAATAATGTACATATTTTTATAAAGGAAAAATCTATTTGTTTCAGAAGTGAATTGAGACAAATTGTTTGATTCCATTGAAAAATGCTCCTGTCTGTAATTGAAAATTTTATATTTTTATTAAATTAAAAGTAATAAACCAAAAACTTTTTCCTACGAAGTTGAATGGTCGGTACGTAAACGATATCATTCTATTGATTTGGAGAACTTTGAGATTTCTTTAAACGTCACGATAAATCTGGCTAAAACAGTGTTACAATATGCAAAAGAAGAATTTTGAAAATGATTGATTGATTGCTTAACGACCAGTGGCAAATATTTCATCTATTTTCAGGACGATGATAAATTCAAAATAAATACAATATGTAGGTATTGTAAAAGAGTACTAAGTCTTGTACATTCCGCATAGTTCAATGTGAACACGGCCTAAGACACTTTCAATAATATACAAACTAGTTAAAGCTTGAAAGATCAAACGGTCGGTGTCAACATTTATATATATATATATATATATTGCCATGTCACTGCACAACCTCCAACATGGACAAAACATCCAAACCATAAAGGATACTCTTGAAGATGCAAGTAATTGATCGTCGCAAACAAAATATGAAAATTCACTCAATACTACTTATGTTTTGTTCAGTTAAAACAAACAAAAAACTCAACGGAACACTGTTTTTTTATATAAACTACAGGCTTGTGCATGTTTGAATTTACATTATATATAACGATAGGTGAAGGTCCGGGAACACTGTTGTCGTCCTTAGTGTGGATAGAACAGCTTCCAATTGCTTTTGAGCATTTCCATATGCTCAGGTCAATGTGTATTTCAGATAAGCCAAATTTATAAAATAAGAAAGTTGGTATCCTATTCTTGTTTGGTATTCAAACTCAACACAATAAGGTATTTAAACAAATAAGAATATATTTCTTCTGTTATTATGCACATCTACATAGGTATCCGAATTCGGAAAAGAAGAAATTATCACATATTTCTGAAACTGATACCAGTTTTTTTTAAATTACAATAAAAATTCTTATCTGAAATCGGATAAAGGTGTTATATACAAATTCACCTTAGATGTTATCCGAATTCCGATTAGAATATGAATTGTTTCCACTGAGCAATGTTTTTTCTCATTATATTGATTCTTTATTCGAAAAGATATATCTACTATACAAATAAATGGAAGAACATACAGGACAGAGAAACACACAAAAAATAATACAATAGAACATTACGACAAGTTAATAGTTATCTAAGGTGCCAGGCCTAAAGATGAAGAGCATTGGTGACCCAGAATTCCAAAAAGTTGTGCCAGATACGGCTTGGTAATCTGGCTGGAATAAGAAAATATTGAGTATTTAGAATAATTCATATTTTTGCAAACAGTAAATTTATAAAACATAAAAATGACCATATAATTGATATACATGTTAACACCGAAGTGGTGACTAACCTTATAAGATAGCTTGAAATTGTTGAATGTCATAAAGTACCTAACATCCACGTTTGTCTTTTCCTCTAATAACAAAATATATGATCAAACGCTGCTCAAATGATGGTTAGTAGCTCCTTCAGAAGTCCCGACCCACTTCTTCATAGTTTTCTAAGGTTTGACTAGCGAGCTAGTCAGTATTTCTTTAAAGTTGCAATGTCTACTATACGCAACCATCGGTAGTTTTGGAAAAAGGGCGAAGTAGTTTTTAATCATGTTTACGCTAAACTATATTTATATTACCTAATGAAAAAAGATATTTGGTTACAAATACTAGTGGTATCTACTTGTCAGGTTCTGGGTCAAAGCGGAGTAACTCCGATCGTTTGATCCTGAACAAAGATTCAAAGTTACGATATATCATGCTCTTTATATCCCCTTTGCTTAAGATGACATTTGAATTCAAATTGTATCTTCTAAATTCTGGGTGTTACTTTTAATTTTTGGGGCGAATATCTTCCCCTTTTAAAAACTTTCTTTGTTTAAAATTTTATAAGTATTTTAAAAAAGGGCGATAATCATTTGATACTTAAAGAACTCCTCAACTACTTCTCTTTATGAATGAGCTATTATAAACGCATCGTCTATCGAAAAACAAAATCTTACCTTTATACTTATATTTTTCGATGATTTCAAATTTCTTGGCTGCATTTACTTGCCATACTGGCGCCTATTTTCTGTACAAAGTATCAGCCATTAAATGCAACACAACTGTTTTTCAACACTTTGGCTACTTAAGATTTCCCTGCTAGGTAATTTTATCGCATAATCACATTTTACTGCAATATTATAAACCCGTAAAACATATTGAATGATTAAATTGAACTCAATGTTGGTAGATACACACTGGTGAAGTAACACACAGAATGTAAAAGATATAATTTGTAAGTCCAAAGGTCATCTTAAGCAAAAGGTATATAAGGAGCATGAGTAATATCATAACTGTGAATCTGCTCTCAATATCAAACGATCACAGTTACTCCGCTTTAAAAAAAAAAAAAAAAAACAAGCACGTACCGCTAGTATTTGTTACTAAATATCACTTTTCATTAGAAAATATAATATGCAAAATGTAGGGAACTATTTCCTTAACCACCAATGGTTGCGTATAGTAGACATTGCAACCTTAAAGAAATACTGACTAGCTGGCTAGTCAAACCTCAGAAAACTATGAAGGACTTGGTCAGGACCCCTGAAGAAACACCCACCCTTCATTTGAGCAACGTTAGATCATAAGGTTTGTTCTTTTCTGTTCTGCAGAAACACGATGTGTTGAGTCCTAAGGAATAGACGTACGTTGCAGTTGGGTACTTTCTGACATTCAACAATGTTGTCTTATTTGTAATTACTAGGTTAAAACACGAAAGAAACTTCGCACCTTCATTAGTTTTACTCTTTATTTATGATTTATTACAAACCTTAGTTCAGAAAGTTAAAATTTATCCATTTGCAATTACTATTAACCGAATTGCTTTCTGTATCAGATGTGGTTGTCAGAATGTTCTGAACTCATATATTATTCATTTCTTTGGATTATGACCTTGTATTCTCCACCACTTATGGATTTTACAGAAATCAAGAAATATACTGATTAAAATAATAAAATTTCTGATAAATTGAAAAAAAAAAAAAAAGTCCTGTAAATTATCATGTTATATTAATTAAATAGTATATAATATAATCTAAATTAATTTATTAACATAGAATATGTGTTCGTCTATGTGCTTATATACAAATATCTTGATATATTGTCTTAAAGTTAATTTGAAAATCATATTTCAAACTGACTTTCATTGTATAACTAACAATTTACCATTTTATGACAAACACTTTTTCAACTTTTATTTTGATTTCAGCAGCTAGGAAAAATAAGGTTAAAGCAATTAAAGAATACTAGGAAACTAGTGATTTTGCGATCGACAAGATAGTTCAGTATATGACTCATAAGAAAGAATTAGCATTTATTCTCAAGTATTTTTATTAGTTGAAAATACAAAGGATGCAATAAATAAAGTGTCAAACTATTCCCGTAATGACATTCAAATACTTAATCTTTCCTTGTTTGGCGTGTAAAAATATAGAATTCAGTAAATAATGCTAAAAACGAGAACGAATACTTCATTAATTGCGTTCCGTTTATTACTTTTTTTGTCTGCATATTAGTATCTATCATGTATACAGTTTTTGAATAGGCTTGATCCTTCATTATAATATTAGAAATGAAAAAAAGGACGATAAATAACTTATTAAAGAATTGGAAAAAACATTGCATGTGTTTGTATATAGAGAACATTACTGTTGATAATCAATATGTCGTTCAACGATTGATTCCTAATCGCAGTTTGTCTTATGTGTAACTGTTTATTTTAATTTCTGAAATAGATGCACACATAACTAAAATATTTTTTATTCTGTTGATGATTTTTAGTTTATCGATGTGCAATGCTGTTGTATGTTATCTTAAACTTATATTATCTCATTCTTTTTGCTTGATTAGTACCAGATCAGACCAATTCGCATTACTTTTGACGCAATTATATAAACCTTGTGATATCTGAGTTGAATGGAATGAACAGGATATTTGTAATACAAAAGACAATAGTAAACCATGTTCGATTGTTTACAATCACATATTTTACCAATTAAACGTGTTGACTGTTTTATATTTTCCCGCAGTTTAACGTACCTGCATTTACCAATGGTAAAGTTGCTAATACTTTATCACTTATAAATAAATAACCTTGCTGGTGTCAAAAATTAACTGGTAATGTCACTTTCACTTACAGATACTTCGTATATTAACAATGAAATATGCAAAGATATTGCCAAATGCATCATCAACAATTCCAAGTGGCAAAACATCACATCATTCAACGATTTTCAACTGAATTATCTATTTTTATTCTTCTTTAAATTGAACGTGTAGCCATTAAAGGCAATATCTTATCTATTTCACAGATAATTTAAATTTGATACATTTTCTCTTTGGTTAAATCATGACAAATTTAAACAGTCAAGCCATTACAGTTATAAGGCCTGATTATATACAATTAGTTATTACAATTTTCACAATAGTTGCAAAACATTTTCATTAAAATATTTAAAATATTTAACCAAATGTCAGATTCTATCAATTTTTTGTTTAAATACCTTGTGTTTGTTATATAATGATTTTTTTTATTCTTTGTCAATATCATTAACATTGCATCCATATTGCTCAAAATGCTTTATCGCCGCGATATAGCCTTTTTGTACTGATGCAGCGTAAAGCAATCACCAATCAATCAATCAATCAAACAAAATGCTTTACTGCATACTAAAAAAAAAAACATTTTTGTAATTATATATGAAACAACAATAGTAATATATTTACATGTTAATCATACCTTACTACCTTTTACATTTATAGATACTTCTGAAACTTTATCTTCTTTCACTAATAATCTCCTTCAGTCAGATAAACGGACTTATACTGACTGTGATGCAATGGTTAAGGTGTTATAACTAATCAAATTTTCCAGACTGTTTTTTTTTCTCTCAGCCAAACAGGAAAATTGCTCAAGACTCATCGGGACAGTAAAAGTAATTTGGTTGACCCAAAACAATCCACTTATACTGTTGCAAAACGGCGATATGTTTTAACACAATTTAATCTCGTAGTACATCATATAGTTTTGCTTTCTAAGAAAAGTCATTTATGGACACATGGTATGTTTTCATTATGTTTAGTACATAAACAAATTGGACAGGGGTTTACGTCCCAATAGTGAGAAAATAAATAAAAATTTTGTTCATAATGTCACACATAATTACAAACTTACATGATTACAAACAAGTAAAATTAAAATAACTATTTGCATTTGTATCTTTTTCAAACATCAATGGATCAAGACAAAAAACTAAACAACCAACTAGGCCGTTGGTTTTCTCAATCGAAATATGTCATATTTTTCATGTCGGGGCCTTTTATAGCCGACTATACGGTATGGGTGTTTCTCATTGTTGCCTATAATGACTTACATCCACTTTATTTTAACTTTGGCGGATAGTTATCTCATTGGCATCATACCACATCTTCTTATTTTTAAATTGACCAATATCAAAAACAATCTATATATGTTTAAATATGAGAATGCTGAAATTAGAATCACGAACTGTTGACAATTGAATTAAAAATATCTTTAAACTGCTCTTCCTAAACAAAAACTCGCCATTTCACGAATTACTTCTTTTCAGAATTCAAACTTTCTTATTGCTTTGTCTCGGTTAATTTTCGACTAACTGTCTAAAAATATATGCATAAAATTCCATACTATATAAATTAACGATGATAAGCAATTGACTATTTCGTCACTTAATTCTATTATGTCATGATAAAACCGGTTGAGCGTATCTTAAAGAGAAAATATTTCAATATGTTGCTTTGGCTTAGATAAATCATAAGGCAGGTTCTTAAAAGTAAGTCGACCGGAATAGTCGATGATAATTTCAAATGCAAATGGAAAATGAGAGTTTGTGAATAGGCTAGCAAAGTGATTTGCAACACCATAATTAAAAGACCATTCAAATAGAGTTATATAGGCTTCTTAAACATGCATTGAGTTTGGCATATCTCTTTACATTAGTTGTTAGAATTTATGTCCATATCCCGACCGGACAGTGATGTTCATTTATACAAATCAACCACACCTAAAATGAACTTAACTTCTTATTAATATTAACGATCATTAATACAATACCAATGAAAGTTAAATTATATTCAGACATTAGTAGATTATACTCTGAGTAACTAGTTACTACGTTGAATATTTGACTATTTTATAGCATCCGTGATTATTCTTATTACATAAAAGATGCTCCACGTGATATAAAAATCAGCAGAAGATCTGCCTAAAAGTTTTGAACAAATAAAGATCCTAACATCTAATCAACAGCATTAATGATGAAAAACACACTCTTTTTATCTCGTATTCAGATTTAAGCTCTAGGTGGTATTCTAAGGCACATCGTAGTTCTATAACATTTTATACATTATAACGACATGCACAATGTGGCGAAGTCTGTAAATATGTGGTTTACATGCTTGAAAATTACATCATCAATTCTTGTTTGCTAAGGCGATAACAACTGTTCTAAATGAGTAGAAGTTATAATCTAACATGTCTAATGTACATATCGTCTAGACAAAAAATCTAAATAAAAACAAAATATAAAGCCAAATGCACGTCGAAAGTATTTCTTTATAATCATTTGATAATTCTAAAAAATATAGCGTCAAATTGAGATAAGATTCATCAGTAGGATTTAATTGCCCTTTTAAGCTGTTCCCAAAAGACAACATCGCCGTACTCATCATTTGGATACTCAATATATGATTGACAATGCACCAGTTCGATTATTTGCAGTGGAAGATTGCAAGCAGAAATTTGGTCGTAAAATACTAGAAAAAGGATGTTCTCACAATTGCTCTCATATATACTCTCCATTCTAGCCATATTATATTCGAACATACACCAGTACGAAGCTAAATAATTTGAAGACATTATGACAGTTGTTTTTCGGCTGTTATGAATTGCGGATGTAATATTAGTGGCAATGTCATTTCCGGGTAGGAAATTCCGCTTGTGCAAGCACAACTGAATTCCACCATATCTCTCTAATTCACGAAGAAGTGTATTGTGGACAAATGCTTGATCTTCATTGGCATATGATACGAAAGCATCATACATATATAGTCTTTCATCTGTATTGGCTGATTTATATTCGCTTTGGTGCAATTTGATATTGACCATGTAGTATAAATAGCGGAGTTTCCACCTGTATCTGTAGCTTATACCACCACAAAGAATAAAAGCAAAAATTAATATTCCTGTTGTAATTCCAATTATTATACCTTCATACGACATACATTCCTTAAGTATGGTTTCGTAAAGTTCTTTTGGGTTTCGAAAAAGAATGATGGTATTTTGAGAAGTTTTACATTCGTATTCCTCCCGACGATGAAGATTAGTAGGTGTGTTAACTATCCATTTGACGAAAGACAGAGATTCACAATTACATACAAGATTATTTCCACCAAGATCAATAGTGAGATTTTTTTTCATTTTGGCAATCGAATCCAACTCGGTCATTGCATATTCACCCAGCATAGATATTCTATTATTCCTTAAATTCAAAAACATGAGATTTTTCATATGTGAAAGTTTATAGTTGATATCCCAAATCATATTTTCACTGAGGTCTAATCTTTTTAAATTGTATTGCTTTTTAAATAACAGATTTGGTATATTCGTTATTTTATTTTTAGAAAGATTAATGTACACGACGTTATACAGGTTTTGAAATATTTCTCCCTGGACATCTGTTGGTAAAACGAGTCCTAAAAGATTGTTTTGCAGCAGTAAGTACTTTAAACTGACGAAATCTGGACTGAAAAATTTCTTTGAAATATTAGAACAAAAGTTTGTCGATAAGTCTACAACTGTCAGTTTTTTTACATTCGTTATTGGGCCTGTCCATGTGTGCAAGACATTGTCACTCAGACTTACATATTTTAACTCATTTGTACTGAAACGTAAGATAGGTATTTCATATTTCAGGTAGGTTGACCTAATAAAGACTTTTATCAGTTTTCTTGGCACAGGAAAAACAAACTTTGTCCACATTTCAAAAATTGGAAGTTCATTAAAAAACCAGTTGTTTATGGAATTAATTGTAACAGTCTCTTCTCTAAGAGGACATTCCTCTACGTAGGAAGACAAAACATTATAAGGAGAAACATTATCAGAAATGTCTAGTGATGTAATTGGCAGTTCCTTTAGATCAAGCACATATTTGCCTAAAGAAAAAATGTTGTCGCTTACATTTGCACTTTTTAAAGACTCAGGCAAATATTGTACCGTACCGGATTCTATTGTCTGAATACGGTTTCCAGCGGCTTCGAATTTAATAAGTGATGTATTTTTTAGGTTCCAAATGTGAGAAGTTTTCAGTTGGGTAGGCATTCCGAAAATACTATGAATGTTGTTTACTTTCAGGATTTTAACTGCCGAATGTTGCAAATCAGTGGTAATATTTTCAAGCGTTTCGAATCTTAAACATGTATTAAAAGACACATCAAGTTGGAATATATTTCTTAATATCTCAAACGTTCCTTTGAAAATATGTTGTATTTTGCATTTGGATAAGTTTAAATGAGTTATTTGAGGCAAGGACAAGAATGTCTTCTTTGTTAGTATATGTATTATGCAATTACCGGTAAAACCAGACATATCTATAATTGTAAGGTTTTTTAAATATACAAATTTTTCATCGAGAATTGCGATTTTGTCTGCAACATAATCTATTGACAGCGATTCTAGTGACCGTAATTTCCATAAACCTGGCACAAATGATGTGTTGACATTTCTTTTTAAATTCAAGCTTTTCAAGTTCTCCAAGAAATGAAATGCTGAATATTCAAACGACCTGTTTTCATATTTCAAATCATTGTTGCTGAGGTTCAAGGAGAGTAAATTTTGGAGTCCTTTGAAAGATGTTTTTCTTATTTGACTTATTCTATTAAAAGACAAATCCAAAGACTTCAGTAAAAAATTGCCTTCGAAAATCCCATCTTCTATTGTGCTGATATTATTATTTTGGAGATGTAGGTCTTGAAGATTGTTTGGTGACCTAGGTATACGGAGTAGCTCTTTTTCTGAACAATCCGCTATAAGATGTTCTGAACCAGGAGCGTTTTTGCACAGACAAGTACTAGCGAACTGACATGCTTTCCATTCGTTCATATCATGGACTATTGCAAATTTGCAACTTATTAGTAATACAAAAGCAGCAACCGGAATGTAAGAAAGGTTGATGTTCCCTGCAGAGAAAATAAGCACTAAATAAATTTCAGACTGCATGAGAAAGATGCACTGTTAAAACAAAATAAATGCAGTTGCGTTATGATGGGAAATAAGCTGGATTATAATTCACTGAAAATTGAAAGTTGTCGAACTCTGTGAACTGATGAAAGTTGCTGTCAATCGTAAATGTATCACTACAAACCAGTAAAAGTCTGAAATGGCCTATATCTTTACTCCACTGTACTGATTTGTACTCGACCAGTCTGAATTGTTCTGAATTTTACTCGATATAACTCGACCCAATCGTAACCGCACTCGACAGTCCTGATTTGTACTTGACCCTTATCTTTGCCATTGAAAAAAGTCTGTGCTATAAGTCGACTAATCTGAAACAGTCTTAACCCATTCTAGATTTGTACAAATAACCTCTACTTTTTTAAATTTTAACTATGTATGTAACTATCTATTGTCTATCTGACAAGACAACAGCAACAATAAAGAAAAGACATATTTACAGATTTTTACATCCTTGCATGATTATCAAATTTATCAAATCAAGATAGTCAAATGATCTAATTTTAAAGTTTGAGTCCTGGTACAATTAAAAAACATTTCCTTTAACCTGAAAACCCCACCTGTACTGAGGGTAAATAAACCTTATCAAGGTGCTTCTTGGTTGCCATTTGTTTTTTTTTAACAAAACTTAATTCATCTTTAAAAAAACTACATAGGTTTCATGGTTACATACAATAGTTGTATAACTATTTTTTTAACTGATATAACAACAGTCAACAAAATCACTGAAATTGTTAAACCTTATATCAAAAAATACATTTATTCTAAATATAATTTGGCCATATATATATATATATATATATATATATATATATATATATATATATATATAAGTCTAGAGATTTGCACAACGATACTAATATAAGATGGTATTATACTAAGATGTTGTTATATATATATTTATATAATATATATCTAAAAGGGATAACAAAAATAAGAAAAGTTTAAATCACGAAAATTGTTCTTCTGATTAGAGGTAATCTATAAAGTAATGCCTTCTGCTTGGGGTACACTTATTAAAAAGAGCACACCTGGTCAGAGAGTAACAAATTTTAAATAACATCCTTTGAAAATTAAACAACATCCTGTAAACTTAAATCACAAGGCCTTTTGAATTCGCTAGAAAAATAATACACGAGTTTAGAGAACAATAGGGTTTTCTACACACCTGTACTGACACACAAAACATGACTGAGGTAATTAAACCTTATTTAAGTGCTTCTTGTATGCGATGTCTTTAATTTTGACAAAAATTGAATAACCAACCTTTATTTTTATTGCAACTTTAGAACACAATTCCTTTTTTGAAAAGGTTATCAAGTATTGCTATGGAAGTTCTATAATATCATGTTCTTGGTTTGACAAAACACAGGTGTCAGCTTTAAACTTCATTAAGTTGTTTTATGTAAATATAAAAAAAATGTGCAGTGCGTTATTAACTAAACTTTACTGACACCATAAATGTATACCAGGCTAAGGTTAGTGTTGAAAATTTTCCCGTTACCATATAATATATCTGAAACATTTAAAACATTTTGAATTCCATTTAAGATATTTGAATAATGGTCGAAAGTTCTAGTATTTTCAATATAGTCTTACATAATGTAATGCGAACATGATCATGTATATTAAAATTCGTTTAACCTAAAACTTAATTTATTACATGATATTTTTTTTCCGACCAGAAATCACTTCCTTTGATCATCTTGTTTTATTTTTATTTCAAAGGTGATATACATTGTATTATATATATATATATAAGTGTTGATGATTATGAAATGTTGATTGTGAAATTTTGATTTCAATTCTATATTAAATACATTTAGGATTTCAAATTGTTGTTCACATTTCTAGCCAAGGGAAATATCTGTTGTTAAAAATTGTTCCTAAATTGATGAAATACAATAGATACATTGTACATACAGAAATAGGTCTAGGTTAGTTAAGACTTGATCGAGTATGGTTCAGGCTAGGTCGAGTATGGTTCAGACTAGGTCGGGAATGGTAAAGACTTGGTGGAGTATTGTTCAGACACTTATAAAATGTTTGAGTACTAGTCGAGTAAAGGTCGAATACAAATTCAGACTGTTAAGTATGGTTCAGACTACAGTCGAGTAATATCAAGTAAATTTCAGACCACTTCAGACTGGTCGTTTAAAAATCAGTACAGTCGAGTACAAATATAGGCCATTTCAGACTTTTACTGGTTTGAAGTGTATCAAACGAAGAAAAGAAAATTTAATTATAGTTTTAAAATACCCATCAATTATATCAGGCTTATATTTTGTTACGCAAGACGTGCTTTTCGTCTATGTAAGACACATTGGTGGTGCAGGAATCATTAGTTGAAAGGCAAAATTCAATACAAAGTTGAGAACCAATAGAAATCGAAACTTTGAAAAGTTGTGCCAAATAGGACTAAGGAAATATATGACAAGGGTTAGAAAAATCCTAAAATTTCGACGAATTCAACATTTTATACAGTCACACTATGTTTACAAAAAAACAAGAACTGGACGGATAATACTCTCGGGGACGAAACGTCCACCAGCAATGACATCGACCAAGTCAGGAATCTGAGAAGTGTTTTTTAAATAGGTCCTAGTATTTTTTCTGTAGGAATTTGGTGTTGATAACAGATCTTCAATATGCTATGTTCAATTTATTCACACTTTGTCTAGACTCTGTGCAATTTAGAGCGTCACAAACTGTGTAGTCACTTGTCTGTGATTTAGTAACCTCTGAGATGTCATTTGTCTAAAGATTGCTGTCTCAAGAACATATTTCCTTTGTATCAATTTAACTACAAATATAGAAGTTGGCATGACGCCTTTAATCGTAGTTGTCAATATCTAATCACTGGGGTTAGACAGTTGTGAACGAATCAATCAAAGACAACTAAAATGTCAAAATCCAATTTCTATTTGGACAAAACAAATATTATTTTGAAACGACAGTCATTGACAAAGTTTCAGACGTTTCTTTCGTGCTGTGTGGAAGGATAAAATTGTATCGATCTCAATTGACATGTAAAAATCACTCCAGAAATGAAAGGGACGAAAATTTGAATAAGGTTGCAGTATTGAATACAAGCATTAGTTTAATTAAAATTTTTCATACAAAATAGGTTAATTCTTTCTAAACATGTAATGATTTTTTGAATAAAAGAAAATATATACTTACACATCTTACTAACAAACTAAGAAGAAAGAAATAAGACGCACAATTCTATTGCTATTATAAAGTTACCGAACCCAGAAGAAGATGTCAAGAATTCAAGGTCAGGAAGTTATTACAGTTTAAAATTCAAAACACGGAGGAAGGAAGTCTTCACATATCTAAGTAGCGTTAGCTAGAACGATTTGAGATAACTTCATTTTATTTACATAAAAGTAATAAATAATTAATTATCGTTTCTCTTGTTCTAAACAGAGCAGTTGATTTTGATTGAATAGGAATAGTGTCATCATCTCAAATTTTTCAATTGTAGTAACACTTTCAGAACATGTTTTATAGTTACGGATTAGGAATGAAATCTTAATTGTGTATATTTTTTTGTCAGCAAATTGACAATAGTTCCAAATGGTAAAGTTGAAATCACCCCTTCGTAAATTTTACGGACGCCATCACGAGTTGGTTGACCGTTATGGAATAACCGTTTCACAGATGAGATCGGATATGTTCCTTATGTCGTAACTACAATGCCCTTCCCTTTTCCCGAATGTGACCTAGCGAATTAGACTATTTACCAAATTTGTATTAATATAAGCAACACGACGGGTGCCACATGTGGAGCAGGATCTGCTTACCCTTCTGGAGCACCTGAGATCACCCTCAGTTTTGGTGGGGTTCGTGTTGCTAAGTCTTTAGTTTTCTATGTTGTGTCATCTGTACAATTATTTGTCTGTTTGTCTTTTCATTTTTGGCCATGGCGTTGTCAGTTTGTTTTTGATCTATGAGTTTGACTGTCCCTCTGATATCTTTCGTCCCTCTTTTATAACTGCTTTGTATGGCAATATGAATCGTTGTACTACTAGTATCCTGTCCCAATCGAGTTGAATTGCCAAAACCTGATCGTTTTGCTCATATTTGATAACACTTCTTTGTAAATATGAAATGTACAAACTTAGTAGTCAATCGTCTTTATTTCATTGAAGACAGCATGTTGACTAGATGTATTCTGTCGTTCGGTTGCTGCATCAGGTACGCATGATATATGTAACATTTTAATCATATTTATAGAAATCAACATGCCACCTCTAGTCTTAAACAGTTGGGATTTTTTTACAAAATCAAGGAAAAATACGTCGCAAACATCAAGTACCTAGTGATGAAAAAAAAAACATTTATAAACAACTAATGTCACTGACAAGCATAATTTTTTTTAAAAGAAGTAAATCGGATGCATCATGAACTATGCACATTTCGAAAATTCATTTCTGGTTAGGTTAACTTTACAACAGTTGTATACTACCTATCCTGTTGTATGGTTCTGAATGTTGGCGAATGACAGAGGCAGACCAACAGAAGCTCTCTACATTCCATACCAAGAATCTGAGGAGAATCCTGAGGATATTTTGGCCACAAAAAGATCACCAACCAGGACCTCCTCAATACATGCAAACAGGAAGAGATCAACATACTCATTAGCAGGAGAAGATGGAGATGGATTGGCCATGTTCTACGTAAGAAGAACTAACAAAAGCAGCAATATTCTGGACCCCAGAAGGAAAGAGACGAAGAGGACGACCTAAGATAACATGGTGGCGCACAGTTGAGTCTAAGATGGCATATTTCCAACATACTTGGGGGAGCTTGAAGAAGATGGCACAAAACAGACAGATGTGGAGAAACTTCGTTGCTGCCCCACACGCCAATAGGCGTAATGGGCAGTAAGTAAGTAAGTAAGTAATGTAACTTTGTACTTGCTGCTTGAACAAAACATAAGAAATCAGAAAGAATCAAAAGAGAGCTAGGTAGTTGTTGGTAGCTGGACTGTTCATGTTTTATTACTGTGTGTTTTACTTTTATAACATTTGGTCTTGTCAGGTAAAGGGAGCGTGAATATAGACTTGTTTATAGACTGGTTCTCTGTCCTTTATCTATTTGGCTCTGACAGATATAAGACAACAAAGGTATATGTTGCAAGGGAGAGGACCAGCCTAACTTGTTTAGAAATACAACGTTGTTTTGAAACCGTACTGATAAGTCTGGCCATTTAGAGCATGTCTTGTTTTTTCTCAGAGCGGATTGTTGGTGATTGGTTTATCTGTTTTAATTGTTTAGACAGTTGTGAAATTTATTGTTCACGAAAGTACTTAAAAGGTTGACCAACAGGAGAAGGGGCAATAAGGCCCTCATTTGAACCAAATATTACTGCAAATCAAAAAGTTCTAATACATATTCTTAAATTTGTCCAAATTACACTAAGGTATAAAGGTATTCTGAAATAAAAACAAATTTCACATTAAACGAGTTACAAACATTGACGAAATTTGTATATTATGTAAATATTTTGTATTTTTCTTGTTTTACGCCCACTTTTAAGTATATCTTAGATTTGAATGATATATGTGCGCACCCAAGAAACAACTTTGTATTTGGTAGAATAATGTTGATAGTTGTTACAAAGTGTCAATTAACTTTGATGTTGACCCGATTGCTTACGGTGTATTAAAAAAAAAATCAATTCTGCAGTTTTCATGAAAACTGTGCATATTGTGACGTAATTGTGACGTCAATACATCAAACATCTTATGTAATTGATTTATATTTCTTGATTTTATGCATTTACAAACATTATGTGCATATTTGTAATAGTTCTCAAAAACTAAATTTTATTTGGCCAAAACCGACCTTTGAATACCCTATGGTGTGAAAAAATATAAACATGATAAATGAAATTGAAATTCTAAATTAGAAAAGAAGTTTTAAGTAACAAAATTTTACTAGGACCATTCTATTTTACATTGTTTTGACATGATCGTCATGTTAAAGTATGCTATTGATTTTGATTACAGCTGAAAAGGCGTAAAGAATGGGTCCGTTAGGTCGACAACCCAGTAGTCCAACAGTTCTTTGTTTCATTGGTTTAACAAATCAATCTGTAAATGCCTGTCCAAAGTCAAGAGCCTGTAATTCGGTGATTGTGGATGGTTGTTGTCTGTCATATATGTTTTCCGTTTATTAATTCAGCATTCACAGATCAGGCCGTTGGTTTACTTGTTTGAATTGTTTAACAATTATATTTTATGACGGAACCTTTTAAAGTGAACCGTATGGTATTGATTTTGTTTATTTTTAAAGGCCAGACGGTAATGTACAGATGCTTACACCTACGTCCTTTCCGACGTAAGAGGATATTGCAAAACCAAAAAAAAAATTATACGATGAAATTGGGGTATGTAAAAGAACAGTAATGCAGGATGTTCCTTCAAAAAGTATCACTGTACCAACAAAGTGTCATGCCATGGTCCTTTTGCGCAATAAACAAAAAATGTTTCCACACTGAAGGATGTTGACAAAACGTAAATGATGACCCTATTATTAATATAGGTTATATGTATTGTTTTGTGGACTTTCTAGTCTTTTGTAGTATTTTGGAGGGGGTGTTGCCAGTTGTTTTTTACTTATAAGTTTTGAGTGTTTCCTTAGTAATTTTTGCTTTTTTTTAGCAATCAACAGTTTGCATCGATTCTTCAGACACAAGGGAAAATTCAAAAACTACTAATCGATACATATGTAATCCTCAGTGTTATTTATTTTATTCAAAAATATATATTGTGCTCATTATGTAAAACAATTTAATTGGTGATGTCTATGGATAAAATACGACGGTTTCTGTCACATTATATTGTCGTATTATATCTTTCCAATGTTTCTGTCTTTAAGTTGATTACGCCATAAGATCCCGTTCAATCTAAATTAAACAAAGGCAACAGTAGTTTACCGCTGCTCGAAATTCATAAATCGATTGAGAAAAAAACAAATCCGGGCCACAAACCAAAACTGAGGGAAACACACCAAACACAAGAGGAGAACCACGACAAAAACATCAATGCAAATAAAACCAGTTAGCGTTAACGTTACCTTTTATCCCAACGATCTCAATTGGTTTAATCTGAACCACTGAGTTCACACTTCAAGTAAACATGCAATTAATCTGGCCTTATTACACGTGAAACTGTAAACAATTTGGATATAAATAGAAATATTTAACCAAATCAATGTGTTGATACTCACACTTGCAAAAAAAAAAAGACGAAGTTATTGTTTCCCTTGAATTACAAGTTCAAATGTTGATATCGCTGTTTTTACATCAGGTACAGTGTTCGTTAATTTTTAATAAAAAAACTTTCGAAAAGATGTTACAACATCGCGAGATGCTGCGGTTCCTGAAAATACAAAAAAAAAAAAAAAAAAGAAAAGAACACACAGATTTCAAAAATTTATGCTACGGTGAAGGCAACTATTTTTCCGTTGTTTTAGTTTGCATGAAAGGTAAATGTATCAACCCTATTGTGTTGGTCGATCATTTTGAAATAAATTGCACGTGTAGTTTTGCCTCCATAGATGCGCACAGATTATGTTCGATTCAATCGTACTAGTTTAGATCGATCCCTAAGTTCACATTCCAAGTTAGATCGGTTGATATTAGATCGATTCAAACTAAACTGAGGACTTCTTTAGGTGTTTTAGTTTATACTGATTCAAGATCGATTCAAAGCGTTCACATTGGACTTAAATCGATCTAAATGTCAAAAGGTAAACGGGGTCTAAGTTTCCTACTTCGACGTCTCGGATTCAGGAACATGTCATTTTTCACAAAACTAACTTGTCTTGTCTCATTAGATTTGATATTGTAACGCTGTGTATCATTTTATTTACTTTACAGTTTTCCCTCTACTTTTCTTGTACTATTGTGTTCCTTTTTTGGTCGTATGAATCTTAGCCATGTTAACGTTGCTCGGTAAACGTGCATCCAACTTTCAGGCTTTTTAGATTCATGCGTTACTTTGCGGGTGGTTGCTGATGCATGATGTTTTCATAGTGTTGGTTTTTTTTTATACCCCTTGTATCTATGTTTTACCTAATTTGTACTATGTACTCATTTTTGCACCTTTTGTTTGCGTTATACCATCTTTTCCGCAAGTTTATTGTTTTCTGTTTGGTATTAAATTAATAATTAAGATTCATTTTGTTACATCTGGTGATCCGTGTATTTGGCAATCGCCAATTGCAGTCAGCAGGGTTTAAGAACATCCGTTGTTTGACCTGCTAGTCAAATGCGTTTTATTAAAATATAAGTTTTCACTTTTTTTGGTCTTTTGGAAAATGTTGTTTGTGCTGTATTTAGACCCCTCTACCAAGAAATTTGTTTTGAATGCACACGTATAAAAATTGCGGTTTGTATCCAACGCAATCATAGGTTTGAACGTTGTCTTCAATTTAGACTTGTATATAGATCTTTGTTTAATAACGTTACGCTTAACTTAGTAAAGGAAGAAAGATAAGAAGTTAGCAATATCCTTTAAC
This sequence comes from Mytilus californianus, assembly GCF_021869535.1. Lineage (NCBI taxonomy): Eukaryota > Metazoa > Mollusca > Bivalvia > Mytilida > Mytilidae > Mytilus > Mytilus californianus. Next base: position 31,203,153 of record NW_026262712.1, read on the forward strand.
TTTACGTTCCGCTATATAGATGATGTTCTCTCACTAAATAATACGAAATTTGGTGACTATGTTGAACGAATCTATCCCATCGAACTAGAGATAAAGGATACTACAGATACAGTTAAGTCTGCCTCATATCTTGACTTACAACTAGAAATTGACAATGAGGGTCGGTTGAAAACAACACTTTACGACAAAAGAGATGATTTCAGCTTCCCAATTGTGAACTCCATTTCTATGTAGCAACATTCCAGCAGCGCCTGCATACAGAGTATATATCTCCCAATTGATATGATATTCCAGGGCTTGTATTTCCTATCATGATTTCCTTGATAGAGGATTGCTGCTCACGAAGAAGCTATTAAACGAAGAGTTCCAAATGGTGAAGTTGAAATCATCCCTTGGTAAATATTACGGACGCCATCACGAGTTGGTTGACCGTTATGGAATAACCGTTTCACAGATGGTATCGGATATGTTCCTTATGTCGTAACTACAATACTGTTCCCTTTTCAGGAATGTGACCTACCGATTTAGACTATTTACCGCATTTGTAATAACATAAGCAACACGACGGGTGCCACATGTGGAGCAGGATCTGCTTACCCTTCTGGAGCACCCGAGATCACCCGCAGTTTTTGGTGGGGTTCGTGTTGTTTAGTCTTTAGTTTTCTATGTTGTGTCATCCGTACTATTATTTGTCTATTTGTCTTTTTATTTTTGGCCATGGCGTTGTCAGTTTGTTTTCGATCTATGAGTTTGATTGTCCCTCTGTTATCTTTCGTCCCCCTTTTAGTACTAATAAATTCATAGTAAAATAAAAATCTCAAAGCATGAACTACAAATCACATCTTCTTCCAGATTGAACCCCCTAGACCCTTCAACTGAGTCCGTGTCTCCTAAAGAAACGATAAAAGTGAGCTAAACAGAGCTGACAGATTTAAACATGACATATGTCTATACTATGGACAGCGATTAACAACTAGAGTTAACACAGATTTTGTTGACCGATTTGTGTTTTATATTTCAATGTTTGCAAATATAGATCCAACCTGTTCATAAGCCCAATGTTATATAATTTATTAAACAGATCATCAACTTACTTATCTTAAATTTTGAATAAAAATTCATTTATAGTCAGTTAGAAGATAACTATTTGGGTGGGTAAACTTTTAAATTATTATACGAAATATAAAAGGAAACATGATCAGTTATTTGAATATGAATTGTATAAAATTACATGAAATCCGTTAAAAAACCCCACCTGTTTTGTATTATAATTTTGAACCGAGAGTCTTGGCACGCTTTTTAAATCAATATATGCTTCACGTGAGCATTACCTGTTAAAGGAGGAAGTTAACAAAAATGTTAATAATTTTCCATTGCGAAATAGTCTTTATAAAATTCATCTGCATAATCCTACTGATCGATTCTGATGATATATAAATTTATCAGCACATAATTGGGGATCAAAAAACGCATGGAGGTCTAGATAGAGTGAACATGGAGGATTCCGGTATCCTTTATTTCTTTTTTCTTTAATAACTTAGCCTTTTTCTCTTTTTCTTATGTGTAGCAGTTAGTCATATTGTCATTCATTTCGAAATGTAAAGGCATTGTCGAATTCTACTTAAAGAAATACCAATCTTCAATTGGTTTAACACGAATAAAGTTCGTATTCTAGATATAATGTTTGTTTAAGTCGTTTTGTTTTGTGTTTTTCTTGTCTTATTCTCGGGGACGGGGATGGGGTTTAATTTGTAAAATTTAAACAGCGTTCATTTTCAAAGTTTTCAAACCAGGTTTAACCCACAATTTTTGAAAAAAATGCCAGTACCATGTATTGAGAAAGACATTTAATTTTCATCTGTTCCGTTCGTTGATATATTTTATAAACCAGTTTTATTCATCCTTTATTTCTTTGCACATTGTCCTCTTTTCTTTGTTTCTTTATCATTTTTTGTTTTATTCTGTATTTCTTTATTCTCTACTAGTTCAACTCCGTCAAGTCCCTAGTGCATATGTATCATGCAAAAATATTTCTACTTTAATAAAACACATAAATGGGGTTGAGTTCTTTGGTTTGAATTAAGTCTTCTTATAAATGGTGATTGGACTACTTATCTTTAAAAAATATATCAACAAACAGAAAAATAAAAATTGTACATTATTTGAAATGTACATTTATTACCAGGTTGACTACAGTTGTGAAATTCCTGATAATTAACACCTCGTGAAAATAGGTTCTTAAATTCTGTGAGTAATTAATTACTCAGGCCTTTGTTTCAGCTTAGCGTTAATTGATCTCAATGCAATTGCTGTATGATATCACAAAAGTGATGATGTTTGTATGATTCATTTAACAAAAAAGGCTATCGAGAAAAAAATGTCAGTTAAAGTAACTTGTGATGGATATAAATGCAAAGACAGGACGTTTTTCCTATGTGCTCAAAGCGAAGGGTCCATTATGATAAAACTAAATTAAAATTCTTTGTTTGTGCGCACTGATATATCTCACGCTCCTTTTTGAGTTCATCGATTACCTCTCTTTTCGGTAAGGTTTTTGACTCTTTAAGTTTATCAATTATACAATAGGACCAGGCACATGTTTGTTTTAAAAAAAGGACAACGGTAGTATACCGCAAATCTCATCAGTCGATTCAGAAGATAAAATTAAAATGTTGAGTCAACCAGTTAATCGAATCTTGTTATATAGATATAAGAAGATGTGGTATGAGAGCCAATGAGACAACCCTACATCACAATTTGTAAAAGTAAACCATTAAAGGTCAAAGTAAGGTCTTCAACACGGCGCCTTGGCTCACACCGAACAGCAAGCTTTAAAGGGCCCCAAAAATGACTAGTGTCAAACCATTCAAACAGGAAAACAAAAGGTCTAATCTATATAAAAAAGAGAAACGAGAAACACTTATGAACTACATCAACAAACGACAACCACTGAACAACAGGTTCCTGACTTAGTACAGGTGCAAACAAATGCAGCAGGTTTAAATAAAGGCAACAGTAGTATACCGCTGTTCGAAACTCATAAATCGATAGAGATAAAAACAAATCCGGGTTACAAACTAAAACTGAGGGAAACGCATCAAATATAAGAGAAGAACAACGACACAACAAAAACACAACATTGAAATGTAACACACACAGAAACGAACTATAATATACCAATGGCCATTTTCCTAAGTTGGTACAGGACATTTCAAGAAAAAAATGGTGGGTTGAACGTTTTAACAGGCGCAAACCTTCACCTTTACCTGAAATAATAGTGTAACATCACAACATACAAAGACACACTATGAAATATCAATTGAAATGTCTTAACTCAATCAAAAGACATATCAACAAAAACATACACTGAAGGAATAAATTCTATGAAACAATGTAAATACAAATTAATAGAAAAGGGGGTGAGATGTAAAGCAATATCAGAAAGACAACCATAACCTTGGACAAAATGCCGTTAAATAAAATAACGTACACAGGTAAATCAAAATAATCTTGTTGTAAGAAGTACATGGAGTACAGAAATAAAAATTTGTTGTTCATAATACGAGAACAGAAGTGAAAATTATCGTCATACTAAATACTTATCGAAGGGGGTATATATAAAAAATATTGAGACGAGATAGAACACAAAATAAGTAAACATTAAATAACAGAAATGCATTACAAATTGTATCAACAGGTCAATTAACACGAAAGTACGATTTGAGAGTTAAATCACAAAAATACTGAACTCCGAGGAAAATTCAAAACGGAAAGTCCCTAATCAAATGGCAAAATCAAATACACAAACACATCAAACGAACGGACAACAACTGTCATATTCCTGACTTAGTACAGGCATTTTCTTATGTAGAAAATGGTGGATTGACCCGGGTTTTATAGCGCTAAACTTCTCTCTTGTATGGCAGTCGCATCAAATTCCTTTATATTGACAAAGATGCGTGATTAAAACAAACAGACATTAAAGGTAAAAATGTCAAAATAGGGGTAAAGAAGTCAACACCGTGTCACAATCTTAATCACAACAAAAACAAACAAATGTTTAACAAAGAAGCACAAAAAAGCATATATCACATTTAACAACCTCGTTCATTGCTTACTAGTACTTATTTTTGTATTTTATTTATGTATGCCAAATCAACCCATAAAGGATCGAGGGACTTTAAGCACTGAGCCGAATCGTAATTTTAACATTAACTCTTGCGTAGAATCGCGTGTTTGACGTAGGTACTCGCATTTACTGAAAGCTAGTTAAAAGCCAAAAACAATTAATAGTAAAAAATCATGCATCAGAGACTAAAATCATCTAAAACACATCCCAGGGATTTAGTATTTTAACGTCATGGACAGTCAAAGGAGACATGACTTGTGCAATGCCAAAATAAAAGTATCGACAGACAGTAGGATAGTTAAGATTTAACCTTTTAATAAATATGTATAATGTTATATATATACAAAGTAATCTATATATAGAAAATGAACGTGGATGTGTATTTATACATCCATAAAAACCATTTGAAAGGAATACAAATTTAGTTATATTTTAATTTGTTGATGACAAATTCGATATTTGTGCCAATGTAAACCATATTCAAAGATCTAATTACAACATTGATAAGATAACCTTTACTAATAAGTTTGTTTAAAGATTCCATGAGTTTACACGGATCACATAGTGATTTCCGCGCTTTAAGTACAATATGACCGTAAAATTTAGGATGTGGAATACCGTTTTTAATAAGTTTTCTACCAGTACAAACAAATTTACTAATCAAATATTTGTATCTATGAAAGAATTTAGTATAGGTTTTAAGTGATTTAGGGTAACGAAATCCCTGACTTAATAATTTACCAGTGATGCATTGATTACGATCGTTAAATTCTATGACATCACTACACACACGGGCATAACGAACGAGTTTGGATATAAATACTCCGTATGACGGAGCCAAAGGAATATCAAGGAAAATTAACAATAGGGAATGAAAAATCGTCTCTTTTGTCGTAATTTTTAGTATGGAGTTTCCCTTTAGAAATTGAAATGTTTTAATCTAGAAAAAGACAACTACTGCTGTTTATGTTAGATTTATTTAAAGCAAGTTCTTTTGGGTAAATTTTGGTAGTATATTTAGAGAACTCTTGATTATTTAACGAAAAAATATTATCAAGATAACGGTAGGTATTGTTGAATGTATCAATCAAATGGTGACCATAATGTCTACAGTATCGATTTCAGCCGTTCTTCCTCATAAATCTGTTGATGCATTATTTGTATCAGACGCTCACCACTGTAAATGAAGAATGTATAGTGCTCAGTCTTTAGTTTCTTCTGTGTTACTTTGTACAACTGTGGATTTTCGTGGATATCAATTTGTTTTTATTATGGAATGATTGTGACTTCGTGGATATTTGATATAAGCCTACATAAAATTTGCACTTTGTTGATCATTCAAATTCAAAGTTAACTTAAATCCAAAAAATCCATGAAAATTGTTATCCAAACAATAATAATGAAACCACAGTTTTCTTTATTTTTTGTCGTTTCTGTCTTTTGCCAAGACTGTGTAAATTTGTTTTCGACTTTCGAACATTCCTTTGGCATCTTTGCCGCTTGTTTGTATTACGTTTAAAAGAGGTCTAAAGGTAAAGAGAGATGAACAGAGAAACTGGTAAGTATTCCACTGAAGGTATTGAAGAAATAAAAAATTGATTTAACTATTTAATATATCTAAAACCGTGAAGCTACCAGAAGCAATGAAGCATTTTGTTAATAACTTCCGGAGCACCTGAGAAAATTGAAACATACCGGAGATATACATTTTACGATATCAACCATTTTTGAGACCACGTATGTCCCTTATTAGGAGATAACTGCATTCTAAGCTTTGACTTCGTAAAACGTAGAATTTACTGTCGCAAATAGAGTTTACCTAGCGACGCGCAGCAGAGCTAATAAACGGATCTTTGCGACAGTAAAATCAGATTTTGTGAAGGTAAAGCCTAAAATGCAATACATGTATCTCCATTCGTATGCCACATTTAAAAATGAATTCGATTTTAGTAAATTTGTTGGCGGCTTTAAAACGCCATAAATGAAAAAGTCCGTAAAACTGTTTTATCGTCTTTGGCATCTAACCAATGTGACGTCATACGTATACTCCCGATGTCAAACATAAACACTAGACGTATCTATACTTTTCGTACGCTTCTGAATGGTTCAAATATTGACAAAAAGAAAATTTTGAGGAACAGTGGTAGAACGTGGATTAGAACCCTCAGACTATTAGTCAACGTCCAATGAAAATTATTGTTTCAAACTAATTGCATTAGAATGTCATGATTTATTTCTGTAACATCGTCAGCACTGCTACTAGAACACCTCCAATTAAGTTTCATCGGCAAACAACCAATTATAGACTGTTTTTCCCAACATCGATGGTATATATCAGGATAAGGGGTCAAATACAGAGGTTAAAGGTACTCACGCAGGAATAAAAGAAACACATTACGCGAAACTTTTATTAACAACTCTTTGTTGTCTGTTTTGGAAAATTTTAGAACCGTGTTTAGTCTGATAAAAACTGAAAATGAATAATCTTGCCCAAAAAGGATGAAAAAATAGTCTGCCCTACAAACTGCAGAAAATAAACGGTACGAATTCGAAAATAAATATTCGCACATATATCTTCATCACTCAATAAGTTAGTCTATTTTCATATGATGAAGACATAATCTTTCAATCAGTTTAATTGAGGTCTGGAGCTGGAATGTCAGTAACTGCTAGTAGTCCTTTGTTTATTTATGTATCATTGTCTTTTTGCTTAGTTTCTTTTGTTACCTATTCTGACATTTGACTCGGACTTCTTTTTAAATGATTTTACTGTACGTATTGCTGTGTGTTTGTTTATTCTACACTGGCAAGAAGTTTAGAGGAGGGTTGAGATCTCACAAAACATGTTTAACCACGCCGCATTTATGCGCCTGTCCCAAGTCAAGATTCTCTGGCCTTTGTTATTCTTGTTTTTTTTTTTTTTAATTTTAGTTCATTTATATGTTTCGGAGTTTAGTGTGACGTCCATTTTCACTGAACTAGTACACACTGAAGTCCGCCTCCGAGTGCGTGATTTTCTCGCTGTGTTGAAGACCAATTGCTGGCCTTCGGCTTTTTCTGCAGTTTAGTCGAGTTGTTGTCTCTTAAACACATTCCTCATTTTCATTCTCAATTTTAGTGTACAGATGGAAAAATATAAATGTGTCCGTTAAATCCTCTTGTATCACCTCCTTTTCCTAGACTAAATGGTCTTCCTTTTAAAAAGGAAACTGACAAATGTGAAGATTCTTCGCCAACAAGAACTCAATATTATTTCTTTCCCAATGAAAACTATAAATGTGCTGATAAAGGGACCATGTTTCCTTACATTTTAATATGTATTTGCTAAAATTTTATACAGTGACTTCACGAACAATGCAACCATAAAATTTTGGGATTGAATTTGTAAATATAAATATAAAACAGAACAACATCAAAATATGAATGTTGTTATTCGGATTGTCGATAATATGAATTAAATGCTGTAATTAGTATTAGTTTACCATGTTAAATATCTTTAATCTATTTTGAACATGCATATCAACGTAAAAACATCTAAATTATCCTACTTCTCTGCCCTAGAAAATCTAAAAGTTCTTTGATATGCTTGCCTCAATTCGAGAACCTCTTTCATGGTTGATTTTGCTTATATTTTTAAATGAAATAATCATATAGTTAATGTTAAAGACATCTCTTTGATAGTTACCTCTACTTAGACTTTGGGCAGTTAAGATTTAGACATGTGATATTCCGATTCGTATTTCGTAAGGCTTACATATATTTTCAGATCATGTCTTTCCTGGTTTTTGCATAATTTTTTTACGATTCTTCCAACCAGCCAAATTGTTAAGTTTGGTTTGAATTGATTAAGTTGTTCTTAACAAGAAGTTGTCCTAATTTATGCCAATCATTTTTGTTGACACATCTACAATGATATATGGTATTTGAAAATAATGAACAAGAATTTATCTTATTTTCAATGGATTTTTTTAAATTCAGTTATTACATAATATGCGAGCAATTTGTTTACAACTGGACATCAATCATCTTTAACTAGTCAAGCCTTTCTTGAGTGAAGATACACCATTCCGTTGAATAAAGGCCACAGAAAAACCCCAAAAATCATACAAATATTGGTTACATCTTATATTACATAAACATACATGATAATGAGATAACTTTACAAATATAGATATTGATGAAATAAGTGGTGCTGAAAAACAAACAATTGATAAATACCGTTCCTATCGTCCTGTTCAACATTTGGAATTTTGGAAAACTAAAATATTTTTCAATGGCAACTTTTCTTGTGATCAGTTTAAAATTAGTAGAAATAAATGCATCGAAATTTTAACTTTTGAGTTTTGTTGTATTTCCATAATAAAATGCAAGCCATTTGAAATAGTTTATACTTAACAACGTATACTTTATTCAAGTTATCTGAAGTGCTAGTCCGCAAAGGGAGGTTCAATAAAATATAACCTTCCTGCTGTTAAATTTTAACTGTGAAACAAGGTGATTGTTGATAATAAAACTTTCGCTTGTCCAGGGAACGCAGTTATTTCGGAGCGATTTTTTTTTTACATGCAATTCTTTTTTTTTAATCACCTACGTTTTCTAAATACTATTTTTGCAGTAGTGTAATACTTTTGAGACAAATCATATCAAAATTATAGAAAACTTCATCTGTTCTAAATTAAAATATGGACAATTCTATGTTATATGTGTCTTGCATTCATTTTGACAGCTTTTAAATATACCAATATTTACCGTTTGCAACTGGAAGAAATTACCTCTTTACTTATAAAATCATGACGTTATTTTTTTTTACAGTGTAACTTCATCCCCCTTCTTTCTGTTTGAGGCATAAAACACTAAGAAAAAAAATATTGTATACATAAGGGTCTATATTTATAGACAACGGATATCAAAAGGAGGATAATTGTGTTCCTAAGCCACTTACACACATTTCGAACATTACTTACGTAATATGAAAGATATTTCCGTGTGTATCACCATATCATATGTGGCAAAAAACGTCACAATATAGAACGGTTTTCAACTGAATCCTCCAATTTATATTATCATTCCCTTTCTAATTTTACATCTAATATGTTTAACATTTTAAGGAAATATTTTATCTTTTTCAAAAATTATTGACATTATTTTCTCATTAATTGAAAAACACAAATTATATATAAAACGTTATTATAATTTCCATGACAGTTGCATAAGATTTTCATTAACGTTAAAAATTGTTCTATTTACCGTCGAATTCTACCAAAAGTTTATCAATAATGGTGTATCAATAACGCTATATCAAATACGATATGTATCAAAATTTTTCCCTTTTTAACGGTATATCAAATACGATATGTATCAAAATTATTCCTTTTTTTAGTCAAAACTATCCTTTCTATTGTTCTCATATTACTCAAAATGTTTTATTCTATACTTTAACAAAACTAAAGGAATAGTTATCAATGGTTATTAGGTAAAATGTATAATAAACAGTTTTGGTAAATGATCATAAAACAAAAAACAAAATACATGAATACATGGTCATTTATACCTTGACACCTTCTACAGATATAGCCATAGCTGCTGATAACTTCTTTTTGACATTTTAACAGGTCATGAAAAGAAAAACATACTTTGCACTGCTAACTTACTTTAGACAAGTGTAACGAATTATGCTGGCTGTCAAAATACAATGGTTAAAAGAAAATAACTAATTAAAATTTTCCACACTGTGTTTTTTCGGTCAAATAAAAAAGTTGTCTTTATAATTTATTACTGTAACTGTTTAGCCTATTTTTGGCATTATCCATTTGATGTGGCTCGGTACTTGTACATCCGGTCATTGTGTTGTCGTGCTATGGTAAATTTTGGTATTATTGTCTTTCGTTTTTGCTAATGAGCTTTGTCTATATGCCTTTTTGTTTGTCTTTGTTGACATATTTGCTTGCTTTTGTAGTGATTAAGATTATAACACAATGTTGACTGCTGACTATGATGTCTATTTGTTTTGTTCACACATCGTTGTCAATAAAATGGACTTTTTTGCGACTGTCATACAAGTGAGAGGGTTAGCTAGCTATAAATCAGGTTTAATCCACCGTTTTCTAAATAAGAAAATGCCTGTACCAAGTCAGGAATATGACAGTTGTTATCCATTCGTTTGATGTGTTTGAGCTTTTGATTTTGCCATTTGCTTAGGGTCTTTCCGTTTAGAATTTTCCTCGGAGTTCGGTATTTTTGTTATTTTACGTTTTCCGACGGACAATCTTAAAAAGGGATAATTTTGATACAGAACGATTGAACGAAACCGGTACAGCAATGCGATATTTTGGAACAAATGTATATTCACATTTTATATCATATAGATCTGCTGTCTAAGAAAAGTTCATTAATTAAATGTAAAGGATTTGTTTTCATAATATTTAGGACATACGAAAAATGAACATGTTTTATTTTCAAATTAAAAAAAAAGATAATACTATTTCTTTTCTAATGTAAGATATTATACAAACTAAGACAATAATAAATAAATAAAACAAAGCAAATCTTTCCACTGGTCCTATTTCAAAAACCATTGGAGCAAGAAAAAAAACCTATGCAAAGAAGATAAAAAACGATTCAAACAAATCATGTATATCGAAACATGAGTATGTTTAAATTAGAACTACAAATTCTTGAAAAACAAAATCAAAATATTTCTAAATTGTTTTCCCTAAAATAAATTGGCCATTTCACAAATTACTTCTTTTCAGAATTCAAACTTTCATACTGTTTTCTCTTAATTTTCATTATATTCATTACACTCCAGATTATGTAATACAATGTTGATAAGCAAGTGAATTTTACGTTATTTCTATTAGTTCATGATAAAACTGGTTGAAGGTAGCTCTAGAATATTAACTTTTGTAAAACCTTTTTTTTTTGTCTTAAATGTCATTCAACTTCATTCTTTATTTGGCTTTTGAACCTTTTTCAGTCGAACGTCACTTACGAGTCTTTTGTAGATGAAACGTACGGCGAACAAAACTATAAGCCAGGTTTCTTTGACGAGTTTTTTTTGGAGGGACAATACTAAAAGATGCTGTTTGTTCAATTTCAGGGACAAATATTTTATGCATATTCAGGACAAAAAATAAATCTTTTGACAGCTTTTTGAAAGTCAGTCAATCGAACTATTAGAGGATAATTTCCACTTCCAATGGAAAATGAGAAATTGTTGAATAGGTCAACAAGTTACTTTACAACAAAGCAATTTAAAGACCATTTAAGAGTTTTGTAAGGTTTCTTAAACGTACAGGGAGCGTAGCAACTTCCATTACGCTCTAGGCATAGGATGTTATTTCAATATTTCGACCAGGCATGGATTTGCATCTATACATCCTCCACAGCTACAAAGAACGATTAATATAACAATACCAATAAAAGTTCATATCTATTTTGTTGTCAAACGTTAGTAGGTTGTCCTGCGAGTATCTTGTTACTATGTTAAGATTTAACTAGTTTGTAGCGTAACAGGCGATCCACGGGATAGAAATCTCATCCGAATATCTGCCAAATAGTTTTGAACAAATGAAGATCATCAAATCTAACCAACGTAATTGATGGTGAAAAAACACAATTTTGGCTAGTCTATTATTCAAATTTAAACTCTAAGTGGTACTTGAAAGCACCGTGTACATTAAGTTTTATAAACATGTACGTATTTGGTTAATATTTACTTACTATAAACGGGCATGAGTAATTCCTATCTGCGAAAGCGATGATAGTTGATCTATTTGAGAAGAAGTTTTAATCTTATTTACATAATGCTAGACAAAACATATAATTAAACACAAATAATAAGGCAAATTCATGCCTGACGTCGTTGTATATAATTAAAGATATGTAGCGTCAAATAGAGAACAGATTTATTAGTAGGATTTAACTGCCTTTCTTAGTTGTTCCCAAAAGACAACATCGCCGTACTCATCATTTGGATACTCAATATATGATTGACAATGAACCAGTTCGATAATTTGAAGTGGAAGATCGCAAGCAGAAATATGCTCGTAAAATACTAAGAAAAGGATGTTCTCACAATTGCGTTCATATATACTCTCCATTTTAGCCATATTATATTCGAACATACACCAGTACGATGCTAAATAATTTGAAGACATTATGACAATTGTTTTCCGGCTGTTATAAATTGCGGATGTAATATTAGTGGCGATGTCATTTCCGGGGAGGAAATTTCGCCTGTGCAAGCACAACTGAATTCCACCAGTTTTCTCTAATTTATGTAGAAGTGTATTGTGGACAAATGTTTCATCTTCGTTGGCATATGACACGAAAGCATCATACATGTATAGTCTTTCATCTTTCTTGTTGGATTCATGTTCGTGGTCATGCCATTTGACTTTGATCATGTAGTACAGATAGCGTAGTTTCCATCTGTATCTGTAAATGATACCACCACAAAGAATAAAAATAAACATCAAAATTCCTATTGTAATTCCAATTATTTTACCTTCATATGACATACATTCCTTTTGTATGGTTTCGTAAACTTCTTTAGGGTTTTGAAGAAGATTGATGGTGTTTTCTGATGTTTTACATTCGTATTTCTCCCGACGATGAAAATTAGTATGTGTGTAAACTGCCCATTTGACAAAAGACAGAGAACCGCAATTACATACAAGATTATTTCCACTGAGATCAATAGTGAGATTTGTATTCATTTCAGCAATAGAATCCAACTCGTTCATGGCATATTTACTCAGCTTAGATATTCGATTATTCCTTAAATTCAAAAACATAAGCTTTTTCATTTGAGAAATTTTAAAATTCACGTCATCGAGCATATTTTCACTGATGTCTAATCTTTCTAAATTTGTTTGCATTTTAAATAACAGATTTGGTATATCCGCTATTTTGTTTTTAGAGAGATTAATGTGAACGACGTTCTGAAGATTCTGAAATATTTCTCCATCGATATCCGTTGGTAGAATGAGTCCCAACAGATTATTTTGCAGCAGTAAAAATCTTAAGTTGATAAAGTCTTTGCTGAAAAATGTCTTTGAAACATTAGAACAGAAGTTCGACGATAGGTCTAAAAATTTCAGGTTATTCACATTAGTTATTGGTCCTGTCCATGTGTGCAAGACATTGTCACTAAAACTTATATAATTTAATTCATTTGCACTGAAATTTAAGTTTGGTATTTCAAATTTCAGGTTGCTTGATCTAAGTGAAACTTTTATCAGTTTACTTGGCACAAGAAAAATAAACTTATTGGATTTCTTTTTCCACATTTCCAAAATTGGAAGTATGTTAAATAACCAGTTGTTTTCGGAATAAATTGTAACAGTATCTTCTCTAGTAGGGCATTCTTCTACGTAGGAGGTGAGAACATCATGAGGAGAAGCATTATCAGAAACTTCTAGTGATGTGATTGGCAGTTCCACTAGATCAAGCACATATTTGCCTAAAGAAAAAACGTTGTCCCTCACATCTGCACTTTTTAAGGACTCAGGCAAATATTGTATCGTACCGTATTCTATTTCCTGGATACGGTTTCCAGCGGCTTCGAACCTAACAAGTGATGTATTTCTTAAATTCCAAATGTGAAATGTTTTTAGTACTGTAGTCATTCCGAAAATACCATGAATGTTGTTAACTTTAAGGATTTTAATTGCCGAATGTTGCAAATCGGTGGTAATATTTTCAAGCGTTTCGAATCCCAAACATGTATTCAAAGAAACATCAAGTTCAAAAATATTTCTCAATATCTCAAACGTTCCTTTCAAAATATATTGTATTTTGCATTTGGATAAGTTTAAATGAGTTATTTGAGGCAAGAACAAGAATGTTTTCTTTGCAAGTATGGTCATTTTGCAAAAACCTGTAAAACCAGATATATCTATAATTGTAAGGTTTTTTAAATAGACAAATTTTTCTTCGAAAAATGCAATTTTGTCTGAAACATAATCTATTGACAACGATTCTAGAGACCGTAGTTTCCATAAATCTGGCACAAATGAGGTGTTGACATTTCTTTTCAAATCCAAGTTTTTCAACTTCTCCGAGAAATAAAAGGCTGAATATTTAAACGACATGTGTTTATATTTCAAATCATTGTTGCTTAGATTTAAAGAGAGTAAATTGTGGAGTCCTTTGAACGAGTTTTTTCTTATTTGACTTATTCTATTAAAAGACAAATCCAAAGACTTCAATAAAGAGTTGCCTTCGAAAATCCCATCTTCTATTGTACTGATATTATTATTTTGGAAAGATAAATCTTGAAGATTGTTTGGTAATCTAGGTATACGAAGTAAATCTTTGTCAGAACAATCCGCTATAAGTTGTTCTGAACCAGGAACGTTTTTGCATAAACAAGAACTAGCAAACAGACATTCTTTCCATTCCTTCATCTCAGTACCTATTGCTGTAACAGTTTTGCAACTTACTTGTAATACAAAAGCAGCAAGCAGGATGCAAGAAAGGTTGATGTTCCCTGCATAGAAAAGATGTTAAACAGACTTTGAAAAATTTGATGTTGAAATAATGAAATTCAATAACGTTATGAGGGAAAATAAGCAAGACACTAATTCACTGCAAATTCGCAAGATAAACTATATCATTTAATATCTGTAACAAGACAGGAATATGGCAGTTGTTTTTCACTTGTTTCGTTGATTTATAAGGTTTGAATTTGTCATTATTTATGGACTTCCCCGTTTTTATTTGCATTGAAGTTCAGTATTTTTATTATACTATCATAAACAAACATCGATAAATTTTCACTTCTGTACTCGCACAATGAACAACAAATGCATTTATTTTGTACAAGATATTTCCGTACTTCTAACAACAAAATTATTATATTTGAATTTACCTGTGTACGTTATTTTATTTAACGCCATTTTGTCCCAGGTTAGAGTTGTCTTTTTGGCATTGTTTTACGTCCCCATCTTTTTATTGATATTGTATTTATATTGTGTCATAGATACAATTTATTCGTTCAGTGTATGTTTCTTTGTGTTTGTTAAAAGAACAGAATTTTTTTGCCGTTGTATAATATTCTAACAAAATGGAAAATATTGGCACCTTTACTTGTTATGCGACAACAAATTTTGTTATAGAGAAAGTCCAAATAACTGTCCATTCCTGGGAAATAATGAAGAGGAGGCCCGTAAGGCCGACGCCCATTATTTCCCAGGAATGGACAGTTAATTTGACTTTCGCTAGCTTAAAATACACCTTTAATATTCAGAACGAATCTTTAGATTATAACATTTAAATAATTTTATTTCATTTTGTAATGGTTTTCTTTTCATTTTCCCCGTGGTGTACCCAATAATCCACAGGCAAAATTTAAGACCAAGCTGACCATATACTCACTTAAAGAAGTATCAATGAACAGTTGAATAATTACTATAAAAAAATCTTGCATAAAGTTCATCCAGATTTATGTTTTAAGTCATTTGATACGCACGTCTTTCTTGTGGTGGGATTGAAAGGATATTTATGTGTCCCTTCCGGAGCACATGAGATCACCCCCAGTTTTTGGTGGGGTTCGTGTTGCTTAGTCTTTAGTTTTCTATGTTGTGTCATCTGTACTATTATTTGTCTGTTTGTCTTTTTATTTTTGGCCATGGCGTTGTCAGTTTGTTTTCGATCTATGAGTTTGACTGTCCCTCTGGTATCTTTCGTCCCCTTTTTAAGTGGTATTTCGGGAGAGAGAAAACCCTAATATTTGTTAATAGATTATGTTTATTTTTCGTTTGGATGTAGAATCGTTCGACAAAAATGACATGGTACAACTAGAATAAATTTCCAAGTATGTAACAATTTAGTATAGGTTATTTAACTAATAAGGGTGTGCTCGATTTGAAATCATATCTGGAACAAAATATGATTCTATATTTCAAACCATTCTGTTAGATCAAATACAATTAAACAAGAACACACTGTTTCGTGCTTCGTGCATAATCCCAAATTTGTTTTTTTCGCTCCCTTTGCTCATAACTGCGAGACAAAAAAATGCTATGCATGTTTTAGAGTCTTAAATATAGAAAAGTGGCAAACAATTTTAGAGAAAAAAAACCCGCGTGATTAAAAACATTTCTAGATTGTGTTTTGTTTGTCTTTAACTTAAGTGGAAAACTACTTTTTGATTTCATTTAAACAGTTAAACAATTCAAGATTAACGCCGTCATTTGCATTGCCGATATAACTGTTATATTTGCCACTGGACATATAATAACAGTGAAGGTATTCGATTGTGTTACGCGTTTCTGTTGAAATTAAATAAAAATCCCACCCAATATTTAACACAAGCCTTTTCCAAATGTTATCCGTACCCCCTCAACTTCTATTCATTAGAACCATATACAAATTATAACAACGAAAAATCAAATAATATACCGAATACGTCATTTTGAGCATTTCACTTTCTTGAACTATTTATTCTATTTAACCACAATAGTATTGTAGAAACTGAGTAATATTTCTTTTTTTAATGTATATATTAAAATGGAAAAAACGATTTTTGATGTCAAAATCAAAATACAACACTTAAAATTTCAAGCATATGATATCTTAAACGGTAAAAGTAAAAGCAAATCTGTAAGTTTGTTTCTCTAATTTTCCTTATTCTATAATGTTAATGTCTAACTGAGTTAACATATTTGATATTTTGTAGATGCTCAAAAGAGGAATGGCATTCAATGGAAAATATGCGTTTTTTACCCGCTTGGATATTATCCGTGACAGAAATTCAGCCAAGATTAGCATCGGAAAACAAATTACGGATAATGTTGTGGAATTTTATCGAAAACGATACTATATATAATACGATGAAATTACGACTCGCAAATAAAAGCTGTTTATTAATAATGAGATATTTGGTGTTCATTGTATTACTACGAGGTTATCCGAATTTAAAAAAAAAATCCATTTGATATCAGCCGTTTTAGTAAGTTTTCAACTTCATTCAATATCGCGTTACGTCCTTTAGATGGGGAAATCATCCCTTCGTACATTTTACGGACGCCATCACGAGTTGGTTGACCGTTATGGAATAACCGTTTCACAGATCATATCGGATATGTTCCTTATGTCGTAACTACAATACCCTCCCTTTTCACGAATGTGACTTACCGAATTAGACTATTTACCGGATTTGTAATAACATAAGCAACACGACGGGTGCCACATGTGGAGCAGGATGTGCTTACCCTTCCGGAGCACCTGAGATCACCCCCAGTTTTTGTTTGTGTTCGTGTTGCTTAGTCTTTGGTTTTCTATGTTGTGTCATCTGTACTATTATTTGTCTGTTTGTCTTTTTATTTTTGGCCATGGCGTTGTCAGTTTGTTTTCGATCTATGAGTTTGACTGTCCCTCTGGTATCTTTCGTCCCTCTTTTAGAACTATTCTTAAGAAAGTGCCCATGGAAATACCCAAAGGGCAAACTGTCCGGATGAATGAAGATGTACAATAGAACAAAACTCTCCATTCCTGAAAAATAATGGAGAGTTCAAACAAAAGATTTACGTCACAGGTGTATTTTAAGCATTTTTAAACTAAACATTCTTCACTTTTATGTCTAACAATCCATCCTGAGGTATAAAAAGTACTCAAAAAGAAATATTGTCACTTTATAGTGTTATCGACATAAATATCAGTAACCGTAGACTTATAGTCTATAGCTCTCAATATGTGTAAAACTATTCATCCTTAGGGACAAAAAGAACAGAGTCTTAATGCCGTTGTATAATATTTTAACAAAATGGAAAATATTGGCCCCTTTTTGATGATGAGAAAACAAATTTTTCAATTTTAAACTTAAATTTCTTCACTTTTATGTCTAACAATCTATTCTGAGGTATCAAAAGTACTCAGTAATCCGGCCAGTACTATAAAATCAATTAGACAAAAGAAATATTTTCACATTTTATAGTTATCGACATAAATATTAGTAACCGTAGACTTATAGAGCTCTCAATTTGTGTAAAACTATTCATCCTTATGGACAAAAAGAACGGAATTTTAATGCGGTTGTTTACGACAACAAATTTTGCAATTTTAAACTTAAAATTCTTCACTTTTATGTCTAACAATCCATGATCCTTAGGTATAAAAAGTCTCAATTACCAGGCCAGTACTAGAATACAATAAAAGAAAGAAATATTGTCACTTTTTATTGTTATCGACATAAATATTAGTAACCATAGACTTATAGAGCTCTCAATTTGTGTAAAAATATTCATCCTTTGGAACAAAAAGAACAGAATTTTAATGCCGTTGTATAATATTCTAACAAAATTGAAAATATTGACACAATTCATTCTGATGTATAAAAAGTACTCAATTATCAGGCTTATTACATTTCAAATTTGAGATAAATAAAAAAGTTATAAGCACTTTCATTTGGTCTTGTCATTGTCGGTATTGGTCCAGTCATTGTCGACGTTGCTCAGGTCATGTTTTCGCAATCTTTGAACATATTTTTTCGGTTTTTTTTTTTTTTATCTAACATGTCTAAATATTAAATAATGAAATCCTATTATATTTCAAATTTGAGATAAATCCTGTGATAAAAAAAATATTAGCATTTTCATTTTGGTCCTGTCATGATCCAGTCATTAGTGTCACCCACAATGCAGTAGTAAACGTGCGTTTACTTTTTACACATACACATAAGACGCGCCACGTTCACGTTAAAGCGGAAGTAAACGCGGAAGTAAGCGCCCATTTACTATGAACAAATTAAGAAGACGTGCCTTTTTCGCGTTAACGCGGAGGTAAACATAAAAGTAAACGCCTGTTTACTTTTTATGTCTACTAAAATTTTGAAGTTAACGCAGAGTTAACGCGGCGTTTACATACATTACATGCGAGTAAACGCCGCGTTAACTTTTTCCGCGCGTCTACATGTAATGCTTGATCTGCACCCAACTGTATGTCTTTTTGATCGAGTTAAGCCATTTCAGTTGATATTTTATAGTGTGTCTTTCTATGTTGTTATGTTACACTACTTTTGCAGTTTAGGGTGAAGGTTGGCGCCTGTAAAACGTTTAAACATCTTCTTATTTCTATGTAAATATTAGTTTGGTAAGTTGTCGAACTGTGCGACGGTTTAAAAGTTTGTCATAATTGTAAAGGCATTAAAAAAAAAAACAGAAATTTTAGGATAAACTTTAATGAGAAAATATTACAGACATTTGTACTTTTAAGGTCTTTCTACTTTTTCGTGGAAAGACCTTTTGCTTTTGTTCTGATTATTTTTTTTTTCTTCCACCTAATTTTTTTCTTGCGCTGTATTGATGTTTCATAAGATGTCGCTTAAATATTTTGTATATGATATTGTAGAGTTAATACGCCTTTGAAGCTGACCCTGTTTAAAGAACACTTTTCTTTGTACGAGTTAATATCCTCAGACACTGTTTTTCTTGTTATGAGATCTCCTTCGCAACCGTAAAAGTAAGCGACAAATTTATTTTTCCAAATTGCTCGTAATATATTCAGAATGTTACGTTTTATTTTGACCGAAATCTTACGAAGACTCCATATGAGAGTTATTCCCCGCTATGTATTTGAAATAAGTGATATGTATTTGTAACTTGTAAACCATAAGTGATAGAGACCTAGGGTGTTTTGATTTGAGGTCCTTGGTCCACTAAAAGAAAAAATAGGTCAAGGTTAAAGGTCGAGGTCATGTTCTAAATTGTGGTTTTGGCTTGTTATTACTTATTATCAGAAGCCGTATAAGATATCGACAAAATAGTTTTATTAAATTGTTATATGCGACATGTCGTTACACATAAATTTTGTTGGTTTGAACGGGTACGTTGACATAAAATGGGAGTTTTCTCCCCTCGCATATTTAAAACTAGCTGTTTGGTGAAATAACTCATTAACCATATATAGTACAGACCTAGAGTCTTTTGATTTGAGGTCATTTATTTATTACCTTGAAATTAATGTCAAGGTCATATGTAAATTTGACGTTCTAGATTTTGACCTTTGCTTTAACTTTATATTTGTTGGTTGTTAGTATTGTCTGTTGTTTTGTCTTTTTTTTTCTCCATGTCATCCTTTTCATTTATATTTGGAAAGTGAAAATAAATGACTCAATCAATAGTGTGAAAAAAAATAAAATAAAACGGAAACTTTGATTTGGAAAGACGAGTATAGTAATACAATAATATCTAGTACAGTTCTAGTTTGATTTTTCTTTGACAAGTTGCTAAGAAATGGTCTAATAGCCCGATAGCCCATTATTCCGACAGTTTGTTTGTTACACAACTCATTATGTAAGTGTCTGCCCCAAGCTAGATCCTGTTATTCAGTGGTTGTCGTTGGTTTCTGTTTGTCGTATATGTTTGTCATCTATTGTGGTTGCATAGATCAGATCAATGGTATTGACATATGATATATGATAATTGGTTTAGTAGGATAAAAGAAGATTAAAAGATAGCTTGTAAAAAGAACAGCAATACAAGGTTTTCCTTCAAAACGTATCACTGTACCAACCAATTATCGTGCCTTGGTCATCCAGCACAATACGCTTACTTTCTACCTTTTTATTTCTATATTCCGTACATTCATGCAGATACCCCTGATTCATGTTTCATACAAAACAATTTTTTTATCAAATCATGGGATTCAGGAATGGGCTTTTTTTTGCCATGATTGTGGATCACGTTTTGTTATTTTATTATTGTACCTATTTGAGAGCCTGGTACTACAGGGTTTGTGTATGTATAGCGTAGAGTACCAGTAATTGTCGTTTATGATTTAATAATTTGTAGAAAATGCAGTTTATTTAAAAAGAAACAGCAATTGTAACTTACTACCAACGGTCAATGGTCTTTTCAAAGAGTTGTTAAACGTTTTTTTGCATTTCCCCTCTATGAAGGCATCACATATTAGATATGACGTCTCCATTCCGACCTGACGTAAATGCGTTATTATACATCTGAAATAGCCCAAAACGGATGTCTTTTTATATGATCAGCTTAACTGCCGAAAGAAGTAAATTAAATTGACTCCATTGGAAAATGAAATGGTTATTTTGATTTGAACCGGTTTAAAAACACTGAACAATAAATTATTTGCATGGTCAGTATTGTAGACAATTTTCAGGCTTATCCTATGTTGTAAATTCAGTTCAGTCATATTAATATGTTTAGTCGATGTTGAGACTATAGTATCTGTTACTTTCCTGTAGCTTAAAACAACATCTGAATTGTCTCAAGAGCTACCTAACCGCACTGAATCAACAGAAAGGAAATATCTGAAAATTAACCTCAGCTAAAAACGAAAGGACTTCACGTGTTCATTTTAAACTTTTCAGATGATGCTACAATCGAAATAAACGTTCGAGACTATAAATGATATACTAGAGAGTTCAAATTGTTTCCTAGATAACTTTAGAATGCGGCAAAGAGAACGTTTTTGTTTCTGGAATACAATGTTTAGTGTGAAGTACAATGAAGTTGTTTGGAATACATAAAAACATTTGAGTGGTATGTTTTTACTTTAAGTATGAAAATAATTGTCGTCTACACTTAATACTTATTTTTGAATTAGACCCTGAATAGTATATAGTTCAATCATACAAAACAATTCATTGTTTAAGCTTGACTGAATTATAAGAGAGTTTCTACATTGAATGATTTTGACGCAACGTTATTGATGTCTGAATTGTCATTATAGTTTCTCTATATTGTTTGGTTGACTTTTCTTTTCGGTTTTTTCGTTTTTTTTACTTTTTTTACTTTTTTGTCATGACGTTATCAATTAATCTGTTTTATGGAGATCAATCAAAACACTATATTTAAGACTATTCGTGCTAAACGATTTTGATAAAAGATTCGTGTTACCCATTTAAATGTCTCCAAATATAGATAGTATCTGGTGAAATACCCTTTATTATAATACTATTAAATCAATCATTAACTTCCTTATCTTAAATTATGAATAAAGAGTTCATTTATAAACTGTTGAGATATAAATGTGTGTGTTAGTGTGTGTGTGGTGGTGTAGGTGGTTTGGGGGGTTGGGTTGGGGGGGGGGGGGGGGGGTAAACTTGTAATTTCTTCTAAAGAAATACAAAATAAAACATGATAAGTTCTTCAACATGTATTATATAATACTACATGATATCCGTTAAAATCCACCTGTCTTGTATTATGCTTCTGCACCGAGAGTTAGGGTACGCCTTTAAATTCAATTTATGCCTTATGTGAGTATTACCTGTTCAAGAATTTTGCAACATTTTTTTATTGTTGAGCCTCAAATTCTTATTAAAAGTCACTTTATCGTAGCTACATGTATATATAAATTTTATAATTGTATTTAACAACAGATTCAAAATTTTACCAATACGTTATGAATTTTGAGTTGATTTGATATTAATTTCATTGAAACGTTGTGTATAGTGATGTTCAAATCAACTTTGATTTGTATGAATTTCAAGATTTATGTAGTAATATCTAGTTATTTCCTTTGCTATTAAATTAGTGTTGTTTAAAAAAGACACAATTGATGCTCGTCCTTATGGTGACTAGACTGTGCAGATTTTTCATTTGCATTAATTTTACTTTCTAAGACATAAAGTCTAGATAAGAAATATGAACTGTGGTGATTGTTCTGGTAGTTGGTCCGAAAGTGGACGTTAAATTTATCGCCTCTTGTCGGGAAAGTGTCACGCTCCTTGCACGTACAAAACCCTTTATCATGTTTATCATGTTTTTAAGCCGGTCTACCGGTATTCGTTCGAGATTTGTGTGTCAATTGTATGTGAAGTTTAAAACGCCCCAGTCAACTAGCATAAATTGTTTACAAAACATTTATGATATGAGGCCCTTTTTGTCAATGGACCTGAACCGATTTGAAATGGACTACATATGTGTAAAACAATAGACAAATGTTTGATAAAGAGTCTTACATTTTATATAGGAACAACCATCTTATGAATAATAAGAGATAACATTGTATACACAAACACATTTTTTCTTCAATTATTTATCTTGAATTTGTTATTTGTTATTTTAATATTGTGTTATTTGTGTTATTCGAAAAACTTATATAGAACAATAACTATAAAACTTTTCCTGTAAATTTAAGAATTGTTCTCATAACATACTGCGATGTGCTTTTTTTCACCAAGCTATTCTAATTAAAAATATACATATTATAATTACCTAACATTGAAATGTTAAATTCAGAAATGTCACATCTGTGTGGGAGTTGTGACCTACGCCACACAAAATCGCCATTAGTGGCTTGGTGTCAAGAATGTGACGAAGGACTATGACTTGACTGCAGAGAACACCACAGTTTATCAAAGGCTACCAGACAACAAACAACTGTACCTACTGTTGATTATCAGATATCACCTCGATATATATTTGAACATGCACAATTTGGTGCTAACCATAACGAAAAGTATCAGTTATTTTGCAACCAAAACGAAGAATCATGTTGTAGTAAATGTGTAGTCGACATTCACAAGCTATGCAAAGATGTTGTTAGCCTCTGTGAGATGGTTAGATATATAAACATGTCTACTGAATTTCAAGATGTCGAGCAATTTATATGTAATTTATCAGAAAGATCCGACATGATTATGGAAAGAATCAACCATCATTAACCGACAAAAAGAAAACAAATAGAGCGCGAAGTAAAAAAAGACGAGGGAAAGATTCATGGCTTGAGTATATTCAGGAAAGTATAGTCAAATAATTGCAAGAGTTAGAGGAAAACATTAACAAGTAACAAGACAATACAAACGAGAGTTGTAGAAATTATAAAAAGAAATAGAAGTACATCAATATAATTTGGAAAAAATAAAAAAGCATGCCTCGGAGCTTAAAACCTTTCTAGTAATGAAGCGAATTGAGAGCGATCTCAATGAAAAGGAAAAGCTAGTTCAAGCTATGATCAAAGATAGAAATCTCGCTCAATTACCCTTAAACTGCAGCATGCATTGATGATACATGCAGAATCTGGCTACAGGTATTGTTACATTTGGTAAAATATCCATAGATACAAGGCCATATGATACTTTGTTTGCTGTTTACAAGACTTAACAGGCCCAGATGATGGTTCCGACAGCCGTTCCCTCAAACACTATTCAGCTGAAACTGTAACAGAAATTAAAGATCAAAAATGGAAGAGTACAACACTGCTGCCTCTTGCCCCATCGTAAATTGCAACCAACACGAACAACCATGTTGTAGTAAATGTGTAGTCGAAAATCACAACTATGCAAAGATGTTGCTAGCCTCGTTGGTATGATTAGAAATATATAAATGTTTTCTGCATTTCAAGATATCAAGCAATTTGTATGTAATTTATCCGAAAATATCAGAAAGATCTGACAAGATCATGAGAAGAATCGACTATCATTGACCGATAAAAGAAAAAAAAAATAGAGCGCGAAATAAAAAAAACGAGAGAAAAAAATAATGGTTATGTTCTTAGTTCACGATGTTCAAACGAACATAACATATTTATGTGCTAACTTGCTCTAATCTTAATCTAAGCTCTATAACTCTACCCCTGATTTCTGTTCTAAACTGGCTCATATTGTATATATCTATATAAATAAGACAAGACTATTTCTGATAATAACAGGCAGGGTGACCATTTCTATTTAATCATCCTAATTCACAATCTAATCGATTTTCTAAAAATGTCTTTTCATTTCATCAAAGAATAATGTTCTAAACGTCTCTGCATAAACACTTCATCATATCAAATCTATAAAATAAACATTACACATCAGTATACTAGAAATACATATTCACTGCACGTGTCTTCTACACATTTAACAATATAAAAAAAATAAATTGTCTGCAAGTCGAGTGGTCGCCGCCCAGCCTTCGATAAACTTGAAACCCGTTTTCAATCTATTAAATACCCTACTAATTTGCATAACTCGTTTATTCTCTTGTTAAACAAGAAACTAAAATAGATCAGAAAATTCATACGCATACCGCACATACATTTATTTATGTTCTTAGTTCACGATGTTCAAACGAACATAACATATTTATGTGCTAACTTGCTCTAATCTTCTTGTATAACTCTATCCCTGATTTCTGTTCTAAACTGGCTCACATTGTATATATCTATATAAAAAGACAAGACAATTTCTGATACTAACAGACACGGTGACCATTTCGACGTACAAAGAAAGCAGAACGTGTAAATGCTATAAACCAAAATTCTTAGAAACTGTTAATCGTTTTTCTAAACTATCTGATACGTAACCATCTTTAGCTAAATCAGATTTCCATCTTCCATGTATTTTAAAAAGTCTGTCTGGTATATCATATTTAGCGGCCGCAGTGGCACCACCTGCTCTGAAACTGTGTAAACCAAATTTGTTTACAGTAAAACCAATTTGTGATAAAGCCTCTTTAACTAACTCTCTTGCTCGAGTATACGAGATTTTTACATTTTTACTTCTCAATATAAAAGAATTAGTTTTCTTTAAAAAAGACAATGCACGAAATATAAACATGATAAAAGATTCTGAATTATTCTCAATCTTTGCTAAATCTAGATAACTTTGCAAAAGCTTTACAGGACAGTAAGGACTATCTTATCTAGAAATGACAATGTTATGACCATGTCTATAACAATCTGTTTTACTCTTATAAATAAAGATATTGACATGCGAAGTATGAAAAACTCTGTCTTTAGCTGTAATGTTACATAACTCATTGAAACGCAAAAAACCCTGTATACATTAACGAACACATTAACAATAATCGCACTTCTTTCAATGAGTTACGATCTTGGTATTTATTAAACAGTTTAATTAGTGAGTTCGAGTCAACTGTTTCTTTTTTCCTTTTTTTGGACGAGATAATATTCTCTTAGCACCCTCTAATATATTTTTAACTAGTTCAGATTCGCTTTGATCAGATACGCCAGCAATACGATGAGCCCATTTTATGCTATAAAATGTTGTATCTACTGAACTGAAACACTTAGATGACTCAATCAAATGTTGCAAGTATAAACCTACATAAAGTTTATTACACGGAAGTACGGAAGTTATCTCTTTGTATTTTTGTGTCCACCTAAGAAAACGTTTGAAACCTCCAATATATTTTGTAACGGTCGTCTTGGCCCTTGAATTTAAGACAGTTGCATTTAAATGTGAGTTAAGTAGTCTGAGTTTTGTGTGCTTAACCAAACTTAACTGTGACCAGAATCCAGTCGAAAAAATGTTCTAAAAATAGATATACAGTAATTATAATCTTTACTAACAATTTTAATATTACATACATAACATATTTACCTGAATCAATGCATATCAATCAGGTCCAGTGACCATACAGTATTATTAAAAAGATTCAGTCCAGTGACCAAAGAGCATAACGTCCAGTGATCGACAAAAACGTCCAGTGACTTCCAACACACACATTACATCAATATTCATATAGTAAAAACAATTCTGTAAATAAAAACTGTATGACAGTCGTATCAAATTCCATTATATTGACAACGATGTGTGAACAAAACAAACAGAAACAATAGGTAAAATGTCACAAATAGGGGTACAACAGCAACACGAACCACACCAAATTCCGGGGTTGATCTCAGGCGCCCCGGAAGGCCAAGCAGATCCTGCTCCACAAGCGGCACCCGTCGTGTTGATCATGCTATTACGAAGCCGGTAAATAGTCTAATTCGGTAGGTCACATTCGTGAAAAGGGAACGGGATTGTAGTTACTACATAAGGAACATATCCGATATCATTTATGAAACGAATATTCCATAACGGTCAACCAACTCCTGATGGCGTCCGTAAAATTTACGAAGTGATAATTTCAACTTCATCATTATGAACTCTGGGTTTAAATGAAAGGTCACAATTTGGAAGCCGAAATCATCTCTTATGTCGTAAAGTTTTGTTCTGACCCTCATTGTCAATTTCTAGATGTAAGTCATAATCAAATGGCAAAATCAAAAGCTCAAACACACCAAACGAATGGATAACAACAGTCATATTCATTATTATTGTTTGGATAACAAAAAAATAAAACTGAACTCCGAGGAAAATTCAAAATGGAAAGTCCCTAATCAAATGGCAAAATCAAATGCTAAAACGAATGGATAACAACTGTCATATTCCTCACTTGGTACAGGCGTTTTCTTATATAGAAAATGGTGGATTGAACCTGGTTTTATAGCTAGGTTAACCTCTCACTTACATGACAGTCGCATCAAATTTCATTATGTTGACAACGATGCGTGAACAAAACAAACAGACATAATAGGTAAAAATGTAAAAAAAAACAGCAGTCAACATTGTGTTATAATCTTAATCACTTAAAAACATACTAATATGTAAGAAAGAAGCTCAAAATGGCATATAGACCAAGCATATTAGCAAAAATTAAAGACGAGAATACACACATTTACCATAGTACAATAACACAATGACGGGATGATAAGTACAGGTACAGAGCCACGTCATATATGTACCAAAGAAACATAAAAAGGCATATAGACAAAGCACATAGCAAAAATGAAAGACGAGCAACAAACCAGTTTTAGAAGTAACACCAAAAGGCATATAGACAAAGCACATTAGCAGAAATGAAAGACAAGAATACGAGAATATCATAAACAATAATGACAGGATGTATGTACCACAAGTATCTTAATAGCAATAAAAACAAACAAATATTTAACAAAGAAGCAAAAAAGGACATTTTTCAAATTTAACAACCTCATTCATTGCTTTCTTATTATTTCTTATATACAGAACAATTAATATTGAAAAAAATAAGAATAGTGTCATTATCTCAAGTTTTCATGATGCAGTAAAACTTTCAGAACATGGTTTATTGTTACGGATTAGGAATGACGTATTGATTGTGTCTATTTTAATCGGCAAATGGATACCTGACCACTGCTTTGTATGGCAATATGAATCGCTGTACTACTAGTATCCTCCACTAATTGCCAACCCTGAATTGTTTTCTGATATATGATAAATATTCTATGTAAATTTGAACTGTTCTTACTCAGAAGACAGTTGTCTTTATCTTATTGAAAACAGGAAAGGAGAAGAGCAATAATGCCCTAATATTAGAGCAAATCAGAAAGTTAGACATAAGGAACAAAAGTAAAATCACAAAAGTACTGAACTCCGAGGAAAATTCAAAACGGAAAGTCCCTAATCAAATGGCAAAATCAAAGGATAAAACACATAACTGTCATATTCCTGAATTGGTACAGGCATGTTCTTATGTAGAAATTGGTGGCTTGAACCTGGTTTTATATCGCTAAACCTCTCACTTGTAAGACAGTCGCATCAAATTCCATTATATTGACAACGATGAGTGAACAAAACAGATTTAATAGGTAAAATTGTCAAAATAGGGGTACAGTAGTCATCACCGTGTCACAATCTCAATCAGAACCAGGTATTTTTAAATAAAAACAAATATCACATTTAACGAGTTACAAACCTTTACGAAATTTTCATATTATCTAAGTAATTTGTATTTTTCTTATTTCACACCAATTTTTAAGCTTATGTTAGAATGGAAAGGTATCTGCGCACCTACAAACAACCTTATGTTTGGTAGGATTATTTAGATAAGTATAACAAAGGTTCTTTTATCTTTGTTGTTGTTTTCAATGTTTTCATGAAATACATACATATTATGGCGCAATTTTGACGTCATTACATCAACAATCTTATGTTAATTATTTATATTTCTTGGGCCAAAACCGACTCCTTAATACCTCTATGGTGTGAACAAACATAAATGAAATGAAAATTTTAAATCAGAAACGTTTAGAAGTTTTTTAAAGTAATAAAAGTTTAACAGGATCATTCCATATTACTTATGTTAATTTTGTATTTTTCAAAGCCAGACGGTAATGCAAAGATGCGTACACCTACGTCTCTTGGACTTTTTTCCATAGTTGTCTTTTGCCGATCATCATTTGAAATTTAGATAATTTATAGATAAACTAAATCATAACGTGTTAGTGTAAGTTAATTTCATGCAAAGAATGCAGTTAGATGAATTATAACATGTATAATTCATTTCAAAATGTGAAGGCATTGTCGACTGAAAGAATAACAAAATATTAAAGTGGTAAAACATATTTAATGACACACGATACAATGTAATCCGTTCAATCACCCACCAGTATGTGGTATGTTTTGAAACGAGTTTAGTCACGCGTTATTTCGATATCTAGATCTTTTATTTTTTACCTGTTCAAGGACAAAGTTTAAAGTTATTTTGTAATCATTTGCTGTTTTAACATAAAAGTGATTTATAAGTGACGGTATAAATGTTTATAATACCAAAAGAATAGAAATCTAAATCATAATATGCACGAACGTCTTGATGGCTTTTCCTCATTATTGCCTTATGTATTTTATAAACCAGTTTTCTTTGTCCTTAATTTTTTGCAAATTTTTTTTATTTTTTTATTATGTTTTGTTTTATACCTTCTTTCTTTACTCCTTATCCATAAATAGTTCAACTCTGTCCAGTCCCTAGTTCATATATAGCATTACTGCTTTAATTAAAACACATAAATGGGGTGGAGTTCTTTAGTTTAATGTAAATCTTCTGATAACTTGTAATTGGACTACCTTTATCTAATGAATAACAAACAGGAAAAATTATAAATGTACATTATTTGAAATATATCTTTATTACCGATTGATTAAATTGTAAAATTGGCGACAATTTACACATCGTGAAATATGTGCATGCTCAAATTCGGTGTGAAACTAAATACTAAAAATAATTTCACGATTAAAATAAGAAAAATGTTTTTTCCTATCATTAATGGTTACATTTGAGAATAAAATCTTCCATTTTGCATATTTTTGTGTATTGCTGAGCCGCCTCGAACTCTTATTAAAATTAATTTTCTTTATCTAGATAGAAAGTTTATAATCGAATTAACCAACAGATTTGAACTTTGACCAGAACATTTTCATCTATGAGTTGATTTTATAATAAAATTATTGACTTGACACGTCGGTATAGTGTTTGACAAAGATAACAAACTAACCCGGTGTACCAACCTTTCCGGATTTGTTTATCAGTTGTGTGTTAAGTTTGGTACACACCAGTTGACCAGCATACATTTTTGATCAAACTATTTTTTTATATGAGGCCTTTTTGGGCATTCGGTTCTGTCCCAATGTACATAGCATAACTATTTGATATTGAAATTTCAAATTTCAGAAATGTCACATTTGTGTGGAATTTGAGACCTTCGCCACATTTATAGCCATCAGTGGTTTGGTGTCTAAAATTTGACGGTGGATTATGTGTTGGCTGCAGAAAACTACACATTAAATCATAGATACCAGAAAGCACAAGCAATTACCTGGATAGGAATTTCAAAAAGTAAAGTTTGTGCTAACCATAAAAATATATATTAGGTAGTTTGCAAATACACGAACAACCATGATTCTAGTACATAATCAACGACCGCGAAGGCATATCGTTGGTGAGTTCATACATAAATATATCGTTTGGGTCAACCATTTCATAATGGTGACCAAATTGTTGTTCAAAAGTTTTGCATTAGAATGTCATGATTTATTACTGTAATATCGTCAGCACTGCTTCTACCTAAAATGAACTGTAATGTTTCCCCAACATTGATGTTATATATCAGGAACGATAAGGGGTCAAATACAGAAGTTAAAGGTACTCATACATAAATGAAACGCATGACGCTTAACTTTTGTAATCTGTTTTGGAAAATTTTCGAACCGTGTTAAGGATGTTCGCTACTCTTATCTTTGACTTTTTGTCAGATGTTCGGAATCCTGTAGTTTTATCCTTGTAGTGTCAATAAAAATGTTTCCCGCTAACCCCTACTTTTCTTTACATAATGTTAGAGCATATTGTTTAAAAAGCCATTTTAAAAAATCTTGTGCCAATGTTATATATATAAAAAAATCTATAGATAATCAGTTAACGTCAAATTTTCAATGGCTTATATCTCGAAACAAGCTCACAGACCTTTCATTTTTTCCAACTTTTTCAGTTCCTTTTATTACATACTATCAAATTATAACAGTCGTTTAAATAGCTTGTTATTTCGAAAAAGAGTAGCGAACATACTTAAGTCTGATAAAAACTGAAAATGAATAATCTTGCCAAAGAAGGATAAACAAATACTCTGCTCCACAAACTGCTCAATACAGGTTACGAATTCGAACTTCGTCATTTGACAGGTACTTTCAAATTAACCGACCGAATTATTGGAGGATGATGTCCACTTCCTATGGAAAATGACAACTTGTTGAATAGGTCAACAAATTACATTACAACAAGGCAATTTACAGATCACACTTTTGAGGTTTTTTAAACGTACAGAGAGCATGAAAACTTCCATTACACTCAATGCTTAGGGTGGTATGTCCATATTCAGACCTGGCATGGATGTGCATTTACACATTATCCACAGCTAATGAGAACGATAATTATAACAATACAAATAAAGGTCCAACAACTTATTGTCAAACGTTAGTAGGTTATTTTATTACTACGTTAAGATTTAACTAGTTTGTATCATAACAGGCGATCCGCGGATATAAATTTTATTCGAATATTTGCCTAATAGTTTTGAACAAATGAACATCATCTCATCTAACCAACATAATTGATGGTGAAAAAACTAAATTTTGGCTAATTTCTTATTCAAATTTAAACTCCAAGCGGTTCTTTAAAGCACTGTGTTAATTATGTTTTATATACATGTATTTGGTAAGTATGGCGAAATTGTAACACAAATGGTCTACTTACTCGAAAAGGGAATCATTAATTTATATTTGCTAAATCAATGATGGTTGATCTTTATGAGCAGAAGTTAAAATATTTGCATATTGTCTAGACAAAACATCTAATTAAACATAAATAATAAGACAAATGTATGCCGGAAGTCCTTGTACATAATTAGCAATAAGTAGCGTCAAATAGAGGACATATTTACTAGTGGGATTTGATTGCCCTTTGAAGCTGTTCCCAAAAAACAACATCCCCGTACTCATCATTCGGATACTCAATATATGATTGACAATGAACAAGTTCGAGTATTTGAAGTGGAAGATCGCAAGCAGGAATTTGCTCGTAAAATACTAGGAAAAGGATGTTCTCGCAATTGCGTTCATAGATACTCTCCATTTTAGCCATATTATATTCGAACATACACCAGTACGAAGCTAAATAATTTGAAGACATTATGACAATTGTTTTCCGACTGTTATGAATTGCGGAAGTAATATTAGTGGCAATGTCATTTCCGGGTAGGAAATTCCGCCTATGCAAGCACAACTGAATTCCACTATTTTTCTCTAATTTGTGAAGAAGTGTAGTGTGGACAAATGTGTGATCTTCGTTTGCGTATGACACGAAAGCATCATACATGTATAGTCTTTCATCTTTGTTGACGGATTTATGTTCGGGGTCATGCCATTTAACTTTGACCATGTAGTAAAGATAGCGTAGTTTCCATCTGTATCTGTAAACAATACCACCACAAAGTATAAAAATAAACATCAAAATTCCTGTCGTTAATCCAATTATTAAACCTTCATATGACATACATTCCTTTTGTATGGTTTGGTAAACTTCTTTAGGGTTTCGAAGAAGACTGATTGGGTTTTGTGATGTTTTACATTCGTATTCTTCCCGATGACGAAGATAAGTGGATGTGTCAATTATCCATTTGACGAAAGACAGAGAATCACAATTACATACAAGATTATTTCCACTAAGATCAATAGTGAGATTTGTATTCATTTTGGCTATTGAGTCCAATCCGTTCATGGCATATTTACTCAGCCTAGATATTCTATTATTCCTTAAATTAAGAAACATGAGCTTTCTCAGATGAGAAAGTTTAAAGTTTATATCATCAATCATATTTTCACTGAGGTCTAATCTTTCTAGATTTTGTTGCTTTTTAAATAACAGATTTGGTATATTTGCTATTTTATTTTTCGAGAGATTAATGTGAACTACGTTATGAAGATTCTGAAATATTTCTCCATCGACATCCATTGGTAGAATGAGTCCCAAGAGATTATTTTGTAGCAGTAAATATCTTAAGTTGATAAAGTCTTCGCTGAAAAATATCTTTGAAACATTAGAACAAAAGTTCGACGATAAGTCTAAAACTGTCATATTATTTACATTTGTTATAGGGCCTGTCCATGTGTGCAAGATATTGTCACTAAAATTAAGATTTGTTAATTCATTTGTGATGAAACCGAATTTTGGTATTTCAAATTTCATTTTGCTTGACGTAAGTGAAAGTTTCCTTAGTTTTCTTGGTACTGGAAGTCGGGCAACAAAATGATCAAACTTCTTTCTCTTGAAATCAAAGCGTGAACGTAAATAAGACAACCAGTTATTTTCAGAATTCATTGTAAAAGTATCTGATTGAGAATCACATGTCTCCATGTAGCATGTGAGAACATTATGTGAAGAGGAAATTTCTGAAATATCTAAAGATGTTATTTGTAGTCTAACTAATTCAAAGAGATATTTGCCGAAGGAAAAAGCATTGTCCCTTACATTAATACTTTCAAATGATTTAGGAAAGTACTTTGCAGCACCATATTCTACTCTTTGAATACGGTTTCCAGCGGCTTCAAATCTAGCAAGTGATGTGTTTCTTAAATTCCGAATGTGTGAAGTCTTCAGTATTGTGCTCATTTCGAAAGTACTATGAATATAGTTTACTTTCAGGATTTTGATTGCGGTATATTGTAAATCTGTGGTTATATTTTCAAGCACCGCGAATCTCAAACAAGTATTAAAAGAGACATCAAGCTCCGAAATATTTTTCATACTTTCAAAAGTTCCTTTGTAGATATATTGTATTTTGCATTTGGACAGATTGATATGGGTTATTTGAGAGAGAGACAAGAATGTCGCCTGTGTAAGTATGTTCATTGTGCAATTACCAGTAGAACCGGATAGATCTAAACTTCTTAGGTGATTCAAATATATAAAATTTTCAGTAAGAACTGCAATTTTGTCAGATATATAATCTATAGACAGCGATTCTAGTGTCCGAAGTCTCCATAAATCTGGCAAGAATGAAGTGTGAAAATTGTTTTTCATATTCAAAATCTTCAAGTTCTCCAAAAATTGAAAAGCAGAACTTTCAAACGACATGTTTTCATATTTCAAATTGTTGGCGCTGAGATCTAACGAAAGTAAATTTTTGAGACCTTTGAATGTGTTTTTGCGTATATTACTTATTCTATTGAAAGACAAATCCAAAAACTTCAATAAATGATTTCCTTCGAAAATCCCTTCTTTTATTAGACTGATAGCATTATTTCGTAGCGATAAATCTTGAAGATTGTTTTGTAATGTAGGTATACGAAGTAGATTTTTGTTTGAACAATCCGCTTGAAGTTCTTCTGAATCATGCATGTTTTTGCAAATACAGGAACTAGCGAACTGACATTCTGTCCAATCCTTCATCTCATGGACTCTTTTAGTGTTACAACTAGCTTGAAGTATAAAAGCAGCAACCAGGAAATAAGAACATTTGATGATCCCTGCATAGAAAATATGCATAATTATGATTTTGAATTGTCTTAGATAGATGTGATGTTTATAATAAATGAAATTAATATGCGTTACGAAGGAAAATAAGCTTGACAATAATTGAATGCAAATTTTCAAGCTAAACTAGTTCATTCATACATGCAAACCATATATTTTGACATTTGTCGAGCGATATGACGTTTGTACATGTCAAACATTTATTTATACATATATTCTTTCGGATTTGTAGTGTTGTGTACCGCCTTAATTTAGATTGGCATAATGCGACTTTTTGTTTGAATCAGATAGCATATATTGTACTTACACATTGTCAAGTTTGCTGAAGATAACAAGAAATAAAATTCAACACATAATTCTTTGGAAAGAATAAAGCGACTAAACTTGGAAGTAGAAATCCATCTAAAAATAAACTGATTAAAAATTCCAACATTGTAAGGGTTAGAATGTCGAATACACAAAGTAGGTGTTTACAAAGGGAGTAGCACTACTTATAAAAATTATAAAATGCAACACACGATTCTATAGAAAGTGTAATGCGACTAAACCCGGAAGAAGATATTGATATAAAACGTCAATTAAAAATCCCAAAATTGTAGGAGTTAAAATGTTGCATACAAAGAAGGTGTAAATAAGAGAAGTATTAAAAAGGCTACCAATAACAGAAATGAAATCCAAAACACGATTCTATAGAAAGTGTAAAGCGTATAAACCCGGGGGAAAAAAGTAAAATCACAAAAATACTGAACTCCGAGGAGAATTCAATCGGAAAGTCCCTAATCACATGGCAAAATCAAATGACAAAACACATCAAACGAATGGACAACAACTGTCATATTCCTGACTTAGTACAGGCATTTTCAAATGTAGAAAACGGTGGATTATTGATAATATAGTTTTTTAAACACAAAATCAATTAATAATCACAAATTAGGAGGACTTACACTTCCGAATATACAGAAGATGGTGTGAAAAAAAGTATGAATCAACAAGCTGTTAATGATTAAAAAAGGACGAAATGTACACTTGAACTATATAATGACCTGTTAATTGTTTGTTGACCTCTAGATATATTTTATCGTTAGGTTACCTTTTCAAGTAGACCAATAATGTGTATCCTTTTAGTCATATAGACTGAAGGCACTATGTCTGCTCCAATCGTAGGTGTAGAGCTTAAATTGCTCCGGTTTAAACAGTTGTAAACAAATTTTACAAAGACAATGCAAAAAACTGATTCAACAGAAAATCTCTGGCCATGACAACATTGTATTTTCTGCTTAAATTAACCGGACTGTTATATTTTATAGTGTGTCATACTTTCACGACGTACGGTCTACATACAGCGTAACTAATATAAAACCAAAACAGGCCACTTTGATCACATCTTGCTTTGGGTTTTTTTGTTTTTGTTGTTTTATTTTCTTTTTTGTGTTTTTTCCTATTTTTTTTGTTGTTTGTCAGTGCAAATCTGTTGTTGGTACTGTCTGTATTATTGCCTACAATTTTTAGTGTTTCCTATTTTTTTTTTATTTATTGTATTTAGAAAGTAAAAAATTATGACCGAAATTCATGACGTTTATAAAGAGTGGCGAAAGACATCAAAGGGACATTCAGTTGATGAGTCGAAAATAAACTGACAATGTAATTGTTAAAAGGAATAAAGACAAACAAACAACAGTACACAAAACACATAGAAAACTAACGACGGAGCAATACGAACCCCACCAAAACCTAGAGTGATCTAAGGTGCTCCGAAAGGGTAGGCAGATGCACCTGTCGAGTTGCTCATGTTAGTAAAAACCCCGATAATAAGTCTTATTCGGTAGGTCACATAGTAACGACATTTGAAACGTATCCGCTATCATTTGAAAAACTAATATTCAATAACGGCCAAGATACTCGTGATGGGGTCCGTAAATTTAAAAGGGATTATTTCAACTTATAATATAGATGGAAATGGAAACGATAAAATTGCGTAGGACGTCCTTCGTTATAAAGAAATAACTAGTGCAGTTCTATTTTAATCTTTTTACATGATTGTGAGACTTGTAAAAAGGTGCTAAGCTGAGTATTATAGCGCCTGACTATTCAATATCCAGACAGTTCGTTAGTTGTTTAACTTATTATATAAGTACCTGTCCTGAGCCAGAGTATGTTATTCGTTGTTTGTCGTTGGTTTGCGTTTGTTGTATATGATTTTCCTCAATTATATCATAGATCATGCTGTTTAATTTTTATTCGCTTGAATTGACTAAAGATAAAAAAATTAGTATGATAAAACAAACAATTGTAAGTGTTATTGACATCACAATGATCAATCACTCTAACATCTTATTGTTATATTACGTACTTTCGATTATATACTATTTTTCGACATTTTTCTTACAATAAATTAATTTTAATTTGATCAAGGGATCAAGGAATTTATTTTTCCCCAATTATGTAATGGTTCGTGTTCAATGTTTCAATACATAAATGTATAGATTAATACATCAACTGGTCATACGCCCAAAATTATATAATATCGATAAAACCCATCATTAATTTCCTTATCTCAAATAATTTGAATACATGATATAGTGTTCATTTATAGTCAGTTTAAAGATAAATATGTAGCGGGGTAACCTTTGTATTTTTTCTAAAGAAATATAAAATGAAACATGATAAGCCATTTATACATGATCAATATAACATTACATGAAATCCGTAAGAAAACCACCTGTCGTGTATAATGTTAAAGTTTCGGCGCTCTTTTCAATTCAAACTATACATTTCGTGACTATTATTAATTACCTATTCAAGGACATGAAGGTGGAAGTGTACAGAAATAATTGGTGTTAATAGTTTTTGCGTCATGGTGTTTTAGAAAATGTATCTGCATAATATTAGATTTCTACAATCTTAATCATTGATTCTGATGATATATGAATTTATAAGAAGCAGAAACTTCGGAATAAAAACATACATGAGGGTCTAAATGGGGTGAAGGGGGAGTATTCCCTAAAAATTAGCCGGATTTAACTTACAACGTGGCATTTTGTCAGACCATTTTCTATAATTTCTGCATATAATTTGGTACAAACAAAAATGGCTAAGTCTAGTATTTACATTAAAACCATCAAAATAACTATATCAAAAACATGAAATAGTAGATACACACGTCAAGTTCTGTAGAAGTAATTTTGTAAGCTTGAAAGCCGTCAAGAAACAGAAAACAAAAAACACAAAAAGACTCAGAACTTTTTAAGTTAGATGCTTTAACAAATGATATTATAATTAAAACGTACAACCCAAAACTTTTCAAAAAGGAATGATTTAAAGTAACAATGTATGAAATAGAAAAACAAGTACTATTTCTGTATCATAATTGCTTCTTGAATAGTTTAATTTCCCACTCAATATATCAATTGTAGACTTCCGGTTTATTTAGATTCTCTAAAGTGGATATTTCAGCATTACATTTTCTCGTGTGAAAAAAATGTCGACTAATATATAATTAAAAAAAAAACATTCACCAGGCATGTAAAATTATTACATTGTTTTTTATTGGAAGATAACATTACAGCTTTTGAAAATTCAAATCAATAAGAGCATACGAGAAACCTTTTCCTTTATTAGTACTTTTAACAGATACCATTCAGTAGGACAACCGGATGTGCCTTTTTGGCCAAAATGTGATTCGGCGGCGCTCAGTAGTCCTACGCCGAAAATTGGACTATTTTGCGTCGGCCGACGTCAACTGAAAAATGGCGCGCTTTTGTATTTTTTTTCGTTCGTTTGCGGCAAAGTACCGACGATAAATACTGTTGATTGTAAGGAAATCTATATGAGAAAAATATATGAATTTACATATTATTTTCATTTTTGAACATTAAAATAAAAGGAAATCTCATTTTTTTATATCTGAACATAGAATTTCGGATATTGATTTTCTGCACTGTAGGATAAAATGCCTACATTAAAAATGGGAACAAAAAAATACCTATCCTTCGATTTAAAAAAAAATTCTACATCATATTCTCGCTAGTTTTTGGCATCGAAATTCGTAAAGAACGTGAGTGTTCAAGCCAGGGCAAAAATTTGTTCCCATTTTAATGTAGGGGTCGCAATTTTTTATAGGTTTTTCCTTGCATGGTCGGTAGATTTAGAAATAGGAAGAGTTTCTGTTTTTAAAGTAAATATTCATTCAATTATCATGGAAAAGTAATCAATAGATATTAAACCCCATTAAAAAATAACAATATGTGTCAATAAATTGTAAAATAATGGATTTTTTTCGAATTTGAAGAAGGCGCCATTTTCGTCTTTTTATCTATTACGTCAATTGGTCTGCTATAATTATTAACTGTTTCTAAAAAATCTCCGCCTCGATTTTTTTTATACTTTCATATAATTATCTTTGATACATAATGTATATGTTATGAAAAAATTAGGCACTTCTATCGAGTAGAAATGGAGAACGGTCATTTTTATTTTGTATGTTCCCACCATGGGGGCGTGGTCCTCCCTAAATCTTGTTTCTGAAGTACACGATAGCTATTCTTCTCTCAAAAATAATTATCCACTAAAATTTATTGAAACATAACAAATATATTTTAAGACATCAATAAATTCTAACTGCAAGAGATTTTTAGAAGCAGAATTGCCGGAATCTACCTCAACCGATGTTGTGTCAGTATATATATATAGACCAACGTTGTCAATTTCCGGCGCCGAAAATGTCAACGTAAATGTCATTAAAAGTTGGATTCTTTACTTCTTTGTAGCAATTTTGTTTATCTGAATGCCAAGGAAGTCATGCGATATGTTGAATTCATATAAACGTTATACCAAAACAGGCCGAGCTTGGTAAATTAACAGTTTTAGGCCTACATCATCATGGGATTGATTTGTTGATATCGTACTTCGTTGATCAATCCATATTTATTTCGTGAATATTGTTAGTATGTTATCGGCCGGTGAGTTTTTAATGACCATCTAATCTGAATAGGCCATAGAAAAGCTATCGGTTTTTTCATAAGTTTCCTTTCGCTAATACAGTTATCGTTATGTGTTTTATTTTGTTTCTTTTTTTAAAAAAAGGGGGGGGGTAATTTTGTCAAAGGCATGTGTCATTTTATTGATTCTTAATTTCTGGTTTGCAGTGTTGGTTTAAACTCTTCATGACTTTACTTTTTAAATATTCAATGTGCAGTTTCTTAGGGCATTGGTATAACATGTACATGTATAATGACTATTAGACTAGTATTAATATATCTATGCATATGGGGAGGACCATTTGCTATGCCTATTCTAGGTAGGTGGTGGGAAGGGAATCCTGGTCTGTTCGCACTAATACTTGTTCGCTCTGGGTCCTTTCGCCCTGTTCTTTTCTTTTATTTTGTCTTGTTTAATCACGAACATATATTGACAGATATACTGTTCCCAGGTTTAATGTAAATTAGTTGAAAGAAGTATGTAAAAGTTTGTTGACAAAATAGTGAATAAACTGCATAAGCCATAATGTGTGAGGTAGTAGGATTTTTTTCTAGATTGACTTTTTATTTGCAGCCATTGGTACACATGCTTTTCTTTCTAAATATATTTTCAATTTTGCAAACTCACTGATGCAGAATATTTATTTTCAGCCTATTTTGTGTCATGTTATTTAGGGACCTTTTATACATGTAGCTTACTATGCGTTATTGGTTCTGCTCATTGATGAAGGCTGTCAGAGACCTATACATATATTTATTAACCTTTTCGTCATAAGGTATCTGGTGGAGAGTTGTCTCATTGGCAATCATACCCCAACTTCTTATTTTTATATTGGAACTGTAATCAAGTCTTAAGCAGGCAAACTAAAAGGGAACTGTAGTACCTTTAATGAATAACTAC
The DNA here is from genome assembly GCF_021869535.1 of Mytilus californianus. NCBI lineage: Eukaryota > Metazoa > Mollusca > Bivalvia > Mytilida > Mytilidae > Mytilus > Mytilus californianus. The sequence goes on from NW_026262712.1 coordinate 31,243,752, forward strand.
TGACAAAAAATCAATGAAATATTCAAAGGATACAATGAAGCTAGCCATGTGAAATATTTTTTTGGTTGTTGTGCACCTCTTTTCTCCTTTCAGTGGCAGGGGCTATGTTATATGGTTGGCTGTATCATAACTTGTAATAGGATATAGTTATGCAGTGTTAAATGCCCGTCCCAATGGGACACAGATCCCCAGGCAACCCCAAATTGATAGGGATAAAATAATTAAATTATTTCACTCCAATCTCAACAACAGGGCAAAAGTGAAGGAAATTAATCTAAGCATACTAGATTATTTAAGTATGTGATATGTGATAAATATTCAAAAGTGAGATTATTTGATCAAATCTAGCCTTGTGATACAATTTCTTGAAAAAGTATTAAAGCAAAATTGAGTTCTTCTACAACATATGGGCAAATGTCTAATTTTCCATGAATAGAGTCCAATAATTCTGGAAAGGCAAAACTTGAATTGGCCAAAAGCAAAGTGAGCTTTCTGTAAATTACACTCATACAAAATAAAAGGGAAACACTTGAGGCCAGAGCTGAGGGAAGATATATTCGGTTGTCAAAAGTATACCGGTAAAATAAAACATATGGAATCTTATTAATTATATAACAGTGATATTGTTTTGATAAAAAATTTCATGAAAACAACTTGAGTCAATAATCTGAATGTTTTACTAAATATTGTAACATTTCACTTATGCACATTTTAATGTTTATGAGTCTGTCATATTTAAAAATCCTCTTTTTACTACACTTTGGAGCCCATAGTCTGCTAAAGCTTCATTTATTTAATCCTACATTAGTTAAACAAAAATGTCTGCTAATAATCACTTGAACCACCTGAGTTATTTGGTGGGGTTACCATTCTGTACATGAATATATCTCTCTTAATAAATTTCATATACATTTTGTAAATTGCTGATTCCAGGTATTAAATTTTTTATCCTCCAGTAAAATTATTCTTCTGAAAAAAGAAAATATTTTGTTATTGTTATTAAATTAAGTTTGTTAATTCAATCAAAATGTAATGAAGAATGATAATTATAATATATTGTATTTCATTGTTAAGGCCATCTATTACCCCAATACAGTCGGCTTAAGTCATTCTCTTATCTGAAAATAAAATGCTCCGCTGGGTTGCAGCTTGATACAACTGCAGAGGTCGAACCCTGAACAGTTGGGGCAAGTATGGACACAACATTCAAGCTTGATACAGCTCTGAATTTGGATTGTGATTAAATATTTGACACAGCATAGGTTTCTGACACAGAATGAATGTGGTCTATGAACTTAATTTTTTTTAATTTACCTATTATGGTCTGATATCCAAAATCTAAATACATGGTTAGATTCAGCATATCAAAGAATCCAAAGAATTCAATTTTTGATGAAATCAAACAAAGTTTAATTTTGGACCCTTTTGACTTCAATGAGGACCAATTTGATAACGGGGCCCAAAAATCAAAATACATGGTTAGATTCAGCATATCAAAGAACCCCATATATTCAATTTTTGTTGAAATCAAACAAAGTTTAATTTTGGACCCCAACTTGGACCAACTTAAAAACTGGGCCCATAATCAAAAATCTAAACAAATGTTTAGATTCAGCATATCAAAGAACCCCAAGAATTCAATTTTTGTTAAAATCAAACTAAGTTTAATTTTGGACCCTTTGGACCTTAATGTAGTCCAATTTAAAAAACGGGACCCAAAATTAAAAATCTAAATACACGGTTAGATTTGGCATATCAAAGAACCCCAATAATTCAATTTTTGATGAAATCAAACAAAGTTTAATTTTGGACCCTTTTGACCTCAATATGAACCAATTTGATAGCGGGGCCCACAAATAAAATATCTAAATACATGGTTAGATTCAGCATATCAAATAACCCCATATATTCAATTTTTGTTGAAATCAAACAAAGTTTAATTTTGGACCCCAATTTGGACCAACTTGAAAACTGGGCCCAAAATCAAAAATCTAAATACATGTTTAGATTCAACATATCAAAGAACCCCATATATTCAATTTTTGTTGAAATCAAACAAAGTTTAATTTTGGACCCCAACTTGGACCAACTTGAAAACTGGGCCCATAATCAAAAATCTAAACAAATGTTTAGATTCAGCATATCAAAGAACCCCATATGGACCCTTTGGACCTTAATGTAGACCAATTTGAAAACTGGACCCAAAATTAAAAATCTAAATACAAGGTCAGATTCGGCATAACAAATAAATAAATGTGGTCAAAGATTTTACAAATCTAATCGGCCATACTGTGCAATTAAAGATTACTTCTTGAAATTTTTCAACATTTGAAATTTGAAAAAAAAAAATAATATTTGAAGAATAATTCTCTTTAATTTCTGAAATCTGAAATGAGAAAAAAATTGACCCCCCACAATTTCTTTTTACCCTCCCCCCCCCCCCTTTTTCCCCCAAAAAATTCTTTCCCTCAAGATATGGTCATAATCTCAATTCAAATTTCCAATGGAATTTGCAACCATAATTACCCATTTAAATTTACCATAGTGCTAACTTAATCTATTTTATAATAGAATTTAAAATATGGTGTCAAATCTTTCATATGGATTTTTTTGTAAAAAAAAAAGATGCAACTTTGCAGATATTTTTACTGGTCTTCCTTTATAAATATGCATTTCTTTAAACATAATTTGAAAGCAGTGTAAGGGAAGTAATCAAAACGTTGTATTTGGATTACCTCCCTTACACTGTTTTGAATTTTCTTAATTGTTCATTAACCATTACTTAATACATAATTTAAAAGCAGCATAAGGGAGGTAATTCAAATGCTGCATTTGATTTATCTCCCTTACACTGCTTTAAATTATGTTTTGTACTAAAGTATTTGTCCATTAACCAGGACAACCTTGGTTTTCCCCCTTTTTTGCCCCTAATTCCTAAATGATTTGAGCCATAACCCCCCAAAGCAAATCCTAACCATCCCTTTGTGGTATGGAAACTTGTGGTATAATTTCAGAGAGATCCATAAACTGTTCCACAAGTTATTGTCTAGAAACTAGAAAATGTTTATTTTTGGCCCCTTTTTGGCCCCTAATTCCTTAACTATTGGTACCATAACCCCCAAAATCAATCCCAACCTTCCTTTTGTGGTATTTAACCTTATGATAAAATTTCATAGAGATCCATCCTCTTAAACTAAAGTTATAGTGCGAAAACCAATGTGTCTTCGGACAACACCGGACGACAACGACGACGACGCCAACGTCATACCAATATACGACCGCAAAATTTTTTGCGGTCGTAAAAAAATGGACTAATTCATTAAAAACACTTCATTAGGATATAATGCACATCTTGTAAGATTACTTCCCTTGTATTGTTTTAAATCATTTAAATTAATTTTAAATTACTGTACCCTTCATTCTTGAAATTAGGTTTTAAATCCAAATGAAACAATATTGACATTTATACAGCATAGATAATAGAATAAAATCTTTAAACTATTAAAAGTATACCATTTGGCCTTAAAGTCTGAATGATTCCTTGGCCTATATATCCTATAAATTTTAAGTTCCAGGCCCAATTTATTACATTGGCAACGTTCATGTCTGACTGTTAAATGCAGAATATTTTTCAGTCTGTTTCCTTATGAAAACAGTTTAAATACCATGTATAATTTATTATGTTTTTGTTTCATATTTGGGGGATTGAAATCATAGCACATTGTCAATTTTTGTAACCCTATTAAAACAGACAATTTTGGATTACTTACCCTTAATATATTGTAGTCCTATTGTTTTCTGTTAACAAAAATAATTTTGCTTTCAACATCACTGGACATTCCATTTGATTACTGTTTTCTTGTTGTATGTACAGAATATCATAAATGTACAAGTATTTTTGTTTGAATAAAAAGATCCTCTGTTTTGAATTTTTGATCCAGAGTGAACATCTTTCTCCATCCTGTAAATATAAAGCAAATATACATACAATTACTATTAATGTTTATTTACTAAATTATTCAAAGCAAAATTAAACTTTGCATTGTTCATGTTGTTATTATCAACACATGAATACAAATTTGCCAAATAAATTACCAAGAAAATACATGTACATGTATTTATTAAGTATTACAGATAATTATGCCCCCAGCATTTTTGCTCAATACATGTACATAAAAGTTTCAGACAAAGAAAACATTTCAAAAGTCTTGAAAAATAATTTTTAGGTTTAACAAGGAGCAAATTTATGTTATACCAAACCTTTTGATAACATTTTTGTATTTAATAGTTTGCATAAACATCATAAGATCATAACATGTCTATTGTACAATGCAAGCTGAAATTTTATACATTTTGGGGGCACTCACAACCCAGTTTTATTTTAATTTAAATCCTGGAACCACCACTGTCATGACTGTATTGTCACTAAATTGACACCTTGAATTTAACAATATAAATGAAGTTTGAGAAAGTAATATTGTTAAGGATTATCATTTCTAATTAGATATATATAATCATTGGAAGAATATAACATGTCAGATATAACATGTATTAAGAAATTGTAAATTAATTAGTTTCTGGGGATTCATGTAATGCAAAGCAGCATGTGTACAAGCTTTTCAAATGGGTGGGTGATTGGTTAATTTCAATGTGTAAATTTCTTTTATAATTTCAAAGTTATGATTTAGAGGATGGCTATCTTAATTAATTTTTTTATGCGAAAGATCTGGTACATGTCCATGTAATCATGGTAATAACCGAACATAAAATAAACATTGCTCTGACAAGAGTGCTGACACAGGATGAACATGAATATTCTGTCCAATAAAAAGGAAAGAACAATTGTGTACAGATTGAAAAAAAATTAATAAGCCATAATAGTAAAATAAGAAGATGAATATAATTCCTCCTACCGACCCACCCACATAAAAATAAAAATTTTCGTATGAGTATGGATAGTGAACCCCCCATTGACAGAAACAAGTGCTTGTGATTGATTTCCCTTTGTATTATATGTTAATATAATAATGAAAGTTTTTTTAAATATTAAATTTTGGTGTATATGAAATGGGACGAATCTATTAATAATAGACCAGCTATAAAATAGCCAACAGTAGAAGTGAATATGTCTTACATTCTAATGATTTGCAGTGGCGGATCCAGAAATTTTAATAAGAGGGGGCCTAGTCCAAATAATTATGACGTCTTGCAAGGCTATTTTAATTTTTTTCTGGGACGCCTAGGAAGGCGTCCCAGAAAAAAATTAAAATAGCCTTGCAAGACGTCATAATTATTTGGACTAGAGGGGGCCCACTAACTGCCTAAGAGGGGGCCCGCTCCAGTCATGCATCAGTGATTCCCTATACAATCAACCAAATTTTTCCCACAAAAGGGGGGGGGGGTGGTCCACCTGCCCCCCTAAATCCGCCTCTGATTTGATAATGGACTTTTGAGTTGAATTTGAGACGGTCCGCAAAATTCATGTGTATTTGGGGGAGAAATTACTCCCCTTTTTAGAGAACTTACAGTCGGCATTACACGTGATCATCCGTGCTTTCAAATTTGATTAATTTTGGTCCGTATAATATTTGCTGTTAGAGGTTTACAACGTTCTATTATCTGAACACGAAATGATAGCGTCAATATTTTCCAGGGAGATTGTGAAGAACACTTTGAACAATTTGAAAACGGATGTTGACAACTTGTGTGGGTATAATATTCCCGGAGACAAGGACGGATACCTAAGACCGAAATCCGAATATAATTCAGCAGTGGTTGGTGTAAATAGTGTATTCAATATATGAAAAGGAAATGGTGAAAAATGGGATTTCATTTTCATGTTTCATATAATTTTACACTTTATTTTTGCCGTTTAAATCATTTTTTGGGATCCCACTTATTTGAAAATAATTAACTCGGTATATCTGAAATAATCCTTTACCTTTTATGTTGTGTGGCATTAAGTTTTAGCATCCAAGAATGTCATAAATGCATCTTTACTGCGTGGAATGCCAAATCCAACGTCAAACAATGGCCGCCATTACGTGTTGACAACGTCGTCTAGTGAACCGTATCACTGAGCACCGAAATCATTACTCAGGCGCTTCCGGTTGTCCTACTGATTTACAGACAAAAAAAAAGTTAGATGAAACAACAGTCAAACAAAAAACAACAAAAACATTCAAAAATAATTTCACATGCACACTATGAAGTAAAATCATAGATGGTATAATCAAAATTATCCACCAAACTTCCGCTCTCATATGAAATTAAAGGTATTTTAAATTTTTCAGCAAAAGTCAGGATAAGGTATTTTTTTGACATACAAAGGCTTTCAATTTATTTGGACCAAAATAGCTTTAAATGCCAGCACAATTAAATATTGGAAAATGAGTTGAAATCGAGGTGGAAATATAAAAACATCCTTATCGCCTGTACTTTTAAAGCATGTCTTTTTTATAGGTAGTGTGCTCAATCGCGAGAACAGTAAATATTTGACTTGATATAGAAAGCTTCGATGCAAACAATGGGCGTCTCTGTCCTAAATGTTTTATTTCTTGAGGTAACATTTTAGGCATTAATGGCAAATCCGTGCTAAAATCCTTATTATTCACATCTCCATGATTTATTACTTTTTGGCTTTTCTTTCTTCTCTTTGTCGTCGTTCCAAACTATTTTAACAAACTCCATTGGATATAGGTGCAAATAAATAAGACATAGACTGCTAGTTTAATCTATCAGGTGGAAAATGAAAACGCATTGAAGGAATATTAGAAGAAGAAAAAACATAAAACTACAAAATATAACAACAATAAAAAATATCATTGAACGTTCATTGCTAGCAAAGGCAGTCACTTATTTGTAAACTTACGTTTCTTCTCCTTACTTGAAAATCAAACGATAATATTTGCGATTTATAAAAGGAGATCCTAGTAACATCAAACTTGACAGAACAAAGATCAATCCCAATACTATGTGCAAGAGAATACTATCTAATCTTGTACAAATGCTGGTTGCTGAAAACAAAACAAACAATCGTGCAGATCTGCTATCAAAAAAAAAACTTCACAGGTTTGTGAATTTAACAATTTTCGCATATTGAAAAAAAATTAAATAGATAGACACAAACAAGAAGCTTTGAGCATGTATTTATGTCTGATACACCCTAAACTAGAATGTAGGGTCGAATCCAATACGGTATCATTATTTTCATAAAATCTCTTACATATTGATATAGAGCAAAAACTTTGAAAACACTTCGGTATTACGGCATTCGATTCTGCCGATTTGGTAGGTATATGAAAGACAAATGCAATGAAATGGAAAAATATGATTTTGAAGTGTGAGGTCAAAAAAAATTGGGCTTATTTTGTCGTTCCTACGCTAACAGCATACTTTATCGTAGAAAAACTTACTTCTTAAAACGAATTTGTTGTCTCGCTCCCCTATATATTAATATCGATAAAAAAGAATGTTTTCGCAACAAAAGCACATCACTTCTAAACAAAGAAATTTTAAACGGAATGTCATGAAATCGCAATTAAACTTGAAAAGCTATTTTGAACCAAAGGTTCACTTAATTATGCTAGAACTAACATAATGTTGGCCTTGAATATGTCGTGAATCAAATGCCACTAATGAGTTTGATGTAAACGAATAGCGAACGTGGCGTACTAAATTATAATCCGGGTATTTTTGTGAGTATTTTCCAACTCACTTTGGCAAAGTTGAACTTAAATGAATTTGGCTAGTTTCTTTCGGTCCCTTTTGATTATGTCGCTCAGTTATGTTACATGTATGTATTATTGTCCGTAGTTCGCCTTTTAAAAACATAAAAGAATTGTGAATTTTAAAACGACCACAATTCACCAAAACATCCGTTATTTATTATGAACAGAAACCTGAACAATTATATTTTGAGAATAACTGATCATATCTCTAATTAAATCATATTAAACTTATAACAGATAATTCACTTTGAATACATTTTCCAAGCTTAGGGTCAGTGTTCATCTTTTGTGTCTTTCTTCGCCTGCTAATGCACATGATGCATTAGCGGATCCAAGGGGTCAAGGGGTTAGAATCATCTTTTTTTACGATTTGTCTTTAGTTGTGAACGTTTCATGGTGTTCTAGTGGTTTGAACGCCCACAACCAAACCCCACTTTTTCCAAAATTGATGGATACGCGTCTGTGATACGTGTACATTCCCCTAAAAGTTGAATAAAAATTTTCAAACTTACTTTTTCTTAAATACAGGTAATCCATATGTAATTTCTCTTGTTTCTCTTCAATGTCTTTTAACAGTGAAAAGTAGTATAATAGCATCAGAAAAAGAAACAATTGATACAGTTACTTTTTTATTTTCCATACACCCGATTGTTTTATTTTTGTGGTTGTATCTAGGAATTTGAATTTAGATTCTAGTACCTCTAGTTATACACATTTTAGAAATAAAATACTACTTACCGAAGCCAGATCAGCCTGAGTGTTTAGAATCCTCTGTCATTCATTCCATTGTTATGCCACATCAAATTTTATTGTAAGTGATTGATTGAACTCCATATCATTCGGGAGTATTTGAGTTCACTCCCGGTTTTTGATACGGTTCGGGTTCCTCAATTTTTAGTTTTCTTGCATTTTATATATCTAAAATTTTGTTTGGTCCCTTTTTTTCTAGCTCCTTTGTCAGGTATTAATAGCTCGTTCTGGTCAATTCCTCTGCTGGTGGACGTATCATCATCCCAGGATTCAGTACTTCGGGACTGGCATGAAAATCCGGATATTGTTTGATTGATACTTAGTGTTATAAAATTTTGAAAAAAAAAATCCCTTTCATTCAAAACTCAGATTCCATGTCTGGATTTGTATTAAACTGTTGCATTGGGTTTGTCATTTAAAATATGGTCGACTCACGCATCACTGAAGAGATATTATTTCTCGAAATGCACATCTCGTTGGATAAATTGGTACGCTAATGTAATTCTATCTAAAATTGGTCAATATTTGGATATATTCATGTTGGTCAAGAATCCGAAAATAATGCTATTTTGAAATTTGATGTATCCGGAAAATGCGCATAGTATTTGCCATTGCATATTAAGCGCTCATCAATTAATCTGTTTTCCCATTGAGAGAAACACATTTTCTATTATGGCAACTGAAATTTACAACAGTCGTGCACATATTGGTTTTATTTTACAAAAAATAAGCATAAAAGATTTAAAACAATATTTATATCAGAATGGAAAAAGAAGAACGTAAAGTATATGTACAAATATCCTATTTACAATAAAACAACAACAAAATGAACATGTTCCCCAATAAACAATGCATATTACATGTATCTGATTAAAATTATAGGTATGTTTCATAATAATCAGCGCATTTTTTGTTTCTTTCTAAAAAGTCTAGATTAATGACTCTTTGTCATTAGAAATCAATAATACATTATATTACTCCCTGTTCCCTCCTCACTACTCTAAGGTTTTTTTCAAAAACAAAAATAGATTTTCATATGCAGCTTCGATTATGAATATGTTTAGATATTAAATAAATAAATGTTGTTACAAAACATTCAGATATCCATGTTTTGCAATGCAAGTCATTTGAACTTCAGCACTCCTTAAGAATTCTGAATTACTAGTAAACAATTTTAAAGTTCATTCCACCAATCATATTTTCACTGAGAACTTATCTTTTTAAATTTTGTTGGTTTTTGAATAACAGATTTGGTAAATTTGTTATTTTATTTTTAGAAAGATTAATGTACACGACGTTATGGAGGTTCTGAAATATTTCAACGTCGACATCCGTTGGTAGAACGAGTTCTAAAATATTGTTTTGTAGCAGTAAGCATCTTAAATTGATGAAATCTGGACTGAAAAATGTCTTTGAAACATTAGAACAAACGTTTGCCGAGAGGTCTAAATGTGTAAGTTTTTTTATTACATACGTTATAGGGCCTGTCCATGTATGCAAAACATTAGCACTCAAACGTATATTTTCTATTTCATTTGCATTCAAACCTAAATTTGGTAATTCATATTTTAGGTGCTGGACCTCACTGAAACTTTTAACAGTTTTCCTGGCACAAGAAAAATCAACTTACCAGCTTGATTTTTCAACATTTCTAAAATTTGGAGTTCTTTAAATAGCCATTTGTTTTCAGATTTAATGATAACATATTCTTCTTTGATATGGCCTTCATCTACATAGGATGTGATCACATCAAGAGGAGAAGCGTTATCAGACATTTCTAGTGATGTAATTGGCATTTCCATTATACCAAGCACATATCTTCCTAAAGAGAACATGTTGTCTCTTATATCTGCACTTTTAAATGACTAGGTAAAGATTTAATTGCTCCGGATTCTATTCTCTGAATACGGTTCCCGGTGGCTTCGAGTCTAACAATTGATGTATTTTTTAAATTCCAAATGTGAGAAGTTTTCAATACTGTAGTCATTTCCAAAATACCAAGAATGTAGTTTACTTTCAAGATTTCAATTGCCGAATGTTGCAAATCGGTGGTAATATTTTCAAGCGTTTCGAATCTTAATCATGTATTTATAGAAACGTCAAGTTCGAAAATATTTCTCAATGACTTAAAAGTTCCTTTTAAAATATATTGTATTTGCATTTGGAAAAGTTTAAATGAGTTATTTGAGGCAAGAAAAAGAATGTCTTCTCTGTTAGTATAGTCATTTTGCAATTTCCTGTAATACCAGATAGATCGATACCTGTTAGTTTTTTGTAGATTTGCAAATTTCTCATCGAAAATTGCAATTTTGTCTGAAACATAGTTTAATGCCAGCAATTCTATTGACCGAAGTTTCCATAAATCTGGCATGAATGAGGTGTTTGCATTTCTTTTTCAATTCAAGTTTTTCAAGTTCTCCAAGAAATAAAAGGCTGAATAGTCAAACGACTTGTTTTCATATCTCAAATCAGTGTTGTTGAGATTCAACGAGAGTAAATTTTTGAGTCCTTTGAACGAGTTTTTTTCTTAATTGACGTACTCTATAAAAAGACAAATCCAAAGACTTCAATAAAGAGTTGCCTTCGAAAATCCCATCTTCTAGTGTACTGATATCATTATTTCGGAGAAAATAAATCTATGACATTGTTTGGTAACCTAGGTATACGAAGTAGATTTTTGTCTGAACAATCCGCTATGAAATGTTCTGAACCAGGAACGCTTTTGCATAGACAAGAACTAGCGAACTGACATGCTTTCCATTCCTTCATTTCATGGGGTATTGCATGTTTGCAACTAATTAGTAATACAAAAACAGTTACTAGGATGTAAGGAAGGTTGAAGTTCCCTGCAGAGAAAATATGCAGTTAATATATTTCAGACTGACTTAGAAAGATTCGCTGTTAACAAAAATAAAATGCAACTAAGTTACGATGGGAAATAAGCTGAAAACTAACTCACTGTAAATAAGCAAGATAAATTAAATTATTCATAAATGCAAATCACAGTTTGAAAAGTTGTTGAACTCTGTGAAATGATGAAAGTTTCCTTCAATCTTATAGGCATTGAATGAAGAAGAGAAAATTTAGGCTAAACTTTAATGAGAATTCAACACAAATTTTTGTTCATTACTGTTGAATATATGAGTTTGAGGTGTATGCTCCAATATTGCAAGGTATGGAGTTTGTGATAATTTCCAACCTTGCTGTTGTTATATATATATATATTTTTTTTCATTTCAGTTATAATTTTAAGATACCTCATCAAAGATAACAGGCTTATAATTGGTTACCCGAGACGTGCGTTTCGTCTATTTAAGACTCATCAGTGGCATTCGAATCAATAGTAGCAAAATCGAATACAAAGTTGAAGATCATAAAAAATCATAATTTCGAAAAGTTGTGCCTTAAACGAATAAAGAAATATATGCCAAGAGTTAGAAAAATCTTTATATTTTGAGAAACTCAACATTTTATAAACTCTAGATTTGCAGAAAAAGAACACACCAATGATAATTCATATCAACTAAAAGTGTTGACAACTGGATATGTGATACAATCAGGAAGGAAACGTCCACCAGCAATGGCATCGACCCAGTCTCGGAAGTGTTTCTTTTAATATGTCCTAGTATTTTATCAATATGGAATTATGTGTTGCTCTCTGATCTTTAATAGGCTATGTTCACTTTTTTTCTAGAGTCGGCGCCATTTAGAGCCTGACAAACTTTATAGTTACTGTCATTTGTTGACCTCTAGATGTCTTTTGTCATTGGGTTGCTGTCTGAAAAACATATTTCTTTTGAATTCATTTAATAGATGTCGACATGCCGCTTTTAATCGCAGTTGTCACATCTTAAAAGCGCGGGTTTAAACATTTGTGGACGAATCATACAAAGAGAACTAAAGTGTCAAAACTAATTAAAATCCTATTAGAGAATTTTAGGTTTTTGACGTACTTTAACGTGATTTGCCTTAACATTTCAAACAAATGTTATGTCCCTTTTGCCATTAAACTTGTAAATTAAAAAAAAACGAACATTTTGACGTACGTTATACACCTAAACTTGGTCATTGAAAACTTGTGTTTGTCTCTCTTTCTCCATTTAGTTTAAATCTATTTGAATATAACTAATTTAACGAAAGATAGAGTTTTACTTATATTTGAACATACTCAACTAATCTTTGTTAAAATGAATGATCTGTGTCATGTTTGTGGCATTTATGTGAAATTTATACGAGAATATTCTACGGTTTCTATGCAAATCATGATAATTGTGAGCCACCTGTTGAGTAAGCTTCCTATAGAAAAGCTACTGTTTGGTTCGATTGAACCCGTCGTGCAGGGACGGGTATTCCTGTGCTATTGTTATTGTGTGTTGTTATTTTGCGTGCAACACCCGGTGCGCCAGCACCTTAAAGTACCACAGCTAAGATTGTCTGGTAAGAAGCAACTAAATTTTACATACACATTTTGGGTATAGTTATATCGGCTTCAAAATGCATTTTGGGTATAGTTATATCGGCTTCAAAATGCATACAAATCCGGCACTTCAAATATCAAACAACAAAGCAGTACACTTGCACCACCAATACACGGCCGAAATCTATTTGCGCCAAAAATAAATTCGTTTGTGCTACAAATTATTTGCGCCAATGTTTCTTCTGCGCCACTTCATTTAAAAATTAATAGGTGTCATTTGCCTCAATAAAACAATTATACAATTGCGCCATTTTTTCATTTTATTGATTTTCACTTATATATTTCTACTAAATTATTTTAGAAGGTCGCTTAGTTGTTTTTCTTTTGCATGTTGTTCTCAAAATCAGTCTTACTAATTTATTAGTATTATTTTCATGTATATGGTCTAATTCTGCAGTCAAAATAACTGTACGAGTTTCTTCTGCAAAAGCCTAGCACAACACGACTTACCTGTACATTTCCATCAAATTCTCCATTTTTTTGGCATCAGATATCAGAATGCGAGTTCTTTATATTGCGATACTCACCCAGTTGCAATACTGTAAAAATGTATAACATTCAATATTTCAAATATCCTGTAAAAGTCGACTGCAATTGCATATTTTTGTTGCCAATGACTTCGACCGTCAACCTATGAATTGGTGACAGACGGCATTCAATCAAATTAGATTGTCATTACATGCCAAATTGCATTAGAATATTTAACAATGCATTTAGTCAAATTTCATCTTAAACATTTGACGATTTTGTAAAAATAAGACAATATATAAACTTTACTAAATCAGTTATTTAATTCTTGTCCTTAATTCTAATGATGTATGAGTTATAGGAAGAGTTTCTATGCGTAGTCTAATGTCATTGAAATGTTTGGCGTTTAACTCATACAAATACGTTTGGAAAATTGACATGATTTTATATGAAATATTTGATTGCAGTTTTGATTTATGACCAATTGATGACAGAAAGGATATTTTTTGGAGTGTGCGTCCGTCCGTTCGTTCGTTTCGTTCGAAATTCAAAACTTTTGAAATTAAATATAACATAAGGGTTGGCCCGGTTAGAGTGGTTTACTGAACATGGAAATGTGATAATGTAAGATTGCCCTGTGTCTTATATTTCGAATATACATGCACTTTAAAATTGAGAATGGAAATGGGGAATGTGTCAAAGAGACAACAACCCAACAAAACAGCAGAAAACAGCCCACGGTTACCAATGGGTCTTCAACACAGCGAGAAAATCCCGCACCCGGAGGCGGGCTTCAGCTGGCCCCTAAACAAAATGCGTACTTGTTCAATGAAAATGGACGTCACACTTAACTCCAAAACATATAAATGAACTAAAATTAAAAAAAAACATTCAAGATTAACAAAGGCCAGAGGCTTCTGATTTGGGACAGGCGCAAAAATGAAGCAGGGTTAACCATGTTTGGTGATATCTCAACCCTCCCTCTATACCTCTAGCCAATGTACAATAAACAAACACACAGTAATACGCACAGTAAAACTCAGTTTAGACGAAGTGCGAGTCCGATGCCAGAAAAGGTAACTTAAGAAACTAAGCAAAATGACAATGATACATACATTATCAAGGCACTACTAGCAGTTACTGACATGCCAGCTCCAGACCTCGATTAAACTGATTGAAAGATTGTGTCTTCATCATACGAATGCAATTTGTATTTTTCAAATATTAAAACAAAACCAGAAATGTTTCCTGTGAACGCTATACCTCACTGGAATCATCACTATTCTACGTTCATTGAATAATAATCTTTTAGTATTCGTGTTTTCTTGTTTTTAATCTATTTGTGGATTTTGGTGCCTGATTTGTATCGGTTTCCACCTTTTTTTTCTTTTTTTTTTTGGGGGGGGGGAGGGGGTTGAAGGGGAGGGGGTTTAATACATGGAGTTATTTTTCTGTCGAAAAACAATCAACATTCAGCAAGTTGATTTGTATTTCACTCTATAACCCGTCTCCAATACATTTATTTTACCATGTAAGATAGTCAAGTATGTTAGTTTGGTCCATTTGTTTGTGTCACCGATATTTTTCAGTTCCTTTTCGTGAACATAAAACTTGCCCGGCTTTCTTATAAACATACCCTATCAAAGCGCCTGGTCTCACGTTGTTCGAAGCTTAAGTGTTTTTTGCATTTTATGTTTGTATCAATTTGGATGTTTCTTGATGAATAGGAGTGATAATTATAATAGTGCAGACAGGTGTCTATCTGATATATGAGATGGTTTGCTGTTTCTGTTTTAATTCTGTTATCTTAGTGCTGTTCCATTGACGAATTTTCCGCTCTATCCTATTATCCAGAATTCTAAGATTATGAAAATCACATGTTATTCATCATCTTGGAAAACCAAAACGGGTGTAGCAAATTAAAAACAAAATAGATAAATAAACCATACAAACAAGATGATTCTAATTTATTATTTCATTACACGACGCATCCGAAAATTCGTCCATTGAAATACTACGATGACCACATACACTTTTATGGACAAGTTTTCTGAAAAACAAAACATGATATACTTTAAACTAAATATATTAGCTCACATAATTAAATTACTTTTAAATGCAATAAAATACTTTGTATACAAAGGCAATTCTTATTTGATTGTACACAAATGCTTGGGCAACATAACCAAACTGAAATGTAATGGTACATCAAAAGATGATTAAATAAATAGAAATCATTCGAAACTACATTATTGTTGATCAACTTGACGGGTGCCAAGGATCTGCTTACCCTGCAGTAGCACATGATATCATCACTTGTTTGTGGTAGAGTTTATGTTCCTCAGCTCTATATATTTTGTAGACTATTGTTTTGTCTTTTGTTGTTTTTATTTCACCTTGTGTCTGTCGTATGTCATCTGTTGTGTGTCGTTTGTCGTCGTCATATGTTGTTGTCTTTTACAATTATGTTCTCTGAAACTACTAGGCCAAATTTAATCAAACTTTACTACAATCATCATTTTGGTATCTAATTTAAAATATTTGTCTGATAACTTAGTCTAGCAAACAACATGGCCGATATGGCTAAAAATTGAACATAGTGATAAAATGCAAGTTTGTTTTTTTTATCTTGAAAACCGTTATAATAAGAAAAAATCTGACTGGCCAAAAAGTGCAGAATGTTGAGATCTACCTTCTGTCAATATGATCAATCTGTCATAACTTTTCAAAGGAGTAATTGCCCTGATGAGACCACGTCAATAAGCATTGAGCTTAACACGGTACAAATCTTGAGTGTGTAAAAATTTAGATTTAGTTTTAAATTTTCAAAAAGGATTTGGTATGTCATAGAGAATATGTAAAAGAGAGAACGTTTTTTTCTCAATCATGTTTTTACATCTTTCATCAAAAGAGCCCAAAAAAAAGTACCAACAATAAACAAAATATAACACATTTGCAAGCAACCTACAGCTAAATTGTAACTCGGAATTTATTTTTCGTTATAAATACAAAGTAAAGTAACCGGTTTCTATTTGAATGAATTACACCTTATGTTGTTTTTGATTTTGCCATTTGATAAGGGCTTTCCGTTTTTGAATTTTCCTTGGAGTTTGGTATTTTTGTTATTTAACTTTTTGCAAAAAATATTTTTTAAAAGGAATAGAACTAAAAGAATAGTAAAAATCCTGTTTTTTTAGGGCCACACATTTATGAATGTCTATCTAATTTTAATTTGTTCAAATAGTCTTTTAAATATTAAACGAAATACAACTATTGTAATAAAATATATGAGGACTTTTGCAAAACAACGAAATAGAATATCCAGGAAAATGCAAGTTTTTCTCATTTCACGAAACATCGATACCCACAAAAATAAGTGAATCTACAATATCTTGAATATTAAGATATATAGATATAGGTATTAAATATAAAATCTGAACATCAAGACAACATGGACAAGATCTATTTATAAATCAAATTTCCCATATCTTCAGTCGACTCCTTATTGCAGTGCTTGCCCGTAATAACAAAAACGGTCAGTAAGACAAGGCCAACATATATCAAATTTTTAGTTGTCTTCTTCAATAACTTATTGCCGTTAAACTGACAATTTTATCCTCTTTTTGTTTTTTGGCAAAAACTATAAGAGATAGAGAGAAACTATAAACAGAGGAATGACAATGATTACAAAAAAGAGATTTTAGTCATGATTTATATTCTAGTCGACAATGTTTGAAAGTGTCCATTGTTGACAATGCAACTCGCTTACGTGAGCAATACTGCCTTTTTAGACCATCTTAGAATCTTTTCGGCGCAGTTTTGTCAGTTTCTCTTCAATTTTTTAAACACTAAAATGTTTTTTGAATAGGCGAAATTCACTTTGACCAGTATAATTTTCACCAACTAAATGAGTAAATGCTTCGAAAGTGTAAATCTTTAATAGATATATAATTATTTCTCAGATTTGTGAATAAATCTTTTACTTGAAAGGGAGGCGAATGACTTCAAATGTATATTCACACTCAGTAATCGAACACAGAATGTCACGGCCCTGGCAAAAAAAAAAACGAAACGACAAACAACAGTCTAAAAAAAAAAAACAAAGACAACTAAAGACTTAGTTTCAAAGAAAGCCACCCAAAACAGAGGGTGAGCTCAGGTGCGCCAAATGTGGCCCCTTCGTGCTTCTTATGTTAGTAACGTATTATGTTAGTAATAATTCGATGATAAGTCTCATTCATTGAACACGATGATGATAAGTCTCATTCATTAAACAGACTGATGATACGTCTCGTTCATTGAACACATTGATGATAGTCTTGTCCATTGAACACACGTATTGCGTTCCCTTATTGGGGAGAATACCATCGCTTCCTATAAAGATCCCCTTGATCAAAGTATTATTACATACCTAAGACTTCCATATAAAAAAATCAGTAATATAATATGGCCCATTTCAATAATTTTTTTTATGATTTAGCTACTTTGTTTAAATTCGATTGATTTGCTAAAAGACAAAATAAAATTACTCTTATAAGATTGATTTTTGGTTATACATGATTACATGTATGACTGTAGATAAGTGATTTGTTTCAATAAGATACAACAAATATTCAATTTTATCAAATAATTTCAAAAATAATGTTCCTACTAACCCTTGGAAATTTGCAAATATATTGATACTCCTTCATACAGGCCTCATCATCCCAAAAAAACTGGATTTCCGGGTACGATACCAATACAGTCGTTGTTGGTAAAAGTAAAAGCTGAAAAAAAGAAGAAGAAAAAGTCGTTATTTTAAAATAAATTCTGAGTAACGTATAAAAACTACTAAATAGAAATCAGATAAAAGATAAGGAAAACAAACTGACAGTTTTGATAGACTAAGCCGTTGTCAAAAATATGCCCAAATAGCTTCTGTAGAAAAGCAAGAAATCGGTAAAATTCGTCATTCAAGATCATATATTACGACATTTTAACTGACTGCAGATTTTGATGGTGGAAGATGTATGCATAGAAAAAGACGCATACATTTTCGAAACATCCGGTATTGCTCCTTGTTATGTTCCTGTGATTCCCTTTATTTTTGTATAACCTTCGTTTGTCTTCCTTATCGATTTATTATGCCTTTATTTGTGGTATCGGTATTGTTGTATCGTCCTTTAACTGATATCAAGTTTGCTGTACTTAAAGATTATCGTTGATTATCTCAACGAGATTCATTTTCTCACTTGAGCCGGTAAGGCGAAAGCGAGAAAAGCAATCGAGTTGAGATGACCAATGATAATCTATTTATCGCTATTTTACCTATGAAGACGTTGTTAATTTCATGTTAATTTCATTAACAACGACACGTGCTTCCTTAGTTTCTAGCGATAAATTTCATATCACTCGACTCCGCTGAGAAAGAAAATTATCAGACAGTAAGATCAAAGGGAATTTCATAAAATAGCGATAATGTTGTTTATTGTATTTTCTCTCGCGTACTCCCTTT
Source organism: Mytilus californianus (assembly GCF_021869535.1). Taxonomy (NCBI): domain Eukaryota; kingdom Metazoa; phylum Mollusca; class Bivalvia; order Mytilida; family Mytilidae; genus Mytilus; species Mytilus californianus. The sequence goes on from NW_026262712.1 coordinate 31,262,671, forward strand.
AAATTAGAAGTGATGAATGTTATGTCATAAAACCAGTTTCATTCGAAATTTTGCAACTTCGGGACAATTTAAGACTGACGGTACCATGAGTATTTTGACCTCGTTGTGTTTTTGTGTGTTGTTGGGTTACTGTTACACGTATATCTCACATCAATTTTATCCATATATCTCTAACTCTGAATTCAAAATCCACCTGCTTTTTTCGTAAATATCGAAGTATCTTTTGATTACACATACATGACTTTATTATTATAAACAGTACATTTTAAGCAATATTTGTTTTACTTACTGTCAGCAAAGGGAACATCCGTATCGTCAAATACACCATTGTCTACAGCAAATACATAATTTCCGTCATGGCCAGGACTATTTGCACCAGTCCATAGGGTTATCGCTAAAAGGAATTGACTTATAATTAGTATCATAGGACTTGTAGGAAGATTCTTAATCCCAATCAGTTATCAAATACAGTCTTAGACTTACCCAAAACTGATCCCACAGAGTTATATAAAAGACAACTGAAACTTACATAAACATACGTTATACTGTCCTCACAAGCTGACCCGTATGCTATGTCTGTGTCTCAACTCACTAGCCACATTGTTTTGTATTCTGAGATCTTTTGATACTGTAAAAGTCGTTTCATCTGTAATGTTTCCGATTTTGTCCATTTCCCAATTGTAAAATTTTGTCTGAGTATTGGTTCATATGGAACATGCAGGATGTATTTCAGGAGATGCTCATCCTGTCGACGCACTCGGTATCAGTGGCGGATCCAGAAATTTTCATAAGTGGGGGCCCACTGGCTGCCTATGAAGGGGCCCGCTCCTGTCACGCTTCAGTGATTCCCTATATAACCAACCAACATTTTTCTACAAAAGGGAAGGGGCCGGGCATCCTACCCCCCCCCCCCCCCCCCTTTTCCCCCCGCAAATCCGCCTCTCGGTATCACTCCCTTTGAAGCTCATGCGATTCCCTCAGTTTGTATGTTTCCTTGATTTTTCCACTTGTCTTCGTTTAGTGCAAAGCAACAAGAAATGCATGAAACGTACTGCATCGTAAGGTTAGTCTTATGGTGTTAATGATTGTGGCCGTAGTAAAATTAAATACAAAAATAACAATTAATAATAAGCTGCGTTCGACGTGTTTTTAATTTATTAAGCTTCATCAAATACGGTTATCCCTTAAATTATGATTTTGTCTGAGTATAGATATTTATTATAGAAGCATTTGAATATTGTCAATTAACCTATACTTTTTTTTGCCGCATTCTCAATTCCTTTTTTCCATACATCATAACTGTATCTGACAACTGTTATCAATGTAAAATGGGTCCTGTTCAACTAATCAACTATTTGAGTAGACAGGCCACTTTTACTAGTCCTTATATGTTAGGAGAAATTATTGAATTTTGAATTAAAACTTATAAGAATCTCAAACTGTTGAATGAACTGAAATGTTTTAGGATTCTTAATTCATTGAAGACTTTCCATAGCGTTCATACTATTTTTTTTATGAATGTTGTTCCTTACCGTTTTACATAACCGGCTTATAGTGTGGTGTTTGAGGACGGAAGGGATTTATAGGTTGGTACCTATTCTTGTAATCAAATCCATTTTCAGTCTAAATCCTTGAAACTTCACAAAAAAGTCATAAAGATTCCACACATATTGTTGCTATGTACCGCCTATAATAGATTTTCGGCAGATCCCCAATTTTTCAAGATTTGGGAACTTAGTTATTTTCCGGGAAGATTCACAAAAGACGGTACATATTTTATGTAATACACTTCTACCTGTTTTCAACCAAGATTACTGAAACTTCATAAATAGATTGTAACGTGTTGTCCTTGGCCTACTATGAATATTTTATTTGCAACCTCAGCTTGGGAAATACAATCCTTATCTGTTGTTTTAGCACATTTCCCACACTTTTTAAAACGAAAAATGATCAAGTCGGAATTCCTTGATCTCTCAATCATTTAAGTTACAGGATGGCAGTAAAATCAAGAATTACAAAACCTGTGTGTTTAGATACATGTCGTTCAACTGATTGATGTTAAAAAGTGAGTATTTTTTCATAATTACTAAGAACTAGTAAAAAAAATGTTTCGTCAATTTATAGAGGTTGTTGTTATTAATTACAATGATACAAAAAGAATAATTAATTACTGAATAATAACTTACAGCATAGAAACTTATTAACGACAGCCGAAACTTCTGCTTCACTATTTGGTCTCCATAGATAAGCTCCTGGTGTCATGGTACATGTCGACTAAAATTTAAGAACAGTCTGTATATTTATAAGATAAATAAAGATAATAGAACAAATAATACATTTTTGTATGTTTTTACACTGGAGAAGCACGATAAGATTACGTAGCTTTTAACTTATCGGTACTGCAATTGAGTATTATTAACGATTTTTGTCTGGCTTACTAAATTCTGTGGCTTTGGGAACAATTATATTTTTGTGGATATTTTATCTCATGGTTTTGACAAAGCCTGCTTACAAGTCTATGTGAATGTTCAGTGTGCTTAGCATTTAAATTCAAGTTAATGATATACCCGTGAAATCCCATGAATAATAATGAATCATCTATTTTAACATTGAAATGATAATGCATGAACTATTGGTTAGTCTTCAATGTATACAATATGAATGTACAGTGAAACCGGCTCAAGAGACCACCTGTATTTAGCAATCACCTCTGTTAAGAGACAACTATTTATAGATCCCCTAGTAGTGCATTTCATTTAAATTGAACCTGTATTAAAAGACCACCTGTGTTATGAGACCACTTATTTGCTCTCCCTTAGATGGTCTCTTAATACAGGGTTCACTGCATTTTTCAATAGAACCAGATATACATGGAGTAGTTATTCATGTATTTCAATCGCTATAAAATAATACTCGAATTATGTTTTATAAAAGTTCCTTAATGATAATTATTTCCATGATTGACTAATGACTAAGTATTTGCTTCACATTGATACCTGAATTTTGCAGAAAAATATCATGTTCAGGAGAGATTTGCAAAAAAAAAAACTATAGGTCGAGAGAAAAAAAATATTAGGCATAGTATATTTCATCTCGAGTGGGTTATCTTTTACAAATACTCCTTCTGAACATGATATATCTATAACACAAGTCAACACTGAAGTTGTGAGTTCGAGCGAATCACGTGTCATGTGCATTCAACTCTAATCTTAATTACCAGGATTGCTAGCTTTCCTGCCAATGGTATGTGTGTCTCACCGGTACCCCCGGATCCCTTCTTATATCAATTGGCCACCAAGAAAAACCCAATATTGCGAAAAGTGGCGTTAAACACAATTCATCTTTCAATCAACTATAAATAGAAGTGATTAAGTTAAACATTTGAAATATAATGCCATTATTCCTTGGTCTTCCATCCATATACAAAAAAATTATTTTAATGAATTGAAATAAAATGTCAAGCGTCTCTATGAAGGATGACAAAGGCACATATGTTTTTCCCATTCATTATTTCCATTCTCAATTTTATAGAAAACAAAAACAATGGTAGACATGAAAAAGGTAGATCCTTTTGCATATTCTCTCAGAAATGTTTGCTTTTGACCATGTTTCATTACATATCAACCATTCAAAATCAACAATACTTGAACAAGGGGAAATTAAATCTGATACAACATAAAACATACTCACCAAAGCACTAGCCCATGTTTTTTCTGCGTTCTATTCACTGTGAAAGTAGCAATTAGGACTAGCGGTTTGGTCATCTAACAGCATGTATTCTTCAGGACAATTTGTGGGAACACATGGTACTATTTATATGACACAATAAGAGTTAAATGTTAAAAAAATAGCAACAACATTAACTGATGACGTCAACAAATATTATTAGGTTAAATATACAAAATTGACAGTATGAAAATGCAATGTATAACTGTCACGAAGAAGAATACTATTTCGTCAAATGAAACCCATGGTATTTTGACGACATACACACAGTGACAAACCAATATAGAATGGTTGTACTGAATAAGGCAGCTGTTAACAACTAGATAGGGCAAAACAAAATTCATCAATTAAAAACAGTAATTCATTCTGTCTAGGATAGTACACCAAAGAGGATATAACTAGTTTTAAATAGAATGCCCAATATACTACATTCTCGCAAAATAATATGTTTATTGTTATGAGGTGAGTTCTATGCATTCTTATTTGTATCAGGGTTATCGATATATATTAAGCAAAATGCATATTTTCAGCCTCAACAAATAAAATTGATATGACTTAAGTTTGGATATCTAAGTTTTTATACACGAACAAGCAGTAACTAAATTAAGGTGTGTTAAATATTGTTTTTTTTTTTACAGTAAGATACGTTGTCATATTGATATTTATTCGAATCAGTTATCAACCGGAGGATTTATTCATAGTTTATCATAGTATAATTTAAACTAAAATATCTCCATTTTTGGGTGGTCAAAATGATTTATGTTGGTGTTTTTTTTTTAAATGATGGCTCTTTTACCTCTAAATCATGTAACCAAAAGTATACCTTAAACCAAATTATCTCAATATTCAATAATACACGATGGCTTTTGTAATTCTACTTTCATTATTTCCCATTCTTCGTTGACATTAAGATGATGACAAGAAGAGACGATATACATTGTGTAAGGAGAGAGCAAACTACAACAGTATATTTAAATCCCAATATTAATTGAGGCATGAAAGCATGAATCCGGGTACTGAACCGCTGTTGACTTGGCAGATGGTTTTTATATAATATATCTTTGTGTTTTAGGAGCTGTTCCTTCCAGCTATGGACAAAAGGATAATTGTATATGTATATATATATATATCAAACCAAATTGTTTTGATGCTGGTAAAACAATGGTAGAAGATGAAAAGTTACATGAAGTTTTCATAAATTACGATGACAGTTATTAATCGATGTTCAAGTCTAGTAAATCGATTAAGTAGAGACAAGTCAATGTAACACAAAAAAACTGCGTCACGTAAAGTCCGCAAGGGTGCTTCAACAGGATAATTATGCAGCACCGGCCAAGCAAATTCATCCTCAGTCAAAATGTCATACTTAGTTTAATTAAAGATTAAACTATTGTTATCTAAGAAACTAAGGCAACGAAAACATATCGCTAGTTAGATGAGAAAATGATTCCTCGTATCTTTCAAGCAATTCGTGGTGCTGGCTGTAAACCTCATACAGTTTCAATTTGAATCTTTCATCCTCATAGCTCTATTTGAGCCGTTTTTGTGTAAAGGAATACCCCTGTTAATGAAGTCCGAATAATGTAAACAACCGGTATGACACCGAGGTAACATAGAACGTTAAGTACGCACAAAAAAATAGCCTACAAACAGGCTTCACGGTAAATTGTCTGCTAATTTTTTTTTAGCTAAATGTTGGTATTATAAATCAATTTGATGTACAATGCACTTAACGATATGATAGTTATTAAAGTTAAAAATGGCTTGTTTTTCGCTAGCAAGAATAATGGGCTTACGTGATGATTTTAACTTTCCAATTGTCAGCTTCGCACTGTCCGGTAGTAACATACACTTTGTTTTGATCATGCTAAAAGTTGATCGTAGACCTCCACGATCACGAAGACTTGGCACGTCTTTACTACGACCTTACCACGACCACCACGAACTTGCTACGACTTCCAAAATAGTTCCGAATTTCTGCGAATTTCTGAGGTCGAAGCGGGATCGTAGTGTGATAGGGGTATAATGTGGCGTTCTCACAGTTTATATTAAGGCTCCCGTTTGAGATCAGACAGAGCTAAGACACGAAAAGTGAAAAAGTCGGATTACTATCCTCAAAGATCTGGAATGTCCTATCATTGTCTGAACGCAATCGTATACGTTGGTTACAGATTCCTACGGATCGGGAATGATCTGGAGAGGTCGGTCAAACACCCTCGACAGTTAGGTGTGTCCCGTAACATTCGGGGAAACTCAACCGATTTTGTCTAAAAATACAAATTGGATTAGAATCGAATTGAGAATGGGATAGTCGTGACAAATTCGACTGGAAACGGCTGAATTTAGACGCAATATCTGATTGTTGTTGTGATTAAAAAATGGTTTTTACAAATTTTGATTTTAATCTAAGTTTTAATTTCCAATCATGATTCACAGAATCTTGATCAGACTTTTGACTAATTTTAATCGGAAGTGGTCCTATCAAGGACGGCTGTAAAAATCGTGAATGTGTGACCCCGGCTTAACATATCTCAGTCAATAATTTAAGCTTATATACGTTCCCACTATGCAGACTTCGTAAGCAGTTGTTGCTCCTGTCTCAACAGGATTTTGAGAAAGATTCAAAGAAGCAATGTCATAAGTTTAGCATTGAAACAAATGAGTACATAATCCTTAACCTTCATCAGTAAATTTTTGAGTCAATATTCACGTTGCACGTGTATTTTTATTTCTGTTTTTCAGGTTTTCTGATTTTTATATACCGATATGGAGTTATTTTCTTTCAGAACCATAGGTCATTCTTTTCAAGAATCAACCCGGACGATACCAAGTTTCAATGAAATTTGCTTCAAGGCATAAAATAATGACCTGTGTTAAGTCATTATTTTGGGCATAAAATACTGACCTGTGTAAAGTCATTATTTTGCCTGATTAAAATGAAACTATAATTTACTTAACTATTTAATTCGTTTTAAAGTTATCGTGTGTTATAGTCAATTATGTTTTTACTTTTTACTTAGGTTTAAGGCATAAACAATCCTTTCCTACGTTCATTAGACTGAAATACCAAACATCGTTCTTGACGAACATTTTAACTTTCGAAACAAATAATGTAAGTTTGGATTATTTATTGCTACAATAAAAGGACATTATTGGAGATGCATTTAATAATACAAAACTTATCATAAAACAAGCCAGATTTATCACATCCATGTGTAGGAATTTGAAAAGGGGGTACTCTTAGCAAGCCAACGTGTGGAGTAATATTAATAAAACGTCTATGCATTTGTCATAAATGAAGCAAAATAAGCCCCCGCCCCATAAATAAGCCTCTGATCGTATTGATTCACACTGTATTGGAAATAATACTTTGACGTATGGGTATTCGTTTTTCGTGTTACATGTACATGTATCACGATTGCGTGTTATCTTCGTGTCAGTTATTAACTTTTCACATCTATAATTTTATATATATACCATTTATTTGAAAAGACCAAATGACCAAATATTCTTATTTTCTGTAGAATATCAGACACGTACTCTATAAAAGGGTGAGTGGAATATAATATTAAGATTTTAATCTCCGTTTGAAAAAAGAGTTTTCCAGACAAAAGAGAGAAAACTATTATTCTGAATAGTTCGTTAAACATTGTTAAAAAAAAAATCTGCTTTTCCGCGATAAAGTTATAAAAAAAATAAATAACCAAATACATAGCTTCCCTATTTCATTAAGTTGATATAATAAATAAATTACAAAACGACTTGTATTTTTCATACCCCGTAACTATTCATTTATTCGATTCTTCAGTTGCAGTAATATTTATATTGTAACTGAATACTGATTTCCAGAGTTTATATATAGACTAATGAGTTAGTTTTATTTTCACATTATAAATTAGCCGTATAGCGAATTTAAACCTGAACGCAACAGAAAAGAATATCCCACCTTAGTGTGGTCGGTAAAATAGGATGCAAATCCTACAAATCTTTGCAGACAATAATATTTTCGACGGTATATAAGTCAGATAATGCATATTTTAAGGTCTTTCTTGTCGTATAACACACCTCGGGGTGTCAGGATTGTCCAAAGAAAGACCTCCCTACGGTCGGTCTTTCGTTTGATCAATCCTGACACCCCTCGGTGTGTTATACGACAAGAGAAACCTTAAAATATGCATTATCTATAACATATTTGTTCTGCATCTTCAATGCATCTCTGAGATATATTTCATAGCAACTTTGTTTAGAAAGTGGGGTGAACAACGTTTTTCATTTAATATGTACAACAACACTGATTAACATAAATTGTGTTGATGTATAAATCGTAAGCGTATGATTTTGTCGCTATTTTAGTGTGTACGAAACGCTGCATGTCACGTGGGTTTCATATTCAATTTCAAAGCAATGGACTAATGATTAAGAAAAGGCTTATGTTAGCAATTATTAGAGAAAATATGCATATATGATGTTGCCGAAGACAAATGGTGGGAATAAATTGATGTTTTTAAAATAAAATTGAGAATATAAACCTATTTATATTAATTTGGCAACCAACATAATGATTCTGGTTGGGAAGGAAGATTAATGTTTACATCCTTGATGGAAAGGATACTAACATGATTTGGCTTTACATTTTGGTGGAAACATTTTTATCTTTTAGAAATTACAACAATCGATTTTTGTTCCTAAATGCTTTCAGTGACAAGTAAGTATATGTTTTCATCAATGACAGGTTGTATAGATTCCCGCTAGTTTTAACATTGAAACCGACGAATAATGTTATTTTGGCATCTCCTCAAAACATTAAAAGATAGAAGCTGAATATCAAACGATACTTACTTGGTTTGTGTTGTTGGAACAGTAACCGGAACAATTGTTGGCGTTCCACTTGTAACAGTTGTTCCACTATTAACAGTGCTCATCATTGTCATCATCGCCATTGCAACCATTGGTACAGCCAGTGTTAAAAGAGGAATAGGAAACAATTGCAAAAATGATCCTTTGCCACGTCTAGTACCATCCACTGGAAAACGAATCAAATAATGATTTAATGTAACACAAAGAAGTGGTGATGACCATTTCAGTACTCTAAGGATGATAAACAAATTAGGTCCTTGTTAAAAAGTAAGGATAGATACATTTTGTACGCGGAGGGCTTTTAGGTTAAAGAGTATAATTAAAACAGACGTGTTTTATGCTTTTGCGAAGTAACTTCAGGTACATGACCCAATCAATATTTAGTCATGACTAACAGCTAAATCTGCGTGTAAGGAAGGTTATCGTCATTTTTGCATATTTTGGATTTCAAATGATTCCCATAGATTTCACTAGGGTTACATATATTTCACAAAGAATTCATGAGATTTAACATCGAAATCATACTTTAAAATTAGTTTTTAGATCTTCTCCGTATTGGTGGGGTTCGACTTGCTCAGTTTTTAGTTTTCTAAGCTGTCAAATTTTCTCTGATTAAAAAAGATTGAATATTCCCTTGGTATATTTCGCCTCTCTTTTAAGTTTGAACGATAAAAGTTCATTGGCAACTATTTAATTTCGAAAGCATTTACTGTTAAAGTCGACACCATTCATACCATTGATTAATATTGTATATTCAGGATACTGAACAGTAAACAATTCGTAACAACCGGATGTTAATTGATGCATGCACAAGGCTTATTATTTCACCATGAAATTCGGCAAATATTGGAAGGAGGGGATTAAAAATCAAAAATCAAAATTATAACATGTTTTTCATGACCACAAACATAACTATATGAAAGTCTTCTTTTCGAAGTTTTGGTTTAGTAAATTACAAAAGAATGACAGAACATATATTCAATTGGAAATGAAATAAAATGTTGGCCACAATACCTTTGTTCTTGTGTATATGTTGATCAATAAAATCGTTAGTGTGAAATGAGATCTTGGAAATCAAGTTGAATGCATCAACTGCGGTTAAAAAATGTCCAATATTCAAATTCCGATACAAACAGTCAAATATGTACACGGAAGAAAACGAAATAATGGTTTAATTTTACAATGAAAATTAGTTTGAATTTTAATTCTCGTTTGTTCCATTTAAACGAAGTGTAAAAGGTAGCCAAGGCGTATATAATTTTAGTGATTATGAGAAGAGACAAGGTATGAACTATTGGTGGAATAAAAAAAGGTTAAACTCTATTGAATTTTGTAAATCACATCAAATGGCAGTGATTGAAATAATTTAATACAAATACAAATTTATCCGTCGAACAAAATAATTTTGAACACATATTAGTTACAGATACAGGCTAAAATCAATTATATCAAAAACTCATCGTAGATACCAAGATCATTAAAATTTTGTACGCCAGACCTCGTTTCATCTACAAAAGACTTATTAGTGACGTTCGAATCGAAAATGTTAAAAAGGCCAAAAAAGTACGAAGTTGAAGAGCATTGGGGATCCAATGTTACGAAAGGTATTGCCAAATACAGTTAATTAAAGGTAATCTCTTCCTGGGGGTAAAAATCCTAATTATTTCAAAAAATTCAGAGTTTTGTAAACAATTAATTTATAATTATGACCATATCAAGAATAAATGCATTAGTTTAATTTCATTTTGCTCCTTTCCGGCTTGAGAGTTACCAATAGGTATTTAACATTAGAATGAATAAACCTTATATGAGTTGAAGCATTGGCTATATCACAATATTTTGATATTCCAAGATCATATTGCTCACAACAACTTTTCAGCGTTATAATAAATGAGTCTTATGTTATTCTCATGATACCCAATTAGACAAATCATGCAAAAAATATGTACGTGTAATGAAGGCTTGATTGCCATTATACAATAAACACCTGCTATATTTTTTTTTCGCGGCATCTGATTTAGCTCAGATATTGTGCTTTTCGTGAAAGTGAGACAGTTTTACCAATTTAACGAAAAAATAAATATGTTAACGCGCTACATTTTGGATAACGTCGGTTTTTAGTACAAAGATAAAATCCACTTTATATGTCTCAATACATTCCTACCATCACAAATGCAGTCTTTTCTCAGTCTGATATTATTTGGAAACATTCTTAATAGTTACACTGTCTGAAGCCGTCTGAATCTGTTTATTCTGAACTCTCTGGATGTAGTTTATGACTATATCTGCTCTGGATTTTCAAGAGTTCGTTTAAATAAGCAAAATTAAAGTAGAAAGGTCTCTACTTGATATTGAATTAATTGAATTCAATTCAAGAAATGTATGATAAGTCTTATGTTGTATTTTCTGTGATAATAATGAATAAACAATACATATGAAAATAGAATATAAATAGGCTGCTAGTGTTAATTTGCTGATTGAACATCTTAAGCAGTAAAACCCCTTCTCCTCTCTTTTTTCTAGACTTTACTTCTTACTTCTAACCTTAATATAAATAGCCTTTCAATTTTAAATTTTCTTATTTACTGAATCAGTTAATCATATTTATTTTATTTTCCCTCCTTCGATGCAATAAACTGTCTTGTCTACATTTGTTTATTACTTTGATTAAAACTCTGCTTTTTGCTTATAATCCTACCTGTGTTTATTACTTAAAATGTATACTCTGTTTATAACTTATATTCTACCCGTGGTACTAGAGCTTCCATAAAGGCGGGAAACCCTAAATCAAGAAAATAGTGATTGGAAAAACAAATGACACAATTCCCTTGGGTTATGGCATGTCCCTGACACGTGTTCATCGGAACTTCAAATGAATAATATTTGTTTGGGGTTATTTCCTTGAAATTGTCGAAAGATACAATTATTATGTTTTATGTCGATTTTAGCTAATGCTTTTAAGATAAATGTTCTTCTTATAGTCAAACATTACCAGTATAGCCTTTGAATTGAAGAAAGGAACGACATTTGATTGTTTATTTATTAACAAAGTCAAGTGGTTTTGGTAAACATCACATCTTCTTACTGATATAACGTAACTTTCTTAAAAGGGATCTTTAATGATAGAGATATGAATATGAATATATTTTGAAAAAGGCGGATTTCTAATCTGTAAATGCCTGTTCGTGATAAAATATAGATATAAATAACATCTTTTGCGAGTGCTTTGATGATTAGTGTTTTACAAACAGTTTTGTTATGCCTAGTTCGCGTGTTGCACAAACATGTTTTTAATTCTTAGATTACACATTCTATAATTGATATCAAATCAAACTTTGATACATATTATACGTATTCCGAAATTTATACGAAACTCTGGAACATTGCTACAATTAAATAGTTTTATAATAGCTGTTTATATTTACATTGATATTTCAAGTTCACTTTTTATTTTGTACCAATTGAAAATAAAGTTACCTGCAGTTCTACCTTCATCGATAAGAAATAAGTCTTATTGTTTTTCTTCTAGATCTTGTCTTGTTATTACCTGTCGAGGTATTATCTGCCTAGGTATTTGTCCAGGTATTATCTGATAAGGTATCTGTTCTGGTATTTGTCTAGGTATCTGTCCAGGTAAGAACTGTATTACGCATGTACTTTGCGAAATGAATACCACTGTCAGAAGAACCATATATAGCTGTAAATATAATATAACGTCGATAAATATTTGATCTTATTTAATAAGGGGGTTAGTTACATCAGTTGTTATTTTTTTATTGAATTTCGGACTTTTGATTGTCGAGGATAAGGCTATCATGTATTCGATCACAGAAAAAAAATGCTGCGAGGACAACGTCTTAATTACCTCAACACAATCTCCGGAAATGTCAACATCAGAACAAAACAATTACAAAAGTGTTCACCTCGCACAGAAAAACACACAAAAAGCCACAACAATTACCATGGGAAAATATCACTAAGTGGTACACATGCGTTTAAGTGGTACATATTGTTTCAGATGGCACACTTTTGTTCAGGTGGCACAAATCCGTGCATGTGTGACACATGCTTTCAGTTGCCAAACATGCATTAATGTGGTATGCATACGTTCGGGTTGTACAAACACAAATACCAACAACAAATCAACTCATACCAGTGATAAATTTCATCTAGTGCCAAACGGAAAACACTTTCATTGATAAGAAAAACCTGATTATTTGGCACACAGGCCAACACAAACAGCATACATTTATATCATTGATAACTTTCCTCAATTGAATATATCCCTACTGCATATGATAAACATAGACACCTCTCTAGAACAGAATGTACATTCTACATACATTAACTTACATTTATCTTTTCACTGCAATATGATTAGCAAGTGTTCCGTTCGATTCATTTTGATCGCTGTACCTTAGTATCTTCTAGATTTGATTTTTGATTATAATGAGTATAGCTTGGTCCACATGATATATGTTTTGTGATAGACGTATATTAAGATTTAACTAATTGACTGCATATTTCATGTCCTTAACTCATTGTTGCAAAAAATACTCTGAATCAATTTGATTGATTGATTGATTGATTAACTGATTGATGGATGTATTGATTGTTTGGTGTTTAGCTCCATTTTCAGCATTATTGTGCTATTTCGTGACGATCAGTTTTTATTTGTTGAGGAAGCTAGAGTGCCCGGAGAGAATCACCAACATCCGGTAGGAAAACTGACAATCCCATTCAATTGAGGTTGGAGCCGAGCGTACCTGCGACCTGCGGGCTTCAATTTGCTGTCTTAACAATAATATTAATAACAATAATAATAAAAATAATAAAATCAAAGTCAATAAAAAAAGCAAAATGAGTAGACATGTTTCAGATTGTATAACAGTATTTGATACGTAATTAGGAAACGATCCAACCATGAACACATAAGCAAACTCACACGCTCAGCCGTATTTAAGTCAATCAATCATACTGCATAAATAAAGGGAACGTAGATGTGTTTTTCCTTCACAATGAGCTGCAAGTTTATCACTGATATAAACTTAGAAGGAATAAACCTTATAATAGATAAAACCATACGACTAAGCAAGATAAAGGAGTTGGTTCACTAACTCATAATTTTGGCCCTTAACATCTAAAAAAAAATAACGCGATAATGTGGTAAAAACTTGATGAAAACATATGTTAAACTATCCAATTGTTTCAGTTCAAACAGATTTTACCGATTGCGTCATGAGTGACGTATTTTTGACATCATAAATGAAGGTGAATTTCGTAAAAACCTGATTTTTTGCAGAGTTCTGCAAAATTTATTACGGTTTTCTGAAGAAAAAAAACAGTGGCGCCACCTTTCCCCCACAAATATTTTTGCTGATATATTCTTTATATACCATATTCTTTACTTTACAACTAAAACTTCAACGAGCAAAGGGTGGCGCCACATATAAATTAATGAAGAGGTCGAAAAAGTAGAGAAAAAAATGACGAAAACGAAATGTTTTGCTAGTTCATGCTAATATATTTATAGATATGAATAAGTTATACAATTTTGTTATTAATGTTTTAAATATAATAAATTTAACAATACATACACATCAGATGTACTTTATTTATTGAAGTTTAAAAAAAAAACTTTTACAGGGCTACTTATGGGTTCCTGGCTCAACTCCTTTTGAATTATAAGCCTGGAATCTTTGCTGAAGTTTTTTTTATCACAATTAGAATTAAGACTCAATGCAATGTTTCACGTTAAACGTTGATACATATAATTCGAATGTTGGCGTATTTAAACCGTCGCGTTTGTCCTAAAATTAAGTTTTCTACCGGTTTGTATTGCAAATTGCTAAATGTACTGCAATATATGGTGCAGGCTTACTTGTATATCTGGTATCATATTGTCAGGTTCATTGAGATCGATCCGGTCAACATCATAGATTACAAAAACTGTGTATTACGATCAAAACAAAGCAAGCAAAGTCAAATATAAGCTATCACATCTCTAATAAGACGATGCCAAAGGCACATCACTACCGCTTGAAACTATTTACAGTTCGTTATTATTTATTTGTGCTTTTATTTTACTGAGATTAACGAAATTAGACCGATAACTTCGATCTTTTAAAATATGTCGGTTATAAGAATGAAACGCACGCTTAACCCCGAGAATACCTTCTCTATACTAAAAAGGATGTCTGATTTTGAAATATGAATTAACGTACTTTTATTTATCTATTTTAAAACCAAATTCATAAATATCTACGCAAATAACAGCAAATAACAAAATCGTTAACAAATATCTTCTAAGTAATACATTGATATACACACCTGGTAATATTTAACCATCTTGCCTTCATGTAGTTCTTCCTTACAAGCTTTAAGGTATTGGCAAGTTCGAAGCAATCAGTGAACATTTAAATGGTTGATCTAAGTGATTGCAATGCAGACGATTTTCTTATTAACCAATCATTTTTCTACAACAAACAGATTGATAAGGAAATCTTAATTTTTTTGATTGATGTATTTATACTTACAGGCAAGATGACTAAATAAAACATGTAAACAAGCTTTTTTTAGTGTAAAAAGTACATTAATGACACGACCAAGTGCATATAAATCACAAGTACCATTAAAGTAAAGCTGACAACTTTTTGATTAATCTGGTTATTCCTTTTCGATATATCAAAAAGAATTTTTTATCAAATGTACTCAAAAAATGAATATGTGTATAGAAATAAAGGTGAGTAACGTCGATATCGCAGGAACACAACATAATAATGAAAAAAGAAACATTTAAATGGAAACAAAATGTTATAATCAACATATAGTAAACATAGATAGACACTTGACAAAATCATATGCAAAGATAAGAAAGATTTGCCAGGTTTAATAAAATAATGACTTGTATAATACCAATCAATTCTAAACTTTATCTATGCGTACTTTCTCCCCTTTTCTGTTCATCAGTGGAAACGAAATGCAATCGAAATTACGGAAAAAAAAAACTGTGTTTACCCGTTGATTTTAATATAACATATAATGTATTGACATAATTTCCAGGGGGCAGGACAAAATTATATGGCCTTCCAAATACCGTTTCGATTCCTAACAACACTGAAGAGACATTAATTGTCGATATCCGGATATGGTGTACAAATTTTTGCACCTCATGTTTGCAGTTTACCATCTTTTTCGCAAGTTGACTGTTTTCAGTTTGGTAATAAATTAATAATAAGATATATTTTGTTACTCTTGTGATCCGTTTATTTGGCAATCGCCAATGGCAGTCAGCAGGCTTTTAAGAACATCAGTTGTTCGACCTGCTAGTCAAATGCGTTTCGTTAAAATATACTTTTTCAGTCATTTGGTCTTTTGGAAATGTTGTTTGTGCTTTATTTAGACCCCTCTACCAAGAAATTTGTTTCGCATGCACACGTATAAAAATTGCGGTTTTTATCCAACACAATCATAGGTTTGAACGTTGTTTTCAATTTAAACTTGTTATATTTGTTCGTTTGGGTTGGTATTATATTTGCCTTCGGGTTTATATGATCCGTTCGTCTTATTTTGACTCTTTCAAAATTCAAGAGTCTATCCTAAATTGAGGTAAATTATATGGCCTTCCAAATACCGTTTCGATTCCTAACATCACTGAAGAGACATTAATTGTCGAAATCCGGATATGGTGTACAAATTTTTGCACCTCATGTTTGCGGTATACCATCTTTTCCGCAAGTTAATTGTTTTCAGTTTGGAAACAAATTAATAATAAGATCTATTTTGTTACATCTTGTGATCCGTTTATTTGGCAATCGCCAATGGCAGTCAGCAGGCTTTTAAGAACATCAGTTGTTGGACCTGCTAGTCCAATGTGTTTTGTTAGAATATACTTTTTCACTCATTTGGTCTTTTGGGAAATGTTGTTTGTGCTGTATTTAGACCCCTCTACCAAGAAATTTGTTTTGCACACACACGTATAAAAATTGCGGTTTTTATCCAACGCAATCATAGGTTTGAACGTTGTTTTCAATTTAGACTTGTTAATATTTTTTCGTTTGGGTTTGTATTATATTTGCCTTCGGGTTTATATGATCCGTTCATCCTATTTTGACTCTTTCAAAATTCAAGAGTCTATCATAAATTGAGGTAAACTATTTGGCCTTCCAAATACCGTTTCGATTCCTAACATCACTGAAGAGACATTAATTGTCAAAATCCGGATATGGTGTACAAATTTGTGCACCTCATGTTTGCGGTATACCATCTTTTCCGCAAGTTAATTGTTTTCAGTTTGGTAATAAATTAATAATAAGATATATTTTGTTACATCTTGTGATCCGTTTATTTGGCAATTGCCAATGGCAGTCAGCAGGCTTTTAAGAACATCAGTTGTTCGACCTGCTAGTCAAATGCGTTTTGTTAAAATATACTTTTTCACTCATTTGGTCTTTTGGAAAATGTTGTTTGTACTGTATTTAGACCCCTCTGCCAAGAAATTTGTTTTGCATGCACACGTATACAAATTGAAGTTTTTATCCAACGCAATCATAGGTTTGAACGTTGTTTTCAATTTAGACTTGTTTATATTTTTTCGTTTAGGCTTGTATTATATTTGCCTTCGGGTTTATATGATCCGTTCATCCTATTTTGACTCTTTCAAAACTCAAGAGTGTATCATAAATTGAGGTAATTTATATGGCCTTCCAAATACCGTTTTGATTCCTAACAACACTGAAGAGACATTAATTGTCGATATCCGGATATGGTGTACACATTTTTGCACCTCATGTTTGCGGTTTACCATCTTTTTCGCAAGTTGATTGTTTTCAGTTTGGTAATAAATTAATAATAAGATATATTTTGTTACTCTTGTGATCCGTTTATTTGGCAATCGCCAATGGCAGTCAGCAGGCTTTTTAGAACATCAGTTGTTCGACCTGCTAGTCAAATGCGTTTTGTTAAAATATACTTTTTCAGTCATTTGGTCTTTTGGAAATGTTGTTTGTGCTTTATTTAGACCCCTCTACCAAGAAATTTGTTTTGCATGCACACGTATAAAAATTGCGGTTTTTATCCAACACAATCATAGGTTTGAACGTTGTTTTCAATTTAAACTTGTTATATTTTTTCGTTTGGGCTTGTATTATATTTGCCTTCGGGTTTATATGATCCGTTCATCCTATTTTGACTCTTTCAAAATTCAAGAGTCTATCCTAAATTGAGGTAAATTATATGGCCTTCCAAATACCGTTTTGATTCCTAACATCACTGAAGAGACATTAATTGTCGAAATCCGGATATGGTGTACAAATTTGTGCACCTCATGTTTGCGGTATACCATCTTTTCCGCAATTTAATTGTTTTCAGTTTGGTAATAAATTAATAATGAAATCTATTTTGTTACATCTTGTGATCCGTTTATTTGGCAATCGCCAATGGCAGTCAGCAGGCTTTTAAGAACATCAATTGTTCGACCTGCCAGTCAAATGCGTTTCGTTAAAATATACTTTTTCACTCATTTGGTCTTTTGGAAAATGTTGTTTGTGCTGTATTTAGACCCCTCTACCAAGAAATTTGTTTTGCATGCACACGTATAAAATTGCGGTTTTTATCCAACGCAATCATAGGTTTGAACGTTGTTTTCAATTTAGACTTGTTTATATTTGAAAAATATTTTCTGAATTGAAAACAACGTTCAAACCTGGAAACATTTGTACACCATATCCGGATATATATATATATATATATATATATATATATATATATATATACGTTTTTGTCACAAACATGTTTAATTTGTTTGTATGACGATAAAGATTATTATTATTATTGTATTTGAAGAGTTGCCATCGTCAATTTAGGGATTTGCAAATGCAGTTTTACTGGCGATGCGGCAATGGTCGTTCCGCAGTCAAAATAATGTGTCCCGGTAGGGTGATTTGCTCACTTGTAGACTATCACCTTGTGAACTACATGTATCACGTTAAAAACTATTGATCGGCGTGTCAGTGCAGTTCAAAGTCATATTCATATGTTCGTCCATATTTATACTGCATATGCAATGAATACGTATGGTCCTACATCCTGTTGATACTTATGTTTTCGCGTTGCGGAAAATCGTCATTGGGAATAAAAATATTTACAGGGAAATAATAAACATACCGTTTTGACTGCATTGCGCATCGAAATCAGATATTTTTTTTCTTTGTTTCTTACTTATGACCCGTGTACTTAGTTGTTAATTTCTATCGTCATGTGATCACTTATGGAGAGTTGAATCATTGCCAGTGATACCACATCATCTTAATATTTATACATCAATCATTTTTACACTAGAAACAAATTCGGTGAATCAATATAAATTGTTTATAAATGAAATAGATAAAATGCTAAAGTTAATGTATTTTAAGGGATATAAAATAGTTCAAATAAAAAAAAATGCTAGAAGTCAATGTACTTCAAGGAACATACACTATGTCGCTTTGAAAATTTTTTTGTCTTTGGACTCATTTAGATTATAAACTGCTGTTTTCGTTAAACACTAGAGAACAATACCTAATTGAGCACACCTTCTGAAATACGACCTATACTTTAATTTTTTTTACCTAGAAATTTTAGTAAGAAATTAAATGGAAGCGATATGTTTTATCTCGGTTTTTAACATTTTTCAAGAGACAAATTTTGACAAACACTGATGAACTTGGCAGAAAAATATCCCTCTTAAAATTATTTTATTCACAAAAAAAAAGGATAGATAGATTGATAAAGAATGAAATCAGATGTAAAATATAGTATTATGATACGTTCATTTGCATAGGATATTGAAAAACAATAGGCATACTAAAAACTATGAAAGATAACTACAATCGATCGTATTATACGTAAGTGATGCGTGTTTATACGTGATCTAATGTCAAGGACAATTGAGGCATGATTCTGCAGAACCACGTGATAAATAACAAACTAAATGATTTCTATCATTTTTCATCATGATTAAAATATTCAATATGTAGAAAATTTGAGTGTATAATTTTATGATTTTTCATGATTTTTGAAAAACTTTATTCAAACTGGAACGATGTATTTAACAAAATGCATAGGTGGGCAATAACCGTTCCCTCTAGGTATGTACGTCGAGTTACGGATGTATGTCTCGTGATTAAAACCTATGATTCTATTGATAGAACTTTTTAAATATTAAAACAAAACAAGAAATGTTTCTATTGGACGCTATACCTCACTCGAATTATCACTATTCTACGTTCAGTGAACCGGAAAGCATTTGATCCAAGTTTAGTATATTATTGTAAGAGTTAACATAGAATTGGCCATGCGTACTAAATTATAAGTTCATTTGACTGCAACTTCTTCTTAAACCAAAGATAAAGTCTGAAAAAAAAAATGCCACCGTGTTTCTTTCTGTAATGTATAATAGAAAAAAAAATAATACTGTACACACCTGTATGAAATTTAATTTATCTGAGTTACCTATCCTTATAAAGTTAATATTAAAAACATATGTTCGGTGCTCCTCTTGTTCCTTTGTTTTCCTCTTATAGTTGATTGGTTTCAATCGGTATTGGTTTGTAACCCGGATTTGTGTTCTTTCAATCGATTTATGACTTTTGAACACAGGTATACTACTGTTGCCTTTATTTGAGACGGACTAACATACAGACTGCCAGGACGACTGATAAGTTAATACGCAAACAAGAAATGATAAAGCCCCATTTCTCACATAGGCGGGGCATGATAACTATTGATAGATATCAACAAATATTTTGAAGTATTCTGTAGACTTTTGTATTATTGAAACGAGGTCGATTGAAGTGTTGTATTCGGACGTCCAGTATTGTCAGTTGATAACTAAAATATCTGGGATAACAAAGGTAGGAAGATGATTCTGAAATATTATTTCTAGCTGGATATGATATAGAATATTTTGTTATTAAATGGATGTACATAATGTTTGTAAAGAAATACCATCATCTTTATAAAGACTTCTTATTCTACAGAGATCTATTTCAACATGTCATTTTCGTAAAAAAAAATAATGAATTCTGCTTCAAAACTGGTAAGTGAATTTAGTATTACACTGTCATTTTGATCTTATCAGCATCTGAAAAGTCAACTTTCAGTAAATTTTCAGACTAATCCACTGCGATTAAATCAGTACTGTTCAGACAATTTGCTTAATTGCAGTCGATTCAGTACTGTCCATGAGCTTTTCATACAATTCAGTATGACGTTGGTGTGTTCCGGTAAAAAACAAATACTAAACATTCTAGACGTAGATTGAACAGATCTTAATTGATTGGAAGCTTATTGTCTGAGCAGTACTAACTTTATCACAGTGGATAAGTCTAAAAATGGCATAATTATGTATTGTTCTCTCTTCCAAGAGCGGTTCAGATGGAAATGACCTTTCAGGCTTATATTGGTTTACTAGTGGTCATTTGAATTTATTTTTTATACTGAACCCACCTTGATGTCTGAAGAAGAATTTTCAGTTCCCCTTGATCTCAAACTTTGCTGTGCTAGATTTATTTATACACAACAAATATGGCTATATGTCATTCTTGACCTTTGCGTTTACATTTTATGTGAAAGAATTATTTGTGATTTATGTAACCTTTATCTTATTTTACTTGGTGCATCTATTCAAAACCATTATAAAAGCTTTAAGTTGTATGACTACAGTTAACACAAGGTATTTGAAATAATTCGGATGTCCTACGTACTCTGTTAGTCAACACACAGACACTTTGGAAATTGACCCCTTTTTTTCTAATTATATATCTTTTGAGAAAAAATTCTGTAACTTTTTCACTTATTCAATGTGTTCTAGCTCTTATCAATATGGTTTTATAATACCAATTCATTATGAATTTTGACCGTCTATTATTTTATTTTTTTCCACAAGGCAAGAAAGATCGAAAATTCAAATAGCGTAATCTGCTAACATATGCCTCCTTTTATGCACAATATTTCCATTAAATCGTACAAATTACGACACCTATATTAATTCAAATAGACGTACCTTTTCGTTTCTGTCTGTGCGTGGTTTGTATGTACATTCCTCCATTATTCAGCAATTACAATTTTTCAATTCTTAGTAGCTTCAATTTCGTCAAGTCCATTACTGATGACGGAAGTTGA